>NC_139515.1:43930350-44655350 GCF_947247035.1 Vipera ursinii
TGTCTAACCCCTAAGCAGTTTAAGCATTGTAATTGTATCTCCCCAGCAAGTTTTGAGTCCATTTTGGGTGAAGAGAAAGAATGGGGGCTACAAAAGTTGGGAAGAATTGATAAGGATTGCTCTTCCTAATCAACCAACAGTCTGCTGGATCAGAACCCTCAACAGAGGATAGAAATGCAGAGATCTACTAGATCAACGTCAATATAATAATTTTTTTAGTGATAAGATTGTTTATCTAAATATCCTGACAAATTCAAAAATTGTAAAGAATAACAAGAGCCTCTGAAAGAATTCTAATACTAATTTAATTAATCTAACAGCAGATAGACAATTCCCAAATTGTTTGTTTTTTATTATTTTCCTTGGAACAGGCTGTAAACAATTTATAAGCATTCTGCTTGCATGGCAGTTTATAACTGTAAATGATGCTTCTTTGTCAGCAGGGTGTAAGGCTTCCCAATCTTTTCCACCATACTACTATGTTATTGCTTAATGCTTTTAAGAAGGAAAACAAGGAGACTTGTTTTAAAAATTACAATTTATATATTTTGTTTTTTTCCCTCAAGTTTCAATGAAGTAGCAAATATAGTAATAGTACTTAGTTAAATAGCTATTTAATCACTCTGCCACTTACACTTACTTAAACCCTTTTCCTAAACCAGCCAGCCAAAATACCCTCCCTCCTTTAAATCAATGTTGTTGGGTGACATTTTTCATATTTGCTACATTGGATGGCAATAATGGCAATTTACGTCCAGTATACCTGAAGGGACTGTAGAGAGACTTCCTGTATTGAAAGTTTCCAGGAATCCTGTATCACCTAGACCAGGGGTAGGCAACCTCGGCTCTTTTATGACTCATGGACTTCAACTCCCAGAATTCCTGAGTCAGCGGAATTCTGGGAGTTGAAGTCCATGAGGCATAAAAGAGCCAAGGTTGCCTACCCCTGACCTAGACAAACCTATTGCATAGTTAAAACACTTAACTGTTATTGTTTTTATTTATGAATTTGAATAGTTATCCTTGGCTCCATTGTCACACATATTTCTACAAGTCAAAGTGCAAACGGGAACTGAATAGTTGCTTATCTTCCTCTAGTATTTTTTTAGAACTAGGCAGGGGAAAAAATCTATTATTTTTTTGTCTATGTTCAGATGACCAAATTATTTGTTACTGTGATACTACATTATTCATTGTATTAAAAATGGGAATTTCTTATACAAGCACTCCTTTGTGAATAAACGTGCTTTAACATAAACACATATTAAGCAACTGGATTATTTATTACATTTATATCTTGCCTTTATTTTGTCCAATTCAAGGTGATGTACATAATGCTCCTTCCTCCTATTTTCCCAACATAACCCCTCCAAGGTGGATTGGGGCAGAAGAAAGAATGACTATCTTGATCACTTCCATTCCTAAGAGAGGAGCAGAACTAATGTTCTCCTTGTTTCTAGTTTAGCACCTTAACCACTACACCACTTAATGGCATGTTCTCACATCCCTAATGCTTGGGCTCTATAAATTTTGCCAATAGGACCAATATGTAATACAATACAGAGCTAATTAATGTTACTGCTTTATAATTACTATAAATTGAATCGACTATCGGAGGTCAGTAATATAACTATTTAGTAATATAACCTAAGCCATTTTTCCCTGTCCAGGTGGCCTAACTGTTGGGCATTTTGATCCCTTGTGGTTTTGGTAAATGCCAAGTCTATACAGAACATGCCCATGTCCATCTATGATATGTGAATAAACACACAGCCTTGTTATGGTTTATTGAATCAGGCATGATGGAGATGAAATCCAAGAAAAAGCTGGCCACCTGTGTTTCAGGGCTTCATTAGTTGTGACATCTTATAGACGCTCGCAACCAAGCACTTGTTCCAGAGGTGGTTAGTTTCTTTGAATGGAACTGTGCCACAATGAGGACCTTTGGTTGCTGCTAGTGTATCAACCAGCATCTCTCTGCAAATCCTGAATGTTACCTTATTATCATTTCCTTGGCTGACTTCAACCTCCATGTTCTATCACAGCAACTATAGTCCCAAATCATGCAGGTGTTGCGCCCCGCGGGCTCGACACTCACTGGCACCATGGGCCCGACTCTCACCGGCACGACATCTCCGCGCCCACGCCTGTCCTGCACCGTGCCCCGACATCCTCGACTGGAGGTGGGCCGCTTCTGCACCACAACGGCAGCAGTGGCGACGGCGGGCTGCTGGGAGCTGCGCGCATGCGCACGCGCGCGCCGGGTCACCTGGAGCCTCGGCGGCGCGCACACGCACACACCAGCCCAACCACTTCCTGCCGGTTACGGTGGCCTCAAGGAGCCCTAGGCCTGGGCCAGCACGCGCACACCGGTCTGGCCGCTTCCTGCCGGTGACGGCGGCCTCAAGGAGCCCTGGGCCCGGACCAGCCACGGGATTGACTGCCGGGGTGCTGACGGGCCCGTTACACCGGCCTGGTCCCCGAAAGCAGCTGGAACAGGGGAGCGCAGCCTGTGCCCGGTTCAGCACGGCCAAAGCTCCAGCAGCTCCACAAAGTAGGGACCAGCGGCAGGAGCTGGGGCGGGAGACGCCGGCCTTGGGGACGGGTGTGGGGGTGGCATCTGGTGGTGGTGGGGCGGAACTGTGCACGGGGACTCATCTGGGGGGTGGAGGGTGCCGGGTGTCGGGACGGGACACGAAAGGAGGTGTTTGGGAGGGACACTTCTTAAATAGGGGATGGGCGGATGTGGGTGCGGTCAGGTGGGCCATGGGCGTGTACGTGCAACATGTATTTAACAGCGTTGGTTGCGGGTAGCAGCCAACGCTGGCTTTGTTTCCTTTGGATTTCGTTTGCTTGTCTTCATTAAATGCTTTTCCTGAGCACTCGGCACTCGTCTCGGTTGCTTTGTTACCAGCTCTCCGGGCGAGGCTTGAGAGCAGGTAGGTACCCGCTATGGACATCATGATGCCATAGACTTCTGCATGGCACTAGGATCAACTGAATAGTCCACCTATGACATCAAGTGGATTGATAGGAATTTTATTCTTTAGATATGACTGTCTTAGAGATATTCATATGTTTTGATGCAAGTGGTCTGGATTTCTTTTCTGTTAATTCTACTTTAATTTCCACTTTCCTTTATTGTATTTTTACTAACTTTTATTTAGTTCTTATATTGTGAGCTGCTCACAGTTGTTTTAGTGTTGGGTGTCATCAAAATAGAAATATACAAACAAATAAATAAGTGAATACTTCCCCTTCACCTTGTATTCTGTGCTTAATATATTCTTATGTTTTGGGGCCTAATTGACTGATTATTAATAGCAAAATATAACTTTTTACTTCGTGCAATTAAGGAAAACATGTAGCATTTAGCAAACCTCTTTCTCTCTTGTAGCGTTTTATAACTTTGTACAATCTTTGAAGAAAAAAAGAACATGTCAGTCTTTTTTTTTGGCTGCTTAGATAAAAGATTAAAATGTATATGTATATACATATACATCCCATATGTATATAATTTGGGTGCTTCCTATAAACAGTGCTGTAAGGAAACCACAACAACTAAAGTTATAGACGTACCTCATTCCCATGCATATTACCAACATACTTGAACTCTGGTATGCCAATCTTATGCTGGGTTGGAGACCTTCCCAGAGCAAGAACCCAGAGATCTCTACCTTTAAGTGGAAAAGAATTTTACATACACATAGATACAGCATGTATGCACACAGTTGTAAAATAATAACACAAATAAACAATGGAGAGCTAGAATAAATTGTCTTATCTTTAATTCATTGTCATAGCATTGAATCTGAGATTTAAACGTAAGCAGTTATTCAGAAGATTTAAAGCCCAATGTTTTCTTTTTCTTTTATTTAAACCAAAACATTTTAAATTAAAAAATATAAAAATTTTATTCATTCCTAAAATAATCATTAATAATAACTAAATAATTTTATTGAAGAGAGCTAAGTTTAAAAAAATATATGAACAAGAAATCTGCAAAAAAAAAAGATAAACAAGAAGTCAGATTAATAAGGCTTAGTGAAAGACAACAAAGGACTGCAAATGTTTAAAAGGTCAAATGTAATATGCAACTAATATTAAAACAAATCCTTGTTTGAACACTTGGAAACATTTGGAAGATTTGCACAAACCATTTTTCCCAGAGTAGCTGAAACAAACAATTCCTTTTTAAAACATTTTTACTGGTTTACTCGATCTCTGCATTGGACCAAGTCTGAGATAAAAAACTGAAGTAGCACTTCAGATTTCTGTTTAAACCTATATTATTGGGAGATCATTTCAATCCCCTATTAAAATGAATTGGAGCTTTTAACAGTATTTACAGAGGAAGTTAAGCAGGCTGAATTTCCCAAATCTATCAACCCCGACGCCTTTTGGAAATCATTAGGCAGAGTATGAAGTGTGTCACAAGCTAGGCTTACTTTATTTTTTACATCCATCGTTCATTCTACTTAAAATCCAATAAGTTATTTGAAAGGATTCTGATGAGGAATCATCCTTTATAGCAGCGTTTCCCAACCTTAGGAACTTGAAGATGCGTGGACTTCAACTCCCAGAATTCCCCAGCCAGCATAGTTGAAGTCCACGCATCTTCAAGTTCCTAAGGTTGGAAAACGCTGCTTTATAGCACTGTTTGACATTTACTGAAAGGAATAAAGTATAATATAATTCTCTAAACTGTTTTGGGGGGAAAACAAAAGCATTGTTTGGAAGAATGGAAGGCCTACAGTATTTAGGGAGACGAAGCTTAACCTTCCTTCCCTATTTATAAATCTAGCAAAATCACTCATTTATACTCATGTAGCTATGAGCCTATGGCAATTAATTGCAAAGGGAACTATTTTTGTAAGTTTAAAAGAAGCAGATGGAAGGAGGAGAACTATTTTGGTGGATTTTAAACTGAGAAGGAAGAATTAAGCTTTCATTTCCCCATGTATTATACTCTAAGTCAAAATCAAGTTATCAATCCAACCTTTGCTGTTGATGTCTTTGAAAAAAAAACTTCTTAATAATGTATCAGCTCCCAAGCTATGCAGGAATTTATTAAACTGATTCTGCTTTTTTGACAGATCAAGCAGATTATTCGTCCAAGGGAATGCTGAGGATAGTATATATCTTATTATCTATTAGAATATCATGGAAACTTTCTTGAATGCTTGGCTTCAGCAAAACATTTAACAAAGTTTCTGGTGAGATTCTAATGGCAAAATATGTGTCAGATGTGCTATCTAGAATGGATACAGAACTGACTGAAAAATCTATTCTACACATCCTCTCTAGGCTGTGCTCAAAATTTTAGGCACAGTTCACATTTGGAGATGATATGGAAGTAGGGAGAATAGTAATCGCCTTAGAAGACAATATCAAGGTTTAGGAGGACCTTATCAAACTGGACCACCAGGGGCAAACCTAACGGACTACATTTGGGAAGGAGAAATAAAAGGAATTATACTATATGGGAAGACCATACTGAGCAGCAATGCATTTGAAAGGAATCTGGTTATCTTGTTGAATCACAAGTTAAATTTGACCAGCTGCAAAAATATCAATGCAATTTATTATTTTATTTATAATTTTTATTTTTTAAAATTCCTTCTTTTTCTTCACTTTTTAAAATTTACTTTATTTTTACTTATTTTTCTTTCTTTACTTTATTATTTTTATAAATAACCCAAGGCAGGGAACATACCTAATATTCATTCTTCCTCCTATTTTCCTCACAACGATAAACCTGTAAAGTGAATAGATTTCAGGAAGAGTGACTGACAACCACATTTGCCTGGAAAAAGACACGGGTTTTTTCAGTCTCTTTCGCAGCTGCCTAAATGAAAAAGATTCTATTCCAAGCATGATTCTCACAGGATACACTTTAACATGAAAAAAATGAGGTTACAAGAATTCCAGCAACTGAATTATTTCAGTTAGAACAGATCGCCAATGTGGTTAATACTGATCCCCACAAGATCAATGGGACAATCCAAGGGAATAATAAATGTCTGGGGATCAAAAGTGAGTCAGGAAATTGTTGGGGATCAATATGTGCTTGGATAAATATTGAAAGGTTGACTAGAGTCAATTAATTTTTTGGAGTCTCTGTAGAACGTGTCTCTAGGCCTGAAGATGATGAGCCTAGCAGTGAAACAGGCTTAAACCAGGGTTTGATGATCAGCCACCAGTGAGAGAGGCTGTGAGTTGTCTCTATTATTGTTGTTGTTGTTCATAGTATTATTAAAGTAGCATTACATTATTTTCCTGTAATAAATATTTGTGGATTGATGAACAATCTGGAACTTCTTGAAGAGGTCAATGAGGCAAAGAGCTTAGAGACTCTTGGGTTCACCCCTGTGTTGAACTTCCAATGTGAGTCATGGCTGACCAAATATGACTCAATGACTGAATGGAGACAAAGCCATGTAGAACAAAACTGCAAAGGAGACAGATTCTTTAAATTTCTCCAGAGAAAGAGAAATCAGGAAATTGCCCACAAGTACTCTGAATGTCAGCTCCTCATGAGGAGACTGTAAAATAATGGTTTCTACCAGGTTTGAGCTCCAAGAGCCAAGGGAAAAAACTGACTTTCATAACAACACAAAGCCAGTTAAACTGACTTTTTAATTATTTTTGGGGAATGTTCAATTTAATCACTTTATGGATATTAGACACTTTCAAAATGTTGAGCTCAATCTGACATACCTGATGAATTCCACCTTCTTCAGATTTAAGAAATTTTAAATGGACCTTCAAGAATTTTAAATGTTGTATAGCTGGCAAAAAGCAAAAAATAGATTTTGATTTAAGAAGGTTTTAAACAGATTGATTGGGAGATGAGAATTTCAGAATATTGGGTATTTTTCATGAAAGATTCAAAAAACTAATATTTAAATAACTGAAACATAACTAAATCCATATTAGGAACTAAGACTTGATGGAAGCTACAAATAGATTTCATTTATTTAATAACTTATTTATTAAATTTATATGCCTCCCATCTCACTATTAAACGATTCTGGGCAGGACATAAATATAAATATGCAGCCACTCCAGATACATTAGTGCACTTATTTCCTTTTTTTAATCGGAGAGAGGGATGATGAAGAAAAAAAGCTGGGAAGATTCGGATTACTTATGACAGAGGACGACATGTGGGGTCCCTTATAAAATGCTATGTTTAAAAAGTAACAGCTGTCTTCTTTCCCTGAAGTGGAGATACTGCAGCTGTTTTCAAACTCTTAGACCCTCCAGCTGGATGAGGACACTCTCCCATGATAACCCTTAGGCCTTTAGGAATAACTAGAGGTGGTAGGAGGTGTAGCCTACTGTATCCCGGAGTGGCTGCACAATGGTTCCAGTGGCACTGTATTCCAGGCAACGGTGCTTAGGCCAGACCTCTGGGTGATACTGTCTTTTTTCCTTTTCTTTTCTTTTGCAAATGCTAAATTCTACGCTGGGCAAACAGGCTGGAGACAGGCCGGAGCAAACAGCCTAAGATCCACCCCACCCAGCCTTACCTTGTACTGACTTGCCAATGCTGTACAAGTGAGTGATGGCAGGGTAATTCTTCTGCACCTCCTTCAGAAAAGCTTCCAACTCCTTGGTGTCATGGTAGCGGAAATCCAAGCTGGATACCAAAGGCAGCAGAAGAAGCAGGGAGAAGATGCCCATCTCCTACTCCAAAGAAGTAGAGCAAGGAAATAAGCACGGGGGGGGGGAGGACAGCACAGACGAGACTTATAAGAGTTTAAGTCGAACGAATAAAGCGCCCAGTCGGCAGCGACAGCGAACTCAGGGAGCAGCATGCCGACTGGCAGAAGGGACAGGGGGCAACTTTTACCAGGCGCTGCCTTATTCTTACGAAGCGACGGCAGCCAACCAGTCTCTCTCAGGTAGCCGCAAAACCCGCCGGTACGGCTGACATCGGCTGCTTGCGCCAAACTGCAAAGGGCGAAGAGCCAGGAGGGCTGGGGCGGGACCTTATTTGACTGACACAGGCGGTGTCCAGTCCAGTGAGAAGAGACTGATTTGCCCTGGTAGCCCTCCCCTCTTCCCCAACTCGGCCTACCCCTGCCCGAGAGCCTCGCAGGCAGCCAAACAGCGCGCGAAACAAAGCAGAGCGATTCGCCCGGATTCCTTCGGCCAGATGCCAAGTTGTGACCGCCTGGAAGAAACGTTCCCGAGTTGGCTCCAATAAGGCTTTGGGCATACGCAGAGCAGGCCGGTTCCCGGGACTGAGGCGCGCTTCACTTACAGGGGTCTTCAAACTTGGCCCTTTTATGACTTGTGGACTTCAACTCCCAGAATTCCTCAGCCAGCAAAGCTGGCTGAGGAATTCTGGGAGTTAAAGTCCACAAGTCATAAAAGGGCCAAGTTTGAAGACCCCTGACTTAGCATTTCGGAATATTACTCCGCATTCCGACAAGGGCTCTTCAAATCCTGCTGCTGTCAGTTCCAATTTACACCCATTCGTTCCTTTCCTCTCTCTTGCCATAGCAGCAGCGAAATTCAATATTAGGAGAAGAGGGGGAGGAGGAAACTACCCTAGTTTTCTGTACTGGACGCTGATCAGTCAGAGGCATTCTGAAACAGTCATGTGCCACATTTGCCTTCAAGAAGTGGAAAGGAGTATATTGGATCCCCTGCTGATTTTGTATGTTTGCCCACTGACAAAGAAATGATCAGTCTATAATTTTAATAGTAGGTGTTTGTTAACAGTGAGAGACGGAATAACAAAAAAAAATCCAGAAAAACGCATTTCAAAAAAGTTATAAATTGATTTGCATTTTAATGAGTGAAATAAGTATTTGATTCCCTATCAATCAGCAAGATTTCTGCTCCCTTTTATACAGGTAATGAGCTGAGATTAGGAGCACTCTCTTAGAGGGAGTGCTCCTTATCTCAGTTTGTTACCTGTATAAAAGACACCTGTCCACAGAAGCAATCAATCAGATTCCAAACTCTCCATGGCCAATACCAAAGAGCTGTCCAAGGATGTCGGATAAGATTGTAGACCTACATAAGACTGGAATGGGCTACAAGACTATCGCCAAGCAGCTTGGTGAGAAAGTGACAATAATTGGTGCGATTATTTGCAAACGGAAGAAACACAAAATAACTGTCAATCTCCCTCAGTCTGGGGCTCCATGCAAGATCTTAGATTGTGGAGTTTCAGTGATCATGAGAACGGTGAGGAATCAGCCCAGAATGATCTCAAGGCAGGTGGGACCATAGTCACCCACAAAACAATTGGTAACACACTACATCATTAAGGACTGAAATCCTGAAGTGTCCGCAAGGTCCCCCTGCTCAAGAAAGCACATGTACAGGCCCGTCTGAAGTTTGCCAATGAACATCCGAATGATTCAGAGGACAACTGGGTGAAAGCGTTGTGGTCAGATGAGACCAAAATTGAGCTCTTTGGCATCAACTCAATTCACTGTGTTAGGAGGAAGAGGAATGCTGCCTATGACCCCAAGAACATCATCCCCCACCGTCAAACATAAAGGTGCAAACATTATGCTTTGGGTTGTTTTTCTGTAAGGGGACTTCACTGTACAAAGGGATGATGGACGGGGCCATGTACTGTCAAATCTTGGGTGAGAACCTCCTTGCCTCAGCCAGGGCATTGAAAATGGGTCATGGATGAGTATTCCAGCATGGCAATGACCCAAAACACACGGCCAAGGCAACAAAGGAGTGGCTCAAGAAGAAGCACATTAAGGTCCTGAAGTGGCCTAGCCAGTCTCCAGACCTTAATCCCATAGAAAATCTGTGCAGGGAGCCAAATGTCAGCCTCGAAACCTTAATGACTTGAAGAGGATCTGCAAAGAGGAGTGGGACAAAATCCCTCCTAAGATATGTGCAAACCTGATGGCCAACTACAAGAAATGCCTGACCTTTGTGACTGCCAACAGGGATTTTGCCACCAAGTACTAAGTCATGTTTTGCGAAGGGGTCAAATACTTATTTCCAGTGCTTTTTTTGTAAAAGAAAAAGGTGCCGGAACTCACACATGTCATACAACCCACCTTGCCTACCCTACAAGGTTCCATCCAAAAAAGGTGCCGGAACTCCGTTCTGAGCGTTCTATGAGAAAAAAAGCCCTGCTTATTTCACTCATTAAAATGGAAATCAATTTATACCTTTTTTTGAAATGTGTTCTTCTGGATGTTTTTGTTGATGTTCTGTCTCACTGTTAAAATAAACCTACCATTAAAATTATAGACTGATCATTTCTTTGTCAGTGGGCAAACTTACAAAATCAGAAGGGGATAAATAATTTTTTCTCTCACTGTAGTCTATCTCTACTGCATAAAACACAGGACACTGTTGACAACTTCCGTTTTTTCTGCCATGTCTTTATGGCACTGCCTTCATCTCACCTGTAACTTATAACAAGGCATCCTTCAGTCATTCAGTTGCCCAACAGCTTGAGGACATGGTGGGTACAGCAGGAAAATATATATGTTCCAAATCTGCAAATATCTGAGCCTGTCAACCAACTATCCAGTGATCTGGGAAATAGCAGATTTTGGGAGTAGATTTACTTGCTAGTTTAGGGCTCTTCCAGTCTACTGATGAGGAAGCATGAAGAAACTGTGAAGTTAAATCCAAAAGTCTAATTATTTACCAAAACCATTTACTAATCACAGCACTGCTATAATTAGCAGATGTTTTCCACCACTTGGAGAGACTTAGAATATAGGGGATGGCATCAACCTAGGGTTTAATTAATGATCTAATGTACTCTGGACATATGAAATTATGACATCATGATTTCACAGCAAGTCAGAGGCTGCAAGATAGGAATAGGGAACAGGAACAGCAAACACTTTTTCAGTCCCATTATACTCCCTCAGTGTGAAAGTTTGTGTATGTGTCCTGGGAGAGGTGAACAAAGAATGCTGGGTACTTATGTCAATATTATATTCTCCTAGCAGGGTCACCAAAGGCATGAAGGCCACCTCAGCTGCCTACCTAAAGCAAACATACCTATATCTGTGATATAGGAAGATGCTAGAGGCAGATTATTAGTGAGAAAAGCAAAGGCATTATCTTTTCTGCATGGAAGAAGGCTAAGGCAAACTACTGTTTTTTGCCTAGAAAATCACATGGATGGACAAAATAAAATGATTTAGTGCAGGATGTTTGGCTCCTCAAGTTAGGAGCACTCAAGGTGCTACTGAAGAATTGCTGAGGATCTTTCAGAGTTGTTGTTGTTAGTTGCAAAGTCGTGTCTGACCCATCGCGACCCCATGGACAATGTTCCTCCAGGCCTTCCTGTCCTCTACCATCTTCCGGAGTCCATTTAAGCTCACTCCTACTGCTTCAGTGACTCCATCCAGCCACCTTATTCTCTGTCGTCCCTTTCTTCTCTTGCCCTCAATCTTTCCCAGCGTTAGGCTCTTCTCCAGTGAGTCCTTCCTTCTAATTAGGTGGCCAAAGTATTTGAGTTTCAACTTCATGATCTGGCCTTCTAAAGAGCAGTCAGGGTTGAACTGTAGGACTGACCGGTTTGATTGCCTTGCAGTCCAAGGGACTCACAGGAGTCTTCTCCAGCACCATAGTTCAAAGGGCTCAATTCTTTGGCCCTCAGCCTTTCTTATGGTCCAGCTTTCACAGCCATACATTGCAACTGGGAAAAACATGGCCTTGACTATAGGCACTTTTGTTGGAAGGGTGATGTCTCTGCTTTTTAATGTGCTGTCTAGATTTGCCATAGCATTCCTCCCTGGGAGCAAGCTTTTTTTAATTTCTTAGCTGCAGTCCCCATCTGCGGTGATCTTGGAGCCCAGGAAAATAAAATCTGTCACTACCTCCATTTTCCCCCCATCTATTTCCAAGGAATTGAGAGGGCCAGATGCCATGATCTTCATTTTCTTAGTATTGACTTTCAAGCCAACTTTTGCACTCTCCTTCACCTGCATCAAGAGGCTCTTTAGTTCCTCTTCACTTTCTGTCATTAGAGTGGTATCATCTGCATATCTTAGGTTGTTGATATTTCTCCCGGCAATCTTAATTCCAACTGTTGATTCATCTAGCCCTGCCTTTCTCATGATATGCTCTGCATATAAGTTAAATAGGCAGGGGAACAGTATGCAGCCTTTCTCAATTTTGGACCAATCAGTGGTTCCGTGTCCAGTTCTCACTGTTGCTTCTTGGCCCGCATATAGGTTTCTCAAGAGACAAATAAAATGGTCTGGTACTCCCATCTCTTTAAGAACTTGCCACAGTTTGTTGTGATCCACACAATCAAAGGCTTTAGCATAGTCAATGAAGCAGAAGTAGATATTTTTCTGGAACTCCCTGGCTTTCTCCATGATCCAGTGTATGTTGGCAATTTGATCTCTAGTTCCTCTGCCTCTTTGAAATCCTGCCTGTACTTCTGGTAGTTCTCGATCCACATACTGCTGGAGTCTAGCTTGTAGGATTTTAAGCATAACTTTAGTAGCATGTCAAATGAGTGCAATGGTGCGATAGTTTGAACATTCTTTGGCACTGCCTTTCTTTGGAATTGGAATGTAAACTGATCTTTTCCAATCCTGTGGCCACTGTTGAGTTTTCCAAATTTGCTGGCAAATTGAGTGTAGCATTTTTACTGCATCATCTTTTAAGATTTTGAATAGCTCAGCTGGAATACTGTCACCTAGACTAGCTTTGTTGTTGCTCAGACTTCCTAAGGCCCATTTCACTTCACACTCCAGGATGACTGGCTCAAGGTCAGTGGCCACCCCATTGTGGTTTTCAGGGAAGTTAAGCTCGTTCTTGTATAGTTCTTCTCTGTAATTTTGCCACCTTTTCTTAATTTCTTCTGCCTGTTTTAGGTCCCTGCCATTTTGTTCCTTTATCATGCCCATCTTTGCATGAAACGTTCCCTTCATCTCTCCAATTTTCTTGAAGAGATCTCTGGTCCTTCCTATTCTATTATTTTCTTCTATTTCTTTGTACTGTTCATTTAAGAAGGCATTCTTATCTGTTCTAGCTATTCTCTGGAATTCTGCATTCAATTGGGTATATCTTTCTTTTTCTCCCTTGCCTTTCGCTTCTCTTCTTTCCTCAGCTACTGTATTTGCAAAGTTTCCTAAGACACCATTTTGCTTTCATGCATTTCTTTTTCTTTGGGATGGTTTTAGTTGCTACCTCTTGTACAATGTTGTGAACCTCTTGTACAATGTTGTGAACCTATCAGATCTAATTCCTTAAATCTATTTGTCACCTCTACTGTATATTCATCAGGGAATATGATTTAGTTCATACCAGAGTGGCCTAGTGCTTTTCTCTATTCTCTTCAATTTAAGCCTAAATTTTGCAATGAGAAGCTCATGATCTGAGCCACAGTCAGCTCCTGGTCTTGTTTTTATTAACTGTATAGAGCTTCACCTTCTTTGGCTACAGAGCACATAGTCAATCTGATTTCTGTGTTGACCGTCTGGTGATGTCCATGTATAGAGCCATCTCTTGGGTTGTTGGAAAAGAGTGTTTGCTATGACCATCGTATTCTCTTGACAGAATTCTGTCAGCCTGTGCCCTGCTTCATTTTGTATTCCAAGGCCAAACTTGCCTGTTATTCCGGTTATCTTTTGGCTTCCTACTTTAGCATTCCAATCTCCCATGATGATAAGGACATCATTTTTGGTGTTAGTTCTATAAGGTGCTGTAGGGCTTCACAGAATTTCATCCTCTTCAGCACCAGTGGTTGGGGCATAGACTTGGACTACTGTGATATTTAATGGTTTGCCTTGCATTCGAACTGAGATCATTCTGTCATTTAGGGGATTGTATCCCAGTATTGCTTTTCCTATTCTTTTTATTGACTATGAAGGCTACTCCATTTCTTCTGTGGGATTCTTGCCTGCAGGAGTATACCTGATGGTCATCTGAATTAAATTTACCCATTTCTGTCCATTTTAGTTCGCTGATTCCTAAGATGTTGATGTTCAGTCTTGTCATCTCTTGTTTGACCATGTCCAGCTTGCCTTGATTCATGGATCTTACATTCCAGGTTCCTATGGAGAAAAAATCTTTACAGCATTGGACTTTCCTTTTACCACCAGATACATCCACAGCTGAGTGTCCTTTCGGCTTTGGCCCAGTCACTTCATTCTTTCTGGCGCTACTAGTACTAGCCCTCTGCTCTTCCCCAGTAGCATATTGGACGCCTTCCAACCTAAGGAGCTTATCTTCTAGCATCATATCTTTTTGCCTTTTGGTACTGTCCATGGGGTTTTCATGGCAAAGATACTGGAGTGGGTTGCCATTTTCTTCTCCAGTGGATCACATATTGTCATAACTTTTTACTAAGACCTGTCCATCTTGGGTGGCCCTGCACAGCATAGCTCATAGCTTCATTGAGTTATGCAAGCCCCTTCACCACGACAAGGCAGTAATCCATGAAGGGGTTTTTCAGAGTACTAATGGTGTTTATGACACAACTAGAATAAAGCCCTTCAGACATCTATTTGCTCAACTTGCCCTTCAGGAAAAGAAAATCTCAAGCTGCAAAACAATTACAATGGGAACATAGGATTTTATTTATTTATTTATCAACCAAATAGCCACCCATCACACTTATGTGAATTCAAGAAACATGTACATGGGAACACCTGACACAAGGAAAGATAAAACAAATGAACTCCATGTTGATATCTTAGTAAATTGAAAAGGACTGAAACAGGACACATACACAGCAAAAATGAAGAAAAGATATAACTAAGACAGCATTTGGATATAATGCCACCAATGATCAAGTAATAAGATTATGCTCCAATTACTGGTGCAGAAGTAGAGAAGGTTGATAAGTTTTATGATCAACTTCAATCTAAACCTGACAGAAAGTACAAGCAAGATGTGGTGCTTGTAGTTGGAAATTAGAATGCTAAAGTTGGAAATAGACAATAGTAAAATGTAATTGGTGTCAATGCTGCTAACATCGGATGTTCTTGCTTTGACAACAGATGGAAATGTAGCCATTTTTTCTCTATCGCTTTTAGAGTTCATTGATGCTGGGAGGGGGAATGTAGATGAGAGTCCAGCTAGTTATAACAATAACTCAGCTGTGGGAACCCAAGGTTATTAGGTCCAGAGTTGATAGAGATTTGGCGGGCTGGAGAGATGGGGAGAAAGCCCTCGCTTCAAGTTAATTGGGGAATGTGATTTATGACTGTTAATTGGAGGAGGGAATTGTGCTTTGCTATTTTGTGCAAAGGGGAGGGGAAATCAGTTTTTGGCTTCAACTATGTAGTGCCGATACTTTGTTTCTTGAATAAAATATTCTTTAAGGAAAACAATGCCTCAAAGTTCTTTTGAAGAGATTCATCTGTCGGAACCATGACATTTGGATTGTACAATCTAGGAAACAGAAATGAGGCAGGAGAATGACTCATTGTTAACACTATCTTCAGACAATCAAAACATTTATATAAATGGATATCTCCCTGACCAAACTGACCTTATTATTGGTAAAGGAGATAGAAGAGTTCAGTTATAATAGGAAAACATGGCCAGGAGATCAGTATAGAACATATCACAAATACTTGTGTGCAAGTTCCAAGTCAAATCAAAGCAGAAGAAATAAAGCCAACCAGTTTCCACAATATGACCTTAATGTACATCCTTCATTTTCAAGAAGATTCCTGAGGAATCACTTTGAAGTCCTGGATCTAACTGATAGGAAGAGGAACAAAGGAATTGTGGAATGAGATCAAAAGAGTTATTAAGAATGAATATGAAAAGAGAATACCAGAGAGCAAGAAACAGAAGAAATCAAACTGGATGTCAGGCCATAATTAAATTTGCCAATATGAGATGCCAAAGCCAAGAGGGACAAAGATCTAAGGAAGGAAGTTAACACCAGAGAACTGTTGGAAGAGACAAGAAGCAGAATTACAATGTTTTCTATAAAATCATCAAAGATAGAACCATATGAAAAAACCAAGGAAATTATCATTTTATTTACTTCGCACCTTTACTGTTTTTATAACTAATTTGAGGTAGTGACACTTCTTCTTCCTCCTATTTTCCACACAATAACACTTTGAGGCTTAGACTGAGAGTACAAAAGTCACTCAGCCTGCTTTCACACCTAGTTCTAGGCAGGACTAGAGCTCAGTCTCCTGATTTCAAGCTTGGTGCCTATAGCAAACTGCATAGGCCTGCTGACATAGTCAAGTTTTAAGGGACTTCTGGAAGAATATCAAATATGGGGGCAATTTTCAATTATTCAGACTTATTTATAGTGCCTGAGGTATATTTCTACTTTTTATAATTTAGATTGAGAGCTATTCACAATTAATGGACATAGACTATATATGCTAAATACAGGATTATTAATATTAGGGAAAACTCTATGAGCCATTCTGAGTCTAAACAAATCAAATTGAACAAATGTGTACATTAATATGTTTTTCAAAATGGGAATAACACATGGAAAAATGACCATTAAAGACCATGAGCTAGCAGTAAAACTGAACCTAGAGCAGATATGTCAAACTCGCAACGTCACATGACGTCGCACAACGTATCGGGACAGTTTTGCCATTGCCAGCAATGGGGTGGGCATGGCTTCCGGATGACACGTCCAGCCCGCGGGCTGACAATTTGACACCCCTGACCTAGAGCCTACCTATCAGTTAACTATAAAGGATTATTAGTAATGGGAAATGAGATCTGATTCCTTTCCTGAGGAGCTGTTAAGATAATATATTACAGCTTTATGCTTCAAAATGCACTAGAAATATTTTGGAGTTTATTAGGCTCGCAGAATGCATGATCTGAATCAATTCTGGTACCCAATTCTGCTCTTCCAAGACCAACTGAGACTAATGTAAAACTGAACATGTATATTCATCTTTGTATTGATTACCTCAACAAAGCCTTTCAGCATTCTTTGGAAAAAGTCTCTATTTTTTTAGTCATTCCTCATAAACTGGAAGTGAAATGAAACCTTCATAAATTCTATTGCAGTACATAGATAAGAGAAAGACACTGAGATTAGCAGAAGTCAAGGAAGAGCAAACAAATCCACTAAAATATGTTGTGACATCAATACTGAATAAAAAGTACTAAAAACTCTATAATGAATGTAGGATGGTAATCCAGAAGTAATAATTAACTTCTATATTACGTAAATTCTTGCCATGACATGGATGGTGATGAGTAAATGCCTTGCCCTAAATACCTGTTCCTATTTTTTAAAAAATGTTTTTCAAACAATGCATTATTGTTGTACACACAGTGATGAATTAAGGCAACCAACACTTGAAATTATATGCATGACATACAAGTGCATTGAACAATAGGACATATGTGAAGCACTTTTAAGAGTTGTTGTGAAATGTAGACTGCAATGTCGCGTGGTGGCACAGAGAGACGGACACTTGAGCTGGGTAGTACTTCTTTATTTGGATCAGGGATGAAGCTGGGGACAAAGGGGTTTACCTGGCATTTCTTATACCTGCCCAGGTGAAAGGTGACCAATAGATTTGAACCTGGGCTTCCTGCCAGTGCAGGTGGCCAATAGGTTTAAACCCTGGCTTCCCGCCAGAGCTGACCATGCCTGGGCTGTCAATGACTCACTCTATTCAGGCTTTCCCGCCTAAGCAGTTATAGCCTGGAGCTGTCCAGCCCCCTGCTGTGCTGGTATTTCCTGTGTATGCTTAGCAGCATACACTACATAGACCAGGGGTGTCAAACTCAATTTCATTGAGGGCCGCATCAGCATTGCGGTTGCCCTCAGGGGGCTGGGTGGGTGTGGCCAGGGTGGGTGTGGCCTGCTGGGTGGGCATGGCTAGAGTGCGTATGGCCTACTGGGTGGGCGTGGCCAGCTCTACATCGTTCGCATCAAGGGTGCCTATGGGGGCCTGGGCAGTAGTGGGACAGATCTGAGGGTCTCTGGCAGAAGGAAGGTCTCTAGGCCAGGGCCAAGGCAGTGGGGGCCGTTCCCTCACTGTTTCCAGAATGGCTTCACGGGCCACATGAAACCACTTTGCAGGCTGGATCCGGCCCCCGGGCCTTGTGTTTGACATGTCTGACATAGACTATTAGCTTAAAGAATTCCAATGTTTTATCCCTGTGCTACAGAATCTGGTTGACTAATTTTAGGATCAGGGTCAGGTGAAAGATCATCTATCACCTACTTGATGATGAACCAACAATGCAGGTAATCTATCTGAACTGAATTACATAGAAATCTATTAGATAAACAGAAATAAATAATGCACTATATTCTGAACTATATTTTTCAAAGATCCTGAACTATATTTTTCAAAGATCCTGGAGCACTGGGGAACTACCAGAGGACTGGAAGAGAGCTGATGTAGTTCCCATCTTCAAAAAAGGGAAAAAAATAGATCCAGGAAACTACAGACCTATCAGCCTGACCTCAATACCTGGGAAGATTCTGGAAAAGATAATCAAACAACAAATCAGCGAACACCTTGATGCGAACAAAGTTATCACTAAAAGCCAACATGGGTTTGTCAAAAACAGATCATGCCAGACAAATCTTATTGCATTCTTTGACCAAGTGACAAAACTAGTGGTGGTGAATACATCTTCAAACAATTAAAGCCTTATCCCTTTTAGATGTGTATTGATCTCAAATGCATGTATAAAGGGGTTGATAGCAATGCTGCAGCTACAATTGTGCCTGCTTTAACTTCCTAAAGACATTACTGCATTAGTTTGCAGATAATTCAGATTTTCAGCCAACATATATTATTGTCATGCAAAAGTACAGAGTATTCACATTCCCAACTAACATGATTTTAATATCACTAAAACATTATCAATTTGTTCATAAATTATTAAAAAAAATCATTCACTAAGGATTCTGTTTATTCTAATAACTGTTTTACTTCCATTGTATGGTGGATGCATTCTATTCAGTGACCAACATTCATACATAGATAAAATTCCAAAATGCAAGCCTGTTTTCATACATTTTATGAGTCATCAATTGTGCAATAAATTTTTGACATTCACATACCTCTCATAATTTATTATTTTTTTTATTAAAAAGTTTTAAAATACAATTTTCCTTTAAAAAGCCCCCCTTCCCCCTCCCCCCTCCCCCCCTACCTCTCCTCCTCCCCCCCTCCCTCCTCCCCCCCTACCTCCCCCCCTCCCCCCTCCCCCCCGACTTCCCAGAGCTAAATACAAGGTATATATATAAAAAGCAATCATAAACAATCATATACTAACAACTATAAATTCTAAAATCCATCACTCTCTCACTTATATAGGATAAGACAAACCTTAGCAATAAAATATATATATAAAAAAAACTAAAATAGAAAAAGAAAAAAAAAGAAAACGAAAGAAGACTTATTCGAATGCTACATAAAACTTTTTAACCCTATACTTGTTCTGGATATACTCTATCCATTTTCTCCATTCCATAATATAGCGTTCTTGCGAGTAATCTTTCAAATAGGCCGAAATCTTTGCCATCTCTGCCAGGTCGGAAACCTTCAAAATCCACTCTTCTATGGTCGGCAGTTCCTCTTTCTTCCAATATTGGCCTATCAAAAGTCTTGCCGCTGTAATTAAGTTCAACATCAACTTAGTGTCCACAACTGTAGCGTCTGCAATTATTCCCAGCAAGAAAAGTTGCGGACAAAACTTTATCCTCTGTTTAAAAATCTTCTGCATATTCCACCACACTTTTATCCAAAAGGCTTTAACCTTCTTACATGTCCACCATATGTGAAAATAAGTTGCATCTTCATCACCACACCTCCAACATTTAGGTTGATACTTCGGATACATACTTGCAAGCTTTTTAGGATCTAAATGCCATCTATAAAACATTTTATAAAAGTTCTCTCTTAAATTTTGAGCTTGAGTAAATTTTACGTTCCTGACCCAAATCTTTTCCCAAGTATCCATTGTAATAACTTCCTGAATATTTTGGGCCCATTTTATCATACAATCCTTAACAAGCTCTGTTTCTGAATCGATCTCTATCAATGCAAGATATATCCGTTTGATATGTGCTGATCCCTGATTTCTAATTTGCTTTATCAAATTTTCATCAGTCATTGCAAATCCATTTTTCTGGTCCTCTTTCCACCTGGCCCGTAACTGAGTATATTGAAACCAGTTTTGAACAACCTTCTCTTCTCGCAAGAGGCTATATGATTTCAAACACCAAGCATTTCTTTCCAAACTAAGAATCTCCTTGTAGGTAGTCACATCATGTTTGAAGCCAGCATGTATATTTTCTATTGCGTGTTTTGGAATTGCCCACAATGGTATCTTACAACTTAACTTATGTCTATACTTCTTCCAAACTCTCAACAATGCCTGTCTTAAAATATGCACCCTAAACACGTTGTCTACCTTCTTATCATACAACAAATAAGCATGCCAGCCAAACAACAAATCATGGCCCTCAAGATTTAATAACCTCGGTTGCGTCAAATTGATCCAATCACTTATTCCTACTAATGCAGCAGCTTCATAATATAATTTAAAATTAGGCAATTTAAGGCCACCTCTCTCACGAGTATCCTGCATAATCTTAAGTTTAACTCGTGGCTTTTTCCCTGCCCACACAAATTTATTGATACCACGCTGCCATTCCTCCAAGTTAGAATCTTTCTTAAAAATCGGTATCATTTGAAATAAAAATAAAAATTTGGGCAGGACATTCATTTTCACTGCTGCAATCCGTCCCAACAAGGACAATTGCAATTTTTCCCAACTCTCCAATTCTTTTCGAATTTTCCCCCATAATTTTTCATAATTATTTTTATATAACTTTGTATTAGAGGGTGATAAAATCACCCCCAAATATTTAACCCTTTTAACAATCTCAAATCCAGTTAATCCTTCTAAAAGAACCTTCTGTGAAACCGTCATATTTCTAGCCAAAATTTTGGTTTTCTGTATATTTACTTTAAATCCAGAAACCTTCCCATATTGTGTTATTATCTCCATCAGGTCCACAACAGAGTTCTCTGGCTGGGTCACTGTAACAACCAGATCATCTGCAAATGCTCTCAATCTATAGTCCTGATCTCCAACTTTTATCCCCTTAATTTTTTCCGAATTCCGAATTTTAACCAATAATATCTCTAAAGTTAACACAAATAGCAAGGGCGATAATGGACACCCTTGCCTCGTGCCCTTCTCAATATTACATGCTGCTGTCAGGCTATTATTAACTATAATTCGGGCAGTTTGTTTTTGATATAATGCCCTAATCGGTTGTAAAATTTTTTCCCCAAAATCCATTTTATCTAAAACTTTCAACAAAAATTGCCAATTCAATTGATCAAAAGCCTTTTCAGCATCTAAAAAGATTAGAGCTGCAGAGATCTGGTTGTTCCTTTCCAAAAACTCTAACACATCAACTATATGTCTCACATTATTTTTCATTTGCCTACCACTAATAAACCCCGTTTGATCCCCATGAATCACCTGTTGCAGAACCCTCATCAGTCTATTAGCCAAAACCTTAGCAAATATCTTATAATCTGTATTTAAAAGCGATATCGGTCTATAATTTTTCAAACTTGAGTAGCATCCTGATCTTCCTTTGGAATCAAAGAAATAAAAGCTGTTCTCCAAGACGGTGGCACCTTTCCCCCCCTCTGGATTGTCTGGAACAACTCCTTTAACAGTTTTATC
The DNA here is from genome assembly GCF_947247035.1 of Vipera ursinii. Lineage (NCBI taxonomy): Eukaryota > Metazoa > Chordata > Lepidosauria > Squamata > Viperidae > Vipera > Vipera ursinii. The sequence goes on from NC_139515.1 coordinate 43,952,005, forward strand.
ATCTCTAATTGTAATTTTTTATAATAGGCCGCAGTCAAGCCATCCGTGCCTGATGCTTTATCCAGCTTCAATTCCTTAATTGCTGTAAAAATTTCTTCTTCTGTAATCAGTTGATTAATCCCCTCTTTTTGTGCTTGCGTAAGAGCCGGGATGCTAGCATTCTCCAAATATATATCAATATCTTTTGCGCTAATTTCCTCTTTAGTATATAATTTCGAATAAAAATCCACAAAAGTACTTATAGCCAAGCTGTGGGAGGAGCACGGCCTAAAGAAGTTAGTCCTATCAAAGCTGTGGTCCAAGAGCTTGTGGAGGACATGCATGGCAACTAAATTTTTAACCTGGAATGTTAATGGATTAAACTCACCACAGAAGAGGAAGAAAGTTTTTCAATATTTAAAACAATTTAAGATAGATGTTATATGTCTGCAAGAAACGCATATTAGAGTTTTGGATCAAAAGTACTTATTGAACTCGAGGCTGGGTACGCAATTTGTTGCTTCTGCAGAGAACAAGAAAAATGGTGTGGTTGTTTATGTTAAAAGTGCCTTAACAGCAGACTTAATTGAAGCAGATAAGCATGGAAGATATGTTATGATTGAACTGTTGTTAGAAGGTAAAAAGACGCTTTTAGTTGGATTATATGCACCTAACCAACAACAAGCTGATTTTTTTAGTTTACTTCACACAAAGCTTACCCAGTTGGATTATAAATCTTTTATTTTTATGGGGGACTGGAATGGTGTTTTGGATGTACAGTTGGATAAAGCTGGAGCTTTTAAGCGCATTCCAAGTCATGCTAGATTGCCTAAATCTTTTTTTGAAATGAAGGATGACCTGGAATTGCGAGATATTTGGCGTGAGAGACACTTGCAGGAGAAGGATTATACTTTTTTTTCTGACAGACACCGATCTTTTTCAAGGATTGATTTTATTTTGTTGACTAATGATTTTTTTTGAGAACTAAAAAGGTGAAGATTTGTGCAAGAATTATCTCTGATCACTGTCCAGTTTGGTTGGAGATTGATAAGGAGAAAGGAGATAGGCGCTCGTGGCGTGTAAATGAGAACTTGTTTAGAAATCAGAAAAATGTGGAAGAATGCAAACAGCGGATGAAGGATTTTTTTGAGATTAATATGAACAAGGGTACCTCTATGGATATGGTTTGGGATGCTAGCAAGGCCTATATGAGAGGGGTGCTGATATATATGAATAATAGACATAGACGCGCAGTGGAAACTAGAAGGAAAGAATTGGAGAATGAAATAAAGGAAAAAGAAAAGGTTTTGATTTTGAACCCAGAGGATGTGAAGATCAAGGAGGCTATTAGACTGCTAAGAGGACAATTTGATAAACTAATGGCTGATCAAGTGGCGACCAATCTGCGGTTTGCTAGGCATAATACTTTTTGCAACGCTAATAAACCAGGCAGATGGTTAGCTTATAGACTGAGGAAAAAACGAAGGGCCTCTAATATAGATAAGATTGAGTATAAAGGAAGGGTTGTGTTTCAACAGAACCTCTCATAATTTATTGAACAGCAAAAACCTGGCCACACATCTCTGCCACCATAAAGTTAGTCTGTTCACTGACACCTTTGATTCCCTTTTAAAAAAAGAAATACGGTAATTACCTTTTTCCCTCTTTATCCTCATTCCAAAAATGTATAGATTTCCTGAAAGCTATTTTATTGGCAGATTATTTATTAAGCTTATTTCTAACATATCCGTATCCACAATTAGCTTTAAAAAGTGTCTCTAGGTCTGGCCTCCTGTTGCAAATTCTAAGTCTATTATCAGACAAATTTGTGTTGGTTCTTAAGAAACCATACATGACATCTGAACCACAGATTTCAAAATCTATTATTACAACCTGCAGTTAAGGAAAACAATTTTAAAATACTTTGCTCTGTCTGACACAGAATTGTTAGGAGTGATTGTTATTTATTTATTTATTTATTTATTTAATTTATATACCGCCCTTCTCTCAAGAGACTCAGGGCGGTTAACAGGGCAATACGTAAAAGACAAATACAAAAGTTAAAATTATTAAAACATGATTAAACAATGCCCATAGTACAAATAGTACAAATTTAAAATTAAAGTCATAATAACAAACCCACCCCATCCCATCAGGCCAGGCCCGCTTCCTTAAAGAGATGGGTTTTAAGGTCGCGCCGGAAGGAGCGGAGGTCGGGCGCCATCCGAAGCTCTACCGGAAGATGGTTCCATAAGTCCGGTGCACCCACAGAGAACGCTCTCCCCCTGGGGGCCACCAGTCGGCATTCTTTGACCGGCGGCACCCTGAGGAGGCCCTCTCTGTGGGAGCGTACTGGGCGGAGGGAAGTTGACGCCGGCTGCAGGTGCTCCCCAAGGTATTCTGGACCCATGCCATGGAGGGCTTTGTAGGTCATTACCAACACCTTGAACCTCACCCGGAAGACAACTGGCAACCAATGCAGCTCGCGGAGCAAAGGTGTAACACGGGAGTATCGGGAGACCCCCGACACAACTCTCGCGGCTGCATTCTGTGCCAGCTGGAGCCTCCGAGTGGTCTTCAAGGGTAGCCCCATGTAGAGAGCGTTGCAGTAATCAAGACGAGAGGTCACGAGCGCATGAGTGACCGTGCGCAAGGCATCCCGGTCTAGATAGGGCCGCAACTGGCGCACCAGGCGAACCTGGGCGAACGCCCCCCTAGTTACAGCTACAATATGGTCTTCTAAAGAGAGCTGTGAATCTAGGAGGACTCCCAAGTTGCGAGCCCTATCTACAGGAGGTAATGACTCACCCCCCATAATGAGGGGTGGGATATCCTGAATATCCCGGGATGCCGGTACGCACAGCCACTCCGTCTTGTCGGGGTTGAGACGAAGCCTGTTCCTCCCCATCCAGACCCGGACCGCCTCCAGGCACCGGGACATCACGTCGAGGGCATCACTGGGGTGGTTTGGGGTCGAAATGAAAAGTTGGGTATCATCAGCATACTGATGATACCCAACTCCAAAACCACGAATGATCTCACCCAGCGGCTTCATGTAGATGTTGAACAGAAGGGGCGAGAGGACCGACCCCTGAGGGACTCCACAAACGAGAGGCCTCGCGGTCGACCTCTGCCCCCCCGTCAACACCGACTGCGAACGTCCCAGGAGATAGGAGGAGAACCACTGAAGAACCGTGCCTCCCACTCCCAATCCCCTGAGACGCCGCAGCAAGATACCATGGTCGATGGTATCGAAAGCCGCTGAGAGGTCTAATAGGACTAGAACAGAGGAGTATCCTCTGTCCCGAGCCCTCCAGAGATCATTCACCAGCGCGACCAATGCCGTCTCCGTGCTGTACCCAGGCCTGAAGCCCGATTGGTACGGGTCTAGATAATCCGCTTCATCCAGGACCAGAGGGAGCTGATGTGCCACCACACTCTCAACAACCTTCGCAAGGAAGCGAAGGTTGGAGACCGGACGAAAGTTATTCAAAACAGCCGGATCCAAGGTAGGCTTCTTGAGGAGAGGTCTCACCACCGCCTCCTTCAAGGCGGCGGGAAAACTGCCCTCACTCAAAGAAACAGCTATAACCGCCTGGAACCAGCTTCGTGTCCCCTCCCGGGCTGCATAAACCAGCCAGGAAGGGCACGGGTCCAATAAACATGTGGTGGAGCTCAGCCTCCCCATGATCCTGTCCACTTCCTCCGGAGTCACAGGATCGAACTCCTCCCAGATGACATCGACAAGATCACTCGTGTCCTGATCATCATGAGTTACATCTTCTGGATAGATTGTATCATGAGCTACATTCAATTTTCTTTGCCCTTGCAGTATCACAGAGGAAAAATACACTAATTTAGGAATAACATTTGATTGCCAAGCTACTATCACACAACAAATCTCTATACCAGCAGGAATACATCAGCACAAGTACGAAAAGTGAATGCAGTTGGGTGATGTGTGGGATGGCAACAGAGGAACTGGCAGTTGTTGAATGTCGAGGCTTGCCAGTTCAAGCTGCTCTCTTTGCTCTTATGTCACCAAAAATGGAAAGTATAGAACAGTGTGTTTCTTAAACATTTTTCTCTCAGGACTTATGGAGAACCCCAAAGCACTTTATTTCTTATAGGTTATATTTATTGATATTTCCAATATTAAAAATTAAAATTGACAAATTTGCTGCTGCCATCATTTCTCACAACCCTTTGATGGGACTTTTATCTTGTATTATTTTTCATCTGAAGCTAGCAAATAATTTTTATTTTGCAGATCCCAGGGAAGGGAAAGTATGTATGCAATCTCTATGCAACTCTTTAACGTACAGTAGGTGCATCTTTTCCATGAATCATGCAGCTACTGCTGTCCAGGGGGGGGGGAAACACAGCTGCTTTAAAGAGTTGCAACAGAATGATGTATTTGTACTCCCACATGCTTTAAGGTATGTTTTTAGAATTGACTTTGAAACACAGTCTTTTTATTTAAGGAGATTTTTTTTATTGCTGTCTGCTAAAATATACTTGAGTTGTAACTAAGAACAAAATGTAATATGAATTGATGAAATAATTCTTTAGACATTTGAGTGAACTGAAACAACTGACAACTTGTGGTGTGAAATGCATAAAAATAGAACAGGCAGCTTGAGGTTAGTGGACTGGTCATTGCACATAAGAGACACTAGTGTTAAAATACTGCTGAATAGGGGGACCAGTTGGAGCAGGATCTTCCTCCAATTCATTTTCTATACTCACATTGGCTGGATTTCTCTGTTGTTCTGAGCATGTGTTTGGCCAAAGTTTAGCACATTGGGTGAAACTAGAGACTTACACCTTATTTAATAAATCACAAACAATGCCTTAGTTATGTCTGGATTAGGTCATTGACCATTCCATTCAGCCACAGTCATTCAGAATTCTGTGAAACTGAACCCCTCAGTCATCATCTATTTGGGACAAGATGGGCTCCTATCTCTAGGCATTTGTTCATTTAAAGAGTCACGGGGGTGTGTGTGTGTGATTTGGGAGTGCTCAAACAACTAGTAGCTTGTTCTGTTCTTCCCGTGGCATAGGAAAACAACAAGTTCTGCAACAGAAATAGGAGCCTACATTTGTGCGATAAAGGATGACAGCAGCTTCACTTGTTAACCTCCGGAATATACTGATAGAAAATAAATGTAGTCAGGATGTTGATTCAGCTCAAAGCATGAGACCAGAAAGGATTGGTAATACCCAGCTGCAGATGATCACCTCTTGCTTGAAAATATGCAATTTTTTAACTTCAATTTTTCTTTATATTCAAGTCCCCAGAGCCTACAGATTATTACTATAATTACCTTGATTTCTCTGTCTTTAGGTTTAATAATTTTATTGGTTTGTCAGAATATAAAATACAAAGAAAAATTTAAAAAGTAATAGAAAACTAGAAAAAGGAGAGAAAAGAAAAAAGATAGTGTGAGGAAAAAAGAAAAAAGCACCAATGTCCGATTCTCTTTAGAACAGTAGAAGATAACATTACAATCATAACGTTTTGCTTTTACACAACAGTATGTACAAATTATTTCTATAACAATAAACCTATCTAATTAACAAAAACAAAAACAACATTTCATTTTCTTTTTCATTGCAAGCACAAAATCTGGAAATTTAAAATATAAGCAAGATTAAATACATTCTTATCTTGAAATAAAAGAATAAATTTTACCTTCTCTGCTTCTCATTTCTGTGGGGAAAGATACTGTGTTTCCCGAAAAATAAGAGGCACCAGGTCTTATTTCCAGGGGGTGTCTTTTCCACAGTCTCACCTTGCGGTACTGGTGGCACTGACAGCCCTGCCCAACTAGTCCACCTCTTCTGCGGCTGCTCGTGTGCATCACCCCCAGGCTCCATTTTGCCATCAGAGGTCTTCAGGAAATGCCTCTGGAGCAGAGAATGGAGCTCTGGGTTGAAGGATGCGGTGCCCCCCAGCCTGCATTTCACTGTCAGAGGCCTTCCAGAAAAGCCTCTGATAATGAAATGGAAGCTGGGAGGTGTTGCACGTGTCAATCTGGAGCTCCATTCTCAGCTGCAAAGGCATTTCCTGAAGCCCTCCAAAGGCGAAATGGAGGCCAGGAGCGACGTGTGTGAGCGGTGAAGGCAGCTGCAGAAGAAGGAGCCAGCGAGGCAAGTGTCAATTCATGGGAAGCCTGGCTGCAATGGTAAGGGGGTGCAGGGCACATGGGGCAGCTCCACATAACCCCTAGCTTGATTTTATTTTATTTTATTTATTTATTTATTTTATTACATTTATATACTGCCCTTTCCCTGAGGACTCAGGGCGGTTTACAGGAAATTAAAAACCAACAATACAAAAGTTAAAACCAATTTTAAAAAGATTAAACTTAACCCTGTACAATTAAAACCCCGATTAAAATAAATTACTCCTCAGCCTGGGCCCGAGAGCTCGAAGAGCCAGGTCTTCAGGCCCTGGCGGAATGAACGGAGGTCGGGGGCAGTCCTCAGCTCCACTGGCAGCTGGTTCCAGAGGGCAGGCGCCCCCACTGAGAAGGCCCTATTCCTGGGTGTCACCCGCCGGCAATCTCTTACCGGTGGGACCCTGAGCAGACCCTCCCTGTGGGAGCGCACTGGACGAAGGGCATTTGATGCCGGCAGCAGGTGTTCCCTCAAATACCCCGGACCCAAGCCATGTAGGGCTTTATAGGTAATAACCAGCACCTTGAATTTCACCCGGAGGGTAACCGGAAGCCAATGCAGCTCGCGGAGTAGAGGTGTTACGTGGGAGTATCGGGAGACCCCCATTACAACTCACGCGGCCGCATTCTGCACCAGTTGAAGCCTCCGAGTGGTCCTCAAGGGCAGCCCCATGTAGAGAGCGTTACAGTAGTCCAAACGGGAGGTCACGAGCGCATGAGTAACTGTGCGTAGGGCATCTCGGTCCAGATAGGGACGCAACTGGCGCACCAGGCGAACCTGTGCAAAAGCCCCCCTGGTCACGGCTCCTATGTGGTCTTCAAAATTGAGTCGTGAATCCAGGAGGACGCCCAAGTTGCGAGCCCTATCAACAGGGGGTAACACCTCACCCCCCATCGTTAGAGGTGGAATAGTCTGGTTAACCTGAGATGCCGATATGCACAGACACTCAGTCTTGGTGGGATTGAGACGAAGCCTGTTTCTCCCCATCCAGACCTGGACCGCCTCCAGGCACCGGGACATCACGGCGAGAGCATCACTGGGTTGGTTTGGGGTGGAAAGAAAAAGTTGGGTGTCATCAGCGTACTGATGATACCCCACCCCGAAACCACGAATGATCTCGCCCAGCGGCTTCATATAGATGTTGAACAGGAGAGGCGAGAGAACCGACCCCTGAGGAACTCCACAAATGAGTGGCCTAGGGGCGGATCTCTGCCCTCCCGTCAACACCGACTGCGAGCGGCCCAGGAGATAGGAGAAGAACCACCGTAAAACGGTGCCTCCCACTCCCAACCCCCTGAGACGCCGCAGCAGGATACCATGGTCGATGGTATCGAAAGCCGCTGAGAGCTCTAATAGGACCAGGACAGAGGAGCAACCCCTGTCCCTAGCCCTCCAGAGATCATTCACCAGCGCGACCAATGCCGTCTCCGTGCTGTGTCCGGGTCTGAAACCCGATTGGTACGGGTCCAGATAATCAGTTTCCTCCAGGAACAGAGGAAGCTGATGCGCCACCACACTCTCAACAACCTTCGCCAAAAAGTGAAGGTTGGAGACTGGACGATAGTTATTTAAAACAGCCGGGTCCAAAGCAGGCTTCTTGAGGAGGGGTCTCACCACCGCCTCCTTCAAGGCGGCAGGGAAGACACCCTCCTTCAAAGAAGCAGTTATTACTGCATGGAACCAGCCTCGTGTCCCCTCCCGGGCCGCATAAGCTAGCCAGGAGGGGCACGGATCCAACAAACAGGAGGTGGTGCTCAGTCTCCCCATGATCCTGTCCACATCATCAGGGGAAACAGGGTCGAACTCAGTCCAGATAACATGCTCAAGACCGCCCGATTCCTCCACATCAGACTCTGCCCAGTCAGAGTCCAGACCGGTCCGGATCTGAGCGATTTTGTCCGCCAGATGATGACTAAACTCCTCGGCTCGTCCCCGCAAGGGATCGTCTCTCACCTCCTGGTTAAGGAGGGAGCGAGTTACCCTGAACAGGGCGGCCGGGCGATTATCTGCGGACGCGATAAGGGCAGCAAAGTAGTTAGACTTCACCGTCCTTATCGCCGCAAGATAAAACCTTATAAAGGTTCTTAACTGCAATCGGTCGATTCGGATCGGCTGGACCTCCAACCGCTCTCTAGACCTCGTCTCCGACGCTTCATCTCCCGGAGCTCCACAGAGAACCATGGGGCCCAATGGGATCTGCGCCGGGTCAGAGGTCGCAAGGGTACAACGCAGTCAAGTGCCCTGGCGGCCGCCGTTTCCCAGGCATCCACCAGAGCATCGACTGGGCTGTGATTTTTAGGTATGCGCCTAAAAACTAGGGCTTATTTTTGGGATAGGTCTTACTTTCCGGAAACACGGTATATAAATCTATTGACTCATTAATCTTTATATTTGTTCTTATTAAGAGAATCCTCTATATATATGTAGCGGAGTTGGGGTGAGAATAGGGCCAGCTGAGAGGCTTTGCAGGAGCCTTGCAGATTAGACAGGAAGATGAGGAGCTCTGGCAGCTGCCATGGGTCTGGCGGCGGGATGTGGCTTAGAGGAGAGAAGAAATAGGAGGAGGAAGCTGATAGAAGAGAGGAAGAGAGAAGGCTTGGTAGAGCTTGCTGTTCTGAGCCAGCTGATTGAAGAGAGAGTAAGAAGCTGGGGGTTTTGCGTTTGCTTTTTTTGCTTTGTTACAGGCAAGCCGGACGAAAGGGGAGGGATAGAGAGAGTGAGAATAGTTGCTGGAGCTGTTTGCTTAAAGCAGGCCAGGCAGGGAGGGATAAACGGTAAGAGTAGTTGCTGGAGCCGTTTGCTGGAAGCAGGCCAGGCAGAGAGAGAGAGTGGGAGTAGCTTGCTGGAGCTATTTGCCTGAAGCAGAGCAAAGAGGGGGGGAGAGAGAGAGGGAATGGGGAAAGGTGAAGTTTTATTGTTTTTTTTTCTTTTGTTGTGGGCAAGCCAGACAAAGAGAGGGAGAGAGGGTAGTTTGGGGAGTTTTAATTCCTTTCCCTCATTGGAGTAAGTTAGGCAGAGGGAGAGTTAGGGAAGAGTTTGACATACATCTTTTAGTGGGAGGTAAGGTTTTTTTTTCTTTATAGGATCAGCTGGGGGAGATGAAAAGGGATTACATGGAGTGAGGTCAGAGAGGAGTAAGGAGAGCGAAAAAGGGAGGCCTCTTCCAGCACCAGAGATTGGTTGCCATCGTTCTAGGCAAGTTGTTGTCATGAAAGATGGGTTAACATCATCCTGGGCAAGTTGCTGTCACCAGAGACTAACCGCCATCATTCTGGGCAAGTTGCTGTCACCAGAGACTGACCGCCATCGTTCTAGGCAAGTTGCCGTCACCAGAAGCTGATTAACATCATTCTGGCCAAGGTGTTGTCATTAGAGTTCGACTACCATCTTCCCTGTAAGTTCATATTGATCAACCACCATCATCCCAAGTGAGTCACCATCGAGACAGCGACCATCACCGCCCCATGTGCGTGGCTGCCAATCGTGACTGAAGAATACCACTGTGTTATGTGCCCTGTTAGGCAGAGGCACTGTGAGAGAACTCTTTGAACTGGTGGCCACTTGGAGGGGAGGTCAGGAGGGCCCAGGACTTAAGTAGTCCCTACAGGGGTGGCGCTACATATATGTTCAATCTTTTTTTTAACCCTAAAGGGAGAAAACACCTTCCCTAGCTAAACTACTTTACTACCTTTAAGCAATACTCAATTATTATATATAAAAAGGAAAACAAAAAAAACCCCACCTTCTTCATTTTAAAACCCAAACCCAAAACTACGTTAGGGCTTTCACATTATTACAAAAAGAACAAACAGAGAACATACATTTACGCACTTATTGTGTATATATGAAGCTACCTTAATACTTTTTAATACATATGTCAAAGCTTATAAAAATCCATCCTAATTAATTGAACCATTAATTTAAGTCACTTTTTCCAGCCTGTCTTCATACTGTAGAATGATTTTTTTTCCTCTCAAGAGTGTCACTTCAAGTAATTCCCAGCCTTGTTTATATCCATTAAAAAATGTCAAAAGGTTGTTCTATTAAACATTGTAAATTAACCTGGAGCAGGTCCTTGTAGTTTCCATTTCTAAGATGTCAATCATATCTTTTTTTTCTCAAAGAATTCTTGACCATGTTGATGTTCATGAGGAAAAAATCCCAAACTTGACCTCTTAAGGCAGGGATGTCAAACTCAATTTCATTGAGGGCCGCATCAGCATTGCGGTTGCCCTCGGGCCGGGTGGGTGTGGCCAGGGTGGGCGTGGCCTACTGGGTGGGCATGGCTAGAGTGCGTATGGCCTACTGGGTGGGCGTGGCCAGCTCTACATCGTTCGCATCAAGAGTGCCTATGGGGGCCTGGGCAGGAGTTGGGACAGATCTGGGGGTCTCTGGCAGAAGGAGGGTCTCTGGGCCAGGGCCAAGGCAGCGGGGGCCATTCCCTCACTGTTTCCAGGATGGCTTCGCGGGCCACATGAAATCACTTTGTGGGCCGCATCTGGCCCCCGGGCCTTGTGTTTGACATGTCTGTCTTAAGGGATGTGAATTTACTTGATACTCTTCTATCAGTTGCACTGGGAGGCTTATATTCAAACCATCATTATAATAAAAATTGGTGTCAGATTTGTATTTCAAAGGTACAGTTAGCATTATCCAGCCTTTGTAGAGTTGACACAGTGGGTTGATAGATTTCTACAGTGGGCTGATAATCTTTTTTAATCTTCTCTGTATCATTAAAATCTTTGAACCCTAGGGAGTTTATTATATATTTAATTTTCTGTATAGACTTTTGGAAAACATCTTGGATAGCAGATTCCAGCTCAGAGTTAAATGTCTTCATGTTTAACTTCAGTTCCCTCTAGTGATCAAAAGAATGTTTTCTTTTCTTTTTCTCTTTTTTTTCTCTTTCTTCTTTCTTTCTTTCTCTTTCTTTCTTTCTTCCTTTCTTTCTTTCTTCCTTCCTTTCTCTCTCTCTCTCTTTTTTTCTTTCTTTTTCCTTTCTTCCCTTTTTCTGGCCAATCAGAGTTCATGAAAATTGGAAAATTTCAACCACCAACATCACACAATACAGAGCTACAGATTATTTTAAAAACAGTATATTAAAAACCACAACTTTTATCCTTGTATTTCAAAAGAAAAAGTACCTTCTTTTGGCTGCATTCAGCAACCCTCTTTCTTGTCATTTAAGAACAAAGGAGTCTCAAAAATGGTATATAGCTTCAAAAAGGAGTGTTAAGCTGTAATTAAACAGAGCCTCTTTTAGCTCATAAAGACACTAGTCACATAAATTAAGACATGGAGCACAGCTTAGTGTCCATTTGAAAAATAAATTCCAAAACGGCTGCTTTATCCAACACCCACGTGATTTCTACCCTACCTCCCAGCTTCAGCTGACCCGCTGTTCTGAAGCACAGCTTCCAAAACGGCTTTCAGACTGATGCTGTTATCTCGGAGGATCTTGAGGGATGATTCTGGGACACTCCCTAGCCCAGGAGGGTCAAATAAACAAGAGGAAGCCTGTTCCTTCTGTTGCTGAGTTGGAAAAATGACCAGAGAGAGGAGACTCTCAGGGTGTGTCAGCTGTTGGCCATATCTCCACCAGAAGGAGAGGACCTGGAGCTTATGGAGCGAAGGAACTGGATGAGGCTGTTGGCAGGCCGAGGAAGAGAGAGAGGCTTTTGGAGGAGTTGGTGGCAGCAGCAGTGTGCTCCAGGGGCGAAAAGAAGCAAGGCCTCTTAAAGGAAAAGGTGGAAGAGTCAGGATCAGAAAAAGGAAAGAAGGCGAGGTTGTCAGAATACAAGAGAATTTGAGGGCTAATCCACATGAAGCCCCATTTCCATCTGTCCTGTGTGCCATCGTTCACTCCCTAGAGACTAAAATGGACAATGTGAAATTTGAGCGGGCCACGAACAAGAAGTATATATCGGAGGTGGTGACCCTTTGAGAGCTGTATGCAACGAAATTTCATTTTAATGTATGCCGATTGGTGTACATTCAAAGTGACAATAAAGTTATCATTATCAGAAGTACACAATTTCTCTCTCTTTAAATACCCTTGGTTTGTGGTGCAAGATCAATCACCCAGGCCTGAAATTTGATAATGTAAAAGTATATGGTGAAAATCTAACAACTGATGACTAACATTTGCCATTCCAGGATGGCTGGAAATGAAAGCTAAGAATTGGGGAAGGGGCATTTTCCCCCCTTCTATTACTGGTAGAGTTAGCAAAATAGACATTTTTCCACTTAATTTGGAAGAAAATGAGACAGAAAGTGCTTTATATGTCTGACTCTGAGGAAGTAAGGCAATAGCGAACTATGGTGAGCTAGGAGATAAGGATACCCAAAGGCATAAAGTTGTTATAACACGTATTGTAAGTTTGGACCTTGCTAATGTTGGATGATGCCTAAATAATTTTTTATGATAGGGCTAAAATGTAATCTCACCTTAGTCTTTTTTTCACCTTCTTTGTGTCTGAACTTGCAAACTGCCACCTTGTGGTTCTCCACAACTAAGCTTTTGCTCCCAGCACTCATGTAATGATCTAGAATGTGTTTTAAGCAACTGCTGAAAAAAGACTCATCTCTTCACTCATGATTTCTTTTTGTGAAAATTAAGAATGAAAGCTTTCTTCTCTGTCCTCTCACCTTTTAACAGGTCACACATTTATACCAAAAATTATTAATATAACTGTAAGTCTTTTAAGCGTTGCTTTTTCTTTTATGATAATTGTATACAACATTTTGTGCACATTGGGAATGTAGTGCTTATCTTTTTAAAACAGCAGGCATAATATATTCTGTACATGACTAATATTTAATTACACTAAATGAATTAAGACTAAACTTACAAACAGAAACTTATTTTAGATGAGAAATATAAAAATAGTTTAAAGAAAATTTAAGGAAAGGATTCATGTTCCAAAGAAAGCAGATTTTTTTTAGTAAAATTACATCTTGTGACATATATGCTTACAAATTAATATAATTGCTCCTATTAAAATGGTTCAAGTGTCAGTAGAACAGTAAAACAAAACCTGTAAATAAACTTGTAGATAAAGTATCTACAAATACAATCACCCAGCTAGTTATCTCTTTTAGCAACTGCCTACATCAGGGGTGTCAAACTCGCAAAGTCACCTGACGTATCGCAACGTATCACCACTTTTTTCCCATTGCCGGCAATGGGGTGGGCGCAGTTTCGGCATGACGCATCCGGCCTGCGGGCTGGCAGTTTGACACCCCTGGCGTACATTTTCCTTGTTAATCAGTTTCATATAATCAGTTCCTTTGATTATGTGACATCTCCAGATCTCTGCTCTTCCCTGTTTATGTGGAGCAGCAGAAGCAGAATACTGTTCATTAAGAGGATGACCTAGCACAAGTCATACTAGATATTTTGAGAATATGTCATGTGGTCTTTTTGAATCAAGCCTTGTATTAAGTTTTTTCTGATTATTTTTTCCCTCCAGTTATTACCCTTCTTTCTTTTCAAAAGGAACTGATGCTGGAGATGTGGAGATGAAGATGCAACATATTTTCATGTATGGTGGACTTGTAAAAAGATCAAGGTTTTTTGGATAAAAATTTGGTGGAATATGCAGAAGATTTTTAAGCAAAGGATAAAGTTTTGTCCGCAACTCTTTTTGTTGGGAATAATTACGGATGCTACGGTTGTGGACACTAAGTTGATGTTAAATTTAATTATGGCAGCAAGACTTTTGATAGGTCAGTATTGGAAGAAAGAGGAACTGCCGACCATAGAAGAGTGGACTTTAAAGGTCTCCGACCTGGCAGAGATGGCGAAGATTTCGGCCTATTTGAAAGATCACTCGCAAGAACGTTATGTTACGGAATGGAGAAAATGGTTTGAGTTTATCCAGAACAAGTATAGGGTTAAGAAGTTTCATGTAGCATTTGAATAAGTCTTCTTTTTTTTTCTTTTTCTACTTTAGTTTCTTTATATATATTTAATATTACTAAGGTTTGTCTTATCTTATATAAGCTAGAGAGTGATGGATTTTAGAGTTTATGGTTGTTAGTATATGGTTGTTTATGATTGTTTTTTTTATATAGACCTTGTATTTAGCTCTGGGAAGTCGGGGGGGGAGGGGGGGAAGGGGGGAGAGGTAGGAGGGGAGGGAGGAGGGAGGGGGAGGGGGGATTCTTAAAGAAAAATTGTATGTTAAAACTTTTCAATAAAAAAAAAAGGAACTGATGTCCCATTTGTGTTGCTAAGCAATTTTGTAGCTTTGATATCTTGTCATAGTTTTTCAGTGGAAGTAAATTCAAGTTGACAATCTGAATGTTTGATTTATCACTAAGATATTACCTGATTATTTAGTAAAATAGCTACAAATACTGTCCTGAGCAAAAATACTTTCTGTACAAAATTTATGAAAACTTCCTATCTTTCATTTCATCTGGGGCATGGGTATCAAACTCGCCACGTGACATGTCGCAACATATCACAACTTTTTTTTGCATTGCCAGAGCTGGGATGGACGTGGTCTCCATATGATGCAACTGGCAGTTTGACACCCCTAATCTGGGGGAAGATGTAGGATGCATCTGTGTATGCTTCTTATACTTTAGCTACAGTGACATCTATTGTAATAAGTTATTAACAGTGGTGTGGTTCAAATATGTGAACAACTGGTTCTATGTGTGAATGCCACTTCTGGAAGTCCATTCTGGGCCTGGGCAACAAAAAATTAGCTACCGGTTCTGCCAAAGTGGTGCGAACCAGATGAATCCCACCACTGGTTATTAATAACAATATATGACAATTTGGTATTATAAAATTAATTTATGTTTCTGTATTTTTTACAATCTGAGAATTCATAATTCTGAATACATAAGCGGAATTTAAATTTTTAAAATCTCTATAAAATTTCTTTTCTGGAGATTATTCTCTTTATATGTTGGAAGAACCCCAATGACCTGACAGCCATGCTGGCAAAATCACCCTTGCATGCAAAGCCTAACAATGTTAAAATTAAAAATAATACACAAACCACTAAAAGAAGAAATTCCCAAATCAGATCAGAAGAAGCTGATCAGATAATACAAATTACAAAAGCAGATTGTAGAACTTCACAAGTAGATCTGCATATGATGATGTTGGCAGACCAATTTTGCAAGGAAATCTGGTCACTGATAGTGAGAGAAGAAAAGTGAATTGTAATATGAAAAGCAAGAAGCACAAACCAAGAAAGAGTTGAAACTATCAAAGCAAACTACCAAAATGGACATCTTAGAAATAAATAAATTAGTTAAAATGGACCAGATTGAACTATTTAAGTCAGATTATTACATGAGTAAAACTAAAAAAAGGAACAGATTACATACATTTAATACATGCAAAAGCGAACTTGAGGAACTATGGGAAGATAGTTTGTTTTTTTTAAATTAAGTGGAAAAATATTTCCAAACTTTCAGAGAAAAAGCTCCTAATGGCTTCAGAATATATAATTATATTACAAAATGATGGAGGATTATTTTGAACAATATGGAGATGTGATTACTGAACATACACTTTCAACATAATCCAGGAAAACAAGGAAAGTTAGTTCAGCCCAAAATGGCAAAACACAATTCAGTCAATAATGTTTATTTGGTCAAGCAAAGTTTAAAAGTTTAAAAGAACAAAACAAACAAGAGTGAAGCAAATGAATGCAACAATATATTGACAACTAAATAAATTAAAACGTAAAAGAAAATGAGAAATACAAGATCTTTTAAAGAAAATCAAATATTTGCTGCATTCATGATAGAAATTTCAAAAATAATCACAATCTAAACAATAACAATCTAAAAAAAGACTAAAAGCAGCTTATAGAAGTAACAACCAATAGAAAAACCCACTGAACTATTTATAGCTGCAAAAGAGGCAGTGAAAGTGCTAACAGGTTTATGTCAATCAAGAGCAACTTAAAAGGAGATGTAGTATAGACAGTTGCAGTGGGGCCCAGAAAATAGTAGCTCCTAAGCAGGGCTCTTCCCACATATTACCCCTCTCTGTGATGTGTCCACCAATATAATGGTCTCTACTTGCTGCTCCTCTACTAATGTCTTATAGTGTATCTAGTATCTGCATCTGGCTCCTCCACTGAGTATACAAGGCCAAGCAATGGAGGAACAGGGCAGGGATGCAGGTAATGACATTGCTGGTTGTTGCAGAGATTGAAAAAAAGCAGTTATTACCAAGGAACAGAAAAGAAGCAAACTGTCCTCCTGCTTGTCTGCTGGATGGTGCAGCCTAGTTGCCAATGCCTACTTAAGTTGAGGGCATTGTGTGTGAAGTCTTGTACAGTATGAGGTGCAATTTCACTAGCTTAGGGCTATAATTGAGCTTTACTTTAAACAACCATTAGATGGCAGCAGGTATGTAGAAACTTCTAATTCATCCAGCTTTTTGTGACACGTATTATGTTTTTAATTCAATTTTTTTAAAAAAAAACCCTCTTTGGTTAACTTAGGGCAATTCCCCTAATTTCTCCTGCCTCCTATTTCCCCACCACCACCACAACCCTGTGAGGTGGGTTAGGATGAGTGTGTGTGACTGGTTTTAAGTCAACCGACTTTCATACCTAGTGGAGGCACAGAATTCAGTCTCCTGGTTCTTAGGTGAACATCTGAACCACCACACCTAACTAGGTCTCTCTGACACTCCTAATACCCCCCATCCCCAGATGTATATATATATGTGTGGGTGTCTGCATGTGCACATCAGTGGAACAAGAATGGAGAAAGTTGAAAACAGATGGCTGCGTTTTTGTGTTCTGTTCCTTGTTTTGAAATGTTTTATCAATTGTAAACTGCCCAGAATCACTGGGAGTCAGGCAGCAAATCAATTTAATAAGCTTTTATTATGAGGCTAAAACTAGATGTGAAATACAATGTACAACTACCTTATATTCCTCGAAGAAAGACAACACTGTGTTTCTTTGGATATTACCTATTCTTACTATTTTCCCCACTGGCTCTTTCTACTTATCCACTAATAATGCCAGCAAAAGCTAAAACAGTCAAAGAACGGACAAGAGTTTATTTCTCAAGGGAGTCATTACAGAAATATAATCTCAAATCCTTACTGCTGTTTCAAATTACAAATCTGAGTTTCCTTGGTGACTATTTGGGTTCTCCTTTTGCTGATTGGGAATTAAAAGAACTGTTGTTCAGTGCCTCTGGAGGGCATCAGATAAACAAAAGCTGCAAGGGAGATGCCTGGACCCAGGAGCTAATGCACGGGAAGTTGTTTATTATTCCAACGCTGTTTATGCTTTGCCCTAAGATTTAGGAATACTCCACACAATCCTGAAAACAAGAGAAGGTTAGTAATCTGAAAATCCATCCTAGTTTAAGAAAACTGCAGGTACTAGTAAGGACTTTAGAAAGCCTTCTGACTTGGAAAGTGGCTGCCAACTAAATTTTATTTATTTATTTATTTATTTATTCAATTTATATACCGCCCTTCTCCCGTAGGACTCAGGGCGGTTCACAAGGTTATTTAAAAAACAAATACAACAGTTACAAAATTTAAAATCAATTAAAAGAATTACATAAACCTTGAAATAAAACCCCAGTTAAAATAAAATGGGCCGCTCGTATAATTTAAACCAGGCCTGGCAACTTTATGATATCTGATCTTCAACTGCCATTCCCCAGTCAGCAAGATGGGTTGCTAGGGAATTCTGGGAGTTGAAACCCACACATCTTAAAAGTTGTCAAGTTTGTGAAATATTTATTTAGACTCATTCTCGTCCCCTCTGTCTTCTCCTCCATCTATAGATCCGGAGCACAAGGCGGCACCTTCGAAACTTCTGCTGTTGGTAGGTGGTTCTGAGCCGCTCTACAGCGCGACTTAAGGCTAAGGCAGGGGTAGGCAACCTCGGCTCTTTTATGACTCATGGACTTCAACTCCCAGAATTCCTGAGTCAGCTTTGCTGACTCAGGAATTCTGGGAGTTGAAGTCCATGAGTCATAAAAGAGCCGAGGTTGCCTACCCCTGGGCTAAGGCAAGGGGACTTTACCGTAATGGCAATCGATTGATCTGCGGCTGCTGTCAACTCGTTCCGCTTGGAACTGGCCAGGAAAAAGGACATGGAAAGCGTCCCAAAGGTGCTCTTCCAAAAGGCAACCCGACTTTCTTGGGTCTTTTCCTTGAAAACGTTTCGCTTCTCATCTAAGAAGCTTCTTCAGAACTGAAAAAAAAAACCTCTCTTTCGGAAAAGCGCCTTTTGGACCGCCGTGACCTGGATGACTGAGAAGCTCCGTAGCCGTTTGGACAAGGCGGCGACTCTCCTCCATCGCCGCGTGGGCGTGGCCACCCTTGCGGTCCTTCGGAGCATCCGCACTTCTTCTACCCGCCGGATGTTCCCTTGTTAGTTCCCGGAAGTGACGTCGCCCAGCGCTAACTCGCCCCCTCCTCTCCGGCGGTGGCTGGCTGCGGCAGCTGTAGAGAGCCGGGAGGGGCTGGCCGAGGCGAAGCAGTAGCCGTGGAATATGGCGGACGGCGTGGACCACATAGACATTTATGCCGATGTAGGAGAGGAGTTTAACCAGGTAGGAAATGGCGCGCGGCCGGCTTTCCACGGGGAACGTTCCAAGCCAGAAATGGCACTTGCGCGGAGGGGGGGAGAGGCCTGCGCTTTCGAGTGGCGGAGCGTGGCTGGCTAGCGCGGGCCTCTCAGCGCAGGGGGAAGGAAGCCGGCGCCATTGTTGGCTGTGGCGCTCACCAGCGGTGCCGCGCGACTTTCCCGCCTGGCCTGTGGCGTGGCTGCACACCGGCTGTGCTTGGCGCCCGGAGGATCGCACGACAGGGGCGCGGCATCGTAGCTAGAATGCGCCTTTTCTTCCCCCGCTCCGCCTCTTCCCTTTTCTCGACGAGGCTCCCAAGCGCTGGGAGACAATGAGCCGAAGGAGGAGTCTCTCCCCTAAGACACCGCGTTGTTTATTCCCCATTCCGCCTGCTTCCCTTAAGGCAGGGGTCGGCAACCTCGGCTCTTTTATGACTCGCGGACTTCAACTCCCAGAATTCCTGAGCCAGCTATGCTGGCTCAGGAATTCTGGGAGTTGAAGTCCGCGAGTCATAAAAGAGCCGAGGTTGTCGACCCCTGCCTTAAGGAGAGGGAAGCTAGAACACCGCGGCACAAAAACACGGCAGCCTTTCCTTTATAAGCCGCCAAAAAAAAAAAAGAGTGCTTCCACGGCCTTCCTATCTGTTGCCGATTCATCAAGATGATCGCTGTCAACCTGTAGGGGATAAAAAGTAACTCCTTTCCCCCCCCCCCAAAGAAGAGTTTGCGGTTCCTTTGGTGGTGCCCTCTTTTCTTTTTGCACCAAATTTAATGATGGCAACAACGTTCGATGCGCAAGTTTTGATAATGGACTCGGTTATGCCAGAATGACATTTCCGTTACTTTTTAAGGAGCATCGGCTTTCTCACGATTATTCATTCGTAAAGATTGAATGGGTGTCTTTTACACGTTTGGGGAAATAATTTTTCATTTCTGAAATCGGTAGAATGGGACAGAATGGTAAAAACGGTTCGATTGCATAATTGTGTTCCCAGTCAATGATAGCACTAAATAGCATGCTATGATGTAAAACTGATAAATTTGGCTCTGTTCTGGCTTGGGATATTGAGTCATTTATTCTTTTTTTTTTCTCCTATGTTATCATAGGAGATTTATTTTAAACATTTATCATAGGAGATTTATTTTAAAGCAATGTGCTCTTTTGTAAAAGTGCCCCCCAAAATATAATTCTGTTTTATGTTTTAACTGCTTTGAAATTTTTGCTTGTTTTCTTCCATATTTTAAAGTTGCAGTGTCCCAGGGTCTGTAACTTCTTGAAGATGCTGGGATTAAATTCCTGAGTTGTTTCACTTAGACTTCCTGAAATGTTACTTACTGAGTGGGCTGATAATTGTGCTAGTAGGAAGTTTTGTAGATATTGAATGAATGGTTAGCTCCTGGACATCTCTGTATCTTGGGCCTTTGTACCAGAGATTTCTAAATGTGCTGTATCAAGAATAGGAATGTTTATATAGTCATCACTGCAATTGCAGATAATGTAAAACCGTGGTCCTCAATGAGATTTGATAGTAGTACTGGGGTTTTAGCATTGTAGCTGCAGTTACGTATAATGAGTGGCATGTCAGTGTGGAAAAAACTACATGCTGTGTAATATTACTTTTAATAAAGATCAGCATCTATAGCTACTCTTTGCTTCTCAACTCCAGTTAGAAGTAACTACAAGTGCATCTTTGAGAGAAATCTTGATTTGCTGGATCAATTTTACAGTCATCCTGAAATAAGCAATCTAGCTCATTTGTCCTCTGGATTTTTTAGTTGGAGCCATGCCACAGGAATCGGTATTCCTGTTTGTGGGATGATTCCTGAGAATGCCCAGAGATTTTCTATTGTCTTATTATTTCCACTAAAAAGTTTTCATCTTTAGATTTTCCTGCAGAAGCAAATGAGGTTACTGCTGATTTGATGATTTATGAGCTCTGCTTGACTGCTTCATGTGAATCTAAAGAACAAAATTAAAGAAGTCAAATGCCTGACAGTGTTTCCTGCTTTAGTTCCAAAAGTCAGTTCGACTCTGCTTTTAAAGATATGCCAAATGAGTCAAATCCTTCTGGGATTTGATTGTGGATGTATTTTATATTCTGCAAGGATTCAGTCCCCTTATGGTCTGTTTTGTATTAAATGAAAAAAGATTAAATATCACCCTCTTTTGGATTCTACTTTCATTTTTGCCTGCGTGTGAGGTGATGTGAACAAATTCCATTTCCTGCTCAGGCATCCTTTTACTGGGCTGCCTTTCTTCTTCTAATGGTTTTATTCTTGCTGCAGAGTAACTGGATTCTTGAGGAAAAGTTGTCTATGCCGCTGGTTGGGGCGGGGGGGGATTTTTTTGGAAGTTTGACCACAATAGACGCATTTCTTGCAGCTATCATTCCTGTTTTGTAGTGCTGACTAAAAAATACAGAAATATTTTCTGTATGTGATTTTCCATTTTCATTTGTAAACTTACTTTTGGGAATGTGTTTTAAATTTAAATCTTTTTCCTTCTTGGAAATTTCTCATAGGTAGTCCTCGACACAACTGTAATAGAGTCTGACCATTACAGTAGTAAAATATTATGGTCGTCAAGCAGGTCACCCACGTGTTATAAATGTTTTTATGGTGGTCATTAAGCAAATCTATGGTCATTAAGTGAGCTCATTGTTCTCTATGGGACATTTTTGCTGCAAACTGGAAGTAAATGCCAATTTTTGGCAAAAAATAAGTCACAGTCATGTGACTGTGGGACACTGCAAGTGACTGTTAAGTGAGAACAAGTTGCCTGAAATGTGGTTATATGACTGGAGGGCAGCAGTGAAGAACTTTGGAACCAGATTGTAAGTACTTTATTTTGGGGTGGGTGGGTCCATTGTATATTTGCTAAGCTATGTATCATTCTGTCTTCTGGTAGTTTACACCTATAATGATAGTAGTCTTATTAGGAATGCTGTAAATTCCTTGTTTCACTTAACATTAATACACGTTTAAAGGATACATAGATTTTGGATACATTCTTTTTCTTTTTGAAGTTGAGTATGGTACTTTTTTCTTTTTTTGCAAGGAATGGTTGTTTTTGCCAAATGTAATTGGAAGGGATGGCTGACTTCACATTATGCTAAGCAAAGATAATGCAATTTTTTTCAAGTCTGAGAGCTCCCCTATTTTTGAATGGCAGGCTTGGGGCTCTGCACCAGAACTGGATAAAATTTTGATGAAAACTATTGTTAATTAAATTAAAATAATACAATTAAAATTTAAATACTTCCTTAAGTTGAGCGCAACTTCTGGTGATTCAGTATAGTTTTCTTGGCAGCAATATAGAAATAGCTTGGTGTTCTTCCAGAAAGTTTTCTCAACTTTGTAGTCTAGACCCCTGAATTTTTTTGGTGGCTTTTCATTGAAGTATTAACAAGTTTCTGTTTGGCTTAGTTTTTTGCTTTGTGTGCATTTAGTAAATTTGCGATCTGATATATTTAAAATCAATGAAAAAAATGTAAATGAAAAATTGCTGCAAAAGTTCTTATGTTCAAAATAGAATATCTGGTTATGGTTGTTATATAGCTGCTGCTTTTGCAAGTTGCCATCTAATCTGAATAATTTCTTGTATATTAAAATTAAATAATTGGTTTTCTTAGAGGCTAGATATGGAAGAATTGAGGAACAGATGCAGGAAGTAGTGGTTAGATCGCCTTTATCTAAACGTACAGTTGCAAGAAAAAGTATGTGAACCCTTTGGGATTACGTGGAGTTTTGCATGAATAAAATGCGCGCTAAACGTCATGTAAGTCACAACAATAGGAAAACACAGTCTGCTTAAAATAATACTACACAAACATTAGCTGTTGTCATGTTTTAATTGAACATAAGATGGAAACATTCACAGTGCAGGGTGGAAAAAGTATGTGAACCTTTGGACTTAATAACTGGTTGACCCTCCTTTGGCAGCAATAACCTCAACCAAACGTTTCCTGTAGTTGCAGATCAGACCTGCACAACGATCTGGAGTAATTTTGGACCACTCCTCTTCACAAAACTGTTTCAGTGTAGCAATATTGTTGGGATGTCTGGTGTGAATCACTCTCTTAAGGTCATGCCACAGCATTTCAATCGGGTTGAGGTCAGAAGTCTGACTGGGCCACTCCAGAAGGCGTATTCTGTTCTGTTGAAGCCATTGTTTTGTTGAACTACTTGTATGCTTTGGGTCATTGTCCTGTTATATCACCCATCCTCTGCGGAGCTTCAGTTGGCGGACAGATGGTCGTACATTTTCCTGCAAAATGTCCTGATAGACTCTGGAATTCATTTTCCCATCAATGACAACAATCCGTCCAGGCCCTTAAGCAGCAAAGCAGCCCCAAACCATGATGCTCCCTCCACCATGTTTTACAGTGGGGATGAGGTTTTGATGTTGGTGTGCTGTGCCTTTTTTTCTCCACACATAGTGTTGTGTGTTTTTCCCAAACAACTCAATTTTGTTTTCATCTGTCCACAGTATATTTTGCCAGTAGTGCTGTGGAACATCCAGGTGCTCTTTTGCAAACATCAAACGTGTTGCAATATTTTTTTTGGACAGCAATGGCTTCCTCCGTGGTGTCCTCCCATGTACTCCATTCTTGTTTAATGTTTTCTTTATTGTAGATGTGTCAACAAAAATGTTAGCATGTGCCAGAGATTTCTGTAGGTCTTTAGCTGACACTCTAGGATTCTTCTTTACCTCATTAAGCATTATGTGCTGTGCTCTTGCAGTCATTTTTACAGGACGACCACACCTAGGGAGAGTAGCAACAGTGCTAAAATTTCTCCATTTGTAGACTGTCTTACCAGGGACACATGAACATCAAGGCTTTTGGAGATACTTTTGTAACCCTTTCCAGCTTCATGCAAGTCAACAATTCTTGATCGTAGGTCTTCTGAGAGCTCTTTTCTGTGAGGCATGGTTCACATCAGACAGTGCTTCTTGAGACCAGTAAACCCAAAATAGGTGTGTGTTTTTAAAGGGCAGGACAGCTGTCAGCAACACATCCAATATCATCACACTGATTGGGGTCAAGGTTGGCTCACTCCTGGCTCCAATTAGCTCTGGGAGAAGTCATTAGGCTAGGGGTTCACATACTTTTCCCACCCTGCACTGTGAATGTTTCCATCTTATGTTCAATTAAAACATGACAACAGCTAATGTTTGTGTAGTAGTATTTTAAGCAGACTGTGTTTTTCTATTGTTGTGACTTACATGACGTTTAGAGCGCATTTTATGGCCAATTCATGCAAAACTCCACGTAATCCCAAAGGGTTCACATACTTTTTCTTGCAACTGTAGGACATCTGCTTAGGTTCATAGCTATTAGGTGTTATATTATAAACTCTGTTAATTTAGAAGGGTGAGACGAAACCAGAAATTTATGAAATATAAAGGTGATTTTGTACTGATAGGCAATCAACTATTGCATAATGGCTTCATTTCTAATCTCATTGAACCATGTCTCTAAGTCTTCTGAGAAGTTAAGCCATGAAGTATCTGGTGTGATTTATCTTGGATGGGAAGTCTGACAACTTGACTGCTCACTCTTTGTTTTTGTCACTTTGGGAGAAGAACCATTGTCTTAAGCCCAAAGAGTAACATGATGACTACACTTCATCTGACAGCTATACTAATTGTTGAGTTACCAGTATTAGTATGTATTAACCATGCCCTCCTGTGGCCCCAAGGACAAAGAAATGCTGTTGTTCTTATTAACAGGCAAAGTGCTTGGTAGTTGCCCTGGGGGGGTCTCCCATTGAGGTGAAGTGACTGCCCTTTTTTTCTCCCCCCTGGGTGAGAACTAGAGGTAGATCTTGGGGGGAGGGTGTATGAGGAGCTTCTCCTGGGTGATGGGGATATGTTGGGAGACAAGGAACAGTCCATTCTTGGGGATCACGGAACTATTGTCTTGAAATAGTTCCATGTTCCAGCACCTTGATTTTAGCCCTGATGCCCTGTCAATGGACATTCAGTTGCGCTGGTCTCCAGTTGCTGTTATTGAATGCTAGGTTGGACTGTAGTAAAGCTCTGCTTATCCCTGATTTGAACATGGATGAGAGGACCAACCTGGCATGTGTTGCCAAGATTCCCATATAAATCTGCCTACAAATTGGTCTTAACCAGTGGTAGCACTTTTGGTTGTGCCACATTCTGCAAGTATTTATTTGATATCTACCAGTAAAAGAGTTTCCATATAATAAAGCATGCATTATACAGGTACTCCTTGGCTTACAACAGCTCATTTAGTGATTGTTCAAAGTTACAATGGCACTGAAAAAAATTAACTTATGACCACTTTTCACACTTATGACCATTGCAGCATCCCCTTGGTCACATGATCAAAATTCAGGAGCTTGGCAACTGACGCATATGTCCCAGGGTCATATGATCAGCTTTTGCGACTTTCTGACAAGCAAAGTCAATGGGGAAGCCAGATTCACTTAACAACCATGTTCCTAACTTAATAACTGCCATAATTCATTTAACAAATGTGGCAAGAAAGGTCATAAAATGGGGCAAAATTCACTTAACAAATATTTCACATAGCAAAAGAAATTGTGGGCTCAATTCTAGTCGTACGTTGAGGACTATCTGTAATATGGAATGTTCATGTTGACAATGACATGTTACTATGATAGTGCTCCACTATTCATGACTACTAGTTATGTTTATCATATTCTATATTTTTATATTACGTTGAAGATATTGTATTGTATAGTGTTGGGAAATGTAAAATATTACAGTTATTAGATAAATATAAATAAGTAGTGTGACTTACCTCTTTGTAGCTTAGCACAACATATGAATCTAACCATTGTGTTATAAAAATTGTTTGCTAGACCAATTAATTCTTAATTTCAAGAACATGCAACTTCAAATAATATTTTAATGAGGGAATTAATTGTTTCTGTTAAACAAGGTCGAAAAATTGTGCACAGAATGGGTTCTAGCATTTTTTCTTAATCTTTTACTACTAGTAATCATAGGAAACAGTCTTTCCTTTTTTATGTAAAAAAGCAGCATATTGTACATGTTTTCCATTGTGTTGTATCTGGATGTGTTGGTGAGCACTAGAAAGTATGGCTGGGCAAAGTAGGCTCTGCATTGTTGGATCATGAAGGGAGGAAGGAAGGTGTTAGAATGGAAAAGTCAATGACATTTTAAGCTGCAGCCTGATCTCCTCTCCCATGGTGAACATTTTTCTTTGAATTATTTTCTTCATTGGCCCCAGTGAAATCTGGATCATTTCCAAACTCAAATTTGATCTTTTACTTGTCTTTCCTTTCACTGTTTTTCCCCTCCCCAGCTGTTCAGTGTTCTCCTGATGGTCATCTCATGAACACTGGCACTTGCAAATGCAAAAGAGCCCTTAGTTCCTTAGATGTTATTCTGGGCATCTTTGAGACCTCTCGGAGCATTATATGCCTTGCTCTTGGTGTGATTTTGGTTGTCGGACCACTCCTGGGAGGGCAGCAATGATTGAGTTGCCTCCATTTATACACAGTCTGCCTGACAGTGGACTGCTAGAGGTCCAAAAATTTTTCAGCCTCGTAATTGTTAACAACCAATTTTGTTTTTGTTTTTGTGATATTCAGAAGTCTCCTTTGTTTGAGCTATGACACACTTTCACATATCTAGCCTGTGAAGATCAGACTTTGATCACAAATACTGAGAAATCTGTTCTTTAAGTAAGGCAAAACTTCCCATACTCAGAACTGATTATTCCATTGATTGAAACACCTACTCTTTAATTTCACTGTCAACTCTACCAATGAGCATGGATGGAGCCATTTTTTTCTTTTCATTCTAGGTTGCCAGTAGGATGGAGGGGTTGTTTTTTTTTTTTTTTTTTGCCCAGGTGCTTCATTAGTCAAAATAATATTCTGTCCCGTGGGAACCAAGGTCATTGGCTGCTCCTGAGCCTAGGGACTGGGCGTTGCATAAAAAGCCCGACAGATAATCATATTGGGGGATGTAGTTGCTTGCATAGTTTTATGGGTGGGACATTTAATTTTAAAAATTGAAGTCTGTGTATTCAGACTTGGTTTCACTTTTCACCATGCTGATACGTTGTAACTAATAAACATGTTCTTTGAGGAATTCTCAAGCCTCGGAGTTCTGCTTTATTCGTCTCTGTCGGAACCATGACATTCTCCTTCAGATAAAGGAGATAATCCTTAAAGTTCATATACATTTGCTACATAAAATCTGTAGCTTTGGATCATCTTCCTCAATAAATTAGTGAGTATAATGTTTGTGACTCATTTGTTTAATTGGATTCTCTTTGTCTAGTTTTAGGACATGTGGAGAAGCGATCATGTTTTGATCTGCAAAAATATTGAAAATTCAAAAGGATTGTTGTAACCAAATCTGGCTTACCTACAGTATATATTATAAATTATAAAGTATATGGCAGATACAATATAATTTTATTTCTATGCACTGTATTGCCAAAAATCTCCCCCTCTTTCAGGTGGACATTCCATCACAGTCCACTACCTTGCATAGACAAGATACAGAAAAAGGTAGACGCTATGGAAATTACAGTGTGATGTTGGATTATTTTGGATAAATAAACTGATCATTAATATTTATACATTGTCATTTAGGAGGCTGAATATGGTGGACACGATCAGATAGATCTGTATGACGACGTCATCTCTCCCTCTGCCAATAACGGTGATGCACCAGAGGATCGTGATTATATGGACTCTCTTCCACCATCTGTTGGAGATGATGTGGGCAAAGGATCAGCACCAAATGTTGTCTATACATATACAGGAAAGAGAATTGCATTATATATTGGGAATCTTACTTGGGTAAGTGCTTCATTAGTTACCACTGTATTAATTGGATTCTTACTTGGGTAAGTGCTTCATTAGTTACCGCTGCACTAGTCATTTAGTCCATAATCGATTTAATTCAGAATTACTCACTGTGGTTTGGCAGTCGCTCTGTAACTTGGGAAACAATTTTTCTGAAAACTTACTTGAAGGTGCAAACGTGAAACATTTTTTCCCATGTGGAATATAAACTAGTACTAAACTATAATTGTGATTGTAACATATACTGCTCAAAAAAATAAAGAGAACACTTAAACAACACAATGTACTATTTAATAATAGGATGTCTTATTTTCTGTTCCCTTTATTTTTTGAGCAGTATACTTTGTAGAATTTGTAATCAGTAACAGCTTTGTGAAATGAACTTGTAGCTTACTTATTTTTAAAATATGGAATATGTTAGTGTGTATATTTGTGTGTTATGTTGAGCATTGTTTTAAATGGTGTGTTGAGAAAAGAATTGCTCCTTTGTTACGTTAGAAATGTCATTTACAACTGTTTTGCAGTGGACCACAGATGAAGATTTAACTGAAGCAGTTCATTCGCTTGGTGTAAATGATATTTTGGAAATAAAATTTTTTGAAAACCGTGCTAATGGCCAATCTAAGGGGTAAGAATATATTTAAATTCAGCACAAATGTTATTTCTAAAGATGTGTTACAATATATTTATCTTGAAAGACAATACAGATGAATAATAGGAAAAAAATAGGTGGGAAGACGATCAGAGATCAGAATGAGAAAACTACTGATTTTAACAGAATTAGATTACAAACAACAACTGAGACGTTCTACAACAGGCATGTCAAACTCGCGACGTCATGTGACATCGTGCGACATATCAGAACTTTTTCCCATTGCCGAAAATGGGATGGGCGCGGTTTCTCCGTGACGCTCCGGCCCGCGGGCCGGCAGTTTGACACCCCTGATCTACAAAAAGTATTTCTGGAAAACTTGGAAAATAATTTATGGGGTGAAAAAAATAGTTCCACATTTAAAAATTAAATCATGATTATAATTATTGAAAGTTATGATGGGATATTCTAAGTGGCTGAATATAATACACCTATGATTGCGTATTGTGCTAAATCATAATGTGGCTTGGTTTTGCATGTTATCCATCTTTTAGGGATCTGTTAAGAATTCTCATCATAAAATTATATTGTCTGTCCTCCAGATTTGCTCTTGTAGGTGTGGGATCTGAGGCATCTTCCAAAAAGCTGATGGACCTGTTGCCTAAAAGAGAGTTACATGGTCAAAATCCTGTTGTAACTCCTTGTAATAAGCAATTTCTGAGTCAATTTGAATTGCAATCGAGAAAAAGTAAGAATTGTTCTCTACTGCTTCCTGTGAACTGGGAAAACATTTTGGGGGGAGATGGGTTAGAAATTACCAATTACTATATATTTGAATGATTAATAATTTTTATATAATGTGCTATCTTTCAATCTCATTTACTGAAGGTCTATCTTGTTTAATTACTATTGACAACTGCTGGAGATAGTATGTTTTGGAAATAAAAGAAAAACATGTTTCTTTAGTTTTATTAAATAACTATTCATAGTGATTTTTAAAGTTATCTGGAGGGGGCATGTTTTAATTTACTGCCTGCATTCTGTGGATGGGACTTTGCTTGTTTGCACAGGCAAGTTTCTGGCAGACCACAGAACAGTACCAGTCCATGGACAAGGGTTTGGGGATCCCTGATCTATACATCTCAAATTTATTTTTATAAAGTGTTTTGGATAAAGTACAAGCATAGTACGTTTTATTCTTAAGGGCTACATAGTATTTCCTGATTTTCACTTTTAATGAATTAATTAAATTAAAGCACAGGGTTTTTAATATGACACTTAAAAGCAAGACATCTTTTTTCAGACTTATGCGGAAGTCTGAAAAACAGACACTGCTTTAATGAAGAGCAAAGGGGTGCTCCATCTGTGTAAGGTCCAAAACATTTATTCTGAACCATTTAAAAAATATGCACCGTTTTACCATTTTCATGTTTTCTATATAAAAAATAGTAACAGTTAACTTGAATGTCTGTGCATTTGAAGTAAACATAATTGTATCCCTACTGGCTATTATAAAATTAATTGAGGATTGAGAATTTTTATTCTTTACATATTTTCTTCAACATACGGCAATAAGCTGTGTTACATAATTCTCAGTTAAATGAGTAACCTAACTACCGTGTTTCCCCGAAAATAAGACCCGGTCTTTTTTTTCCCTCCAAAAGAGGCACCAGGTCTTATTTTGGGGGGGTGTCTTTTCTACTCACTGCCATAGCACCAACAACCCCGCCCAGCCAGCCCACTTCATTGGCTGAAGGAGCAGCTTCATTCTGCAGCTAAGAATGGAACTCCAGCCTGCATTTCGCCATCAGAGGCCTTTCCACAGTTTTTGGTTGCAGAGGCTTTTCAGAAAGGCCTCTGACAGCGAAATGCAGGCCGGAGTTCCATTTTTAGCTGCAGAATGAAGCTCCTCCCTTGGCCGCAAAAGAAGTGGGCCAGCGAGGCAATTGTTGATCCATGGGAGGCCTGGCTGCAATGGTAAGCTCCACCCACACTGCCCTAACTTGATTTTTAGGCATGCACCTCACCCCAAAACTAGGTCTTATTTTTGGGGTAGATCGTACTTTCCATAGGAGTAGATTAATTTGAAATCTGTATATTGCAAATCATTTTGAGTATTTAGCAGTAATTCTAAGTAGAATTGCATCAAATTTACGGAGAAGACAGCATATAGTTAATTACTATAATCTAAACAATTGCCACTGGAGTCCTGTTCACGAAAGCAGTAAGCAGGACTTGCCTCTGAAGACTGATTTTTCTTTTATCTGATATGTAAATCCATACATTGTTGCTTAGGAAATATTTACTATGAGAATCCTTGAAAGAGCCAGATTCACATAACAACCATGTTACTAACTTAACAGCTGCAATGGATGCACTTAACTGTGGCAAGAAAGGGTTGTAAAATGGGGCAAAATTCATTTAACAAATGTTTTGCTTAGCGACAGAAATTTTAAATTCAATTGTTGTAAATCGAGGACTACCTGTAACATGTATTCTAGCCAAATTACTTGAAGATCTTAAACTCTAGTAGACAAGATAAAAACTAGAGAATGGCATTCTTTTTTCTTGGTAGAAATTTCTTTGTGCAATTTTCTTTCTAAATGAAAGCCTAAACATACAAAACAAAACTCTTATTAATAACATGCTGCCTGTAAAACAGAATTGCCAAAGAAAACTATAATTGACATAGAATGCACCAGTTTAAGAGTCCTGTTAATTCTGTAGTACATAACACTTCAAACACTTTATTTCATTAACTGCAGCTACACAGTCAGGCCAGATGTCTGGTGAAGGAAAAGCTGGTCCCCCAGGAGGCAGTTCACGAGCAACTTTTCCCCCAAGTAACAGAGGGAGGGGCCGTTTTCCAGGTGCCCTTCCTGGAGGAGACAGATTTCCAGGACCAGCTGGACCTGGAGGGCCCCCTCCACCTTTTCCAGGTAGAGTATTTCCTTCTATTGTGTATGTTTTGCAGTTTTGTTGTTCTTCAGAGGTAGGAGACTTGAAGCTTTTTATTTTGTTCCTGAAATTTGGGAGTAGTACAGAAATGTTGTTGTATTGTGCATCAACGTCTTAGACACAGTATAATATAGTTTTGCAGTAAATAGGAACAGAAATGTAAAATATTTTCATTTTACATTAACTAATGGTTTCTCTTCTATTAAAATATAGACTTTCCACTTTTTTCATTTGAAAAGGTAGTCCGTTTAGAATAGAATGAAACTCCTTTTAAGGCTGCCTAAGTTGTTAAAAGCTTTCCTAAATTGTTTGTTAAATAAGATGAACAACAACAACATAATTTATTAAATGCATATTTCACCTGATTCCCAGTGAGACTCAGCAGTACGGTATGGTAGTTTTATTTATAAGGTTTCTTCCATATTTTTTCACTTTCATTTTTGTTTACTTTGATGGTATGCTTATTCTGTGTTCTACTGTTGCTACTTCCCTTCTGAGCCTATATTCAAATTGTGAGCTTTTTAAATAAAAGAGATAGAGGAAGAAGACTTCTTTGAATAATTCTTTTATAGAAACAAATAGCAAATTAAATTACATTAATATGATTAGTTATTTTTTTTAGTTTTTATCCTTCCTTTTGACTAGAAAGGGGAGAATTAGAATCTGACATCTGTTTGGATTTTATCTATGAGACGGCATACTTACTGCAAATGCTTGTATGTGTTTGGAAAAACATGGGCAATAGAATATTAATAATGGACATTTTTCCCTCCCTCTTTAGCTGGACAGACTCCTCCACGTCCACCTCTAGGTCCTCCTGGCCCACCAGGCCCACCAGGTCCTCCTCCACCTGGCCAGGTTCTGCCTCCTCCACTAACTGGTCCTCCTAATCGTGGTGACCGTCCCCCTCCTCCAGTTCTGTTTCCAGGACAACCGTTTGGCCAGCCTCCATTGGGTCCACTTCCACCTGGTCCTCCACCTCCAGTTCCAGGCTATGGTCCTCCACCAGGTCCTCCACCCCCACAGCAAGGTCCTCCTCCACCTCCAGGTCCTTTCCCCCCTCGTCCACCTGGTCCTTTAGGACCACCCCTTACACTGGCTCCTCCTCCTCACTTACCTGGGCCACCACCAGGTGCTCCCCCTCCCGCCCCACACGTGAATCCAGCTTTCTTCCCCCCACCAGCCAACAGTGGCATACCTACATCAGACAGTCGTGGTCCACCACCATCAGACCCCTATGGCCGACCTCCACCATATGACAGAGGTGATTATGGGCCACCAGGCAGGTGAGTATGCCTTACATTTATTGCATATTTATTGACTTAAGGGAATTCTAGAGCCCATTCAGATAGTATTGTTACATTTGGACAAGGGATATTCAACATCTGGTGTCATCATTAAAACAGTATTTTCCTATTTTTAACCCCCCCTCTGAGTATTTTATGACTTTGGGATCTCCAATGTTCTTCTGTTGATAAGAGTTCTAGAATTCTCTGCAGTGGGGAATATCTGTCATTTTGCATGAGAAAGTGATACAAAAACATGTTTCGCCAGGGAAACCTTGCTAAAAGAAAATTGAGGCTCATAATTGCAAAAAAGTGTATATAGAGCTCACCCATACTTTAACTGAATAGTCACTGTTTCTCTTTGTCACTATTTGCTTTCCAGGGGTGTTGTGACACCTGCCTACCAAAGCATTGTACCAAACAGTCGATTAAAAATGCTACTTAGGTCTTTTGTCTTCCATTCATTTACGTATTTGTTTGTTTTTGTCCTTTATGTATTGTACATAAGCCTTTTAAAGAATGTATTATAAATATTATTTTAATGAGATATATTACATCTTTCTTGCCTTCGGTAGATTTGCTTTTAACTTTAAATATCCTTCTTTTAATGTGTCTGTTACTCACAAAACAGCTAACTATTACATGCAGGGAGATTTATACTTGTATAACAGACATGGCTTTTGCTTTCTTCTGTCTCTTATACATAGATACCCATCTGCTCTGGAATGTTAAAATTCATTATTCTGATGGACACAGTTCTCTCAGTGGCATAATAGCCTATAAAACAGTTCAGTATCTACTGTCTTAAGATTTAAATTATAGAGTTGGACTGGTTTGAAGGGACAAAGTTGTTTTGGACCATGTGTGGATACAAATTGCTCTGCAGTTGCAGAGGGCAAACATGCAGTCCCGAGAAAAGAAGTAGCTGTGTTTATGGAGTTACTGCAAGTACCATATGAGTGCACTTATGTATACAAAAGCACTTTTTCCTTTCAGATTCAAAATACTACAAAGCTGTACTAAATGGACAGAATTTGAAGAGGCCTCTAATAGAACCTCTGTGGATTGTCTGTCTTGGCATGTTTTTCTTTTCAGTATGCTTTACTTATGTTTAGGGATCTTCATTTGCAATACTTACTGTCTAGCTTAACTAGTTATTGTGACAGAGTCAGAGAACATTTTCAGGTGGCAGAAAATATGAGAAAACACCCATTACAAAATAAAGGATGACAACAGGCATATTGCAGTGTATTTCAGCAGTACCTTTTCAATATTCAGCTTATGAATATCTGTAGTGACTTCACATGACTGCTTCACCACTCCATATTTCAGCTTTTAAATCAACCTATTTATTTGCTAGCTTCATTTGAAAGCATGCTGTAGGCTTATAGTGTTTCTTTATATTTATTTTTGATGGTATTTATTTTATGTGAATGTTATATCACCTCTCAAAATTTTGTAGGTTGTGATACATACCCTTTTTTGCATGTTGTGAGTATATCAGTGAGGCTTTGTGGGCATAAAGATTTGTTAAATAAGTAGCATAGTTTTTTTCTGAAACATTGAGTCCAGTAGTATTAATTTATTTGTGGAATTAACATCTAAAATGTAAGAGAGCTTATTTTTATGAAGTTAAAGCATTATGCATAAATGCTTGAAAGAATATACGAAGAACTCAATAAATTTCTATTTTAATATAAAGAGAATAATTTAATTAGCAAAGGAGGGCTGAGGGTGGTGAAAGCAGGAATAGAACCTCTGCACATAATTACCAATATTTTCATGATGATCTGAACTACAATCCATAACTATATTTAAATTGTCAATTATATATCATAGGCGTTTCACTGGAAATAACATGTCCATAAGAGAACAATTACATATGCCATTGTATTGGAGACAAACGAAAAATAATACTCAAAACGCAGGGAGGTATGAATTTTTAGACATTTCCTCTTATGCTAAATCAGCTGTAGGATCTTGATCCACTTCTTGCTCTTAAGAGGATAGAATTGCTTATTCTGCATTTTCTTTCTACCAGAAGAACTAACATTTGCAAGAAACATTTCTCAAAAGCAATTTAAGCCATATAATTTATAGTGCTGGAAGGAATATGAAGAACATATAGTCTAACATCACACAAAGCATGATCTCCTTTCTAAGTGTCTCAGTGAAATTACATGGTTTTGATTTGTATTTGTTACAAGCTGAGGGAAGGAGAAAACTGGTTAATTACATCTTGGGTGTAGGAGAGTGCCTTTAGAAGGAAAAAAGGTCGCTCTGTTCATATTGTCAGTCTTCAGATCTTGTTTAAGATAGAGATTGACAGATGTCACGAAGTTCAAAAGGGCACTAGCAGAATAAGTTAACATTTTCTATCTCCAATTTTAGGTAATTTAAATAATTAGCCAAGTGTGCAGCCAGCATATTTACCTTGCTTATGTGTACTATATCATTACAGAACATAGAATATTTTTAATTCTTGGCACAATTATTTACTCACTGTTTCTTATAAGAGAATAAGCATATGCATTGAGGCCATACTTTTTGATTGGGGCAACTTTGATTCTGTACCTGAATTATAATACATTGATTGACAGAAGTTTTGTAAGCATCTGAAGCTTTCTGAAGATGGAAAGCACTGCATAAATATATCAGAACTGTTGCTTTTGTGATAGTATACTTTTTTCTCTCTAGCTTGCAGGTTTTGTATTGCAAAGAAAAAGCTTTCTTTTTATGTGTTTTGCTTATAATTCCATATTAAAATTACTGTAATATTGCGCTGCTGGAAGTAAATAAAAATGGAACTTCTGTCTGTTTGCAGAGAAATAGATGCTGCAAGGACACCATTAAGTGAAGCAGAATTTGAAGAAATTATGAATAGAAATAGGGCTATCTCTAGCAGTGCCATTTCAAGAGCTGTATCAGATGCAAGTGCTGGTCAGTATATTTAATTTAGTGACTATTTTGTTCTATAATCTGTATTTACATATAAGCAAGAGATGAACTAGAAAAATAAATATAGGAAATAAAGCTTTCTGGTCAAAGGATATTTATTGCTTATGCTATGCTTATCTAAAAGGACTGGTTCCTCCTGTATGAATTAGGACATTTCTTCTGGAGAGGTAATTTTTGTGGCTTTATTTATTTCCAAGGGCAAGGAAGTGGGGCTTTGTTTCTGAAGTACAAAAAAAGTATAAGTCTACGCCATACACTTGACTTCTGGCCCCTATATTAGTGTTTCAGCTCTGACTAATATTATTCTTCCAGAAAGCATTTAAAATACAGTATTTTTATTTATTATTTTTGCCTGATTTTAAAGCTTTGTCAGTTGTTGATATCATAAATTCTTTTAATTTTTAAATACAAATTTTTTTTGGATTTTTAAACATTTTGCTTTTATTTAATAAAATGGAACAAAAAGCAATTAAAAGGAAAAATATAACAATAAAAAATTGTATACTTTTATGAATATACACGTGGAAAAATTTTTACACAAGTTTCAAGAAAGGATAGGTATACTGGATTTTTGTTCATATATAATCTATATCTGTAACCTGTAAACTATAATTCAGAAATTACAGGTATTATCAGCTGTTCAATCTACTGAAGGATTTGGAAGAGTAGAGTGGTATAGATTCTAATGTTGCTTCAATATTATTAATGTTTGTACGAATGATGGATAAGTAAATCTGTGTATTGTATGTCAAATAGGGGATCTAGGACAACTCACTGTGGCCAACTTGCCATGGGACAACTTGCCGCGGGACAAGAGTTACACTAATATCAAAGAAATGGTGGAATAGAATCATGAAAGGATGCAAAAGGAGGGATAAAATGAAATGTGAATGATAAAAATTAGAATAATTTTTAATTAAATTGAATTATTGAATTGGTCCGTGGAGAGTTAGCTGTGGTGAATTGTCTCACAGCAAACTGGCTGCAGCAAGTTGGCCACTGTGAGTTGGCCAAGAATCGCTGTTCCATTCCAGAAGGGAGAGGGAGAGTGGACTCAAGAGTAGAGTTCCCTAACCTTTCTGGCTTGGTGGCCTGGCAGGAATGGGAGCA
Source organism: Vipera ursinii (assembly GCF_947247035.1). Classification (NCBI taxonomy): domain Eukaryota; kingdom Metazoa; phylum Chordata; class Lepidosauria; order Squamata; family Viperidae; genus Vipera; species Vipera ursinii. The sequence goes on from NC_139515.1 coordinate 43,988,496, forward strand.
GCAGAAAAATGTTCGTGCGTATGCGCAATTGGGCCATGCGCATCAATGGGGTGAGCACATGTGCAAACGGGCCACTGGCACCCGCATGATTCTGGCAGCAGTGCTAGCATCCCCCGGGCATGCGCAAATGGGGCTGCTAGTGCCTGTGCAGTGGTGCTACCATTAGTGGGTGGGGCTCGCCTGCTATTCTCACGGCCCGGTTGCCAACAGACTGCACTCCAGTACTTGGGCACAAACCATAGGTTGGGGACCCCTGTCATAGAGCACATATAATAGCATGCTTTTTTAAAAAAAGATTTTTATATAGAGACTATTCCTGTTGGGAGGAATACTAGAGTGGAATCTTTTCCCCTAGTATTTAACTATATTTTTTAAAGTGGTGTACTTAAATCTTATGACTGAGTCCTACTCATTCATTTTAAATTCTAGTTTATAATCTAAAGTGGTGTAAACCAAGAACAGGTTTATCAGCTTATTGTGTAGTGAGGGGGAAAGTATTTGATCCTCTGCTGATTTTGTACGTTTACCCACTGACAAAGAAATGATCAGTCTATAATTTTAATGGCAGGTTTATTTTAACAGTGAGAGACAGAATAACAACAAAAACATCCAGAAAAATGCATTTCAAAAAAGTTATAAATTGATTTGCATTTTAATGAGTGAAATAAGTATTTGATCCCTTCGCAAAGCATGGCTTAGTACTTGGTGGCAAAGCCCTTGTTGGCAATCACAGAGGTCAGGCGTTTTTTGTAGTTGGCCATCAGATTTGCACACCTCTCAGGAGGGATTTTGTCCCACTCCTCTTTGCAGTTCCTCTCCAAGTCATTAAGGTTTCGAGGCTGACGTTTGGCAGCTCGAACCTTAGTTCCGTCCACAGATTTTCTATGGCCACTCCAGGACTGTAATGTGCTTCTTCTTGAGCCACTCCTTTATTGCCTTGGCTGTGTGTTTTGGGTCATTGCCATGCCGGAACACCCACCCACGACCCATTTTCAATGCCTGGCTGAGGGAAGGCTCATCCAAGATTTGACGTCCCTTTTATGTGGTGAAGTTTTTCCTGTCCCCTTGCAGAAAAACACCCCCTAAGCAAAATGTTTGCACCTCTATGTTTAACGATGGAGATGGTGTTCTTGGGGTCATAGGCAGCATTCCTTCTCCTCCAAACACGGAGAGTTGAGCTGATGCCAAAGAGCTCGATTTGGTCTCATCTGACCACAATACTTTCACCCAGTTGTCCTCTGAATCATTCAGATGTTCATTGGCAAACTTCAGACGGGCCTGTACATGTGCTTTCTTGAGCAGGGGGACCTTGCGGGTGCTGCAGCATTTCAGTCCTTCACCGCGTAGTGTGTTACCAATTGTTTTCTTGGTGACTGTGGTCCTCGCTGCCTTGAGATCATTGACAAGATCCTCCCGTATAGTTGTGAGCTGATTCCTCACCGTTCTCGTGATGATTGAAACTCAACGGGGTGAGATCTTGCATGGAGCCCCAGACCGAGGGAGATTGACAGTTATTTTGTATTTCTTCCATTTGCAAATAATCGCACCAACTGTTGTCACCTTCTCACCAAGCTGCTTGGTGATAATCTTGTAGCCCATTCCAGCCTTGTGTAGGTCTACAATCTTGTCCCTGATGTCCTTGGACAGCTCTTTGGTCTTGGCCATGGTGGAGAGTTTGGAATCTGATTGATTGATTGCTTCTGTGGACAGGTGTCTTTTATACAGGTAATACATTGTATAAAAGACACTTGGGAGCCAGAAATCGTGCTGATAGATAGGGGATCAAATACTTCTTTCACTGATTAGAATGCAAATCTATAATTTTTTTGAAATGCATTTTTCTGGATTTTTTTTTGTTATTCTGTTTCACTGTTAAAATAAACCTTCCATTAAAATTATAGACTGATCATTTCTTTGTCAGTGGGCAAACGTACAAAATCAGCAGAGGATCAAATACTTTTTTCCCTCACTATATATTTGCATGGTTTTAGTTTTGGTACATTTTTGAGAAGGAAAAGAAAATATTTGAACTATAGGTTTTTTATATTAATCAAATACATATCTGTTCACCAAATTTTATTTTCCAGCGGAATATGGAAGTGCTATAGAAACATTGGTGACTGCAATTTCATTAATTAAACAGTCCAAAGTATCTGCAGATGATCGCTGCAAAGTACTTATTAGCTCTCTGCAAGATTGTCTTCATGGGATTGAATCAAAGTCTTACGGTTCTGGGTCAAGGTAAACCTTTTGTTTAAAAATCTTGACTTGATGTTTAGTAGAACAAGAAGAGTTCTGTAATGTATGATTCTTGGATCTTTACACATTCAATTTTTTGGTTAGGAAAATTTGGGTTATTCATTCTCATTCAGTGGAATAGCAATCCTATTTAAGCCACTTTTTATACACAGACACAGACACACACACACACACACACGTGCGCACAAACATAATTAAAATTATTATACAAACAAATGGAATTAAAATTATAAAGATTTGGTGATGAAATTTTAGAATAGAAAGTAAAACATTTTTAAAATAGCAGCTAGCTCTGAAGTGAATCCATTAAAAAGAAATACACTGTATTTTCAACATCAATGCTAAGAGTATACACAAGATAGGAAAAATGCTGTTTCCAAATTCAGAACAAACATTGTGTTCTTGAGGTCTACCAAACTGTTTTACTTCAGCCATATTTCAGTATAACCAAAAATATATATACTACTTTGCAGATTGCCTCTTCTCTCCCCTCTCAGCACCCAGCACTTCATGTACCATTGGCCTATCATCCTACCATTTTCCCTACCCTCCTGTCTTTCAGCTGTTGCCAATGACTCACTGGCCTGCAAAAATCCTGTTTTGTTCCTATGCATGGAGCAAAATAACCCTGCTTCATTTGTGGATGGACCAAAACATTCAAAAAAGCATGTTTTGGTTCAGGCATGGGCAGTCCAAAACTAGTTTTTAATGCATCAAGCTTTTGTGCCCAGAACATTTTGCATATTTGTAATTAGTACTACAAAAATCTATTTTGCCTTTTCATCTCCTTAATAACAGCCATTCCTTGCATTACTTAAAAAATGGGGCTACCAAAACATATTCATCATGAGTAGTTGTACTGGCACTAGTTTTTTTTATTCAAAACTTCAAGAAATTTTAGATTATTACAAGATATGTAAATTGATTTTAGAGAATTAAGGAAGTAATTTCTTTTAGAAGACGTGAACGGTCAAGGGAGAGAGACCATAGTAGGTCAAGGGAGAAAAGCCGACGCCATAAATCTCGTAGCAGAGATCGTCATGATGATTATTATCGGGAAAGAAGCCGTGAACGTGAGAGGCATCGTGACCGTGATAGAGACCGTGATAGAGAGCGTGATAGAGAACGAGAATATCGTCATCGTTAAGAGGTGGGCACATTTGTTCCTGGATTATTAATTTACTAATCTTGAAAATGTAATAAATATATATTCTTGAATTATGTAGCAGTATGCTGTACTGAACACACTTCAATGGGAGATATGGTCAGGTAAGTATGAGAGTGGTATCTCCAACTATTCCTTCCCTTTCCCTCCTCTGCTAATTGCATGCATTTCTTTTTGGAAGTGATATGTAGTTTTTGTTGTCTTATCAATTAATTGCCCAATAGCTAATTCAGATCTTTAGGATTCAGTTGGTCCTGTTATTATATGCCCTGTCCTTAGATATATTTGCAGAAAAGGAGAGCAACATGGGTTTTTCTTTAGGATTTGAGGAGCCAATATTGGAATAGTCTTGATTCTTAAGATTTGTAAAATAGTATTTATAAACTTCTTGTTTAGTAATAGGAAGCCAAAGTTGAAACTAAGAGGTTCAAGAAGCAACAGCTATTACAGTCAATGGCTGCTATGCTTGAAGACTGATCTAGCTGCTAGAGGAGACTATCAATGAGCCCTGTGAGCTATTGCATTACAGTATCTGGATAGGCTTTAAGAGCTTAACTGCTTGAACACATTGATTTGAACTTGAAGCCTCTTGAAATCACTGGGTTCATTCATAGATTTGAGCATTAGACCTTAACTATTAAAAAAACCCAAACAAAAACTATAGTGGCAGTAAAGTTATAGACATTGTGAAAATTTTTAGAACTTATATTCCTGTATCTTTCAAGTTCTGTTTGACTACCCTACCTAAATGTGGATTAAACAACAAATAAATATTGATTAATGCTGTACTTTCTATACATTACAAATTCAAAAAAGCAGATATATTTGTAATATTTATTATTCATAGAACTTTGTGTAGAATTTCTGATTTTTCTATTCAATAAGAGATGTTTCTCCATGACAGTAATTAATATAAATTTCTTATTTTTAATAGACTTCTTTATCATCTGTAGAGTAATGAGATTCTAGCTGAATGTATCAGTACAATTTCATGTATGCAGTCATATGGGTTGCTGCTTTGTTTGTTTTTTTGACAATTTGTTCTCTGGTTCTTTTTCCACCCTTGATGAACCTTGCATGCTTTTTTCCACACCAAGAAAGTACATACTTGTTTTCAATATTATTCATAGTTTTGGTTTTTTTTAAGTAGTGTAGAATATAGTCAACAATGTGACATTTAGAATAGCTTTAATATATGATTTCCAAAGGTTGATGCTGTCTTATGTTTTAGTTCCAATGAATTAAATAATAGTGTGCTACTTTTTTGGGTAGCACTTTCTTTTAATAGCAATAGCAATAACAGTTACATTTATAAACTGCCCCATAGTGCTTTTACAGCATTCTCGGGGTTGTTTACAATGTCAGCATATTGCCTCCAACAATCTGGATCCTCATTTTACTGATCTTGGAAAGATGGAAGGCTAAGTCAACCTTGAGCCCCATCAGGATCGAACTCTAGGCTATAGGCAGAGTTTGCCTGCAATACTGCATTCTAACCACTGCATTACCAGGACTCTCGTTACTTAAAAGTCACTTTCATTTTTTAAGATTCTAGTTGCAGCGATTTTTTTTCTTTTTTTCTTTAAGCCTGAAAATTTATTTGAACATGCTGCCAATGGTCAAAAATTATTTGAGGTTTCTCATTAGAGAATCATTATGTTCCTTTTTTTTATCTTACAGCAATTAACTTTTCTTGGCTTCCAGATTTTTTTCGGTTATCTAATAAACACTGTTTACTTCTGTACACATAGCTATTATTAGGTTACACACTAATTAAGTAGAGAATAATGTTCATGAACATGTGTTGTTTCACATTATAACAGGTATTCTTTTGAGTTTCAAAATTTTTTGCACTTCTCACATGGATTTTATGATTTTTTTTCAAGAATAATGAGTACACTCAATACACAGTGAAAAATGTATTAGTTTTACTTATTATCAACTCTTAATCTTTTCTGAGTAGATGGCACTTAATATTTATTGTTGACTGCATGCTCTTCTTACTTAATTTTATCTGCACGATCTGTTTCAAAATTTTGTAAGATGTTTGCAAATGTTTGCTATTTGCAAGTAAGAATTATACTTACAGTATTTTTAAAGCAGTTTAGGTTCCCTTACACCTGACATTCCATAAGCCTCTTTCCTCATTTGATAACCCTGCTTATTTTTTTATTTCATTCAAAAAAATTTTTTATGGAAACCTATGTGCACAATGCAGATTTTCAATTCAAAATACTTATATTTGTAGTACTTCTTTCAAGTCTAAAAGTTCTTGGAATTTACTGTACAGCAGTACAGTACAGATTTATTTATTAATGCTTAGGATTTTGCTAAATGATTCATGGGCCAGTATGGGGGTGGGTGTTATATATGTGCTGAGGGAAGATTTGAGGGCCGTTAGTTAAGCATTTTATGGTCTTAGTGCAGTGACTTCTTCCAGCAATTGTACAAACATAAGTTGAGTTTTTCATAAGAATCATCATTATAGTTTTGCTATTCATTTTATAAATATAAGAGCTATTGTCCTTTATGCATGTTTAACTGTTAAAATATGTATCTGTCATTGATGGGAAGAAAAGAAAATCCTCTTCTCATCTTAGAGAAACCTATCCCCAAATTCTAGAGGGAATGATATATTACAAGGATCTGTCAGGAGATGTATTGTGGGAATTGTATTCTGTGAGCATCTGGAAGGCCACATGATTTCTGTTTGCGTCAAAGTGAAAGGAATACCTCTTAATAAAGGTAAATACTTTTTTTGAGGCAGAAGGTTTCAGGAGCTTAATAATACAATTAGTAGTCACATGGGGCTTCCCTTGAGGACAACCCGGAGGCTCCAACTGGTACAGAATGCAGCCGCGAGAGTTGTGTTGGGAGTCTCCCGATACTCCCATGTCACACCTCTGCTCCGTGAGCTGCATTGGTTACCAGTTGTCTTCCGGGTGAGATTCAAGGTACTAGTAATGGTGTTTAAAGCCCTACATGGCAGGGGTCCGGAGTACCTTAGGGAACACCTGCTGCCGGCGTCTACTTCCCTCCGCCCTGTGCGTTCCCACAGAGAGGGCCTCCTCAGGGTGCCACCGGTCAGAGAATGTCGACTGGTGGCCCCCAGGGGGAGATCCTTCTCTGTGGGCGCCCCGGAGCTATGGAACCAGTTGCCGGTTGAGCTCCGGACGGCGCCCGATTTTCGCTCCTTTCGCCGCGATCTAAAAACATACTTGTTCGAGCAAGCCGGCCTGGCCTGAGGGGTGATTGGTGGGCTTTTTATTATTTTTATTGGGTTTTTTAGTATGTATTAACTGTATTTTTTAATTGGGCATGTATTTAATTACTTTTTATTTTTTTGTAATTTCTGTGTTTTATTCTTACCCTGTACACCGCCCTGAGTCCTTCGGGAGAAGGGCGGTATAGAAATATTAATAAATTAAATTAAATTAAAATTAATATCCAGCTAATATCCTACTAATCTGTCCATGTGAACATCCTGCTAATTTAAATAGTGCCTGAAAGGGTAATAACCTTGAATTAAGTCTGAAATATATATTCCTTAATAAATATAATTAAGTTGATATATCAATTAAAGAACATTAAATATACCCTAGCAGTATTGTATGAAAGACTTTATTTTTTTATTTATTTTTATTTTAATTCCATTTATATACTTGATGTTAAAAGCCTAGAAAATTCTGTCTGTTATTTTACATATGCCCAATGTGGTTTTGAACTTTTTTTTCTTGCTCAACTATCCCCATCCCATTTAAGACACTTATTGGTGATAAGTGGAATGAGGTAAAACTCCCATTGGCTTCTGGCCAGTGTCAAATAATAGGAAACTAAAACATGTAAATGTAATAATTTGGCCTTTGTTGTTACAGTTTCTTAAAACATATTGAATAGACTATAGAATGATCCTTGCACATATAATTCAAACTGGAGAAATTTTGTTTGAAATGATCATTTGGTTTTATATCCTTGAAATTTCATTTTGTACATGAAGCTTCTGTTCCAGTTCACAAAAATTTTCAGTTACCTAATTTCAGTACAGTAAGTTCAATTCTATGAATTCAAATATTAATCAGACAATATGCCCTAATGGTTACAATAATCTTCTATATTTCATAATTTGAAATAATAGTATGTAATTTATAGTTAAAAATAAATTCCTAAAATATGAAATATACTACTATATAATTTGCAATCTAGGGACGCGGTGGCTCAGTGGGTTAGGACACTGAGCTTGTCAATCAGATGGTCGGCAGTTTGGCGTGTCGAATCCCAAGTGCCGCATAGCAGAGTGAGCGCCTGTTACTCGTCCCAGCTTCTGCCAACCTAGCAGTTTGAAAGCATGTAAAAATGCAAGTAGAAAAATAGGGACCACTACGGTGGGAAGGTAACAGCGTTCCGTGTGCCTTTGGCGTCTAGTCATGCCGGCCACATGACCACGGAGACGTCCTCGGACAAGCGCTGACTCTTCGGCTTTGAAACGGAGATGAGCACCGGCCCCTAGAGTTGCAAACGACTAGCAAGCATGTGTGGGGGAACTTTTACCTTTACTAATTTGCAATCTAACCATAAAATACGTTTAAGTTTTCACTTTATAATTCTTAGGAGGAGTTTGAATGAAGACTTGAATTTAGGTTTTTAAAAGATAATGGGAAACTTACATGAAAGTAGCTACATTTTGTCAATTATGAAAATAAGTAGCACTTGCTATTATGAGATAGAATGAGATGTCTGCCTCAAGGATAAATACAGAGTTATGTGTATTAGTCATAGAACTCGGTTATCTTTGGTTTCTCTGAAATAAAACCCATTTTTATTTTTAAAAGATGCAATGTTTTGGACACAGTTCTGAATCTGATGTAATTATACTATCTATGTTATATGAGGGTACCAGATTTTTTATATATAAAGTTCTGTGTTGATTATAGAACCACCAGCCAAAGTTTCATCTCAGACTTTAAATTATGCAGTATTTGTGTTAACTAATAATACTTCCCATCTACATTGACATGTTGGCCATCTAAAAATATATATTATCCAAAGAGAATATTGAAGGATAAATGATACAATTTAAAATCCCAATTTTCATCTACAACTTTGGTTTTAATTAAACCAGATGCTGTACATGTCAGCAGCACATAATCTAATGTTCTGGATGTGTCCTCTGGTAATTAGTAATATAACTAGATGTACCTGTAACATAGTGACACAATTTTCTATCAGTGTAATGAAGGATATTGAACACACACACAAAGTATATTTTCGGTATTTTCCAAATATAAATATGTTAGTCATATTAGATTGTGTCAAATATCTTTTTCATCCCAGAAGAGAAAAAAATATTTCTAATAGGTGGAAAGACACTGTGCAAGGTATCATCCTCAGACCCTGAGGAAATCAGGTTTGCTTTGCACAAGTTCTTAATGAGTTCACAAAAATGCATTACTGTGTGGTCTTTTGAAGTTTATATAGTATTCTCAGCCTTATTTTTCCTACTCAGTTTTTATGAGTAAGATGAAACCATACATATAATATGTAGTCATACACTGCAAGAACTCTACTGCTCACCTTTGAACAGGAGTTTCTGAAAGTGCTGAAATTTGTTTTCTATTCCTATGAACCTAAAATGATAATCACCCATATTTACTACAGCCATAGGTATTACTTGTATTTATGTAGTTCCTCTGAAATCAGATGTAACTTTCCAATCTTGTTTGGGGGTTAATGAATGGTACATTGAATGATCCCAAAATGGATTTTCACATGGTTTCAATGTGTTTAATGATGTTTTTTTTTAATGTACCTTGACATGTTCTTCTGGCTACTGGATTATTTGGGACGTTTTCATAAATTTCTGTAATTTTTGTTATGTCTTTTGTAAATTGTCATTATAAAAGTACAAGAAAATTGTAAATATTTCAGATGTGTATCTTATTTTCTTGTACTTGCCGAAAAACCCAAAAATTTGTGTGCAAATAGCAACAGATCATATTTGTATTGGATGATATACATAGATTAAAAGCTGAAAGCAACATTACTGTATAGAAATAATAGTTACCATTTCTAAAATTGCTTCAGGCATGAAAATTGTAGATTATCTTGTGATGAGCTTACTAATTTTATGCTTTGTCATAGATAAGCATTTAAAAATGCAGGAAATTAAAAATTCTTAAGCTCTGATGCATATCATATACATTACAAACAAGATTTTTAACAACAGATTTTGAAAGTTATCAATTTGTTGTTTTTACTTGCTTACAGTGATTTGTTCTCGCAACTTTGATACAGTACTAAATTAAAAAGAGGATGAATCAATCTAGCATTGATAAATTTGAGCTTCATTTGACAATTTATCTGTGGTCTCAGACCACTATAAGCATAACATCATTATAGTTTAAAAGTAGTTTGAATGCACATAATTCTTGGTCAGATTTGTGTAAAATTTAAAATGTGGCCTTTTGGTTTTTTTTTACAAAGCGTGTTCTTAATCTGTCTTTTTGTGTAGAAAAAAAATCTTAACATTTTATTCTTGGGAAGAATATTTGTATTTGCATATTCAGTGTAGCTCTCACCATCTAGTGGCTTCCATATATGTTGGATTACTGTTTACATTTTCCAGTCAGCACAGGAAATGGTTATACTGTCTGAGGATGATGGAAATTATAATCTAACATATGTAGGCTGCACCAGATTGGGTAGGCTGCAATACCTAATAAAAAGTGGAAACAAAATTCCTCCATTTTCTCAGCATTTTATGTATAGGCATTGCACATAATAAAATGGAATCTACCAGAATAGAATAAACACTTGTGTCCAAGCATAACAGTTGTACTACTTCATCTCTTATCTATTTTATATAAACTATATAAATAAAGATACAAGATCAGAATAATTATGTACTAGATGCATATCAGATGACTGAGCCTATATTTAGAACTTAAGTTGGTTACATCCTGTTCATGACCCTGGTAAATTGTAATATTAAATGGATTGGGCAGATGTATTAAATACCTATATTCATTTAAATAAGTAGATGCTATGAGTAGATTAGTCAATACTGTTACTGCTGTCTTAAGAGGCAATGCTAATTTGTTCTGAAATCAGTGAAATGTATAGGGATGGCAGCTAGTTGGATTAGATGGTTGGCAACAACTATGTCTCCCTTTTATAATCCAAATTTTTATTTAAAATCTTTGCGAGAAAGCATTTCTTTTAAACCTAAAAGACTTAATATTTGTGTCTGAAATTCTTATTCCAGGTGATTGTATGTTTTATGTCTTTTTTGCTATAATATTTATTTTACTGGTACTCGTTACTACTAGTGGTTGAAAAAATATGAATAATTATAAATATAATTAATCTATCAGTTTTAGTAAGAATTATTTTGTGAACACCTATATTGGCAAAATGAATAACAATTTTGTACATGTTAGTAATTTTGCTGTTATATTTGTGCTAGTCCAGTTCCTTCATTTTTTTCATAATTGTGTTTGTGAACACAATCACCCTTTTCTAATAGATTCATAATAAAATTTGGTTTGAACTGCTTTTCTTATGTGAACTAATTTGATTTTGGAAGTGACAAAGATTTCATTTCTCAACAAATATATTGGAGTGCCTTTCTTGCTTACTGTGGTTTGAGAATTTTTAAAGGAATTGAACAGTATTTTTCTATTTTATTTGCTGCAGTTTTAGCTTCATTAGTTTCTCTTATATCGCAATGTGAAAATATATAGAAATATGTAAAATTTTAAAATTATATTTGTACACTCAGTAGAATTTATCAATTGAAATTATGAGAAATTGAGACTGATTGCATTAGGTAATCAGATTCTAGCCACACATAACTAACCATCAATATGGTATCTCTTTTGCTTTTGTGTTCTGACACATAAATGAGGAGGAAGCTGCTTTCCACTAATGCAAGTCCAGCTTGGAAACTAGCTTGGATTGAAGATAAAAAATTGTGGCTTCCTGGCATCATCCCTTGCATGAAGGGAGAAATGGCCATACCAAAGGAATCCCATGTTGATGCATAGAATTTAACTTAAGTCACAATTGAGTCACCCAATTTGAGCTCTTGTAATTCAGCAGTATAAACAAATTCTAGACAAAATTAGTAAACATTACCGTATTTTTAACTCGAGTAAAAGCAAAGTAAGACATAACACCAAAGTTTCATTTTGTATATACAACTATATAATATTTAATAGTATTTAGAAATATAACAGAAAAAACACACATACATAATTGGACTTTTGTTGGAATACATTTCCCTTCCTAAAAGCTGAAATGCTAACGTTAAGAGTCTCCTTGGAGGAGAAAAGCCAAAGTATTTTATTTGCAAGGAAATGTATACAAGTATACATTTTAACATACTTAAATCCATTAAAATACAACAAGCCTAAGACTTCATAGAATATTGATTTGCAACTATGGTGTGAGGTATGCTGAAAAATAAGTGTTTATGTTACAATATGGGTGTTAATCTCAGTGAACAATTTTTTTGGGGGGGTGCCAGGCTTTGAATATAAGGAATTACCAAAAACTAAAATGTCATGGGCTTACAGTTGTAAAAAATAAGGTCAGGTTTTGGGGACTGTGTTGTGTGACACTGCATCTGTTCTTCTCAATGTCCATAAATTCTCCTGCTCTTTTAAAAATCAAAAGGAAGTAATTTACCTGGTTTGGTATTATAAAAGATTATTAGACTGGAAAATAAATTGTTCTAAAGAATGAAAGTAGGAAGTGATTGAGAGGATGAGAAGTTGCCTAATTGCTTTCACAGTTCCTAAACCTGCCTTATCTTTACATTTTTATTAACATATGGGAACTATTCAAAAGGACTGAATTGCTATTTAGTGAAGCCACAGTGAAACCTTTGAATAATTGCGAAAGCTATTGGGTTTTTGACTTGCAATTACATATTGCAGCAGACATCTCTACTGAAATAATTGGCCAATAAAAACAGTTACAGAAAATATTATGTATTTAGTAGAACAAAGAGATAACAATTTATTTTTATGGAAGAATATTGGTAATATCAAAACTCTACTACCATTGTAAGAATTTTAATATAAATATTTTAATATAAATATTGAAAAATATCTCTAAATAGCAATGCTCCTATAAAAATTTAAATCAAATTTAAATATGAACCAGAGTTTAAATCTGATTTTGTGTTATAGTAATCCCAATCCACAACATGCTAGTATAGGTTTTTAAAAAAATATTACCTACCAATGGAAATAAGTCTAAATTCATTAATTTATTCATGTTGAAATAGTTTAGAATAGAATCTGTGTCAATACCTGAGAAGTTTGGAGTCTGTTCATAAATTTGTCGCTGATAATCTTAAAAATGTGTTCACCAACAAGATAGTGTTTTAGAAGTAGTTCATTATAGTTATTGCTATGTTCCTTCATGTTTATTATTTCTTTAGGTACTTAATAGACACTGTATTCACAATGGAAAATTCTAATAATCTTGCAGCTGTTATTTTGTTCCTCTGAAACTGAGATTCCATCTGTGCATAATAAAGTTACACAATTTATGCACATTTTGATTCATCTTGTTAATAAAATCAATTTTAAAAAGATTTTAAGGTACAACGGGAAAAAATCCAAATGCTTAATACTCAAAGTGAAAACTAATTAAATTCTCACCTGCTTAAAACCCATTGTGGCAGAAAAGGAATCACCAGGAAAGGGCATCTGACATTTTTATTAATTAAATTAGTTTTTCTAACTTGAACTGTATCAGCAGTAAGAGAGACCTTATGGCAGCTGCATATTGCTGTGTTCTGAAATTCTTTATCTAGATATCTGCACACACAATATACCAATATGTACTTTTCCAAATAGTTTAAATTTTCTAAAAAAAATTTTTTAAATTATTGCTTTGATGTTTTATGCTATATCCTAACATTCTTTTTTGGAATCATGTTCCACTGGATTCAGCGTGAGTTTGTTTACAGTAAGATTTAAAATTTGTTTTAAGTCTGGAAACATATTTAAAAGTAAACACTATTAAAAATGGTATAGCTTGCATACTGCTAGCATTGGGCACAGGAATGAACAAACGTGTGATGTATACCTGTATTTTTTATCATTTTTAATATCAGTTATAATAGTTATCAAGCAGTGTTTGTATATTTACTGTAGATTTGATATAGAATATTCAACAATAATGTTATTAAAAAGTGTGGTACTTTTAAAAAGATAACTAGCTAGAATCTAAAGATATGGAGTATAAATTTTGAGTGTTTTGTTTCTGGAATTCATGTGTTAGGGTACATTATTTTGTTAAAACAGAGCAAACTTTTAAAAATAGTTCCTGATACAGCCTGAAGAAAAGAAAGAACATATTAGCTCTTGGTTTTATTAAAATGGGAGGGGGGTATTGTTTGTATCACATCTTAGTATAAATTAAATAATTATTCATGGTATCTGAAACAAAAGTAAGTCTTCCATGTGATCTCTGCACAGTTATGTAACTCTGGTGAAATCTTTAGTAATTTTGTTATTGAGTTGACTTTGATATTACGGTATGTGATTGCTGCTTATAAATACCGTACATGACTGCACCTGAGAATCAGTCATATTTGAGTGCTAGCTGTGTTTAGAAGTGAGAAAAGTTCATTTCATTTTTCCACACATCTCTTAATTCATATACATATGATCTAGTTGTGTGTCCATTTAAACTTTTACGCATGGACAAAAAGCTACATAGATGAAAGGAACTGTTTATAATTTATCTGTCAGATTAATTTCTGTTTTTAACAGTTTTATTATTTAGCTGTTCACATAGTTTCATTTTTTTAATTAAAATGGTTAACAATGTAAGAAAATGGTCTGGCTGTGCACTTTTTTGAATATTGATCTGAGGAAACATTCCTGTTTATGTTTACATTTTACAAAATTAAGAATTTATATATTCCTGTAAAATGATTCTAAAAGGATCAACCTGCGATTTGGAAGATTTTCAAACAAATTTTTGTTATTTATATTTTTTTATTTATATGCTGAAATAGATTTGATGTGTGTAAATTGTGTATGTATAGTTAAACCACCATTTTTGCTTGCTGTGGGATCTAGCAAAATCTACATCACAAATTTTAACACATTACAGCTGAAGGAAGAGGAGCACCTCGCCAGAAAAGAAATGTAACTTCGTGGAAAGAGGCTTGTCCGGCAGTTTGCTTCTTGTGATCGAACAGAGCTGTAAAGGATTCATGGATAAATTGAACAGGAATAGATCTGAATAAAGCAAATCTGCATATATGGTAACCAGTAGCTCTCTTACTTTTTATGTTGCTTAGCTGTTTTTATTTGAAGGAACCTGTGTGATTTAAAACATATAGCTTTTTGCAACTATTACTGGTTATATATATTTGACAATTAAAATGTGCAGACAATTGGAAAAAAGTCAAGTAAATGCTTGTTTTTATAGTAGTTGGTTCTTGTTTAAATGTTCAAGATAATGTCTGTAAAGCGCACCAATTTGATTATAATAGATGTAGTGTTGTAATAAACTGTTTGATGGGGCTGATGTGTAAATCTGTTCGAGTTATTTGATGTTTACACCTCAGGGAGCGTCTTGTGTTCAGCAATATTTAATGGTGTTAAATGTCTCTAACAAAATGCATATTTTTTACAAATGCATCAATTTATTGTATTTGATGAACTTTATGATGAAACAAGAATAGAAATCACATTATTAGTTTGTAGCCAGTTCTACATAGATGGTTTGTGAACATGCCTTTCGGTGTACCAAAAAATTAATGTTTCTGATCCTTGTAGATTGAAACTCAATTGCAGAAGATTTAGGCTTAACTTGAATTAAAATGTACAAAAGACTTCTGTTGCAATATACAGAACCCATATTTATTTACAAAATGTTAGGGGAAAAAATTGGGCATTTTTTACTTTTTTGTTATGTTCTATTTCCAGATGCTCTGATAGCATATACATAGCTACATAGTATGTCAACTAAAAGTAGATATAAAAGAATTTCCTTAAAAAAACATGAAAAATAAAAAATTCCAGAAATTTCTTTAAACAGTAAAATGTAGTTTGTCCTAATAAACAGATGTACTCCAGAATCAACAGATTTATAGTCATGCTCAGCAATACGTTTGTTGATAAAAACAGACTTCTCAGATTTTTACTTGCACCTACCTAATTTCTCCTTTCAAAGCTATCGACATTTTAAATGTTTACTATTTCCCCAAATTTACTGTAATTGATTTGTGAATTAATGAAAATCCTTTTTAATATTTAATCAATATCATAATAAATTGGATTATAAATTTGCTGAGATATGAAATTAAATGCACCGTATATATTTTGCCATTATAACTTGATAAAAACCATGATCAGTCTGGGTTTTTTAAATTAATATAACTGTGTAATAATATTAAAAAGCATCCTTGACACATCTACAGTTTTTAAAATAAATGAAGCATATATATTAACATATATATGTGTTTCAGTTATATACAGTTATATAAGGTATTGTCTGGATTTTTGTTTCGGTTTACCCAGGAGTCCCTTTGAAAGTGGAATTACATTTAAGTAAATATGCATACTAGTATGTATCCACTCATTTATTAGCGGCACATGCAAGCAATCAAATTATACTGGTTCTATACATAATCCTGCTCAGAGTAGAAATAAAATATTATATCTCTCTGAAGGTTACCCAATATGACTTAATTTACATTGTTGTAAAAGTCAGTTTATTATGTGCTTAATTCAGCCAGTGCAACTTAAGCTACTGTATAGACTTGTCTATTTCAAATTAATTTTTAGTTGTTAATAACTGGAGTTGTATGGATATGTTAATGCTCACTGAAAAGATTTTTTATAACAGCTGCTATCATTTTTGTACATTGGCCATTCTTATGATCCATTCTTGGTTTGTCTTATTAACACATTTTTATGTGAAATTGGCTTCTGTTAAGCATATTATGATCAATTTACCTAATTAGTATGTGGAAATGTCTATTATCTTTGATTTAGCCTCCAATTTCATTGTGCGTGTCCGTGTGTGTGTGCACACGCATGTGTGTATATATATGTATAAATAAATAGGTAGTTCAGAAGTAAAAATTGATTGAAGTAAAATATTAAGATGTTTGAATCCATATAATCTTTTTATTTAAAAGTTATACTTAAGGTTTTAAGTTCTTTCCTTTGTGCAGAGCTGATTAGGTATATGATCAGAAAATGGGGAGTTGCTCACATACTTGGAATGGCTTGTTTATTATATAGGGTGGTTGTCGTAGCCCTAAGAATTCCAGTGCAGTAATGCATTTTTAAATAGCTAGAATGTGCACAAAGAATCTGGACTAAAAACTGGGAAAAACAAAAGCTGAAGAAACAGCCAGGTAAGTTAGATATGCATCATGGATAAATTTTATTTGGACAATTTCAAGTATCCAAGATCCAAAATGAAAATAATTTAAAATCATAACTTACTTTAGTGTAACTTTTTACAGTTGAACAGTTATTGCTGTGTACATATTTTATGTTTTCTTCTCAAGATTTCCATTGCTGGCAGTGGATTTGCCAAAAATCAAAGTATGAATGGTTTTTTTAATAACTTTTTATATATGTAGTGTGAAAGTTTGATGTGTAATATTAAATTGTAAAAATTATTTTCCAATTGGAATTATTAATTTTAATTAACATTTAAAGAATTCCAAAGATATTAAGACAAATGAAGGCATTCCAGTTGTGATATGTCTGTGAGCAAACTCAGGATATATTATTGTGCATACTCACCAGACAGTAACAAAAATCTGGATATTTTCTAGGCTTCTACAAAAGTTTGTTTGGATTTCTGTGTTTATTCTGTTTCTGGGCAGGAAAATGTGTCCAAGTAGGTACTTGATATTCTGTATATAGATATTCGTAATTAAAAATCGATATTTTATGTTTTTATCAATACAATTGGAAAAAAAACCTGAACTAAATTAATTGCTTAATGTCCCTAGGTAAATCGGCATTTGCCTATAATATCACTGTCACATTCCTTAATGTGCATGGTTACAGCAAATGGTACTCCTGAAACTAATTTAAACTTGCTAGAACAGTGAATTTATTAATTAGATAGCTTTTCTCTCAGTGTATTGAGCTAACAATACATATAGTGGATAGCTTTGTTTTTAGAATAAGTTTTCAAATTGCATACTAAGCAGATATGCACTCTTTTGTTGTCATATTTGAAATCTTGCCCATTAGCTATCATGTGTCTGTCCAAACAGCCTGATTGCAAATATTGCAGTGGAAATGCAATGCATGTTACTTATGTTTAGATTTCCCAATTAATTTTCGAGTGAAAATCCTGGTTAGTGTTGAGATTGTGTGTACTTGACTGCTTTTGATTATTCCGAGACTATGTTTGGTTGTTTTAAGTTTTGTCAAATACGAACTTCAGGTTTTAAATGTATATAATGACTTTAGTTTTAAGAACTCTTTTGTACATACAATACTGGATAGCAGTTAGATTCTCACTCCAATTTCAGCTTATTACTAATTTTTATATGTAGGGTCTTATTCACATTGTTTACTTGTTTGATGTAAGATTTTACAGCCTTAAAATACAGCTTTTAATGTAAAAGCATTAAACAGACTCTGTAAAATGTGCATACTTCAACTGTTTGTCAATCTTAAAAATCTGAGAAATAGGCAAAATTGTTTTAATGAAAATAACATTTTCATCTGAGAGAAGGAAGAATAGTGGGGATTTATTTAACAACCAGATAGTTAATCTGAGAACAAAGTATTTTAAAAAGGACATTAGAAATATTTTATATAAGAAACTTTGATACTCCTTATGTATGTGAACATACTGTGCCATGAGCAAACATACACATGCTTATGCAAACTATTAATACATTTTCATTTCCATCAAATATTGCTTTCTCTCTTTGCAGTTGTAAATTATTAGTTTAAATAAAAATAATGCCACAGTATCCATATTACAAACGTAATGTAGATTATTTCAAGCTTTTGGGGTACAGTCTTTCAAATCAAAAGCTACTTTTGAGAAGAGATTCTCCAGAATAGCACATGGGACCGCAGCAGGGCAAACTGAAAGAATAAGACCATATTATATAAGCAGTAACATTTCTGTTTTCATACATTTCTAGTCCAAGTCAGCTGAGATCCAAAAATGCAATAAACATGGAACACTTTGGATTTAAAAGCAAAATAGTGCTTCAGTTCATGCAGAGACACAAATGTAATGCCTATCTGCAACACCTAAAATAAGCGTATTTTTCTGAACTCACACAGCTACATCATGACCTTGGGAAAGGAGCATAACTACTTTGAAGCGATGCAAACTGATGATACATTTGTGCCTTACATACTCTGAATACTTTTTTGCCTTTGAATTTGAAGTGCTGCAAGGGCCCTACTTCTTCCATGGAGTACGACATCTTTTTTATATTGTATTAAACCAGGGATTAGACAATTTTACAATTTTCTTCCAACTCTGAGACAATTTATCATTGTAGTTACTGCAAAAATTTTAAAACCTTCAACAAAATGTCAAATTAATCAGCATTTAGAGTAGGGGTTTTGTATAAAGGGGTGGAGACATGAAAGCTAATTGCTTTATTGGCAGGTTATTGGGAAGTTGCTGCTGATGGTGGAAAGAGCCAAAGTAGACAGGTACCCCTTTGAAGAACTTTATACTATCTATTCTCACACAACACATCAGGTGCACACTTGAAGCAGAGGATGGATTGATTTTCAATTGGATTCCTAGAGTAAATTTATAATGGCTTTTCTTGAAAGTGAAATTAAATGCCAAGTACTGTGATCTTGCATTCCTTATTGATGGATTTGGCATGATTTAGATACCAGCTTATTTTTTGTGAAACATTCTATGATTCTATTTCTTGTAAATACATTGCCTTAAAAGTGGGGAGATTTAACTTTCATTTTATAGTTCTTTAGTGCCTGTGGAGCTAACCACTTCTTTGGATACTTTTTACATGGCTGGGGTTGGAATTTATTATGTCATAGTTTGCACAAATGTTTACATGAAAGCACTATGTACACTAAGGTTTTAAATTGATTGGTATATGTAACCAACCCAGGTTCTTTTGACTTTCTAATACTTGGCAACTCAAGAACATCTTGAATGTGTTGAATTTTTGGAACTTAAATGGCTTCACAAGGTAAGAGGGAATAATGTCATACCAACACATGAAATTTTATAAACCAAATCTCTGCCTGTAGAAATGACTTTTAAAATTTCATTTCACTTCTACTTGATAATTTGGTGATTTTAATTACCTTTATTTCTAGTCTTTAGGTCACTGTTAAGAATTTGGTATTGAACCATTTGTTGGTTTTTTAAACTGCAAAAGAAGTTTCCTTTTATGGGGAAAAAATAAAGTACATTTTAGTGAAAGCTTAAGTCTATTTTGTCTTCTTTTCATGGAACTATGGGGATTTTTTTGAAGTTAAATGCAAGTGGCTCTTATTGAAATGCGAAAAGTAACAAGCCAAACAAAATATCTTTTGAAAAACAAAATAGAAAAGGTAATGTTTCTACCACTTCTTATATCAATTGTTGCTATGTAAACACTATGATTACTGTTCTCTATATACATATTCATGTAAACAAAGACAAAGTTTGATGTCACCAATCTTTTAATATTTCTGCTTTAATCCTAGTCTAAAATGTATATTTGTATAATGAAATAATCCATTTACAGTATTTCCAGTTCTGAAGTTGATCAAATATCCTTGGGAATCCATTTTTTTCTCTTCATACTTGATTATTTTAACTTCCTCCTCAGTATAAAATTTCTCTTAAAGCTATCCCTGCATTCCCCATCAACTATACTTTGATCCATTTCTTTTTCCCACAGAAGGTTTTATCCAATCCCCTTAAAAATATTTTCAGTTTATTAGTTAATTTCCAGCTACTATCCTGTTTTCTCCTGAAGAAAAAGAGGATGATCAGCTACATTCCAAATGAACCCTTATGAGATTTAAATTAAATGACAGAATGGCAAAAGACTCCGAAACTATTATTAAATGCAGAACCCATGTTTCCTTTGGGCTTTAAACTTGTTACTGTTGGTGGGAAAGGAAGATACTCTTGAAATTTAAAGGTAACAACAGTAAACAAAACAAGCTGAAGCTCACATAGACAGGTGAAACTCGAAAAATTAGAATATTGTGCAAAAGTTCATTTATTTCAGTAATGCAACTTAAAAGGGGAAACTAATATATGAGATAGACTCATTACATGCAAAGCAAGATAGTTCAAGCCGATTTGTCATAATTGTGATGATTATGGCGTACAGCTCATGAAAACCCCAAATCCACAATCTCAGAAAATTAGAATATTGTGAAAAGGTGCAATATTCTAGGCTCAAAGTGTCCCACTCTAATCAGCTAATTAAGCCATAACACCTGCAAAGGGCTCCTGAGCCTTTAAATGGTCTCTCAGTCTGGTTCAGTAGGAATCACAATCTTGGGGAAGACTGCTGACCTGACAGTTGTGCAGAAAACCATCATTGACACCCTCCATAAGGAGGTAAAGCCTCAAAAGGTAATTGCAAAACTAGTTGGATGTTCCCAAAGTGCTGTATCAAAGCACATTAATAGAAAGTTATGTGGAAGGGAAAATGTGGAAGAAAAAGTTGCACAAGCAGCAGGGATGACCGCAGCCTGGAGAGGATTGTCAGGAAAAGGCCATTCAAAAGTGTTGGGGACTTTCACAAGGAGTGGACTAAGGCTGGAGTCAGTGCATCAAGAGCCACCACACACAGACGGATCCTGGACATGGGCTTCAAATGTTGTATTATTGTCAAGCTGCTCCTGAACAACAAACAACATCAGAAGCATCTTACCGGGGCTAAAATAAAACAGACCTGGTCTGTTGCTCAATGGTCCAAAGTCCTCTTTTCTGATGAGAGCAACTTTTGCATCTCATTTGGAAACCAAGGACCCAGAGTCTGGAGGAAGAATGGAGAGGCACACACTGCAAGATGCTTGAAGTCCAGTGTGAAGTTTCCACAGTTTGTTGATTTGGGGAGCCATGTAATCATCTGGTGTTGGTCCACTGTGCTTCATTAAGTCCAGGGTCAACACAGCCGTCTACCAGGAGATTTTGGAGCACTTCATGCTTCCTTCCGCAGACAAGCTTTATGGGGATGCTGACTTCATTTTCCAGCAGGACTTGGCACCTTCCCACACTGCCAAAAGCACCAAACCCTGGTTCAATGACCGCGGGATTACTGTGCTTGATTGGTCAGCAAAGTCGCCTGACCTGAACCCCATAGAGAATCTATGGGGCATTGCCAAGAGAAAGATGAGAGACATGAGACTGAACAATGCAGAAGAGCTGAAAGCCACTATTGAAGCATCCTGGTCTTCTATAACACCTCAGCAGTGCCACAGGCTGATAGCTTCCATGCCACGCCACATTGAGGCAGTAACTGCTGCAAAAGGGGCCCAAACCAAGTACTGAGTACATATGCATGCTTATACTTTTCAGAGGTCTGATATTGTTCTATGTACACTCCTTGTTTTATTGATTGCATGTAATATTCTAATTTTCTGAGATTGTGGATTTGGGGTTTTCATGAGCTGTGATGAAAACCCCAAATCCATGATCATCACAATTATGACAAATCACGGCTTGAACTATCTTGCTTTGCATGTAATGAGTCTATCTCATATATTAGTTTCCCCTTTTAAGTTGCATTACTGAAATAAATGAACTTTTGCACAATATTCTAATTTTTCGACTTTCACCTGTAGATAGACGGTTAGATGTAAAAAAAAATCAACTTGCATTTTAAAATAATGGATACTTTGGAAGGTGGGGTGCTTTACCATTAAGATATCACTAATTTTAAGAATTCCATATAACAATCTTACAATTAATGTTTTCTATTCAATATCAGTCTTTTGAAACTAGCATAGTGCTGTAAGAGCACTAGTGCAACATACTTAGGAGAGAAGTAGATTTGTGAAGGCAGCTCCAACAACAGGCAATAAGTATACAGTGTATGAACTCGGTCTTGGTTCCTAGGAACAGCCTGAATACTTTCTGCAGTTTTACTGGCAAGATTTTAGAAGTGGTTTGTCATTGCCTCCTTCCTATGGCTGAGAGAGAACGACTGCTAGCCCAAGATAACCCAGCTGTATTAGAACTAGAACTCATAGCTTCCCAGTTTCTATATTGATGCCTTCCTTAACCACTACACCAAACTAGTTCTTTGATGTGTCTCTTCAATTCTATAACTAAATTTAAAATGTATAAGACTATCATTGTATTGAGCTGCCACTAATTTGTAATTCCAAAATATCCAACACTCAATAAACAGTACCTAGGAAGTATTTGATTTACACAGCTGACCAGCTTTATAAAAACCATAGGGAATAAAATACATGGTATGCACTTACAAAAGAACATTTAACAATAGAACTTGAAATACGTTAGTTTCTAACTGAGAAACAAAAGGGATATACCGGCATATTGCAGAAGTGACAAGAACATCCCAAAGACTAAAAGCATAACTTGTATATCCATTCCTCTAATGACAATATTCTAGGTGAAAGACCGGATTACAATGCAGAAGAAATAATCCATAGTCCAGTATCTTATATAAATTGAAATACTAACCGTTAATATATTGGTTTAGGAACTCAGCCTAAAACGGATGTGTTTTATATCATCTTATTATGGTTTTCATATATAAAATTTATTAGGCTATAACAACAGTATTGCTAGTGTTTTAGTGTAAGCATAGATAACATTTTTTGGAAAGGGGATTGGTTTATAGACGGATTCTGAAACACGGAATTCAAATGGAAGTTTCTCATTGTATGCTAACGTGGATTACAAAAGCTTCCGAGGAGCATCCCAACAGCTGCCAGTAACTCAGAACTGAATTTGTAACCTTACATTTACGCTCCAAAAGGTAGCCCTTTACAACCAGCACGACCGCAACATACCAAGAACGTACTTTAGTTTTCTCTTTCTAGCTTTTAATTTTAATCTCCCAAGTCGCGAAACTAAAGCGATGGGAGATCACGTGACATCACCAGCCGGCTGCTTTCTGCTGGAAATGGGAAGGTGCCTGTAACGTGCGTTACGTTAAACCTCACCCGGAAGCTATTGTATGAGAGTCACGGGCTTCGCCCAGAGGGTTACGGAGCGGAGGGAGGGTTTCCTTGGTCTCGCGGCCGCCGGGCGGGCAGATGAGGCCGGCCTTGCCCTGGCTGCGCTAGAGCGGCGCGAGGAGCCTTCCCTTCCGGTGCAATATGTTCAAAAGAATGGCTGAGTTCGGGCCTGACTCTGGTGGGAGAGTGAAGGTGCGAGGGCCGCTGGGAGGGGGCTTTTGGTCAATTGGCAAAAGGCTTCTCTTCCTCCCGAAGGGCAGCGATAGACGCCCAAGGCGATCGCAGGCTTCGGCACATATTTGGTCCCTTGGGTCGGTTCGTTGCACAAGTTCAAGTGTACTGATCGGTTTAAGAGGCTTGCGAACGGTTTCGAAGGAGGGAACCGTCTTGCAACTAACGCCAAAAGGTCTTCTGGAGCTTAGAGACCTAAGGGAATTTATTTTCATTCAGATCTTCGAGGATTACATCACTAATTCTTTCCTTGGAAAGCTGTGTTTCACGTGCCTTTTCTAGTTTTAAACATAAATTTAACTCTCCCCCTTGGAAAGCTGTGTGTCACGTGCCTTTTCTAGTTTTAAACATAAATTTAACTCTCCCTAAATTTAATCTCTTCGTTGCTTTCTATCGGCGTTGCTGAATTAACTAATTGCTTATTGATTATATTTTTCGTTACTTCAGATTTTATGTATGTCCCTTCATTAGATTATGACTTCCTAGAGTTAATAGGTGCAAGAAGGGATGCTGAAGCTACAGTAAATATTTAAGCACTTGCTAGTGTTTAAAACCCCACATACAGTAGGTAATTGTGGTTAAAATGAATTCTCTATTAAATATTACCTGGTTTTGTATGGTGAAAGCATAGTTTGCAGTATTACAGACGAATGACATTCAAATCATTTGTAAGATATTCTTCAAAATGATGGTGTCTCCGGATTTATTTACAGGTAGCCCTCAACTTTTGACCACAGTTGAGCCCAAATTTTTGCTGCTAAGCGAGACAGTTGTGAATTTTCCCCCATTTTATGACCTTTCTTGCCACAGTTGTTAAGTGAATCACTGCAGTTAAGTTAGTAACATGGTTGTTAAGTGAATCTGGCTTCCCCATTGACGTTGCTTGTCAGAAGGTCGCAAAAGGTGATTACATGACCTTGGGGCAATTGCAACCATCATAAATATGAGCCAGTTGCCAAGCATACGAATTCTGATGACATGACCTGGGGATGGTGCAATGGTCATAAGTGAGAAACAGTCACAAGTCATTTTTTCCAGTGCCGTTATAATTTCAAATGGTCAGTAAATGACTTGTTGTAAGTCAAGGACTACCTGCATAATTTTTTAAAATAGTTTGTCTCTAAATCTTTGTAATTCAGAAGATTTGTATCAACTAAGTTTGTAACTTCCTATAAGTATTGGGAGTAAGTGCTGATAAATTTGAATTTATTGGCTTAGACAGCCAAGAGTTCTAGTTTCTTACTTTTAAACCCCATTGGAAGTACTGATTTGGCTATTGCTAATTGACTGTTTATTATTTTATAATACTAAATTGTTCAACACTACTTTTATACTTACATTCTAACTTTCTGCCTTCAGGAAACTCAGTATAGGAAGTCCTCGACTTATGACCATAATTGAGCCCATTTTCTTTGTTAAGTGAGACATTTGTTAAATAAGCTTTGCCCTATTTTACAATCTTTCTTGCCACAGTTAAGTGAATCCCTGCAGTTGATTATTTAGTAACCCAGTTGTTAAGTGAATCTGGTTTCCCCATTGACTTTGCTTGTCAGAAGGTTGTAAAAGGTGATCACATGACCTTGGGACACTGCAACCGACATAAATATGAACCAGTTGCCAAGCATCTGAATTTTGATCACATGATCATGGGGATGCTGCAAAGGTCATAATTGTGAAAAACGGTCATGTCGCTTTTTTTAGTGCTGTTGTATCTTTGAACGGTCACTAAATGAATTGCTATAAGTCAAGGACTACCTGTATAGTTCCAGAAGTCTTTCATCCACTAGGAGGAGAGGGAATGAATGTGCTGATGACTATCAAACCTCTTCAAGGACCTTGTCTACATTTTTGGGATCAGCAGACACAAACTCTTCCAGATAACCTTGCAAATTTTAAAGTTTTTAAGTACGTACATTCTTTCAAATCCTAGATAAGAGTAGGCCAAGTTTAAAAAGTAACAGAATAGAAAAGGAAAATAGAAGTAGAAAATATATGTTTTCTGCTTATTAACTACTTTTCTACTTATTAAGTATATTTACTACTTACTAAATACGTATTTATAATATATAGAAAAAAATATTTCTAAAGTTTTTGTAATTGAAAATATAGTGTGACTTGTAAATCTCTACTATACACAGCTTGGAATTCTTAATATGTTTTTACTTTTTATTTGTGTCTCATCTTTATTTTTACAAATAATTCAAAGCGGCAAACATGTCCAACATGCTTTCCTCCTCTTATTTTTCTCACAACAATCCTGTGAGGTGAGTTAGGCTGACTAGAACTTATGGTCTTCTGCTTTCTAGTCTTGTGCCTTAACAACTAGCCCAAACAGGGTCCCTTTAATGAGTTCTGAAGGAAAAAAAATAATCTAAGAAAGAATCTTTAACTTTCTGTGTCCTTAACTCTAGGACAGAGCTTCAAAGTAAGAATATAAAATGATTTTGCTTTTTTCCTTCAAGGGTGTAACTATTGTAAAACCCATTGTTTATGGTAATGTTGCCCGCTATTTTGGCAAGAAACGAGAAGAAGATGGGCATACACATCAGTGGACAGTTTATGTTAAGCCCTATAGAAATGAGGTAAGCAAAAATATTTTCAATGTTAATGCAGTTTTTTCAATTTTGAATATTTTGGGTGTTTAAAATGTTTAATTAGGACATTGCTATTCTGTACAGTTAAGTAAAATATATAGGGAAAGCTAGGAGAATGCCCCGTGAAAGATTATGATGTACAGAAATTGGCTAACAATTTTTGCCACAATCTAAAGTGATTTTGTATAGAATACAGGTCATTTCTTGATAAATATTCTTAGTATTTGGTGATTTATTCAAAATGTCTTATCAGCTATTATAGTTTGGAAGACACACAAATATTGCACAAGGAAAATAACTTAAAATCTGTAAAAAGTACTGGAATTACTCAGTAGAATCCTATGTAACAGAGACTAGAAGGGGACATTGAAACAGTATAATGCATAAATATATATATATGTACATTCTTATTGGCTCTTTTTAATTTTAGGATATGTCTGCTTATGTAAAAAAAATCCAGTTCAAGTTACATGAAAGCTATGGTAATCCACTAAGAGGTATGATTTAAACAGTATTTGATGAAAATAGAATGGTTTCATTATTTTTCAACGTTGGATTATCTAATATTTAGTGTTTTCTCCCTTTTTTAGTGGTAACTAAACCACCATATGAGATCACTGAAACAGGTTGGGGTGAATTTGAAATCATCATTAAGATATTTTTTATTGATCCTAATGAAAGGCCGGTAAGTAGTTTTCCTAGTACAAACAGCAATACTCAATTTTATACATCTGATTACCTTGATGAAATCACATTCTATTTCAGGTTAGCTAAAATGTGGGTCCTGTATGCATTGCTAGTATTTCCTGGAAAGGAACTTTTGCCTATAAAAGTTGTGAATTTTGTGCTAAGGTTAAAGAAAAGCTAGCTGAATTGTTTTAAGCCATGTTTAGAGAAAAAGCATTAGCGTGAGAGAGAGCTTAACTGGGTAAAGCTGTACATGTTTGAACATGACTTTTTAAACAGTAGATTACATCTGTCATGAATTCCTAAAGCAGTCAATGACTGTAATTTTGCTCATGTTAGAATCATAAGTAAATTATTTGTGATTGACATGTGGGTCAGTTTCACTGGAGTTTAGTTGGAAATTTGAGAATGTGGAAGAGTGCGTCTTGTTTAAAATAACAGTTGGGAAAAGATTGAGAAGTTTTATCTATGGATGATAAATGAATGAATCACTTAAATGTATTAACTTTGGGCATTCTTTGCTTTGTGTCTGGGAATGATACAACAGTTCTATGTGCCAAATTATGAAGAAACAAATATTTTGCAGCATAATCTTAAAATGGTTCCCTGTGTCTTTATAGAAAATAAATGTCACTAATGAAGGTTTGCTTTCTGAAAAAAACGTGGTTTATATCAGCAAATAGTGCAATTCCATCACAAGTGACCTGTAATTACTAATTCTTTTAAGAGGAATGCTGTAGATATAATTTACTTGGACTTCAGTAAGGCATTTGATAAAGTAGATCACAACCTACTACTTGATAAGATAGAAAAATGTGGGTTAGATAGCATTACCACCAGATGGATTCGTAGCTGGCTGACAGGCCGTACTCAGCGTGTGGTCCTCAATGGAACCGCATCTACATGGAAGGAAGTGTGTAGTGGGGTGCCCCAGGGCTCTGTTCTGGGCCCAGTGCTCTTCAATATCTTCATTAATGATTTGGATGAGGGGATAGATGGGGAACTCATCAAATTTGCAGACGACACCAAGCTGGCAGGAATAGCCAATACTCCAGAAGATAGGCTTAAGATACAGAAGGATCTGGACAGACTCGAACACTGGGCACTATCTAACAAAATGAAATTCAATGGTGAAAAAAGTAAGGTTCTACATTTAGGCAGGAAAAATCAAATGCATAGGTATAGTATAGGTGGTACCTTGCTCAATAGTAGTAACTGTGAGAGGGATCTCGGAGTCTTAGTAGACAATCACTTCAATATGAGTCAGCAGTATGCTGCAGCTGTCAAAAAAGCCAACACAGTGCTAGGCTGCATTAACAGAGGGATAGAATCAAGATCAAGTGAAGTACTAATACCACTTTACAATGCTTTGGTAAGGCCACACCTGGAATACTGCATCCAGTTTTGGTCACCACGATGTAAAAAAGATGTCGAGACTCTAGAAAGGGTACAGAGAAGAGCAACAAAGATGATTAGGGGGCTGGAGGCTAAAACATATAGGGAACAGTTGCTGGAATTGGTTATGTGTAGTTTAATGAAGAGAAGGGTGAGGGGTGACATGATAGCAGTGTTTCAATATCTCAGGGGCCGCCACAAAGAAGAGGCAGTCAAGCTATTCTCCAAAGCACCTGAAAGCAGGACAAGAAGCAACGGATGGAAACTAGTCAAGGAGAGAAGCAACCTAGAACTAAGGAGAAACTTCCTGACAGTTAGAACAACTAACCAGTGGAACAACCTGCCTCCAGGAGTGGTGAATGCTCCAACACTGGAGGTTTTTAAGAAGAGACTGGACAGCCATTTGCCTGAAATGGTATAAGGTTTCCTGCTTGAGCAGGCGGTTGGACTAGATGACCTCCAAGGTCCCTTCCAACTTTATTATTATTATTATTATTATTATTATTATTATTGTTGTTGTTGTTGTTGTTGTTGTTGTCTGTATACAGTAAATTTTCAGTTTCAGTTATCATGGCAAGCTGAAATGTATTTCTGTCCTACTGTTTGATTTGTATATTTGGGCAGTAACCCAGATTTCTCTATTATACAGGTGACTCTGTATCATTTGCTGAAGCTGTTTCAGTCTGATACAAATGCCATTTTGGGAAAGAAAACTGTTGTTTCCGAATTTTATGATGAGATGGTAAGATAACAAAAATTTACATTAACTTTAGAAACAGGAATTGGATGACTGTCTCCCCTTCTTTCCCTTTCCTTTTCAGACTCTGTGCATGTTTGGATATACAGAAGGAAAGATCCATTAGACTCTGAATATTCTAGTTATCAAATTACATAATTATAGTCCATTTTACTGTGAAGCATTACAGTCTAGCAAATAATAGAAATGTATTACTTTTTTCCAATAGATTTTTCAGGACCCCACTGCTATGATGCAGCAATTGCTAACTACATCTCGTCAGTTAACACTTGGTGCTTATAAGCATGAAACAGAATGTAAGTGCTGAACGCCAAGATTTCAGTATTATATGTTGATTTTAGAGGATCTGAAACTTGATTTTAAAGTCCCTCTTTCCTATTATAATTGTATGACTTAAACAAGATCTTCACTTTAGCTTTGGCTTTCATGAAACAGTAGTTATGGAAAGGTATGGAAAGGTCACTTCTGCATAATCATTTTGATTTATGTAGATTATGCCAACTTTGTATTCAAGATAATCTAATCCAGTTGTTTTGGATTCCTAAAATGATACTTGTATTTCAGCTATAGTTTAAAGGCATTGTATGTTGTACTAGCAAACAGTAGCACATGATGGTCGGTCCAGAATATTTAATCTTTTTGATTCAAAATAATAAAGACTGTGCCTTTCTAAACCTTGAGAGAAATATTGAAATAATTAAGCAATATACTATGTACATTTTTCTTCTAGTTGCCAGTGTAGAAGTAAAAACTCGAGAGAAGTTGGAAGCTGCTAAGAAGAAGACCAGCTTTGAGATTGCAGAACTTAAAGAAAGATTAAAAGCAAGCCGTGAAACTATCAACTGTCTAAAAAATGAAATAAGAAAGCTTGAGGATGATGATCAAACTAAAGATATATAATACCTATTTACTACTTTAAGAGACTTCACGTGAAACCTATTTTCATCATGGAACCAATAACACATCTCCTTTTCTGGGAAGAACTGCATATAGGCATTCTGGAGAGAATTTTTTTGAGGGGTGGGGGAAGGAAAGACATTTAGCATGTGACATTTCACTAAGTAATTTTTTTAAAAAAATAAAAATATTTTCGTAGTTTTGAGTTACAGTTGACTTCACTTATTTTTAAAATGGTGACTCTCTAAAGAAAAAGAGAACGTATTGCTGCTACAACCTGTTCATGTTCTAATGTATTAAGGAATATATGAAATCCTATGATATTGTTATTAAGTGTGTAGTCAAAATTCTACTTATTTACATAAACCATCACTGCCTCAAGAGAAATAAAACTTTGTACTATGGGCAGCTAAACCAACTCTCCTATTATTTTCTTTCCCTAGATTTCTCAGAAACCTGAGATAGAACTGCTGTACAAAGAAATATCAGTGGTAGGTTTACCCTTACAGATGACAAAACTGATCATGGCCCTGTTTGGAAACAATATGTCTGATGTTCTGGAGTTCCACTAATAAAAGTAACATGTGAAACAACATATATTTTCTTTAATATTAAAATACGATAAAGTATATAATTTTATACAATTTCTTTTGTTGGTAATATGTGGGCTTGTTATAACGTTGAATTTTCTCTGTTAACAATTTATTATCTTATGTCCATTCACAGTGATACAGTTCACTACTAACTGAAAATTGCAAATTTACAGAAAAGGTTAAAAATAATGAAAACCAGAAAAGCTTAAACCATATTTACATATGTATAAAGAGAGCTACCTTAAAAAAATGAAAATATTAAGATAATTAATATTTAATTGCCTGGCTGAAGACACGGGTCTTTTATAAGTGAAGAATTTAATGTTAAACATAACAAAGGAGTACATTTCTTTTCTTGGGAATGAGTTAGGAAATAGTTTTCTTCCATGGGCCCCTGAAAATGAAGTGAAACATCTCCAGTAAGTTATTTTACTGTTTGCCCAGTTCATAAGTGGGTTCTGATCCTAAATCCTAAACAGCCCAGGGCTCTGCGGTAATCAGAAATGCCAGAAACCTGTGCAAGAAACCTCACAGGTGGTTATTACAGAGAAAAAAGGAGGAAGAATGAATATTAGGTATATTCACCACCTTGAGTTATTCATAAATTATAATCCAGTGTGGCAACCATTACAACATTTATGATGAGGAACACAATCCTCATTATGCTTTAATAATGTAGCTTAATAATTTACCTTAACATTTTGTGCCAACTTTTGAAGTGAATATCCAGTTTGCACTTGGTTTGATGAGGTTGGGTGGGTAAAAGGATTAACAGGAACCACTCATCACCTGACCAATACCGTTAGGAGACATGGAAGAATAAGGATAATATTAAGAGCAATTTTAAGGGAGACTTGGATCTGGATCCCAAGAATTGCCTCTTGACAGCACAAACAGTTATTGCTATATTTGATCAGCTCTTGGAAGCAAATAAAAAGATTGAAGAAATAAAATCTCTAATAGGAAATTATATCTCTAGATTAGGTAAGGAAGTAAATCGCAACGCCCATGCTCCAAAACTAACTTTGAATTCATGGACAGCTTACATGGACTGGGGGCCTCAAAATGGAAAAGACACAGAGGAGAGGCTGTTCTACAGAGACATAGGATACTATACAAGTTGCAGATGTTCTCTTGAACGGGAGCAGGTGGCATAACAGATGAGTAATACTGAATTCTCTTTCCCAACTTTTACACTGCAGTTCTAATGAACTAACAGAGATTTCATGGCTCCCCAGCAGACATGTAAAAGAATATTGTTAACCTTTGGGCAGATTGTTCTTCCATCAATGTTGCTTAGGCGTGACAAATATAATATAAGGAAATATTGTATTCGGTCAATACAGGTATTTTATACCACCCAAATTCAGCCTCTGCTAAATTCTGGGCAGAGAGGCAAGTTAGGGAGGCTTGCTTCAACCTTGAAAATTCCAAAACATTAATGGCTAAGCAAAGAATCCCTCTATTAACAAAGATAGAACAAAATAAGGATAATAAAAAAGAGAACGCAGATCTACTTAATGGACAGTTACAGTTCATGGATGATGAAGAAGAATTAATCCATCAGTTTGCCACCCTTTTCCTAGGAGATCAACAGTTGAGCTAAAAAAAATATGGAATAATTAGTTCAGTGTTGAAATTGACAGCTAATGCAACAGAAAGTCTGAACCCTCTGCTCTAAATCCTAACCGTAGCTGCTCTTCTGTGGAACTTTTATCAAACTCGGTTTCTGAAAGCACCAAATCCCCAACAAATAAAAAGAGAAGGTGTGTCAGTCCAAAACAAAAAGTAAAGGAAAAGGACATAACAGTACAGGTCCAAATTAACGATCCAGTATGACAACTAGATAATGAGAAGGAGGATTGGAAGCCTTGCACATCAATAGAAATGCCAGTCTTAGATCAAAATCAAGGGAATATCAGTAATCAAAAAAGACCAACGACTACAACTTACAAGGAGGAATATTGAATTTCACAATAACTGTGTTTACACAGGAAGTATAGTCAACATTGGTCCAGCTCCAAAAACAAGCTGACATCCGATATCTTTATTCCTTATTCAACCAACCCAGTCAGAATATCCCGCTTTTGGAACATAGCTGGCTGGAAAGAAGTGGTTGACAGTGGACTAGTGAGTTTCTTATCTAAATTTGATGTAATAGCCATTCAGGAAACCTGGCTAACAGATGGGCTTTCCCCGCCCAAAGAACAAAGGGCGACCCTCTGGTGGTCTATATATTTTTATTAAGCAAGAATTGCAATGGCAGGGGGACAAACTATATAATGAAAATAAGTTTTCAAATTTTTTAGCTGTGAAATTTAGATATGAGGAGTTTGAATTAATATTGGTAAATATATACATTCCTCCAAACACATCCCTATTGGTCATGTTTAGAAGTCATTCTGGATGATATAGCTGTACTGTATGTACTATGTACTATGGATTATGGATTAAATTGACATTTCTTAAAATAGAACCTAGACTGCTAGCTTTGATTAAAGCCCTTTACACAAGTACCTGTTTGAAGGTGCAGTATGGGGTTAATGGGGCCCTGACTAACAGGATTTATACAAATAAAGGGGTAAGACAAGGGTGTATCCTGACCCCATTACTATTTAATCTATACATTAATGACCTGTCAGGGTTAATGAAAGATCCCATGGTACATATACCGATGAATTTAAACACATACTGTAATAGCTTGCTCTATGCCAATGATATGATCCTATTATCGTAGTCACAAGTAGGATTATGCAGGCTATTAAGGTTTAGCTCCTATTGCCAGGACAACTTCCTAACTATCAGTAATTGTAAATAAAAAATCATGGTGTTTGGAAAACATCATGACACATAGATGGCAATTAGATGGTGAGCTAATTGAACAGGTTTACACCTTTGTATACTTAGGCATAATGTTTTCCAAGATTGGATCTTGGGCTGGCCATCATCAACAGCACACGCAGAACAAAGGCTGGTTTGAATCTGCTGCTTAAATTAAAGAATCATAGTTATCCAGGGCCCCTTCTCCCATTAATCAGAGTATATAAAGCTAAAGTTACTCCTCTGCTCTTGAATGGAGCAGACGTTTGCGGTATATACTCAATTACAGCACTAGAACAAACACAGTCACAGCACCTGAGATGTATTTTGGGCGTAGATCTAAGAACATCTGCTGCAGCAGTAAGAGCTGAACTGGGAATCTATACAATTCATACTCTATCCAAAATCAGAACATATAATTACTGGCATAAAATTAATGAAATGGAGAGCGATAGATCGGCATATATGACACTGATTGGGGTAGACTGCAGGGGTGATGGTGAAATATAATTTTATATTTTATCTATCTAGATATTAGATTGCTGTATTTGATTCTAATTTCATTTTAAACTATTTTATCCCAATTTCATTTCAAATTGTATTTTATTTCTATTTCATTTTAAGTTGTATTTTAACCAATTCCATTTTAAATTGTTTTTACTGCATTTTAGTAATAATGTGTTTCGAACTCTGTACCTTGATATGACTCATGGGCTAATCAATAAAGTAATTAATTAATTAACAACTGTAGAATCAGGCTGCAGCATAACAAAATTGACAAAAGTGAAGGGGATCTGAATACTTTCTGAATGCACTGTATACACACACACACACACACACACACACACATTAATCACAGTCCATTTTGAATACGTAATGGAAAAAAACCTTGAGAGTTAATAGTTGATACTATATGGTACAAAGCTATTACAGAATATAGTTCTGTTTCAGATACCACAAAGCCTCCTTTTCCTCTAATTAATAGTATTCAAAAAAGCAGTAAGACAAGGGAAAGAACAAGAATTTTAACAGCCATACCATACTTTTTCTGAGACTTTATCTCTTATAATGTATATAGGAGTTGCAAAGGTCAGACTGCTTTTTAAGCATGTTTACATCAATCTTTGAAAATACTGAATTTGAATTTTCATCTTTGTATTTAGAGAATTGAAGGGACAAAGCCAACTTTAACATATAATTCTACAAATGTCTTAGAGTACATTTAAAACAATGAGAGCGTGTTGCTCTTTGTGGATTACTCAAGCTAGATCTAACATGAGAAACAATTCATTACTGTAGTAATGTACTAAATAAACATTAACATTAAAAGAACCTTAAAAATTAGCAAAGATGGCAAGGAATGGAGCAAGATGCACATAGGGAGGAGGGATCTTATCTTAGTTCATCAGTTACCTCCAGTTTGATTGGGGCTCCAGGCCAATTGGCAAAGCCATGATTTCAGGCTCTTGGGGGACCAAAAGGGTGGGTGTGGATATGCTTGGGAGTGATAGAAGTAAAGGAAAGGTCTTCAGAAATTTAATATTGAGACTTCTGGTTTGCCACGCAGCCGCTATGGACGGCTGGGAGATTTGCTCTCTCTCCCCCCTGTCCAGTTTCGCATTGCTGGGGGCCCCTGAAAAGGGCTGAAATACCGACTAAATACCCAGGGGCATTTTAAATATTGAAAAAGTAACTGAATCCCAATTGGAACTTTATTTCTTGAAAGATTTTTTATTTCTTATTTTTTATTATTTACTCCTGTTGGAAATCTGGGTTTCTTCTTATGAAAAAAGAAAAGAAAAACTGAACAGATTAAGATAACTTTGGGACTCAAAGGGAAACTTTAAAAGGGGCCTAGCTGACTGCCCAGGGAAATAGATAAGATACATAACCCTGAGAACTTTGAAACAACAGCTGTGAAAGGCTTTGTGTTACCTACCTAGGAAAAAAAAATCTTTTGGATTTCCTAAGCATAAAGC
Source organism: Vipera ursinii (assembly GCF_947247035.1). Classification (NCBI taxonomy): domain Eukaryota; kingdom Metazoa; phylum Chordata; class Lepidosauria; order Squamata; family Viperidae; genus Vipera; species Vipera ursinii. The sequence goes on from NC_139515.1 coordinate 44,024,041, forward strand.
CTTTAATTTAAAATACCAATATGGAAGAAGACCAGGAACAAAATTTCCTTATAGATGAAGATCAACAAACTAATGTTGAAAACACTAATTCAAATTCTTACCACAACCAATGAAATACTAAGAGGCTATATGAAGGAACAAGAAGACAGCCCAGATATGAAAGCCCAAACTTTGACTACAACTAAAGAACCATCTATACAAAATACAACAGAAAAAATGAAACATTCAAATACTATGACAGAAGAATCTACTATTCAACAAATATTGACATTTGAAAATTCAGAAAAGACATTGACAACTTGGAAAAAGGAAATGGTTTCTTTTTTCTTTTTTCTTTTTTTTATTGAAAAGTTTTAAGATACAATTTTCCTTTAAAAATCCCCCCTTCCCCCTCCCTCCTCCCCCCCCTACCTCCCCCCCTCAGAGGTTTAAAAGAGAATATTAAGGAAGATTTAAAGCAGCTGGTTTCTGAGGCTCTCGAAGTGGTATTGAACCAGCCAGCATCTGAAATAAGAGCAGCTATGGATAAAGTGTTCCGTGTGAATTCATGGATTGCCAGACAGAGAAAGTTGCCTAGAGATGTGGTGGTTTACTTTGCAAAAAGAGAAATTAGAGATGAAGTTATACAAGCTGCCTATGATGCTAAAGTTGTGATTGCTGATCAAGAAGTCTTGGTTTTAAAAGAAATCCCTCCAAAGATTTTAAGGAGAAGGAAGGACTTTACATTTCTTGTGCAAGAGCTCAAGCAACGAGATATAAGGTTCAGATGGGAGATTCCAGACGGGCTGATGGTGATGCATGAAGGTAAAAGGTATCGGCTGATTACTGTGAAGCAAGCGCGTGATTTCTATAATAATGTTTTAAAAGCAACCCCATTAACACTTCTGGAAGCTGCAAAGGGATCTGGAGAAGGAGAACATCAAGAGGATGAAACAGAGGATAATGGTGCTGTAGGAGATCAAGCTATAACTTCTTTGGATGATCCTAGAGAGCAAAGGGTAACGCGTGCTGCTTTAAAACGAGCAAAGAAAATAAAAGAACAAGACCAGCAAAAGTCTTCAGAATCTTCACAACGTACTCATAGCCAAGCAGTGGGAGGAGCACGGCCTAAAGATGATAGTCCTATCAAAGCTGTGCTCCAAGAGCTTTGGGAGGATATGCATGGCAACTAAATTCTTAACCTGGAACGTTAATGGACTAAATTCACCACAGAAGAGGAAGAAAGTTTTTCAATATTTAAAACAATTTAAGACAGATGTTATATGTTTGCAAGAAACGCATATTAGAGTTTTGGATCAAAAGTATTTATCGAACTCGAGGTTGGGTACGCAATTTGTTGCTTCTGCAGAGAACAAGAAAAATGGAGTGGTTGTTTATGTTAAAAGTGCCTTAACAGCAGACTTAATTGAAGCAGACAAGCATGGAAGATATGTTATGATTGAGCTGCTGTTAGAAGGTAAAAAGACGCTTTTAGTTGGATTATATGCACCTAATCAACAACAAGATGACTTTTTTAGTTTAATTCACACAAAGCTTACCCAGTTGGATTATAAATCTTTTATTTTTATGGGGGACTGTAATGGTGTTTTGGATGTACAGTTGGACAAGGCTGGAGTTTTCAAGCGCACTCCAAGTCATGCTAGATTGCCTAAATCTTTTTTTGAAATGAAGGATGACCTGGAATTGCGAGATATTTGGCGTGAGAGACATTTGCAGGAGAAGGATTATACTTTTTATTCTGATAGACATCAATCTTTTTCGAGGATTGATTTTATTTTGCTGACTAATGATTTTTTTTTGAGGACCAAAAAGGTGAAGATTTGTGCAAGAACTATCTCTGATCACAGTCCAGTTTGGTTAGAGATTGATAAGGAGATAAGAGACAGGCGCTCGTGGCGCGTAAATGAGAATTTGTTTAGAAATCAGAGAAATGTGGAAGAATGCAAACAGCGGATGAAGGATTTTTTTGAGATTAACATGAATAAGGGTACTTCTATGGATATGGTTTGGGATGCTAGCAAGGCCTATATGAGAGGGGTGTTGATATATATGAATAATAAACATAGACGTGCAGTGGAAACTAGAAGGAAAGAACTGGAGAATGAAATAAAGGAAAAAGAAAAGGCTTTGATTTTGAATTCAGAGGATGTGAAGACCAAGGAGGCTATTAGACTGCTAAGAGGACAATTTGATAAATTAATGGCTGATCAAGTGGCGACCAATCTGCGGTTTGCTAGGCATAATACTTTTTGTAACGCTAATAAACCAGGCAGATGGTTAGCTTATAGATTGAGGAAAAAACAAAGGGCTTCTAATATAGATAAGATTGAGTATAAAGGAAGGGTTGTGTTTCAACAGAATCTTATTAAGGATGCTTTTGTGGATTTCTATTCGAAATTATATGCTAAAGAGGAAATTAATGAAAAAGATATTGATATATATTTGGAGAATGCTAGCATCCCGGTTCTTACGCAAGTACAAAAAGAGGGGATTAATCAACTGATTACAGAAGAAGAAATTTTCACAGCAATTAAGGAATTGAAGGTGGACAAAGCACCAGGTACGGATGGCTTGACTGCGGCCTATTACAAAAATTTACAATTAGAGATGATAAAACCGTTAAAGGAACTGTTCCAGACAATCCAGAGGGGGGGAAAGGTGCCACCGTCTTGGAGAACAGCTTTTATTTCTTTGATTCCGAAGGAAGACCAAGATGCTACTCAAGTTAAAAACTATAGACCGATATCGCTTTTAAATACAGATTACAAGATATTTGCTAAGGTTTTGGCTAATAGACTGATGAGGGTTCTGCAACAGGTGATTCATGGGGATCAAACGGGGTTTATTAGTGGTAGGCAAATGAAAAATAATGTGAGGCATATAGTTGATGTGTTAGAGTTTTTGGAAAGGAACAACCAGATTGCTGCGGTGCTAATTTTTTTAGATGCTGAAAAAGCTTTTGATCAATTGAATTGGAAATTTTTGTTGAAAGTTTTAGACAAAATGGATTTTGGGGAAAAATTTTTACAACCGATCAGGGCATTATATCAAAAACAAACTGCCCGAATTATAGTTAATAATAGCTTGACAGAAGCATGTAATATTGAGAAGGGCACAAGGCAAGGGTGTCCGTTATCGCCCTTGTTATTTGTGTTAACATTAGAGATATTATTGGTTAAAATTCGGAATTCGGAAAAAATTAAGGGGATACAAATTGGAGATCAGGACTACAGATTGAGAGCATTCGCAGACGATCTGGTTGTTACAGTGACCCAGCCAGAGAACTCTGTTGTGGACCTGATGGAGATAATAACACAATATGGGAAGGTTTCTGGATTTAAAGTTAATACACAGAAAACCAAAATTTTGGCCAGAAATATGACAGTTTCGCAAAAGGCTCTCTTAGAAGGATTAACTGGATTTGAGATTGTTAAAAGGGTTAAATATTTGGGGGTGATTTTGTCGCCCTCTAATACAAAGCTATATAAAAATAATTATGAAAAACTATGGGGGAAAATTCAAAAAGAATTGGAGAGTTGGGAAAAGTTGCAATTGTCTTTGTTGGGACGGATTGCAGCAGTAAAAATGAATGTCCTGCCTAAATTTTTATTTTTATTTCAAATGATACCGATTCTTAAGAAAGATTCTAATTTGGAGGAATGGCAGCGAGGTATCAATAAATTTGTGTGGGCAGGGAAAAAGCCACGAGTTAAACTTAAGATTATGCAGGATACTCGTGAGAGAGGTGGCCTTAAATTGCCTAATTTTAAATTATATTATGAAGCTGCTGCATTAGTAGGAATAAGTGATTGGATTAATTTGACGCAAGGGAGGTTATTAAATCTTGAGGGCCATGATTTGTTGTTTGGCTGGCATGCATATTTGTTGTATGATAAGAAGGTAGACAACGTGTTTAGGGTGCATATTTTAAGACAGGCATTGCTGAGAGTTTGGAAGAAGTATAGACATAAGTTAAGTTGTAAGATACCATTGTGGGCAATTCCAAAACACGTAATAGAAAATATACATGCTGGCTTCAAACATGATGTGACTACGTATAAGGAGATCCTCAGCTTGGAAAGAAATGTTTGGTGTTTGAAATCATATAGCCTCTTGCGAGAAGAGAAGGTTGTTCAAAATTGGTTTCAATATATTCAGTTACGGGCCAGGTGGAAAGAAGATCAGAAAAATGGATTTACAATGACTGATGAAAATTTGATAAAGCAAATTAGAAATCAGGGACCAGCACATATCAAACGGATATATCTTGCATTGATAGAGATTGACTCAGAAACAGAGCTTCTTAAGGATTGTATGATAAAATGGGCCCAAAACATCCAGGAAGTTATCACAATGGACACGTGGGAAAAGATTTGGGTGAGAAACGTAAAATTTACTCAAGCTCAAAATCTAAGAGAGAACTTTTATAAAATGTTTTATAGATGGCATTTAGATCCTAAAAAGCTTGCAAGTATGTATCCGAATTATCAGCCTAAATGTTGGAGGTGCGGTGATGAAGATGCAACATATTTTCACATATGGTGGACATGTAAGAAGGTTAAGGCTTTTTGGATAAAAGTTTGGTGGAATATGCAGAAGATTTTTAAACAGAGGATAAAGTTTTGTCCGCAACTTTTTTTGTTGGGAATAATTGCAGACGCTACAGTTGTGGACACCAAATTGATGTTGAACTTAATTACGGCAGCAAGACTTTTGATAGGCCAATATTGGAAGAAAGAGGAACTGCCGACTATAGAAGAGTGGACTTTAAAGGTTTCCGACCTGGTAGAGATGGCGAAGATTTCGGCCTATTTGAAAGATCATTCGCAAGAACGCTATATTATGGAATGGAGAAAATGGATTGAGTTTATCCAGAACAAGTATAGGGTTAAGAAGTTTTATGTAGCATTTGAATAAGTCTTCTTTCGTTTTTTTTTCTTTTCTTATTTTAGTTTCTTTTTATACATATTCAATATTACTAAGGCTTGTTTTATCCTATATAAGCTAGAGAGTGATGGATTTTAGAGTTTATAGTTGTTAGTATATGATTGTTTATGATTGCTTTTTATATATATACCTTGTATTTAGCTCTGGGAAGTCGGGGGGGGAGGGGGGGAGGGGGGAAAGGAAATGGTTTCTTATACAACTCAGAAGGAACTAGAGAATCTAGAAAAAGAACAGTTGGATAAGAAGATAAACAATTCAGAACAACCATGTCGATATGGAAGAATAAAGAGACGATCCACTAGAGCTACAAGTTGTCTCAAAAAAATACCGACCGGATGGTTTTGCCAATATCAATTAATATACATGATATTACAAGGACACTGGTTTGATGACCCAAAAACAAGGACATGGAAGATGATTTGGCAAAGGAAAAAAAGTCATGTAAGGGTGAACAACGTAGATAAGCTAAAAACCTATTGTTAAAAGTAATAAATAGGTCTATATAGAATGTTAAAAATGAAAATTATTAATTTAAGCAAGAGATAGCAGATACAAAGAGGAAGAAAGAGGAAGTGTTAAATATTGAAATAAAAAGAAATTTTGATTATTACTTTAAAAAGCCTGAAAACTAGTAAAAAGGAAGGATATCATATTGTATCCTTAATTTGTTGACATAGAGGGTGAGAAATTAAGTAGACAGGATAAGTATTTTGAATATTAGACTTTGTGAGGAATGATGATAGATGAATTGGGAGTATATTAAAATTTTTGGGAATGATAAAAATCAAACTTTAAATCTAAATGTTAGTGGGAATTAAAACTGAAAAATCTATTAGGTCATTGATTGTCTAAAAGATTGTATGTTAAAACAACTAGAATATGTGGAAACTAAAAACTTTGGATATATGTAAGAAAGCTATTTTATTTATTTATTTATTTATTTATTTATTTATTTATTTATTTATTTATTTATTTATTTATTTTATTATATTTGTATACCGCCCTTCTCCCGAAGGACTCATATTTTCTATGTGATTAATAAAATTTGTCTTTTAATTTACAAATAGACACTATATATGAAGGGAAAAAGAGAGGAAATGTTTATGATAGCAATCTGAAATCTTTACTAATGATACGCGTATGTAATTGAATCACTACTACTCAGTCACCACGTTGCTTTTCAAATATGTGAATGTAAAATTAGGAAATCAATAAAATTTGTATATAAAAAAAGAAATTTAATATTGAAACAGAATTTAAAATTGAATTTGTTGTAGTGGAAACTTACTGCCTGGATAAACAAGCTTACCAAAAACTATAATGGCTGGGAAATAGGAAAGGATGGCATAAAGACAGGATGTAAGATAAATACCTAGGCAAAAATTAGCTGGGTCTTAGAGTGGGAAAGGAAGAAGACAAGCTATAAAAACATCTGTAAGAGGAAATGGAAAACTTAACTAAACTGAAAAACAGGAAAGAACCTATTGTTCTAAGGGGCCCAGAATTGAAAACCAAGAATTGAATATGTCTAATGTTTTATATTATTAATGTACATGTGATGTTTGATTTAGTACGTAGCAGAAAATAGGTAGGAGGCAGTCGGAAAGAGTGTAACCGCATAGTACCTCAGCCAATGGGGAAAGAGGAGGGATGTGGCAGCCGGGACAGGGCTGTATAAAGAAGAGAATATTTTGTGTTGGAACTTTGGAGAGAACCAAGTGTTGATAGCTTCTCTCCCCACTTATTGCAATAAATGAAACAAAAGGCCTCCAGTGTGTCTTGACTGGTTATTGGTCAGGGGAACGTGCCTCTGGTCATGAAGGAAAGTAGCCAGGAGCACATTACGGAAGGCACAATGTTCCATGATAGAAAAGGCTCTTCTCCTGGACCCCAGAAGCAGAATACCTTGACTGACGGGGTCCATAGCCCCTTCTGTTGGTGTGGGTGGGCACTGCCCCTTCTGTTGGTGTGGGTGGGCACTGGCCAATCCCTCACCATTGGCATGAGATGGTTCCTCAGGTAACAGACCCATTAGTTCTAAAATGTATTATATACATCAAGCAGCACAACTAGGTTTAATGAAGTAAAAGTACAGATTCTCTTGAATCAACTTCAACTGATGGTTCTGTGGGTATATGTCTGCAATGTTTTGATTTTGGTGGTTGACTTGGAGCCACAATGGGGATGCTCTTAATTGGAAATGGTTGACAGCATAAGAAAAAGATCTCATCCCAGTGCTGTCTGTCCCCTTGGTTTTAGTTTTTATTCTTAATTTTAAGTGCTTTTATATTTATTTTAAAGCTTGTAAACTGCGTAGAGTTGCCTTATTGATGAGATGGATGGCATGTAATGAATAAATGTTCATGGCTTTCTTCCATGTTTTTTAACTTTCCAATCCAGTGTATAACTCTTTCTGCTAATATTAATATTAATATTAACCGGCCCAACCTAATTTCCAAACCCACCTAATTTTGCCCAGATATTGCCACCTGAGACATGCTTAAGGTCAGATCTACCTAAAAAGAAATATTTAAAAATACACTTGTTCTAAGTAGCTTATTTTTATTAAAGATATAGATTAAGTTCAAATGAAATGTAATATTGATGTTTTGTACAGTAGGTGGCAGTTGGGTATAACTAAACTCTGGGGAAGCTTTATAAAGGGTTTCTATTGTTATATCTTCCATTACATGGAAAACTCTAGAACCATTTAATGCAGTTTTGATCACTAAGCAATGGTAAGCAAAATAGTTCAAACAACAAAGTGTAGGCTTCCGGTTCCGGACTTTCGGTGCTCCCAGATGCACGAGGGAATTGCTCCTTATGTCGCCTGGATTTCTTCATTGGGGGGCCCCTGTAAAGGGGTTGAAAGTCACCCTGGAGGGGCGATGAGTGGGGGAGACGTCTCTCCAGTTGGCGGTAGAAGGACATGACCTGTGGACATAATAGGATTAACCCATCACCATCAGAATACCAGAAAGGCACACTCAGACTCATGGCAAAAGTTCATGACACAGGAAATAGCCTCAAACAGGTACAGGAAGCAGCTCCCAACAAAAAGCTCGAGAGGGTATAAAACCCCACTCCCTACATGTGTTCAGTCCTTTTTTTTTGCCAGACCATCTTCCTGTCTGGTTCACCTCTTCAATAAACTACAGCCTTCTTCCCAAAGCAATTGCCATGTTTATTCCCAGCTTGGATGAACCATGATGAAGACCTTTCTTCCAACAATTTGGCACACCAGAATGGGACTCCAAGCTAATCTCTCCAATGGACTGAGACCAGTAAGCCCCATCTTGCCGCTAGTAGACCCCTTGTGTCTGTGGATGGGTTTCCCAGGCCCTGCCCATGTGGAGACAGGGTAGTAAAAGGAGTTTTGACTTATGCTCAAGGGCTGCTTTGGAAAGAAGGTGAAGGTGAGTACCTCTAAATTTTAACTTTAAAGCCCAGGGGAACAAAGGAAATGTGTGTGCGTCTGTGTGTATGAGTGAGAAGAACTTTCCCCCCCCCCCAATCACAGTGGGATTTTGCTTCCTCTGGCCTTTCCTAACTGCAGAAAGGATCTGTTCAAGTGGCAGACCCTGGAAAGCATGGGGGTTTGGCCAGAGCGCAGGACCTTTTGTTAGGGAAAAGGGAGAGGCTGTGTGAAAATGGAATGGAAAGAGTGAATGAGAGAATTGGATTTGGGCAATCAGCTGGTAAGGCCCTGTAAGCAAAGCCCTGTTCAGAAGGTGAGGTGGGGCAATAAAGGAGGTGCTCATACTCATTGCTTTGCAAAAAACGCAGGTCGAGGAGTCTGAAAACCGGTAGCAGGAAAGGAGGGGTCAGTATTCATCGCTTGGGGGGGGAAAAAGCAAGCGCAGGTCCTCCCAGATACACTAGAGTCTGAAAATCATGACAGAAGAGGAGGGGTCAGTACTCATCACCTTTCAAAAAGGTGCAGGTCCACCCGGACCGGCGAGGAGTCCGAAAACCGTGACAAATAGTTCCCAGGGAAGGAGGTAAAGGTACTTCGTCAGGGAACCAAAGTCCTCCCCGGACGCTTTTTCGTCTGAAAAACCGAAGTTTTTTTCCCCCTTTTGTATCTGACTGAGCCAAAGTGAGCTCCACATCTGAGAGGGAACATGGGAAGTGGCAGTTCAAAGGTGACAATTACGACTCCCCCCCCATATGTAAGAAATGGGCTTTGCTGGGAAACCAATTTGGCTAAATAAAGGTACTTAAAGGGAAACTAAGAAATAGTTCAGGGGTCTTCAAACTTGGCCCTTTTATGACTTGTGGACTTTAACTCCCAGAATTCCTCAGCCAGCTTTGCTGGCTGAGGAATTCTGGGAGTTGAAGTCCACAAGTCATAAAAGGGCCAAGTTTGAAGACCCCTGAAATAGTGATATTCTCTCTCTCTCTCTCTCTCTCTCTCTCTCTCTCTCTCTCTCTCTCTCGAATGGCTAGGATGTATAAAACTAAGACTTCTGTTTCCTTTTCTGTTCTCTTGTCTTTGTGCATATATGTGTGTCAGTCTTTGTGTGTGAGGTAAATGTGACTGTTAATTGTTTCTAATCCAAAGAGAAAAGAATTTTAAAAGTCTGCTAGAAATTCTGCTTAAAATAAGCTACCAAAAGGAAATACCCTCACTCTGTTTGTCTGGCCAACAAACAGAGTGAGGAAAATGTGTTTGTTTGTTTGTTTTTCTTCTCCCTTTCTCTCTCTGTACTCTCAAGAACAGCCCAAAGTTAGCAGGAGGGAATGTTTTAAGTTCCTCTGCTGGAAAAGCTTCACTCTTGCATGTGTTATAAATGGGTTTTAGCTGTCTATCCTTTTCCTGAAACATATAAGCATTTTTCAATCTCTAAAATGATGTGGTCTATTTTAGAATAAATGTTAAAGGTAGATTCTCCTGCCCCTGGCAAATTGTACACCTTAAAATATTAGGCTTTTAAAATCATTTGGAGCTTTCAGCATTCTCAAGCTGCCCAGCATTTTTCATGTTGCAAGTCCTTAAGTTCTAACATGTTGCAGATGTTCAGTTCAGAAGTGAGATCTTTCATTTATGTTCTCTTACCAGAATCCAGCTTTCTTTTTCCCTCATCTGTGATTTCCTCATTTTGTCTGCCTGTCTGCTCCTTTAACCACTGCCTTATTAATGCCTTTTCAAACTCTGCCTGCAAGCTACCCCCGCTTCTCCTTTTCTTATCTATGTTTACCATGCTTTTGTCTGCCTCTCCTGGGATAGTCCACCCAGAAAGGGGGGTGGGGAGAGATCTTGTTCGCATGTCTTTCAGCCTTGCACAGATGACACCCCAACCTTTGGAAGCAGAGCACACTGATGCTGCCTCCATCCATTTGAGCCATGGAATTGAGGTTTGAATCCAGCCATCTACTAAAAAGCCACCATACAACCTGAGTGGAACAGATCTTCCCAATTCCTACTATTCCCACAGATGCCTGTGAAATTGCAGAAGAAGGAATGAGCCCTGGTCCCCACGTGAAGCCTCAGAACAAAATTAGGAAGACTATGGGGGGAGGGTGGAAACTCATTGTAAAGTTTTCTTTCTTGCCCCATTTGTATTGTAATAAGCCAGTTGAACGGAGAGATGGCATTTGGGAATAGTTGGCACAGCAAGTACTGAACACCTTGGACTTCTATCTGGTGGGAGGGAAAATTTATCCAGAATGTTTTTATTGCTTGTTTGTATTAGCTGCGTGAGCGCGCGCGCACACACACACACACCATTCATAATCACATAGTCTCTTTCACCTACCTTCAGGAAAACTCCAGCCTGATTCTTGCCCTGTGTCATTAAAACTTTGTAGGAACAACTTCCTGCAAATTCCAAGGGGAAGGGAACCAGGCCCCCTCAGGCAATTTGCAATTCATATGCCCTGACTGAGGAAGTAGCAGGAAAGAGATTTCCAAACCTAAGCCCTGAATATCTTTCACTGATGGACTCAGATTGGGAGTCCTAGAGCTCACTGTGCAAGTTAAGAATTTTTTTTTTAATAGACTGGCTTGCATACTGGCTAACCTCAATTGGGCATTGCAAACCTGGATGCACTGAACTAAGAGCTAGGGCAGGAGGCAACCCTTGAAGATGGGCAGGCAGTGGTTATGTACTGAGACAAACCATGGCTGTGATGAATTTTGGGAGGAATGTGCAAACCTGACTGGAAGCTAAAAGTGACATCCAACATTTGAAAATAATTGGCACGGAATATTGGTAACTATAAATTTCTTTCCCATCTAACAAAACCTTTGCTCTGATTTTTAGAACTTTATGGGTTGGAAGCTCCCCTTTGGGGAGCAACTGCAGGGATCTTTTTCTGCTGCCTCCATTAGTGTCTCCCCCCCCTTTTTTGCTTAACAGTTTAAAGCTTGTTTACCAAGTATGCCTGATCAGATCAATTTTAATCTTGTGCCAGTAAAGGTGTGTCACCCACACTATTGTGGCACAAAGGGGGGAGTTGTGGGAAGTCAGCTCCCCAGAGAAGGAAATATTAAAAGGGCATAAAAAATATATTTCCTCAAAGGATCTTGAAGAGGCAGGAAAGCATGCCCAGTTTTTTTAATAGCCCCAGGTCTCCCTCCCCTAAGCAGAAACCAGTTCTGTAGAAATGCAGGTGTAAATCTAGGAAGGTTGCAGTCCCCCAGCTGGGAGATTAAGAAGACAAAGACACCTAAAATCTGCATGCCTCATCAGCCCAGCCCCAGGGAAGCAGGACATGACCTTTGGACATAATAGGATTAACCCATCACCATCAGAATACCAGAAAGGCACACTCAGACTCATGGCAAAAGTTCATGACACAGGAAATAGCCTCAAACAGGTACAGGAAGCAGCTCCCAACAAAAGGCTCCAGAGGGTAATAAAACCCCACTCCCTACATGTGTTCAGTCCTTTTTTCTGCCAGACCTGTCTGGCTCACCTCTTCAATAAACTACAACCTTTTCCCCAAAGCAATTGCCATGTTTATTCCCAGCTTGGATGAACCACGATGAAGACCTTTCTTTCCAACAATTCAATAGTATGGAAATAAATAAATTTACCATTATTTAGTGCAAAGTCTGGTACAACAGATGGAACCAGATGGATTCAGTACTAAATTACTGAATTACCAACATTTAGTATGGGAGCTTATAACTTGAGTTATACTGATTCTGAGCATAACATGGAACGTTTGTCTCGAATTTAATCAACATTCACTGATGTCCATTTTTGCAATAATTTGTTGTTTGGAGACAATCTGATTTATAAAAATGTTTTCATACCACACTTAACCTGGTATCTTTTGATAATGATTTTTGAAATAAAACACAAATTAGCTTACCCAAGTGGCAGCCATATTTTTGTAGCAGATGTGGACCACAATATTCTTTGTTGATTTTGCCCCATGCATCACATGAGAATATATCCCATTATTTTATTCTGTTTCTCTTTGTCTTGGATATTAATGTAATTCTATTTTCACCACCCACTTTCTTTCCCTATAGCTGTTGTTGCTCTCATAGGAATTTCCTGCATCCATCTGCTCAAGTGGCTGTGATCCGTGAAAACTTATGTGATAATCAAATTGGCTGGTCTTTTAAGGTACCACAACTCTTTCTTATTTTTACCATTGTCCATTCTGCCAGAGTAAGGTAGTTAAAGCTCAGAAATGTGTGAGGTCTCAAATGGAGGCAGAGTGCTATTATACTCCTTTAATACAGCCCGTTTTTCATGTGCAAAAGTGCCACTTTCAGATGACCTCACAGGGATTGTGGGAAATTATATAGGAGAGGAATGCCAAAGGATGGCATGGGAAAGAATAAGGAGCAGTTTATTTTACAGATATATTCCACTGAAAACAAGTTATGCTGCTTGACTGCTCTTTAGAACTACATAGAGTTGGCTACTTACTAAAACAATATGGGTCACAGGTGAAAATATGTAGTCTATGCAGTCTAATTTCCATGACAAAAACACCACACAATACGACTTCTTTCCTGTAAGAATGCAAAGACTGGAATAATAAGGTCATGACAGGTCAAAATTGAGATGGTTTGGAAGAAAGAGAAGCTAATGCAGGTCCCAACCATAGATACAGTTATGTGAGAAATTTTAAAGCTGCACTGCAAAATCTACTCATGGAGAAATGATTATTACTAGATTTACTTTCTGATTCTAACTATATTTTGTTAAAAGATTCCAACAAACCAATTCGACTCCGGCCATGTTCACAATTTCTTTTTAATTCAAGTGATTAAAAACAAAATTCTAAATTCTAAAACATGAGCAATGTATTTGCTATTCCACAGAACTGCCTTTTCCGTTACCTATAACTTGTAGAATACCCCCACCTTTTAGCCTTCTGGAAGGCCAATCAAGACTTAGTTGGCTCTTTATCCAGGAACAGGGGTACAGTGGTGAGAAACTGGATAGTTCTTGAGGCATCCCATGCTGATTGAGGCACTGGGTTTTTAGGTTGTTGTGGTTTTTTTTGCTGCCTTTTGAGTCAGTGTTATTACTATATTTTTATTCTTACTTTTTATAGGAAGTGAATATACCTCATGCCTTGCCTATTTTCTCCAAAACAACAACCTTGAGAGATGGATTGGGCTGAGCAAGTGACTGACCCGAAGTTACCTTGTGTCTTTCCTGCCTAAAGGCCTAGAACACAGTCTTTATCACACTAAACTAGCTCTTTTAGTGTTTTGGTTTTGCTGTTTGACTGCTGTAGTAAGCCACTCATAGTTATGCTGTGATGGCAGACATACAAACGTTTTAAATAAATCAAATACAGTAAGTAGTATTTAACCCTGTAGTATTTTAACAGTTGCAGATTATATTAAATCTGTGGGAATACTTTATGCATAAAAATCAAGTTTATTAAATAATAAAAAGCACGTCTGACTGAAGACACATCATCCATCAGTAATTTAGTAAACCTCATGAACAAGCTAAACACAATGCTAAACAGTCATTTGCTTTAGGACTGACAATACAGAGAATGGCATGTGGTAATTGAAACTAAGCTATGTTTAATTGAACAACCCAGTTTAACACTTTTTAAACTTCTACTTAGCGGGATGTTATTTACTCCCAGAAAAAGTCTCGATGGAATGACAGGTAAAACGCCTTTGGTTCATTCGGAAACAAATTTTTCGGGTAGCAAACGAAGAAGCCAATACTCGCGTCGGGCTATCGTTCCTGTATTACAAAACCCCGGACCACCAACGGATGTTTAATTTCCCTCCTCCAGCCCGCTTTTCGCGCTGCGATTTCCAAGCGTCCCGTAGCAACAGCGAAAGGCGCGCCTTTATCACTCGCGCCGGCAAGACGAAGAAGCCGCGATTAGGGAGACCGGCCGGCCACTCCCACTCTTCCCCCCCACCTTTTTTTTTTTTTTGGCCCGGAAGGAGTTGCCTGCTTGGCCTCGGAAGTTGTCTTGGGCAGGGTCCGGCCCAGTGCGAGGCCTGCCTGCTATTCTTGGGACTGGAATTCCAGCTAATCCAGCCGGGGGTGGACTCCGGTCGGTTGTCTCTCGCCTCCTGCAAGCCACTCGGCCTCATGAAGAAGGTGAGGGCGGAATCTCTCTCGGTAGCCGCTTTTGCTGCTTCTTTCCTGGTCCCCCGCCACGTCCGGCGCTTCCACTCCTTTAGGGTTCTTGGGGTCTGAGGTTGCTTTGTCGGTTTGACTTTGAAAGAGGAAAGGGGAGAAGTTGGCAGCAGGAGCCATTCCCTTCTTCGGTGCGGTGGGAGGAAGGCTCGGGGCGAAGGGAACGAGATGCCCCTTCCCTGCCACCGGAGCAGGGGAGTCCAGGCGAAGGCTGCGGTCCGAGGCGGGTGGGTTGCTGGTTGGTATTGGTGGCCTGACAAGGCACGAAGGGGAGTGGGCGACAGCGGAGATGGCAGGTGGGATGCCGATACGTGCGCGTTTGGGGTGGTTGTTGTTGTTGTTGTTGTTGTTGTTGTTTTAACGAACGTCTGAGTGCTCTTTGACGAGCGTGTCGGCGAGGAACCGATGTCAGTTAAAGTTCCGCTTGGTCGTGGTTTGAGATGCGCTTACGTGGTTTGCATTAGCTCTTCCCGAGTTTTGGTGCCTTCCAGATGGGTTTGACGTTATGCCGCCCATCATCTCCAGATCTCACGCGGAGTGGGTCCAGTAGGAATTGTATTCAAAGACCTTTGGGTGGGTGATAACAGTTTGGCTTCAACGGTCGCACTCCTCTCACGAAGCGAATCACTCCAGGGCCTCCTTCTCAGAAGTGTTGATGTTGAGCCTTCTCTGGAAGCGGGAGGGATCGTTGAGCAGTTTGATGTCCGGTTTCGGAACACTTACTAACCTGACCCGGTCAAATCACATTATGGCCTAGTGCAGCGTTTCCCAACCTTAGGAACTTGAAGATGCGTGGACTTCAACTCCCAGAATTCCCCAGCCAGCATAGCTGGCTGGGGAATTCTGGGAGTTGAAGTCCACGCATCTTCAAGTTCCTAAGGTTGGGAAACGCTGGCCTAGTGGGGTCTGTGAACAGAAACAGTTCTCTCCCCCCTATTAATAAGAAACAAAGTGCGGTTCTGATAAACTGAGGCTGATAAATAGATTCTGGAGTTGGCTCCTTGTCTGTGTACTTATTCTTGGAGTTTTCATGGTTTGAAGAGCAAGGATACCCAGTTTTTGAAACAATCAAAATAACTATTTCAGTTTGATGAGTGCATTTGGGAGGAAAAAAAGATGGCAGACCTTATGTCTCAAATTCATGTAACTTTGCAGCTAGAAAGGGTGGAACAGAATAACAGATTGCCATATAGTACAGCATTTCTTGTTTAAGAGAATATTTGCTATCACTGGCAAAATGTGATAGTTTTCTGGGAAAATCCGTAGGCATTCTGAGACTTTTTTTTCACATCAAACACTCTCAAGAAATGCTTTTTAACACTAAATAGGTACAACTTTTTAAATATAATAAGCAATTTTATTTGTATAGGTATAAAGCTTTGTTTCTAGATCTCCTAGGTTCCTTATATATTTTTTTACAATAATTCAGCAATGCAGTGTTCTGCTGTGAGCCTGCAAGCTAATAAGAAATCAAATTAATCACAAACTATCAAACAAGTTCTAAATGCAAATAGACCTAGTAAAATATTTAAATAGGTTTTCAGAATATTTTCTGATACATTAAAATATCAAAGGATTCTTTTTCAGTCAATATGATGATCTAAATCAGACATGTCAAACTTGTGATGTCATGTGAGGTTGCACAATGTATTGGAGCTTTTTTGCCATTGCTGGCAATAGGGTGGGCGCGGTTTCTTCATGACGCATCCGGCCCATGGGCCAGCAGTTTGACACCCCTGGTCTAAATTAATTAATTTTATTTTCTGCATATTTCTCTTCAAAGGTGTACCAACTTAGATTGAGCAAGATAGTTATTCTCTCATCTCCTAGAACTGTAAACACATTAGAGACCACTGTTTTGCAATCTCATTGGGAGGAGCAGCTGTCTGGAGCACTTGTGGGCAATCTCAAATCTTTTCCTTGTCTGGAGAGGAATTGCAAAGAGTTGGTCTACTTCCTGGCTCTTCATTTTGCCGCATTTGTCAGCTTTGTTTTTCACAGAGCTGTTTTTGGTCTGCCATTTCTTCCTGCATACATATGTTGCTTTTCAGGCTAAAACAAAATGCTTCATATTGATTAAATAAAGATTAGACCCTTCCCTAAGATTTATAAATTAAAAAGAATGGAAGTTGAGGGAAAAAGAATAGTGGAATTTTATCTGATAACATTTGAACAAAAGATCGAGCCTTCAGTATGCCTTTATTTCCAATTTTGATTGGATGTTTTTGAGCTGATAAGAAGAGACTATGTCATTTTCCTGCGGTGTTTTTCTCTGGCTAGTGAAAAAGTTTTGATTTGCTTTCCTTTAGGGTATGCAGCTTTAAGGCAAGTGGCAGTTTAATGTGAATAGAGATCTTCTTATGATTAGTACATTTGATATACAAAGTTAAACGTGGTTGGCTAATTTTGTTTCACTTTTTAATCCAACACTTCTTGTATCATAGGCAATACATAATTTGGTTCACACAGAGATTTTCAAACAGGGAGTTACAATTTTGGGGTGGGGATTGCAAACAAATTGAGAAGGTCACTGACTTTTTTTCAAGATGACTCATTCCATGCTTTGTTCCTACTTTGCATAGTTAATCCCCCCCTTCAATTATTATTCCTTCATGAATAAAACTTATCATTATTTTAGCCGGTCACAGTACCACAAAGTCTGAGAACTCCAGCCATAGGAATAGAATACCCTAACTTTTCTTCTATTTTTCCTTTAAGCAAGTCTATAATCTTATCTCACATATTCTTTAGTAAGATTTACTGTATTCAGTGGTCATATAATTAAGTTAAAAAGTCTAAGTTGTATGTAAGTTGAGTTTTGAACATTTTTTAAAAATGTCTACATTAAGTTTTAAGTAAAGTGCTTTTTTGCAGAAAAAAATCAAGTTACTCATATTTTTTAAGAAAGACTGCAGAAATCTTTTATTAGCTTTCTTGAAAGACTAAAGCAAAAATATTTTGAAATACTTCAGTGATCTTTAATTTGCTATGTTAAATATTAGGAACATATACTATTTTCTTCTATATTTTTTAATATATTGTAATTCCACTAAAATTATATTTATAGGAAATATTGAAAGTTAGTATACCGTTTTTAATTTTTAAAATGCATGAGTTATAAATATTTTAGTACATTAAATACTTTTATTTCACTTGTATTTGTGTGTGTATGCACACATACACATTAATCTGATTTGCACAGAATTTAATTTATTTGGATCTACATCCTATATGAATTGGCAAATCCTTGCCCTGAACTTGATGTGGCAGATTGGATTGCATTCAGGTGAGGTTGTTACAGCAGAAATCCCTATGCTCCAATTTAATGGTTTGTGGAATTTTTAAGAAACCAAAACAATTCCTTCCTAGTATTGCAGACCTTGTCTATATCCCAAATCATTTCCAAGAGTGCTCAGAATTATTCCTCAGGGAGGATTTTTTCCCTCATGCAACTTTATTGTGTACAACTGTACTGAAATAAACGCTGCCAGGGGTTTGCGGCATATGTAATTTAGGTTATGCAGATAAAAAGTTGAAATATAGGTGAACAATGCGAAAATGCCCTCTTTTCCTATTCTGAGGATGTAGGGGGACTAATGCCTTATGATGTGTCCAATTTGCTGTAAAGCTTGAGTGGTTAAATAACATCTGGGCAGATTTCTCAGTATGGGAAGGAGCCATAGGAGCTTTCACTTTTTTGCCTCTAATATTATTTTGTCTCAGCCATGTGAGGTTGAGACTTACTTTCTTCCCTTTTTCTTGGGGAGTTTGAACTCCATTCCCATGCTTCTACCTTGAGCCCCAAGGAGGAAAGAGGGCTGTTGTTATCAGTCTTTGAATGATCTGGTTCTTGACTTCGGCTGTTTTTGAAAGAGACTTTATTGATGTGGATGGATTTTAAATTCCCAGGCTAGAATGAGGGCTGAGAATGCTTTAGGAAGCTACAGTATATGTTTTGTATATTGTGTATTCCCTTTTATCTCATATAAAGCATAATTGGATTTGAATTCTAGTGTATAGGAGAGGCTGGCACTGGCAGTAGTATGATTGTTTTTAGCTTCGAAAGAGGGCATGTTGAAGTGGGACATCTGAGTGTGTTGGGATGTAAAGTTTGAACTGAAGTGATGTCCTTCTTGTCATTAGTTGATAGTCTCCTTCTGTATATATATTGGTATAGCGGTATTTCCAGAATAGCTAGATGGATAAAAGATGCATTAATAACATCTTTATCCCTTTTTTTATCCCATCTGTTGATGAAACAGAATGCAGTCCCACTCAGTACCTTGTATAAATGTGACCATAATGCCACTAGAGAGACAATGTGCCTTATTCTGTGATGTCTAGTCAAACTCGGACACAGTGATGTATATACTTTAAGTGACTACAGCCAGTCTTCAGCCTATGACTGTAATGGAGCCTTCCTGTTACAGTCACAAGTGGTGATAACCGTTAAGTGAGACGGCTTTGCTTAATGACTCCCACCCTCTGCTCTCCCTGATAGCACCATTAAAGGAACACACAGGACGTTGAAAGTGAGCATATAGGATACCTCATGGGTGGGGGAGACCCTGGAATGCCCGCTATCCAGGTAGGTCCGTAGAGGAGGGAGATAAGCAGCAAAAAGCCTCCAAACAGCCTAGCATTGGGGAAGAGCCCAGCTGGATTAGGGCCCGGTGCCATGTTCTAATGCCAGAGAAGCTTCCAAACAAGCCTCTGTGCTGACTGATGAAGATGTGTTTGTGGGCTGGACCTCTGCCCTGATCAGCTGCTATCGGGAGACTGCAAAACTCTCCTGAGGTTTGGGGAAATCAGCTGCTTGCATGCCAAGGCAGCAGTTTCAGGAAGACCTTCTCCATATCTTCCCCTTACTAAACCCACTGCCTCCCCAAGAAATCCACATTTCTTCAGTAAAGAAAACAAAAATAAAAAAGATGGGGGGGGGAGACTTGTTGATCTTTTTCTCCTCTCCCTCCAAATGAGTGCTGAAACTAAAATCTCCACCTCTGTTCTCTGATCTTCATCTTTTTAAATTTACCTCATTTGCTAAATTTACTCCATGCCTGAAAAGATGGTGACAACATCTGGAAGTTACCTTGATGAGTGACTGCCAAGCTGAACAATAGAGGAAACAAAAGGAAGCAAGAAAAAAAAAACAACCCCATTTTTTTCCTGCAGTTTGCGTGAAGGCAGTAGCCCCCAACCTTTTGGGCACCTGGGACCGGTAAAGTTTTATTGATTTTTTTTTACCAGAATTCAGTAGTAATCATTCAACAAAACTGTGCTGAATATCTTATTCACTAATACAAATTAAATTCCTAATCCCTAAATCTTTTCTCTAACCATTGATAAAATAGGTGCCCAAGTTTGAAAATATTCTGCTTCTTTTCATTTCAACCTTAAAGTCTTTCCATTTCCGCACAGTCTAGTATTTTTTAAATTATTTCTCTTCTGGTGGTATTTCTTTGTTCTTCCAATATTGTGCTCTTTTGGGCACCTGGGACTGGTTCTGTGGAGAGAGGTTTTTCCGTGAATCGAAAGGGCCGTGATTTTGTGTGCTGTCTGCATCCCATGGATGGGGCTTCGCTTGTTTGTGCGGCCCAGTTTCTGGCATGCTGCGGCTCAATGCTGGTCCACATACAAGGGTGGGGACCCCTGCATTAAGGAACTGAAGAAAAAATCAGTTTAAAAAGTTCTGCTGGCTAGAGCACAACATGTGCATCAGTGGTCAAGGCAGAAGCTGGCTCCTTGGAAGCCTTTTTACTGTTAGTCTGCCTTTAGGATCCACGTAGGACTCGTCTAAAGGCAGACAAACAGCAAAAAGCTTTGCAAGGAGCCAGCTTCTGCCCTGACCATTCACTGCACATGTCAAGGAAAAGTTTTGAAAAGTTCCTTCTGAAGTTGCTGCCTTTGCATGCAAGTGGCTGGCTTCTTAAAGACTAGCAAGAGCCAGGAGAGGTTTGCAGTCTTCCAATGACCAGCTGATCATGGCAGAAAAATCCAAAAAGGAGCCACCATTTCTGCAAGGAATTGTCAGAGCATGAAAATGGCAGCTGTTTCCAGGAGGAATGGAGAGCAGGCTCAAGCAGTCTCCTCAGAGCTCAATGGGGGCACTGCAGCATCCCTGTGGTCAGTCATAAGGGGAAGTGATCATGGGGGTGCTACCACCACCTTAACTTTGAAACAGGTTTGTATGTAGCTTTTGAAGGCCGTTCTAATCTTGAATGGCCATTAAGTGACCTGTCGTATCTCGACGACTACCTGTATATAACTATTTAACATTTACATCTACAATGGGAATTGCTTAAAAGTAAATGGAATGTTACTGGGGATATACAGCTTGCTTTTATAACTATCTCACTTGTTTGGCAGTGTTCTCAGAATCAAGCTTGCAATTAGACCTCTATCCTAAATAAGGTATTCTGTTAATTCATGTAAAGAGCTTTTGCCACCCTAGTAACCGTCCTGAGGGATATTGTAATGCAGCTCATTTGCTTTTTAACATAGTACTAAAATGCTAAATTGGCATTATGGATGTCTTTTCATGAATTACTCATGTAAACACAGTGATTTTTTTATGAGTCTATGGACAGAGTCCCTCTAATGAGCATCTAATTAAAAACAAAAACAAGCCACTGCAAGTATTTTCTGAAACAATTTTACTTTAGTGGTACTTAGCATATTTATCCTGATGGCAATTTATCATTACCTCATGCCAATTATTTGGTGATATAATTTGTTATACTTTTTATACCATATTCGAAAATGTTATTTTTAATAAAATTTATGAAAACTTTGTTCCTGAAAAAGCCTTTCTTAATCCTTATTCATTGTGACCACCCTATTTATAGCGTAAGAAATGGTATAGAATGTTGTATTTTCTCTGGGTTGGTACACATTCAATCTCTGCTTAGTCCTGAGCATTACAAAGTGACTCAGGAACAATGAAGCTCTCGTGCTTGAGAATGTTTGAAAGATAAAATGGTGGAGTAAAGTAGGCCTCATTAGAGCAAAAATGCATTACAATCTGTAATGTATGGAAAATATGACACTCTGGTAAATACCAGTTTTTTAATTGTTTCATAATGTTGTATAATAATGGTGAACTAAATAACATGGTCATAGATTTGGAGATTCTGAACATGTCTAATTTAATGAAAAGAAGGATGAGGGGTGACATGATATCAATGTTTCAATATCTAGGACTGCCACAAAGAAGAGGGGGGGATCAACCTATTCTCCAAACCACCTGAAGGCAGAACAAGAAGCAATGGATGGAAACTAATCAAGGAGAGAAGCAACCTAGAAAAATTTCCATTCATTCCATTTCATTGGAACAACTTGCTTCAGAAGTTGTGGGTGCTCCAACACTGGAAGTTTTTAAGAAGAGATTAGACAACCATTTGTACAAAATGGTATAGGGTTTTCTGCCTGAGCAGGAGGGTTGGACCTCCAAGGTCCCTTCCAACTCTTATTCTGTTATTCAATTAATAATCCCTATTATCATCATCTTTTAAGACTTCTGTGGTATGTCATTCATATCTCTCTTGGCCTTTTATGTAATAGGCAGAAATTGAGCTGATGCTGCTGGGGGCAACTCAGGTAATAATAGCAAATTTACTTTCCAGGAATATTGCAAGATTCTAATCCTGTAACAATTTATCTGGGCATTACACTGTCTGACCTTGGGGTGAATTTGCTGGGATATCCACTCCTGGGAAGATTGGCAACTGTTTTGAATGTTTTCCACTTGTGAATAATCTTCCTCACTGTAGAATGATGGATTTTAAGCTGTTTGCAAATGGCCTTATAACCCTTCCCAGACTGATGGGCAGCAACAATTGCTTCTCGAAGATCATTGCTGATGTCTTTCCTAGTCATCATTGTGTTAACACACACTTAATGCTGGAGACCAGCAAACTCCTAAAAGTTTGGCTTTTATAGAAGTAATCATACTTACTAATGATCAATTGATCAAGGGCACTTGATTAGCAGCACCTGATTGTTACTTAGCCTCTTCATACTCATGGAAACAATAAGGGTGTACATAGTTTTTCACACATGGCTTCTTCATTTGGCTTTCTTTTTGTAAAATATGATGTATGACGTAATGCCATCTGTTGTTATTCATCTAAGGTTGTATTTACCTACTTTTAACAACGGCTAAGAACCAGTGATTTTTACTATGTCCTGCTTTGTAAAACCATGTACTTAATTTTTCACATGACTTCTTGAGGTTTACATTCTCTCTGGGATGAGTAATCTTTTAGTATTTTGGGCTAAGAGATATTTTCATACCAGTTCCTACTGGATAATCTCAATATTACACTACAGTCCAATGCTTTATTAGGAAAACGCTTTCCAGAAAAGAAACAGTAATCAGTGATGGTTTTAAAAAATCCCAACAAGAGAAAAAAAGGTACCAAAGAACATCACTTCCAGCCTGCTCTTTGTTAAATAGATTTGCAACTCTCTACTTTCATAACAAAAAGGGACGCGGTGGCTCAGTGAGTTAGGACGCTGAGCTTGTTGATCAGAAGGTCGGCAGTTTGGCGGGTCAAATCCCGAGTGCCGCGTAACAGAGTGAGCACCTGTTACTCGTCCCAGCTTCTGCCAACCTAGCAGTTCGAAAGCACGTAAAAATGCAAGTAGAAAAATAGGGACCACTACGGTGGGAAGGTAACAGCGTTCCGTGCGCCTTTGGCGTCTAGTCATGCCGGCCACATGACCACGGAGATGTCCTCGGACAAGCGCTGGCTCTTCGGCTTTGAAACGGAGACGAGCACCGGCCCCTAGAGTCGGAAACGACTAGCACGCATGTGCGGGGGAAACTTTACCTTTACCTTTACTTTCATAACAACAGCCATTTTATTAAAGAGAAAGTATTGCATTTCAGTCATTTTGTGTGAGATCCCACTAAACATTTTAAAAATTCTAATGTGCCCCCACCAATATACAAAAGGATATCTATAAATACAGGAAGAATATTAACTTGAATTCAAAAACTATTGCTATCTGAGGCTGCCGTGTATGCATAGTCAATTAAGAACTCTAAAAGTCAATTCTAAACATATTTTTGAGTGAATGAACTTCCTTGGATTCATTCAGAAGGATTACTTGAAAGTAAACAGACATTGTACTGCATTGTTAAGCTTTACCTCTGTATAATTATTTTGCAGTACTAAGACTGTTCTTTCATCTCCCATCATTCATGCACTTATATTTTTCCCCTGTTATACTGAATATTTTATTGGTACTATCCCAGAGCCTATCAGGGTTGAGTGTACATACTAGAAAATAAATTAATTAAAAAAATAAATTAAGAAGAGTTATATTATTTTAATTCTTTTCTACACAGGCAAATAATAGACTTTCAATTGAATGAATATTAAGAAATACTAAGTGCATATTTTAAATAAATGTAAGATGGGTATTTTTAATTAATAGAGGTTTCTAAAAAAATGATGCATTTTTCTTGCTCCAAATCTTCAACAGTACAAACAATTCTGCAAACTCCTAATTGTTAGCATAAAAATAACTGGAATAAACTGAAAAGGAAAGAAAAACATAAAGACAGGAAGTGGAATGTTCAATAAAAACTAAAGGAAAGAGTTAAAATGAAACATTTTTTCCCTTTCAGCAATATGAGAAAACTATACAGATAAAATCATTAAGTAAAAACTTAATGAATTGTATGAATGAAAAACAAAAACCATGATTGGGGAGGGGGCACAGTACATAAAGAATTTGAAACAAGACACCAAGAGAAATTTCTTCAGTTAGTATGATAGACTATTTGATGCATTAAAGTTACCATTGAGCTGATTCAGCATTTATGGAAGATTCTTGCCTGAATATTTAGCCCCTTTGTGATATGCAATTCCTGTTTGTGATAAGCTCCAATTAACTAGCAATCCATCAATTAATCATAGCTTCCTGTTTTATCCAAATTAGGAAGATAAGGTTAGCAGTGCGGGACAAGCTGAGTACATTTATGAGAATCATAAATAAGTCAGTGAAGAATCAAAACTTTGGCTCATAACATTCATGGTTTAATAGGTATTATGGGACTGGGATGTTTTCTATCTGGGATATTTTCTATCCCTGGAGAATCTGATGAATTTACCCTAGAGTAAGTGGGTTAGGATGCTGAGCTTGTCGATCAGAAGGTTGGCAGTTTGGCGGGTCAAATCCCGAGTGCCGCGTAGCAGAGTGAGCGCCTGTTACTCGTCCCAGCTTCTGCCAACCTAGCAGTTCGAAAGCACGTAAAAATGCAAGTAGAAAAATAGGGACCACTACGGTGGGAAGGTAACAGTGTTCCGTGTGCCTTTGGCGTCTAGTCATGCCGGCCACATGACCACGGAGACGTCCTCGGAAAAGTGCTGGCTCTTCAGCTTTGAAACGGAGATGAGCACCGGCCCCTAGAGTTGGAAACGACTAGCACGCATGTGCGGGGGAACCTTTACCTTTAATAAAAGATTTAGCTGTTGGTTGAACCTTTATGTATTATCCTTGAGAAATTGTAGAGAATTCCTATGAATCTGAAGTTGTTTTAATATTCTAAGCTATAATGAAGCTGCTAAACATAGCTTCATAGCTCACAGGAAAGGGAAACCATATCTAATAAGGATTTTGTGTGGCAAAAGGCAGAAACTGCATGAACAAGCCAAAATTATTTCATATGTCAGATTATTCTGTTGGATGTGTGACCTGTATTTCTCTTAGTTTTTCATTTTACATTAGTAAGTCTTATTTATTAACTATGCATTAATTGTAGCCATTGGTGAGCATAGTGGGTCATAGTTTCAGAAATATTTTCTTAACTGAGAAACAGAATGATTAAGGACAGGCAAAAAATCAGTGGCAACTTTCTATTAGCTTCTCCATTGAATTTCCTTGTGGGAAGCTGAATGAGTATTGGAAACCTTCCTCCTTCCCCCCACCTCCCAGCAGGCAGGTAAGTGGTTGCTTTTGGGTGGGAAAGGAGAAAGGGATTGTGCAAATGACCAGGAAGTGTTGAGGAATGTTCAAAATGAGGACAACATGAACCCTGCAATAACAGCAATCCAGTAGCACTGAAGCAACCACCTCTCCTAAATTTCATTCTCTCAGGAGGGAGGGGTCCCGGTATTCTGTAAGTTAGCTCATTTGAGGTATTTTAGTTGACAAAGTTTTGCCCTATATGCATTGTTTCGCTCAGTTAAAGGTTCTAGACAGGAGGGTTTTAATAGCATATAGATTAGATTTCTTCTACTATATATTCCACCACTCCAGCCTCTGCAATTCGTTCACACACTATATCTTCCATTATTGTATAGCTAGTATAGCCATGAGATATGGTCTCAGGGAATTACAGAGATTGAAACTGCATATAACTCATGGACAACAGATGTATAAGATTGAAGGGTGAGGAACACTATTATTTGCATTGACTTTGCTAGAATTTACAGAACAGTTATTCCTTTTTCAGAATTGGAGAAATGGCACAAGTTTCCTAACATTAAATCAATTGATAAAACAACAGCTCCACAGTTCAACCAAATAAATGCATAAGTCTATAAGCCAATTTCTTCCACCTCACGGTTTTCCTACTGTGCCTCTGTTCAGAATCTCCAAGTCTATGACCATGTTATTTAGTTCACCGTTATTCCACAACACTATGAAACATTGATTAAAAACTGGTATTTACCAAATTGTCATATTTTGGATACATTACAACTTGTAATGCACTGTTACTTTGTGTCTCCTCTAATGAGGCCTACTTTACTCCATCGTTTTATCCTCCAAACATTCTCATACATGAGGGTATGTTTGTTCCTGAGTCACTTTGTAATGCTCACAACTAAGCAGAGATTGAATGTGTACCAACCCAGAGAAAATACAACATTCTATAGGACTGTGTGCATATATAGACACACACATATTTGTAGGCATGCTTTTACCGAACTCTAGTGCTTCAGTACAAGTTAGATGATCTATGAAATACTGTTTATCCCTTTTTGATTCATATATTTTCTTATTAAGTAGAGAAGCAAAAAAGATTATACTGTAGTGATAATGAGGTGAGGTGGAAGAAATTGGCTTATAGACTTATGCATTTATTTGGTTGAACTGTGGAGCTGTTGTTTTATCAATTGATTTAATGTTAGGAAACTTGTGCCATTTCTCCAATTCTGAAAAAGGAATAACTGTTCTGTAAATTCTAGCAAAGTCAATGCAAATAATAGTGTTCCTCACCCTTCAATCTTGGGAGTGGGAGGCACGGTTCTGCGTTGGTTCTCCTCCTTTCTCCAGGGTCGCTCGCAGTCGGTGTTGGCAGGGGGACAGAGGTCGACCCCGAGGCCTCTCGCTTGCGGAGTCCCTCAGTGGTCGGTCCTCTCGCCTCTCCTGTTCAACATCTACATGAAACCGCTGGGCGAGATCATTCGCAGCTTTGGAGTAGGGTACCATCAGTATGCTGATGACACCCAGCTTTTCATCTCAACTCCAAACAACATCAGTGATGCCCTCGACGTGATGTCCCGCTGCCTGAAAGCGGTCCGGGAATGGATGGGGAGGAACAGGCTTCAACTGAACCCGGACAAGACTGAATGGCTGTACGTACCGGCAAGCCAGGATACTCAGAACATCCCATCCCTTAACATCGGGGACAAGTTACTACCCCCTGTTGATAGGGCCCGCAACCTGGGTGTCCTCCTTGACTCGCAGCTCTCCCTGGAAGATCACATAGGAGCTGTGACCAAGGGGGCCTTCTCCCGGGTTCGACTAGTTCGCCAATTACGGCCTTATCTGGACCTGGATGCCTTACGTACAGTCACCCATGCTCTTGTGACCTCTCGCCTAGACTACTGTAACGCTCTCTACTTGGGGATGCCCTTGAGATCCACTCGGAAGCTTCAACTGGTGCAAAGTGCAGCGGCACAGACACTCTTGGGAGCCTCCCGATACTCCCATATCACACCTCTCCTCCGTGCGCTGCACTGGCTTCCAGTTGCCTTCCGTGTGAAGTTCAAGGTGCTAACAATGACATACAAAGCCCTACATGGCATGGGTCCGGACTACCTACGGGAGCACCTTCTGCCAATGTCAGCACCTCACCGTCCTGTGCGCTCCCACAGAGAGGGCCTCCTCAGGGTGCCACCGCTCAAGGAATGTCGGCTGGTGGCCCCCAGGGGGAGGGCATTCTCAGTGGGTGCGCCAGCCCTCTGGAACAGCTTACCAACCGAAATCCGGATGGCCGCCGACCTCCGCACCTTCCGGCGTGAATTAAAAACTTACCTGTTCCAGCAGTCCGGCCTGGCCTGATAGCTCTAATTGGGGTCCCAGTTTGTATTTTACTATTGTTTGTTTTTCACTATTGTTCATTCTGTATGCCTACCTTATTCTGTACACCGCCCCGAGTCCCTCGGGAGAAGGGCGGTTTATAAAAACAAATAAATAAATAAATAAATAAATTATCAGAAAGAAAAAGACCACATATAATGTGGTGTAAGAAAAGCAGTGAAAGAATGCAACAAAAACCCATAATATGTCATAGTAATAAAGAATTACAATTTCCTTTTTTTTTTATTGAAAAGTTTTAACATACAATTTTTTCTTTAAAAATCCCCCCTCCCCCTCCCTTCTCCCTCCCCCCCTACCTCTCCCCCCTCCCCCCCTCCCCCCCCCCCCGACTTCCCAGAGCTAAATACAAGGTATATATATAAAAAAAACAATCATAAACAACCATATACTAACAACCATAAACTCTAAAATCCATCACTCTCTAGCTTATATAGGACAAAACAAACCTTAGTAATATTAAATATATATAAAAAAACTAAAATAGAAAAAAAAAGAAAGAAGACTTATTCAAATGCTACATGAAACTTCTTAACCCTATACTTGTTCTGGATAAACTCAATCCATTTTCTCCATTCCATAATATAGCGTTCTTGCGAGTGATCTTTCAAATAGGTTAACTAGTTAGCACCTGCATAATTAGACAGTTGGATTCAGGCCACGGTTGTATTCGGAACATGATTTAACTCGAGATTGGAAAGAAAATACATGTTCAAAGAGGCAGACTCAGAAGTGATACAATTTCCTTTTTATGACAATATATCACTATCACTATTGTTTTTATTGCTCTTGTTATTAATTACAAAAATAAATAGAAAATAGAAAAGGGAAAATAGTCAAACAACAAAAATCAGTCTAAGTCACAAATCTTTACACAAGGAATTTAGCAAATTAAATACATGGAGAATATCAAGAGAGCCAGAGATCTAGGTTAGGCTCAAACAAAACAAAATGGGAAATAACTATTGTATTGTTGCCAAAGAAAACTATTTGGAGCTCTTCATGTAGTAAAAAGGAGGTAAACTCAACTCCAGGAATCTTTTGCCTTTTGTGCAACAGACTTACTAGGAGTACCTCCCCTTCATTTGTTTGACTTGGTATACAAAATCTTATTTTTTTTACTATTTAGGTTATATTTAATGAAGATAGGTATATTAAGGGTAGTATTTGTTCAAGTCAAGTTGTTTCTTGTTTGCCTAATATAGAGTTAGCTTTTCATATGACTGAGATAACCAAAGGTTTAAACAGAAAAGCTGAAAAAGACCCCTGCAGAGTTGTGGGTGGAGAGAAAAGATAGTTATCTAGTTAATTTGACTGATAAAGCAAACAATTGAAGAAGGACTTAGGAATTAATGTGAGCACAATTAATGCAGCAGTGGAAATTGGTTTGAAGATTTTTATGTAATTCCTGTTTGTAAACAGACTTGGATATAAATCAGAATCAACTACGATAAAACTTTTTTATTTCAATTTTTTATTTATAAGAGAGAGTGGAAACTGTATGGCAATAGCAAAATTTAAAAGTCAATACTGAAAAGCAATTTAGCTTCATTAAAACAGATTATTTATTCAATTTGTATGGCCGCCCATCTCAAACAAGTGACTCTGGGTAGCAAATAATCATAAAATCAATTAAAACACAATTCAAAAAGAAGAATTAAATGCATAGAGCAGTCAAGAAATATTATAGTCTGTAGATCTTAGCATAACTAGGAAACAGGGTCCTTCTTACACAGTCTGGGCTCCTAGCCTGGGCAAATAACTAGATCTTCAATGCCTTCCAAAGGCCAACAAGGTTGGGGCTATCCTATTCTTGGGAAGAAGGATATTCCAGACGGCAGGTACTATTGCAGAGAAGGCATGTTTTCTGTGCCTCATCAGCCAATAATCCTTGACTGATGGGTCTGGAGCATGCCTATTCTGCCTGACTGTATTAAATGAGTAGAAGCAACTGAGAGAAGACATTCTCTAAGATAATCTGATTCCAATCATGCTCCATTTTTAAGCAGCCTTGACCAGCTAGGAGGGGCACAGACCTAACACAGAAATGGCCAAAATAATAGCTACAAGCTACAGCCTGTCCACTTCCTCAGGTTCAGTGGAATTGAACTCCTCCCAGATAACTCTACAAGATTCAGCCCTGTAGTCTCACTGGTCCTTCACCAAGGCTGCAGTCCGACTCAGAGTGAATCTGAGCGATTTTATCTTCCAGATGCTCAACACATTTCTCACAGTGACTGTGAAGATGAACCCCAGAATTATTCCAAGAAGGATCTGGGTCACCTGAAACAGGGCCGCTGGATGGCTGTTTGAGGATGTGCTAAGGAAGAAGAAATAATTATATTTCAATACTCTTACCACCATGAGGTAGATTCCAATTGCACCCTAGCTTGTTCCATCGTCTTCACTCTTTTGTTAATTGCCAGTGGCAATATAGGCAACTCTTTCCCTCTTTAACTCCCTTAGCTCCTTTGTATACTGTGGAGAGTTCCAAGATCCAGGGATGCAGAGAGGCTGTTCAGATGTGATCCAGTCTAAAGTCACAGCAGCTCTCCCATTTCAGGCAGGCATCAACGCTCCAGCCAAATCATGTAGCAGACCTGGAACAACCCCAAGCTCCCTCTGGAACCTAATTGATTTCATCAGTTATCAGGGCAACCCTTGCAGAGGGGTGTGTGTGTGCCAGAGAACTGGAGGTTTACCAGGAACTAGATCTGACCATGATGGGAGAAAAAGTATCTCTCCCAAATTCAGAATGCTATGCCGCTGCTCTGAGAAGAAGCAGGTCAGATGTATGAACGCTATTATGCATCAGGGCCTGAATAATTTGTAACAGGCTCATGGCTATCATGATGGCCGTGAATTCTCAAGCTACCTCTGACCCCACTCCAGAGAATACAAGATGAAGTTCCCCAAGATGATAAGCCTGAGGGATTCCACCACCAACCTGACCACAGAGTCAAGAAGCTGAGGCAGAAAGGTTGCTGTACAGCAGAGAGGCTTGTACACTAGCAGCCGTCCTGACAAATTCCCTCTTAGAGCCCAACTGAACAAACAGGTTCTCATTCTTGACAGTCTGAAGGATTAGGATATGTCTCTCAGTAGTCTCGGATGACCACTGCCATCCCACTGCCCCTACTCTGGCATCTTGGAACCAGCTGGATATATCTCAGAAAGGGGAACCTGTCCCTTTTCTCCCAGACAGGTTTTGGTAATAAATGCCTTCTCATCAAGAATTAAAGGAGGAGGAAATTATGGTGTAACCTTAGAGAAAGAGAATATAAATGCACTTATGTACTATTGTCAAAAAGATTGGAAGCTGCTTCTTTATAATCTTTTTTTTCTTTTAGTTTACCGTACTTTTTCTATTTTCTTACTTATTCACCATTCTTTAATTTTTTATTTTCTAATATTTGTATTGCTTTTCTCTTGTTAAAATTTCATACACATATAAACAAACACAAACACACCACATGTGAAATTTTAACAAGATTAAAAATACGTAATAATAATAAAGGTAGGATGTAGAAACTCAAAATTTAAGCTGAGAACAAACATATATAAAGGATAGGATGGCAGTACGTTGGTAGACCAAGAACCTCTCCATATATAGTTCCTAACTATAGAGTAAATAACTTTAATCTTGTTTTTGTTTTGGAATGCAAAAAGTAAGAGTTTAAGCACTGTGCAGGTAGTCCTCGACTTATGAAATTACAACGGTGCTGACTTAAGACCTCCTGCCTAAACCTGGGCCATTGCAGCACCTCTGTAGTTATTAATGGTTGCAATCTGGAGTCTTGGCAATCTGTTCGCACTTATGATGGGTTGCCAAGCCCTCTGCGGTCATGCAATCACCATTTGCAATCTTCCTTGCTGATTTCCTCGGAAAGTGTAAGGCCCGAAAGACCAAGTCCACACATGAAGGTTCAGTTTAACTGATTTATTGCTAAAAGGCTAAGCACAGGAATCTTCAGTCAGCATGTGGTTATGGTTAGATAGGTCTGTGGCAATCAAGGGAGGGTTTGGACTTAGCTAGTTTATCGCTATATAATGATTCTAGGCAGAATCCTAGAATCTTTTTTCACTTCTCCCACTGGCTCTGCCACTCCTTCTACAGAAAGTCAGCAAGAAAGGTCACAAGGCACTGCTGCAAGACTCCCTCTGGTACCTGGGCTCTGGCTGAAAATGGTCCTTTGAGATCCATTTTGGGATGGACCTTTTTTCAGTTAGCCTCTGAGAGGGAGGGGAAGCTTTTCTCTGTTTCAGAAACATTGGATTTGCTGGGAAGCAAGCAAAAGTTAATGAATCATGAAACCATGAGACAAAGTTGCCCATTTTTATATGAAAAATTGAGTCCTTATCTACAGGATACATGGTGTTCCTGTGCAGTATTTTTCAAAGAAACATAGGGCTTAAAAGGAACTTGGAGGTCTTCAATACGTATACAGATCAATAGAGTTCAGATTATTCTGACTTGCATTCTTTATAGGTTATTGGAAGTGAAATTTAGTATGCAACTATTACATGTTAAATATAGCAAATAGTTAAAAATTAAAATTTAGCGATGCTAATTTTTGATAGGTGAGTTATGTACATTTCTTTTGTTTCTTTTCCACATGGCAAGTGTCTGTTAAATTTTTTTTCCAGGTGGCATTTTCCAGATGGCAGATGGCATTTTCCAGAGTCCAGGTTTTCCAGATGGCATTCAGATGGAAATACATTTTCCAGATGGCAAAATATTTTAGCAAAATCTTCCTAAGGACTTCTATCACTTCTTAATCAGTTTAGAGCCTTGTACTCTATATCTTTGCTTATCTCAGCAATAAGCCTTGCATATTCTGTAATAAATAATAGGATGATAGCAGCTTGGAGAATTGTTGATAAAAGAGGTGGGTTCTAACCTGGAAGCGAATGGCCTTGCATCTTTATGTGTGTATGATAGGTAGAAGGGAAACCTGTAATTTCATGGAAAATGGGCAGAAGAGTAGGATAATCTTTATTTTCATTTATTTAAATAAGGGTGCTCTTGCAGCATGTCTCTGAGTTCTTGTTTTGACGCATTCAGGAGTCCTGGGATGTAAATGAACACTAGAATTTGTCAGCCTGATAAAGGTTATCAGACTATAATTGAATCAACATAATCAGATAATTGTGGTTTAAAGCAAAAGTTGTCATCAGGTAACACGCTACAAGAATTAACATTCCACTAGTCTTAGTAATGTGATAAAAGACTTAAAAATCAATTCTTGGGAGCCCTAAGTATTTACTTTTTTATAAACAACATCTATGCATTATCTGCTGAGTCATTGCTTTAGCCTTGGGTTGTTCCAGTTGGCCTAGGCTAAAGACAAATAATCCTGTTACATATCTACATTAGGTTTAGTGAGAATAATCAAATAGTTCTAGATTAAGTTGAATAAAAATTGCCTAACTGAAAAGAGATACAGAACAATAATTGATCCAGAAATACAGTTCCTTGAGCATTGGAAAAAAGTTTGAACAGTAGGACTAAAATGTGCTTCTACTCTTAATTTTTTTGAGGGGGTAGGGAAAGAATCTTAGCTTTTGGAAATTTATATACTCAAGAGTGATTTGAGGACTTTTGAAGGTTTCTATTAATATTTAAAAATTAGGCAGTTATTACACTACATTATATTGCATTATGTTTACAATATTATGTAGCACAGATGCAAAATAGGCAAGAATCTCTGATATATGCTGTTATATATGTATTGAATAAAATGCTTCTTTTGTCTCCATTATGTCCTTAAGCTAAAACACAAGTTGTAAACACACACGTATCTAAAAATTTTAATTTATCTGTATTGCTGGAAATGAAGGGTATATAATAAAGTTGAAATTCTTTCAAATTAAAAAGATTTAATCTTGAAAAAATAAATGACAACTAATAGAAGCAGTACTTGAAAATTAGAGAATCTATTCTCAACTGATCGAACAAGCATTTCAATTGCCAGTTACAGCTGACTTTAAATAGACCAGCTGCCTGTGTCAGCAGCATAGAGTTACCAGGGTAACAGTGGCTGTTCAAAGAAGAATGTAGCTGAGTGGGCAAGTTTTTGATCTGTAAGTTGAGGGAAAGAATTTGATGTGATCATCCGTTAGCTCTTCTACAGTAATCACACACATTCAAGTACTAAACACTATATTACTGGTGTATAGTAGCCTATAATTCTGTTGCGTTCGTATGAGGATTTTAGTTACTTCATTTTTAGGAGCTAACGAGTTTTATAATAATTCTACATTTTTAGTTTTGAGGCATAGTAGTGAGACACTGCTATATACAGTATCTAACCGTAGCATTTAATTTGCAATTGCAGAGATAAAATATCTTTCCAGTTCTGGACTTCATAATTTGCCGTCTTTCAGTAAGAAGAAACATTCAGAACTGTTTTCAGGGAAAAGATCTAGGTACCCTCTGAACTGGAGATACTTATATTTGTGCCGTTAACATTACCGGCTATTCATCTTGTCTTTCACATTATTTGATTTTCTAAAACAATGATTCAAATTTGCAAAAAGACAACATTTTCTTGTCTTCTGTACCAGGAAAAGGTAGGCAGGATTTAGACCACACGTCCTATTGGTCCTCACATGCCCTCAGAGACTTTGAATATGCCTTACTGTGAATTCCGAAGCCCTGAATCCCTCTCCAAACTACGGTATTTTGCTATTCAGAAGATTGTGGGAGGGGACTAGGCTAATGCCTGGGTAAACAATACGCAGGAATGACCTTTCTCTTCATGCTCTAGTCCAGGGGTGTCAAACTCAATTTCATTGAGGGCCGCATCAGCATTGTGGTTGCCCTCAGGGGGCCGGGTGGGTATGGCCTGGGTGGGCGTGGCCTACTGGGTAGGCGTGGGTAGAGTGCATATGGCCTACTGGGTGGGCGTGGCCAGCTCTAAGTTGTTCGCATCATGGGTGCCTATGGGGGCCTGGGCAGGAGTGGGACAGATCTGAGGGTCTCTGGCAGAAGGAGGGTCTCTGGGCCAGGGCCAAGGCAGTGGGGGCCGTTCCCTCACTATTTCCAGGATGGCTTTGCGGGCCGCATGAAACCACTTCGCGGGCCGGATCTGGCCCCCGGGCCTTGTGTTTGACATGTCTGCTCTAGTCTATACAGAATTTGGAAGCAGTTAAATCTGTAAAGATACCGAGGATTTTTCATAACCCATTAAATCTTTTCAGCTGGTTGAAGTTGATCGGAGCACATTATTGCTTCTTTTTCCCTGTCCTATGCAACTTCTTAATCATAGTCAGTGACTTCTGCAGGAAAGACATCCTAATGTGGTATTCTCAGAAATCTTTTCCAACACCAAAGTTCTTTCTACTTCTTCACAGTCCAACTTTCACTTCCATAGACTGTCATTGGGAAAACCATTGAATGATTCTGATCTTTGTATGTACCGACACATCGCGACACCTTAATATTTTTTCCCCCAAGGCCTTAATTACTGTTCTAGCAGTA
Organism: Vipera ursinii; assembly: GCF_947247035.1. Classification (NCBI taxonomy): domain Eukaryota; kingdom Metazoa; phylum Chordata; class Lepidosauria; order Squamata; family Viperidae; genus Vipera; species Vipera ursinii. Next base: position 44,059,399 of record NC_139515.1, read on the forward strand.
TGGAATATTTATTGACTGCTTCTTCCTTTATTGTTCATAGTAAATCCTAAAAGGCATGAGCTGTCCACCAGTTCAATTTATTTGTTGTCAGGTCTAAGATTTCTTGCATTTAGTATCCATTGCATTTAGCTTGGCCTTTTTTATATTTACCTTTAATTCCATATTTCACTGTGCTTCTTGACTTTTGTTAATAGAATTTCCATGTCACTTGCATTTTTATTTCTCAGCATAGTGCAGGTTATTGTTTCATTCTCCAAGTTTAAAACCACATTCATTTTCCAATCTAGCTTGTCTCAATATATATTCAGCATACAGGCTGAATAAGTAAAAGATATATAGTTTTGTCTCATTCGTTTGCTGACTTGGAGCCTGTCTGTTTTTCTATCTTCTGTTTAGATTAAGGCATTTGTAGCTGTGTACTAAATTTGCAAGAGGACAATGAAATATATTATGTGAACTGCCATTTAAATACCTTTTTTTCAAATGTAATGGAGTAATGCTCTACACACACACACACAAATTATTTTTCCCAAAATTATAATTTTTAAAAATAAACGCTAATAGGCACCAACCTGTTTCTATAAGTTTGACTATGCTGGAATGATACAGGAAGTGTGAAAAATAGTTGAATAATTATTTGAATAATTTCTGTATTTTGTTTTATTAGGAGAAATGTCAGGAGTGCCATCCTGGTATGCCATGCTTTGCTTGCTGCCAGTCTGCTATACATAGTGGGGGCAAGAACTGCAGGGTGGGATAATGGGGGGTTAGTAGGAGAGGAATCGAAACGTAAGCCTCATGCCGCCCTGTGAGAGCCGCTGGCAGTTCCAAGGTTACACTATGGTTCCAAGGTTACAATTGGACACCTAGAGATAACCCAGGGGGAAGGTGGGAGCAAGGGAAGTGTGAACCATATGCTTTGCATGTGAAAATCTCAGATCGGACTTTGCATCTCTGGAACCACTTGGCTTTATTGAAGTGTACTTTCGCAAACAATGGATTCGAGAGTCTTTGTTTTCTAACTGTCTAAGTTGGGACAGTTGACACAGAGCTTCTAATGTTTGATGAAGTTATGAATTATGAAGAAGATCTCAAAGATTCTGACTTTTATCATCTGTGAGATGGCGTTGTTTCATGATTTCAGCTTTCTTCAAAATGTTGAATTGCTTTTTTTACAAATGGACAAATTCAGCTAAACCTCCTTTTTAACAACTCTTTCAGGATTATACTAAGGTGTTGGGGGATGTAGTCTTAACTTTTCTGAGCCTTTTATTGTTGTGGTATTTAAAGAAAGGTTCCAAACTAAATGTAGTCTCATGTTCTGAAAATAAGCAGCTGTAGCACTCTTTCCTATAAACTTAATTTTTTTTATAAAAGTAAAAAACTGTTCATGCTACTTTTAAGCCAGTCTTTATGGCATTAGGTATCAAAAACATAATACAGGTAGTCCTTGACTTATAACCACAATTGAGCCCAAAATTTCTCTTGTTAGGTGAGACATTTGTTAAATGAGTTTTGCCCTATTTTATGACATTTCTTGGCACCGACAGCCCCGCCCAGCAGGTCCACTTCTTCTGGGGCTGAAGGAGAAGCTTCATTCTGCAGCTGCATTCTGGCCTGCATTTTGTAGCCAGGCCTTTCTAGAAGGTCTCTGCAGCCGAGTACCGAGCAATGGATTCAATCCATAGCTCGGTTCTTGGCTGCAGAGGTACTGCAGAACTGAGCTATGGATTAAATCTATAGCTCAGTTCTCAGCTGCAGTGGCCTTCTGGAAAGGCCTGTAACTGAGAAATCTAGGTCTGGCTGCAGAAGATGCCTCAGAAGAAGTGGGCCAGCGAGGAGAGGCCTGGCTGCAAGGTAAGTGGGTGCGGGACACCTGGGGCAACTCCACCCCCCTCACCCTAGCTTGATTTTTAGGTGTGTGTCTCGCCCCAAAACTAAGTCTTATTTTTGGGGTAGGGCTTATATTAGGCCCACCCCCAAAAAATCAAGCTAGGGCTTATTTTTAGGGTAGGCCTTATTTTCAGGGAAACACAGTACGAACCATCTGAATTTTGATCACATGACCATGGGAAAGTTACAAAGGTTGTAACTGAAAAATGGTTATAAGTCATTTTTTCAATGCTATTGTAACTTTGAATGGTCACTAAATGAACTATTGTGAGTCGAGGACTACCTGTACTTAAGTTTAATATTAACACATTTCTCTCCTTGCCCCCTTAATATTTATATTGACAAATTGTTTCTAATGCAAGAAGTTTGAAGTTTAAAGGAGGTAATTTCATTTCTACTCATCCAGTCTGGTTCAGCAGGATGGGCATGCATTGGCTAAGGAGTACTGATTGACAAGGGCCAAGAGGCCTTCCTTTTCTCCTGTAGTGCCCGCCATATGGAATATTCTCCCTCTGGAGATTAGACCCTGACCCTGCAGTCTTTTTGTAGACCAGTAAAGACCAGGTTCTGTGCACAGGCCTGGGACCCTGAGTGTGTGAAGAGCCTGTTTCATGGCTGTATTAGCATTACTGACTGTTATTTCTCTCAAATGCTATGTATTTTAATTCTTGAATTCAAAATATTATTTTTATACTATTTGTTATTGTTCAGTGCTGAGATGGGCAGCTTTTCAAACTGATTAAATAAATAGAATCTAACTCTACTGTCCCAGTAGCATTTAATTTAAATTTGCTACTTAAATACTAGCATCTAGATATTAATCCACACAATTATTAGAATCAATCAGATTTGATACATCATGGTTAAAAGCTAAAATGTGGTTTAGTGAGAGATGGCTAGATGTACAAAGATAGTTAGTTTTCTTAAGTCAAACCTATCTGGCAGTTTGCTGTGCATTGTCTAAACTATCACTACTAAATTGTTTTTCCATTCCTTTGTCCTAACTTACCAACCACAATTAGGACTGGCAAATCTACTGCTAAGCAACATGACTACACCCAGCTTACAGCATCCATTCTGATTGCAGTCATTAAGTGAATCATCATAATTACAATATTAATGGCTATCTTAATGTAATTTAAGTACAAGATAAGACACTACATATGATTTTAATCTAGGCTGAGGAAAGCAATATGTAGCTCTCCTAATGTTGAACTACAACCCTTTAGCCAATATAGTAGAGGGTACAGGATGACAGGAATTGCAGTACAATATTGTGGGGGATGAGTGTTGACCGCTTTAGCAGAATGTACAGGAATCAACACTACATACCTAGCTTTTAATAGAATGGCATGTTGATTGTGCAGTGCTATTCACTATACAGAAATCAAGAACGCTGGATGCAAAATACCTAAAACTTTTTCTGAATATGCTCTATTAAAATAAATATGCAAAAGCTATCATCACACGACTTTGACAGAAGAGCTCCCAGAGGAGTGTCTTCCGTTGTACACTGAACTCAAACAGTAGTTTCTTTTTTGTTACATATAAAAAAACATATACCCTATAGTGGCTGTTCAGTAGGAATATAAATTAGTAATGGTTCAGAACAGAATAGTAATCACCATTTTGTTTCAGAGCCAGTTTTTTTATTTAAAGCTGTTGTCTTAATTTGTTTTACAGTTTGTTCAAACTTTCATTTATAAATCAAGCAACTGTCTGGAAAGAAAACATGATGTTTTGAAGTATGAAAGGATTACTATTGCTATATCAGTGGCTACGAATATTAATGGCCAAATCTAGGTGAGTATATTTACTTTCAGTCAGATGTTTCTCTACCAGAATCTGAACTCATCCTGTATATGAATTACAAGGTATACAGTTGTTATATTTCCTGGTCTATAAGTAGATGGAACGTAAGTAGTTCTTGCCCAAAAATGGAGTTTTTATTGTGCTTTTTAATTAGCTAAAAAAGATTGTAGAGTTATTTGATAATACAAATTGTGGTTTTTCCAGCTTTTATTTTCTTGCTCAAGTAATTTCTGTGGCAGTAAGCACTTTTGCCAGTTTACTATTGTATTCTAGCTATAACCCTTTTTTAGAAAGAGATACTCACATTACCTTTCTGCTAGAACATGTATATCTTAACATTTCTCCATCCAAACATTTTACCAAGGCATATACACATTGATCTATTTGCTCTAATTTTTCATTATTTGTGTAAAACCTGCAGCATTTGCTTTTCTTTTCCATTTTAAGATCTTGTTACATGAAGCAGTCTTTGAGCTTTCTGGCCTGGACTGAGAGTATTAATTGGGGTTTTAAATTGGATTTTAATTGGGGTTTTATATTCAAGGTCTAAATGTAATTATTTTAACTGTTCTTAATTTTTGTAATTGTATTGTTATTTTAAAAAACCTTGTGAACCGCCCTGAGTCCTATGGGAGAAGGGCGGTATATAAGTCTGATAAAGATAAAGATAATGTTTGCTGCAAATCATTTAGCTTCATTAAATTCTGCCCAGCACTTTCCTCAAGGATACTTAATAAACTAAGTTTCATATAACTTTTGCATTCGCCCTTGCTACCTTTCCTTTTGTATAGGGAAACATCAAGAGCATTATTATTAAATTAATTATTATTAAAAATACAATATTTTAGAAATATGGAGTTCCTTGTTCATTATTCAAGCATTTAAACATAATATATTTAACACATCTTTACATTTGATCTCTTTATATTTCTTTATAATATCTATCATGTTTTTTAATACTTTGCAGTTATTTGCATGTTATTTTCCATTCTTTATATTGCATTTGTCTTTAAAACAATTCTCTTTACTGCACTATAGTAATCACACGGTCTTCTAAAGAAGTCATGGGTAGCTGTTGTAGCTGTCCTGATAAAGAAGCAGTCCCTGATAACCATCGAAACAAATTTAAGGTACAATTCTATATGGAAACTTTTGAGCGCAAAGTTCTTACTTGGGATTGTCAAAGAAAAATATTAATGATGGAGATTTGTGTGGTAATTTTTAAAAACCGACTCAATTTTCAAGTTGATTGTTAAAGTAAGAGCTAAGTAAGGTTGAGATACAGTGCTAGGCAATCTGTTTGCTATATTTTGGACTATAACTCCCATTAGTGCAGAAGTAATGCTCGTAGATTTTGAGCACTGTAAATCAAATAATTGCAAAAAATCATACTTCATACTCTGCTATATTATCTGTGCTACTTAGTGTATAGAATGTCTCTATTATTTACCACAGAAATTCTTTGGATATTTTCTTCTGTAACATTTTCAGACTAGAAACAGTTGATATAATAATTCATATCACCAAATCTTTGGGATAAATTGTATCTATTTAAACCCACTAAAATGGATGATGGAAAGATATGAAATATATTTTGTGACATGTAGAAACATGTTCATATTTTGGGAATAAATAAAATACCAATGAGCTACAGTCATGGCCGAAATTGTTGGCACCCCAGAAATTTTTCCAGAAAATCAAGTATTTCTCACAGAAAAGTATTGCAGGAACACATGTTTTGCTATACACAGGTTTATTCCCTTTGTGTGTATTGGAACACAACAAAAAAAGGGAGGAAAAAAGCAAATTGGACATAATGTCAAAGAAAACTCCAAAAATGGGCTGGACAAAATTATTGGCACCCTTAACTTAATATTTGGTTGCACACCCTTTGGAAAAAATAACTGAAATCAGTCGCTTCCTATAACCATCAATAAGCTTCTTACACCTCTCACCCGGAATTTTGGACCACTCTTCCTTTGCAAACTGCTCCAGGTCTCTCTTATTGGAAGGGTGCCTTTTCCCAACAGCAATTTTAAGATCTCTCCACAGGTGTTCAATGGGATTCAGATCTGGACTCATTGCTGGCCACTTCAGAACTCTCTAGCACTTTCTTGCCATCCATTTCTGGGTGCTTTTTGACGTATGTTTGGGGTCATTGTCCTGCTGGAAGACCCAAGATCTCGGACGCAAACCCAGCTTTCTGACACTGGGCTCTACAGTGCGACCCAAAATCCTTTGGTAATCCTCAGATTTCATGATGCCTTGCACACATTCAAGGCACCCAGTGCCAGAGGCAGCAAAACAACCCCAAAACATCATTGAACCTCCACCACATTTCACTGTAGGTACTGTGTTCTTTTCTTTGTAGGCCTCATTTCGTTTTCGGTAAACAGTAGAATGATGTGCTTTCCCAAAAAGCTCTATCTTGGTCTCATCTGTCCACGACGTTTTCCCAGAAGGATTTTGGCTTACTCAAGTACATTTTGGCAAACTGTAATGTTGCTTTTTTATGTCTCTGTGTCAGCAGTGGGGTCCTCCTGGGTCTCCTGCCATAGCGTTTCATTTCATTTAAATGTCGACGGATAGTTCGCGCTGACACTGATGCTCCCTGAGCCTGCAGGACAGCTTGCATTCCTTTGAAACTTGTTTGGGGCTGCTTATCCACCATCCGGACTATCCTGCGTTGCAACCTTTCATCAATTTTTCTTTTCCGTCCACGACCAGGGAGATTAGCTACAGTACCATGGGTTGCAAACTTCTTGATAATGTTGCGCACTGTGGACAAAGGCAAATCTAGATCTCTGGAGATGGACTTGTAACCTTGAGATTGTTGATATTTGTCCACAATTTTGGTTCTCAAAATCCTCAGACAGTTCTCTTCTCCTCTTTCTGTTGTCCATGCTTCGTGTGGCACACTCAGACACACAATGCAAAGACTAAGTGAACTTCTCTCCTTTTTATCTGCTTTCAGGTGTGATTTTTATATTGCCCACACCTTTTACTTGCTCCAGGTGAGTTTAAAGGAGCATCACATGCTTGAAACAATCTTATTTATCCACAATTTTGAAAGGGTGCCAATAATATTGTCCAGCCCATTTTTGGAGTTTTGTTTGACATTATGTCCAATTTGCTTTTTTCCTCCCTTTTTTGTTGTGTTCCAATACACACAAAGGGAATAAACCTGTGTATAGCAAAACATGTGTTCCTGCAATACTTTTCTGTGAGAAATACTTGATTTTCTGGAAAAACGTCTGGGGTGCCAACAATTTTGGCCATGACTGTATGTATTATAATTATGCTAAGTTTATTTTCTCTTATTTAGCAGTTTTAATGAATATTTACTCAATTATATTTAGTAAAGTATATGGTTGTGCATAAATAAATATTTGAGCTTGATTATGTGAATCATATGTTTATTTTTTTGAAAAATATATTTTCTAGGTTATTAATGTGGATGATGATGGTAATGAATTGGGCTCTGGTATAATGGAACTTACAGATACAGAATTAATCTTGTATACCCGTAAACGGGATTCTGTCAAATGGCATTATCTCTGTCTGCGCCGTTATGGCTATGATTCCAATCTTTTCTCGTTTGAAAGTGGTCGAAGATGTCAAACTGGACCAGGTATGTATAAAGTAACTCCCTATTTTATAAGTCTGTTAAATGGAATTCATATATAAGGTAAAGCTAATAGTATTGGTGACATATGAAGACTTAGAAATACACAGTATTAACCAACCTAGATCAACTGTACTTACGGTAGTTGATCTAAATGAATTATTTGATCTAAATGAAATCCCTGTTGTGGATACAGTTATTCTTTTGAGCTTCTGAAGAGCTCTGGCAAGTTCAAAGCCCTACTGATAACCTACTGACAAGGCAGAAGGCCAGTGTTTGCTATCCCATAGTTTTAAAAACTTCTATTTCAGGCAAATGGAAAAAGTATATTTAGATCAATGTGAGAGCTGGCTGAAAGTGGTGTCTGGCAGAGGGATGGGTACATCAAAGAAAGTCTGGAAGCTTAGTCCTGCTCATCTGCTTTTTGCCTCCCCCCCTTGTCCCTTTTTTAGGCCTTTCCAAAACCAGAGATAACCAGTGACAGAAAGAACCTGGCATGAAAGGAAATGAGGAATGGTATCTTATCAGATTCCCCCTCTTTACCATAAGGTTGAAACTATACTATATACAGTATTTGGAGAAGGAAACCCAACCTTTTCATCCTGAAATGTGTCCTGCAACATAGGATTATGTTGTTAAGGAGGTTTATTGACATTAAGACAGTATTAACCTAATTGGCGTTCGCTGATCAAGAAAATAATTTTAGAGTCATGTTTCCGTTGACCTGCACACCATCAATTGAATGATTTTATTTATTAATTTATTTAATTGGATTTATATACCGCCCTTTCCCGCAGGACTCAGGGCGGTTTACAGGGTATTTAAAACAGGAAATACAAAAGTTAAAAACAATTAAAAATTACAATTACAACAATTTAAAATAATTAAAATTATTTTAAAAAACCCCAATTAAAATTAAAATTAAAATTCTCAGCCTGGGCCAGAGAGCTCGAAGAGCCAGGTCTTCAGGTCCCGGTGGAATGAACGGAGGTCGGGGGCAGTCCTAAGCTCCACGGGCAGCTGGTTCCAGAGGGCAGGTGCACCCACTGAGGCCCTCCCCCTGGGTGTTACCCGCCGGCAATCTTTTACCGGCGGTACCCTGAGAAGTCCCTCCCTGTGGGAGCGCACTGGACGAAGGGAGCTTGATGCCGGCAGCAGGTGTTCCCTCAGATATCTCGGACCCAAGCCATTTAGGGCTTTATAGGTCATTACCAGCACCTTGAATCTCACCTGGAGGGCAACTGGAAGCCAATGCAGCTCGCGGAGTAGAAGTGTTACATGGGAGTATCGGGAAACCCCCATCACAACTCGCGCGGCCGCATTCTGCACCAGCTGAAGCCTCCGAGTGGTCCTCAAGGGCAGCCCCATGTAGAGAGCGTTGCAGTAGTCTAAACGGGAGGTCACGAGTGCATGAGTGACTGTGCGTAGGGCATCTCGGTCCAGGTAGGGTCGCAACTGGCGCACCAGGCGAACCTGAGCAAAAGCCCCCCTGGTTACGGCTCCTATGTGGTCTTCAAAATTGAGCTGGGAGTCAAGGAGGACGCCCAAGTTGCGAGCCCTATCAACGGGGGGTAACACCTCATCCCCCATCGTTAAAAGTGGAATGGTCTGGTTGACCCGAGATGCCGATATGCACAGCCACTCAGTCTTGGCAGGATTGAGACGAAGCCTGTTTCTCCCCATCCAGACCTGGACCGCCTCCAGCCAACGGGACATCATGGCGAGGGCATCGCTGGGTTGGTTCGGGGTGGAAAGAAAAAGTTGGGTATCATCAGCGTACTGATGATACCCCACCCCGAAACCACGAATGCTCTCACCCAGCGGCTTCATGTAGATGTTGAACAGGAGGGGTGAGAGAACCGACCCCTGAGGAACTCCACAAACAAGTGGCCTCATGGCGGATCTCTGCCCTCCCGTCAACACCGACTGCAAGCGGCCCAGGAGATAGGAGAACCACCATAAAATGGTGCCTCCCATTCCCAATCCCCTGAGACGCCTCAGTAGGATACCATGGTCGATGGTATCAAAAGCCGCTGAGAGATCTAATAGGACTAGGACAGAGGAACAACCCCTGTCCCGAGCCCGCCAGAGATCATTCACCAGCGCGACCAATGCCGTCTCCGTGCTGTGTCCGGGCCTGAAACCCGATTGGTACGGGTCCAGTTAATCAGTTTCCTCCAGGAACAGAGGAAGCTGATGCGCCACCACGCTCTCAACAACCTTCGCCAAAAAGCGAAGGTTGGAGACTGGACGATAATTATTTAAATGATCAGTGATAGCAGAAAAAAGACATGTTTTAATTAGAGTTTATTTGATTTTTTTTTTTAAAAATACAATGGCCAAAATCTGTGGTCAAATAGGGAAATTAGGAGAAAAGACAGAGTGGTATGATGAAGATACAATAGCACTTTTACTATTAAGAAAGATTTTTAATTTAGAAATGGACCACAGAAATCTAAAATGCTGGAAAGGAACTAAATTGATGTTTTCTCTCTCTTTTTTTACAACTGAATCCAGGTAATGGCTTCAGTATGAGTTAAAAATATTTGTTACAAAATGAGAAATCGATTGCTTCAAAGAGGTGTGATGGTTACTAATTTAGAGAGCTTTAAGAGAAAATTAAACAATTTCATAGAGAATAGTTTTTATCAGTGGCTATTTGGAACTTCATGTTGGTATACAATGTGCTTCTGCTGAAAGTAAATATCAGGGAAGTGCATTTGTGAATCATTGAACTTGCATAATGGCCTTGTATAAATCACATCTCATTTTAGACTCCCACACTATTCACGTGTAGATAAGTGACATAAATTGTAAACATGTTTATATTCTCAAAAGTTAAATATCATTTTTATTGCATTTTAAAAACTAAGCTCATTTAAATAGAAATATTTAACCATATTTTCAGGATCCAATTATATTTGAGAACACACAAACATGACCCCAACTATTTATCAACATTTCAGCTTTTTGTTCAGGAAGTATGGTTACATTCAGTATAAATAATGTATGTCTTTATGGTTTATTATCTAATTATCCGAATTATTAATTTATCACCAATGTGTAGTATAATATTATTTTCCTGTTTGAGTTGGATGTTTCAGCAACAAGTAACTCTGTAAAAATAATTTTATCTTAAAATGCTAGTCTTCACTGTGTATTGAAGTTATGGGTTATACACTACAGCAGAGGTTTCCGACCACTCGTCCGTGGACTGGCACCAGTCCGTGGCATGCCAGAATGGTACTGGACCGCACAAACAAACAATGCCCCATCCATGGGATGCAGGCAGCATGTGAAACCATGCCCCCTCCGGTCCACAGAAAAATCTCTCTCCATGGAACCAGTTCCTGGTGCCCAAAGGTTCGGGGACTTCTGCACTACAGCTTTCATAATGTCAACTCCAGTTGGTATAGAATGGAAGCATTTCAAAAGTCTTAATATTTAGAATCACATTTGTTAAAATTGCTCTATAAGGGAAAATTCTTAATACATTTCAAGTTTATAAACCTACTTTCCTTGAGGTCTAGACAATTTTCTTCAAAGATGGCATCATCCCAGACATGTCCTATCTATTGTTAGATAGTTTGTATGACACTAAATCAACAGGTTACTATTTAAAGGGGAGTATTGAGTTGAAATTTATTACTGGCTTCAGTAGAATAGTACATAATTGTTTTAATATTATTTAATTAAATATTTGATGTTAGATAAGCTAGCAATAGCAAAGACACAGTTGCTAATAAGAATGTCAACTTAATGCTTTGAATGGAAAAATAATAACACTGCAACTATACTGTTTTCCTATGCTAATGAGAATAAGTTGGGGGGGGGGGTTTCATGGAACAACTCTAGAGGAAAATCTTTGATACTGCTTACTTTGTTTCTGTTTTCAGTCCTTGAGACCATATCAGATTTATTTTATTTGTTCTATTCACATGTGTCTTCTGGTCCCTTAAGCTTTAATGTTGACATGAATCTGGACTGTGTACCTTGTGTTAGATCCTTCTTACTTCTTTATGTAGGACATTTACATTAATTTTGGTACTATAATTGACCAGAATACTTGAAATGTATTAATTGTGAAACTACCGTGTTTCCCCAAAAGTAAACCCTATTTCAAAAGTAAGCCACAACTGATTTTCGGAGGTGGGCCTAATATAAGCCCTCCCCCGAAAGTAAGCCCTAGCGCAGGGTGGGGCAAGTCAATCCAGATCTTCCATGTGGCCGCCAGACATCCCCCACCCGCCACCAGCCTGCCAGGGCCCTTTGCCAGCAGCCGCTGGTGGAACTGGCTCCTGCTGGACCCGCCCACTCTGTCCCACCATCTGCTTGCCTGAGGCTGCACCAAACCAAACCCTCGGCAAGTCCCAGCCTTCGCCTCCCCTGCTGCTGGGACATTTCTCAGCTGTGTCAGGTGCAGTGTGGCAGCCAAGTGGCTGCCCATGCTGTTTCTGCCTCACGGGGCTCTTTGCCCACCTGGCTGCACTGCTCTGGGCTGCCCTGCTGGGCTGCTCCTGCCTGGCACGGGGCGAGACGGCCCAGATCTAGAGTGCCAGCCTGCCAGGGCCATTCGCCAGTGGCCACCGGTGGAACCATGCCGGCCACCCCTCCGCCTTTGGGCTGCTTGAGCGCCAGCCTGCACGCCTACTCAGTGCTCAGGTGCCGGGCTAAGGGCTGAACCTGGCACTCTTTGGGTCCTGGCATGCACTGCAGCTCTCATGCTGGCTGGGCGCTTTTGGCCTCTACCGGCTGCTCCTGCTGGATCACCTTCTGCCCGGCCGGCTGCTGTTGCCACCGCCATGAGGTGAGGAGGCAAGGCAGGTGGCGGGGGTGGAGTTGCTTCCCTCCGCCTGCCAGACACCTGCTGAAGCCACGCAGGGTAAGGTTGCCGCATCCGCCCCCACCCAGATGCCCTTGCCTCCCCAAGCAGTTTTTTACTTACCTGCCTTTCAACTGCATTGCGTTTCTCTGTTTGCTTCTCAGTCTTCGCCGCATGTTTGTGGGACAAAAGAAAAAAGTTCAATCACACTTTTTAACTCCTTGAGATCTTGCCTGGCAAGCCGGCGGCAGGGCAGCACTCTGGATCTGGGCCGACTCACCCCGCACCAGGCTTGCGCCCTTTCCACTACCCCCCACCATGGCCACACCAGTCCGCCATCTTGCCATCATGTTGCTTCTCCACCCCATGTACAGGCCCTACCTCACCTCTGCGTCCTTGCGGCCTACTGGTACCGGTACTGGCAAAAAGTAAGCCCTCCCCGAAAGTAAAACCTAGTCCTTACTTCAGAGCCCAAAAGAAAGACCGGGTCTTACTTTCGGGGAAACACGATATGTTCTTGTAAGAGGCAATTGTTCCTGAGTAATATCACGTCCTATGCTAAGCACATTAGCCTATAAGCATACTCCAGAGTTCTCAGTCTGCAATTACGGTCTCGAAACTAGTTTTCTGATATAGACACCAAAAGTTCTCCTTGGGAATTGCAGGAATTTATAATTGTTAAAAATTTTAAAACTAAATATAATAGATCTCTTTCATTAACAGGTATATGAGTAAAAGGATAATGCATACATACATTATTATGATGTCCAATATATGTTTCTGCAGGGATATTTGCCTTCAAGTGTGCTCGTGCAGAGGAACTGTTTAATATGCTGCAGGAAATCATGCAAAATAATAGTATAAATGTAGTAGAAGAACCAGTTGTAGAAAGGAGTTTACATCAAACAGAGATTGAGGTTCCAAGAACACCTCTCACACCTACCAGTAAGTTGATCTATGAGTGATTCATTGACTAGCCTTATATGATTTGTTAAGGTTGCCAATTTTTTTTACTCTGAATGTTTCAAGTGATAATTATTACACATAATTTTCACACCACATTATGGCTAATATTTCAAAGGAAATATATAGGAATTAGTGGACTAAAATAATTTGTCATAAAGGATTCAATCCTGTTTTTTCCCCCAAGATGACACCTGATAAGAATGGAATGTTAACAATTGTTACTGGAAGTTTCCGGAGAGGTGGGGAGACGCTTTTGGCAGAGATAGTGATATGCAAGTTCTGAGGTTTTGCTTGATAAAAAATACAGGAAACCGGGAAGTTGCCTTCAAGCTTTACGTTTTTATTCAGCTGAGCAAAGATGGGCTTCTCTAAAAAAAGAGCAAAAGCTCCAAATATCAGAAAAGCCTTATTTTTATACCTACTTTGATTATGTAAGCAATTCACCCAGCAAAGCTGACACACATAAGATAAGATAAGAAGTAGCTAGTATGTTCCCCTTTGGGTGTTTTCCCCCAAGACACCATATGTTCACTTTTGGGTGGTTTGGGTGTTTCCCCAAGACACCAGATGTTCCCGGGTGGGTTAAAATATTGGGTGTTTCCTTTGCTGTCCTTTCATGACCCTGCATTCATGGGCCTGCAAGTGGCCAGAGAGAGCGGGTCCATCTGCACGTATTCACAATTGATACTGTCCCCTAAGTCCATGTCATCAATATTGTCTTGGGAGTGAGCTATGGAATCAGGACAGAGTTTAAATTAGAGAGGCCTACTGTACAAAAGCAACTAAGACATATTGGCCCTCTGGCTGTACTGAGGTGATCTCTTGGAAAGACTTCAGAATGGGGCTTTGGCCTGGGATTTACGTATGTTTGCTACCGTGTTTCCCCAAAAATAAACCCCACCCTGAAAAAAGACCTACCCTGATTTGTGGGGGTGTGCCTAATATAAGCCCTACTGCAAAAATAATCCCTAATTAGGACCCCGCCCACTCCATCCTACCTGGCTGCCGCAGTGGGGCAGGAGGCCGCATGGCACATCGTGCTGCTGCCGCCACAAGGTGAGACAGGGGGAGGGCCCCACACACCCTGCACCCGCTTCCTTCAGGGTTCTCCCCAGCCAGGCCATTCCTTGCTCCCTTTCAGTCCCCTTCCGGACTGCCATGCTACCCTATGGAGGATGGGTGGGGTAGGTCTGGTCCTCCTCCGCCATTTTGGAGCCAGGGGGAGTGACAGCGAAAGTCTCCGCTGCTGCTTTGCGCTGCTGGAGGGGCTTTCTTCATGCTCTGGCCCACAGATCTTCTGCCTAGCAGCAGCTGCCTTCTCATCTACCAACTCTCCTGTGGCTTGCACCATGACCGCTGCCTCCCTCCACCAGCCTTTCATCGTCGCCACTGGAGAGAACAGAGAATGGGGAGGGGAACAGCCCTGCACAGTGATGCAGAGCAGAGAAGAGCACTTGCTTGCCACCCTGCATTGCCCCACATCTCTCTTCTCTGTTCTCGAAATGGGAGCCACGTTTCCTGCCGCTTCTCCCAGCACTGCTATAGAGTTTGGTGCACCATCGCCCAGCTCCTCTCTGTTCCTGAAAGCAAAAAAAAAATCTTCACTAACCTTCTTTCCAGCTCTGGTGCATTTTTCTCCTGCTGCAGGGAAATGGAGTTCGTGAGACTAAAAAAAAGTTCAGTCAGACCTTCCAACTTCTCGTGAAAAAAAAAAAAGATCTCGTGAAGTTGGAAGGTCTGACTGAACTTTTTTTTAGTCTCACGAACTCTGTTTCCCTGCAGCAGGAGAGAAATGTGCCAGAGCTGGAAAGCAGGTTAGTGAAGATTTTTTTTTGCTTTCGGGAAGAGGGAAGAGCTGCGTGATGGTGCGCCAAGCTCTATAGATTAATAAGAAAAAATGAATTTCAACAACTATAGAATCTGGCTGAAGCATAACAAAAGTGACAAAAGTGAAGGGGTCCTGAATATTTTCTGAATGCACTGTATATAGATGGAATTATAACTGTTTATTGTTTTAATGACCTACCATGCTATGTTTTTTTCTTTGTTTTTTCATTTTTTGTTAAAGCATGTTTTATGTGTTTTTCTTCTCCTCTTTGACAATGTATGTATCCCCCGTTATTGTTTTTGGTTTTTTGCTCTTTTTTCTCATTTTTGTTACTTATTAAAAAATAAATAAATAAATACTCCAAGTTTTGAGAATGGTGTGAGTTATAAATTTTAATGAGTAAAATCTAATGCAGAGCAGGCCAAACCCAAGAATTGCATTTGTTTTTATTTTTATTTACTGTCCTTTTAGTCATGTATCCAGTTTGTAATATATGTAGCCTCTTGCTGTAGGGGCCATTTTAATACTTTACGTCCTGAGCAGAAAGTACAAAACCCCGAATGCCGCGTAACAGAGTGAGCGCCTGTTACTCGTCCCAGCTTCTGCCAACCTAGCAGTTTGAAAGCACGTAAAAATGCAAGTAGAAAAATAGGGACCACTACGGTGGGAAGGTAACAGCGTTCCGTGCGCCTTTGGCGTCTAAGTCATGCCGGCCACATGACCACGGAGATGTCCTTGGACAAGCGGCTCTTCGGCTTTGAAACAGAGATGAGCACCGGCCCCTAGAGTTGGAAATGACTAGCATGCATGTGTGGGGGAACCTTTACCTTTTTTAAGATAAAATGCTGATATGAAATTCTGTTGAACTCTTTATTACCGTGTTTGAGTCTGTGTGCTTTTTGAGTTTTTGACTCCTGGCAACTCTCTGGACAAGCCTCTGCAGTTGTTACAATCTAACTTGTAGTGAACTAGTATTTATTAATGTATATTTTTGAAGGAATAATATTAATGGTATCAATGGAATAATTGGATTTTCTTTTTAACCAGCACCTGGACTGAGTGGGCAGAATTTACCTAATGGGTACCCAAGGCATCCCTCCTATGGAGATGCTTCATCACATCCTTCCAGCAGACACCCTTCGGTAGGAAGTGCACGTCTTCCTTCAGTTGGTGAAGAGTCCACGCACCCCTTACTTGTAGCAGAGGAACAAGTAAGTTATTCTGAATTTTCCATATTCTAATTCTATTGTTACTAGCCATTATTATATATTTATATTAACACTGCTAAAATATGCCCTGTATATGATGGAAGTATGTTGAATCCAGTTTCATGTTTACTGGATGTCTACATTATTATATACCACTGTTGAATATAATAAATCTATGTGATCAGGAGTCAAAAAAGAATATGGTAATATATAAGATTGACATTTGACTCTTTATCTTTTGCAGGTGCATACATATGTGAATACAACAGGTGTACAGGAGGAAAGAAAAAACAAACCAACTGCACGCACACCTCTGGAACAAAAGGTTCCCAGTGCAGAAACAAACAAGGCAAGAGAAGAAGAGACTTGCTCTGATGACAGGGATGCCCAGGTTGTACTGGAACCTGAAGGAGTCAAATTTGTTTTGGGCCCTACCCCTGTCCAGCGACAGTTAATGGAGAAGGAAAAACTGGAATCAAGTGGGAACAGTGTTCAAATTAGTGGGAACAATACTGAAACAAGTGGTAGCAGTACTCAAGCTGGTGGAAATAGTAACAGTGAATGGGATACTGGATATGACAGTGATGAACGCAAAGAGGTTTCTTCTGGTAATAAACTAACCTATGAAAATGTAAATAGATTGTCTATCCCTAATGCTCCAGGCCTCAGGAGAGGTCGTCTAGTGTCATCCAGTACTTCTGATACTCAAAACATCAACAATTCAGCTCAAAGGAGAACTGCGCTGTTAAATTATGAAAATCTTCCTTCTTTGCCTCCAGTTTGGGAAGCTCATAAGCTAAGTAAAGAGGAGGATGACAGTTTAGGACCAAAGACTCCCTCTTTGAATGGCTATCATAATAACTTAGATCCCATGCATAATTATGTCAATACAGAGAATGTAACAGTACCATCAAGTGCTCACAAAGTTGAATATGCAAGACGTCGGGACTGTACCCCTACGGTGTTCAATTTTGATATTAGGCGACCAAGTTCAGAACATAGGCAACTCAATTATATACAAGTTGATTTGGAAGGTGGCAGTGACTCTGATAACCCACAGACTCCCAAAACTCCTACTACTCCACTTCCCCCAACACCAACCAGACGCACCGAGCTATATGCTGTGATAGATATTGAAAGAACTGCTGCTATGTCAAACTTGCAGAAAGCACTGCCACGAGACGACGGTACTTCTAGAAAAACTAGACATAACAGTACTGACCTGCCTATGTGAGCCTGAAATGCAGTAGTTAAATCACTTGCACCTTTGTGAAGAATTGTTTTAATTGGATGAGTGCTGTTTTATCTTTGAATGATCACCTTGCATAGGTTATAATAGATTTTTCTGAATACTTCATTTGCTTGCTTAAAGGGAATTTAAGGTAGAAAAAGTATTAAATAACATTATCACTTTATAATTATAGAAACAGCTTTTAAATATTTTTGCCATTTTTATAGTGCCTATTTTATTGTCTGAAAGTTGTAGTAGCCAATTATAACAAATCGGCCATGTGCCTAAAATCACTGTCAAGGCATTATGACACTCCTATGCTGCCTGAAACTTGCATTATTTGCAAATCAGTAAAATTTCTCATAGTATATTAATAGACCTACAGATCCCAGTTGAATTTATGACTTTGTGTTGGTATAAATGACAAAGATTTTAGTCAACTTCAGTTGTCAAATCATGGTACAGTTTTTTTTTCAGAATGCTGGGTTTATGAGAAAGGACTGACAGGCAGCTGTTACCCTCCAAACTTCTCCTAGTAGGAGCAGTTTTCTATAGCCAATTTTTAGTATTGAGGAGAATGCTGTTTAGTGGCTGATTTGGGAGAGATAAAAATGGATGAAATCAACATCTTCATTAAGATTTCATTCAGATGTCATGTAGCTCATGGAATTGGTTTAAAATTACCCATGATCTTTAGATGCACTTTAAATTCACTAACCATAAGTCCAATAACTAGTAATTTAAAACATGCTCTGGTACAATTTTATTAAAAAGTTTGTGTTGCAGTTCTAGATTTTTTTTTTTTTGCTTTCTCAAGTTATAACAACAGGTAATAAATATGAAGAAGGTACCGTACATTGTTTAGTGGGAAAATGACATGCACCTAAATAATTTCAAACCTTTTGTCAAGTGAAGATGGATATTGTTAAAGGAGTATTGTGCTTTATGGGCTAAGGGCTATAAATTGTATATATAGGACACAGGATAATATTGCATTTACCCACAATGCAACTTTTCTAGCTCTTTTCTTTTTTATGTGTAGCTCTATTACTTTCTCCAGAGCTGCTTTTGAAGATCTTCAAAGACCTATAAAGGCCTCCTGGAACAGACTGTTCCGTGCACTCTTGACAGGATGCAAGCAGAAGTAAAAAAAAAAAAAGCATTCAAAAGCACTACTAATGCACAGGTCTCTTTACTTTTTGACTTCTGTGTTATTTTTTAAATATACCAACTTGTTTAGATTTCGGCTGCCACTATTGTTATATGAGATATAGCATTAATTTTTTCCCATCAGGTTTCCTTCCATCAAAGAATTTAAAATTTGTCTTTTTAGATAGCAGCTACATTTTTTCTATACTTTTATACAGATACTCACACTCTAGATATTTTTAATGTTAATTCACAATCATGTATCTACAGTGGGTTTTTTTTTACCTTTTACTTTTGAAAATCTTCTTTTACCTCCCTCTTTTCAGTTGTATCAGTAGTTTTAATTCTGTATGTAATTTGTGTTCAACATATTTTCTGTGTTTCATCTTGTTCCATGTCTTTCATATGTATTGGAAAGGCTCATTTGTAATATTGTCAATTAAGAGAAAACCAACTTTCACAAATTTAAAGATGCATTATCTTCATTTCAGAGCAAGAAGTGATTTGTTATTTTTACAGAGGCATGCTGTAATATGTTTTCATAGTTTAACCCCCAAAAAGGAATTGCAGACCAAAGTATCAAAAGTCAGAATGATGGATTTAATACATTGTATGACTTACTTATGGAAGTCAGTAGTTAGTTCTATGAATAATGACAGTTTGTGGCCCTGTTATCTATAAGCAAAAATCCTTTCAGTTGTTATAAGCTACTATTTTTATAATGTTATTGATATCATGTTCATCTTAAGCCAGTTTCGCTAAGAGTAAAAATGGAATGCCTGCTGAATGTATAGGTCATCTCTTAAAGTAATACTCATAACTCTTTAATAGATACTTGATAGCTTAATTACTCCTGACTATTTCCTGTACATTTGCCATTTGCTGATTTTTTTTACCTTTTAAAATCTATTTTTGACTGTCAAATTCCCAGTTAGAAGTCTGTACTGTATCCAGTGCTGTGCAAAGTTTATAACAGTATGAAGCAGTTTCTATCTATAATTCAAAAACATAAAACCTTTTATTAAGGAGCTATGAAGTTTATACAGATAATCCTCAATTTACAACAATTGGACTGGAATTCTGGTTGAAAGTCAAGGCACACTATGTTACCAGATCTGATTTTTTTTACAGTGGTTGTTAAGCAAATCATATGGTCATAAGTCCAAATCCTGTGGTTATTAAGCAAATCACACAGTCATAAGTCCAAATTCACTTTCCCAAATGGACATGTTTTGCTGAAAACCAGCAAAAAATGTTACAGATCATGATCATGAGACAGTGCAACCAGTTTTAAATGTTAGCTGGGGGAGCAGCACATTTTATGGTAGCTAGAAGTGCTTTATGGGCTGTAAAGCACCCTGAGGCCATGACTTGTAACTGGAAGACTATCTATAGAGAGGTAGCTGTTCTTACGCATTTTGAGAATGTAGTAAAAAAGTGGTTTAGCTAGTATGGTTTCCTAGGGGAAAGAAAAACCAAACTAAACCAGACATTATGAGAAAACTGAAATATAGAAGAAGCTTATTTCTTCATTGGACTTAAAAAAGTATGAATTCTATAGATCAGCACATAATGATACTGTTTCATTTATTTATAAAATTTCAAAATTGAATTTTTATTTGTATGGTAAGTTCAGTTCTGGCCGGTGTTACCACATAATATATTTTGTCTAAAGCTGAAATCCTTCATCTACTTACTTGGGACTAAAGTCCTATTGAAGTCTGTTTTCACTTCTCAATAGACATCCATACATTTGTACCATAAGGTACTGATTTTTTCAACAGTTGAGAAAATGGGAAAACATTGGAACGATCAATATAGAAATAAAGTAAGATTTTATTATTTGAATTTAAAATAATATGTAGCCTTTAGTATAATCATGCAGAAATTAAAGGAATTCATATTTTAAAAGAAGCTCTGAAAAATATTCATGTTATGTAGCAGTGGCAATACTTTTGGATAGCTAAACGTCATAATGATGTACTATTTTCTACACAAAATACTGTCCTATGGATACTTAACTGGGATTTAATATCTAGAATCACTAAGAAATCTGTTTCTGATTAAACAGGACTAAAAGCCCTTAGGCTTTCAGTAAAACAGTTATTCCCAAATTACATTTATTTTATCTCACATGATAGTAATAAATTTGTAACTGAAAATATTAACACTTCAAAAAAGGACCAACTTCTTCAATCAATATTCATTTTGGCAAGTATTTAGTATTCCAGATCTGGAGCAATAGCAACATTGCTAACACTTAGTAATTTAGAATGTTACATCTAAAAATAAATGCAGTTAACAACAACGGAACCTTTGGAAACATATGACAGTATTCAATCAGACCAAAAGGCAATTTGTATGTGGCCAATCGGGTTTATCTAGGGAGTTCACAGCAACATTTGAGTGCAGTGGCATTGTCACACAGCACAGCCAGAAGCATACTGGCTCCAAATCCAGAAATGTGTGTGTGTTTGTGTACATATACACAGAAAAGGTAAAGTTTGGTAAAGTTTCTGTTCTGTTGCAATTTCATTTTTCACTAGAATGCTTAAGGGGATAAATTGTCTGAAAAAGTCTTGCGGTTATAGTGTGTAAGAATATATCAGATATTCAACTAGAACTCTTAGTCATGGAAAGATCGGTGTTTCCTTTATAATGACGTTTTAACATTCTATCTGGCAAACATTTCGGTTTTGTTGTCAGTAAATTTAAGAATATAGGAGACTAAGGTTACTCTCTGTAAGGAACATTAACCCCCAAAAGTCAGAATCATATACAAGCCCACCACAGTTTAATCTCAGTATTGCAGTTAACTGGAACTGTTTGCTAGAACCCCATGCCTTAAGTAGTTTTTCTCCAGACTGGTGCCAAATGTGCTGTGCTACAACTGTCTCATTTTGAAGCCAGCATATTGGCTGAAAATTAGGCACTGCATTTCCGAAACACTTAAAATAGACCAGGTTGTAGAATAAGTTCAAGTTCCAAAATTCTGAAAATACCTATGTTGGCTATATGCAAGTGCAATGTAATAGGAAAGCTAATGTAATCAGAAAAATAAGATTTGTTGTTAAATTTCAGCATGATGGCCTATGTCTGTTTCTCTATTCTTCATGCATTCAGTACTTACCGTAAATGTTATCTTCTAAGCATGTTGGACAGTAATTGAGATAATTATTTCCTTTCTCTATAGTTTCATCTTTCCAGTGATTGGTAGTACATCTCATTAGCTGCTGTCAGCTGATGACATGCACTTTCCTGGATAGAATCCATTATGGTAAATTCATAATTGCAAATTTCCAAGTGCTTTTCTTTTCATCAGTATTAACAATTGCATTGGACTTGCAAAGTGCTTATCAGGACAGCACTAAAAATAAACATTTAGGGGAATTAGCATACTAATGAATTTTTTTAAAAAAAATACAGTGCCTTCAGTAACGATAATCCATTTTTTTGTGACTTTGTGATAATTTAGCCTGAATTTCAGTATTATAGAAAGGTACAAGAAATGAGATAACATTGCTACACTTGAAGCCTTTTACTGTGATAGTTTTGTAGTGGAAAGCCTAAGGGAAGATGTAATAGTTTGCTAAAATAAAGTGTAATCAGAGCTAGATCAGCATGTACACTGCTATTCTGAAAATTATATTTAGTAAAATCCTAATTCTATCCATTTTTCTGTGCCATATTTTCTACATCTAGATTGTAGACATAAAATATGCCAAATTATATTATGTCAAAACAAATTTGCATACATGTTATCTAACTACTTGAAGGCTAAGTACATAGATCTGAGGTGGCAAGAAAATGCTTTGCACACACAAAAAATGTGCCTCCATTACAGGAAATCTGTTTAGCCTACCATAGTTTCAAAGGTTGTGGTAGGCATTTAAAACACATTTCAGCTACTTCAACCACCAGACACCTTTTTTCATTGGAAAGTCAGCCTGGAAGGCAGTGGTACTTTTATACACATGAACAGATACACGGCCATGGCTACATGTTGAAATGATCAGTTTGATAAATTCAGCTAAGAAGTGCTTTACTAAAGCATGATAGAAAACAAAATTGTGTCATTGAACTTCTAATAATTTACATATTGAATTATTTCTATATAGAAGAAATATGTGCAGGACGCTTCTCTGAATTGTTAGTATCAGTTGAAACTGATGAGTTAAAGCAGTTTCAAGACAGTCAAAATTGCCTTTCTATGATTTATTCTAAACTGGTTCTGCTATGGGAATGTGCAGTTGCATGCTAAAATGATCCAACTGTTAACATAGGGCTTCCCTTTGTAGTTTAATTGCACAAATTCCTACCTTAAGGAGGTATAAGCTTTTGTTCACACTAAAGGTGCAAAAACCAAAAAACACACCCTGATGTTTTCTCTGCTGGGTTCAGTTATCCTCATCTGTTCTGTTTTTAATTGTTTCTCATTGTCAGTGAGTTTTGCACTATTGCATTTGTGCATTTATTAGTCAAAAGGTTTCTAACAGAAGCAACTGATTTAAATTTGAATTATCCTTACAAAAACTATTATCTAATGATATCAGAAAACAGCTGATTTAGTCAAGACTGTTTTTTAATCTTGTTCTTTCATGCACTCTCCCACCTGTCCCCTCCTATCAATTTTTAACTGACTAAAATGTAGTGTATTGTTATACTGCATTACTGAAGGTAAAAATATATGTGTGCATTGCCATAATTTTTTGAATAGGAAGAGTCCATTTACTAGAAGTTAAGTTTTATTTCTGGCCATCGAAGACGATCAAATAGAACATTTACTGAAAGGGCAGCAGACATAGTATTAAGTAGATCCAAATTATACAAGTCTATTTAGTAGATAAGATAAAGATATTTTGGGCTGAAATGTAATTTGTGGCTATTACAATTTATCTTAATGTACTCAGGAATAATACAGTGAAATGTACTTACTGTATTATTATGTAAAAGAAAATTGGTAATAGAATATATCAAAGCAATATTGCATGTGATCCCACTATATAATGATTTCTTTACTTTTTTAAAGCATCTTGAATTCTTATTGGAATCTTAATGAAAGCCCTTTCCCCTTCCTCTGTTTGAGAAATTGCATCTATTCTAAGTTTATAAAAAAAGTTTATGGCAAATGCCTACCCATTTAATTTCAAAATTATAATGTTCTAAAATGTGCATTTATTAAAAATAAACTAAGAGGAAGTTATGAAGTCCTGAATTAGATTTGAAGCCTAGAATCATTAAAATTGCTTGGACGTTTTGATACTCTACCATTGTCTCTTCTCTAGAATTATCTAGTTTGTTGATTGCACAGTATTTTCTCTTGCTAAACTTTTATTCTATTAGCAATGTATTGCAACAATGGATTTTCTAATATTATTTAAATGTTGGTATTTTTCACATTGGTGTGACTAGTTAATTAGAAGAGTTTCTCTACATTGCTAATGATATGAAACACTATTTTAATTGTTAAGGTGATCAGCCCATTTTGGATTCCCCAGTTCAAACACAAATTTCCAAGACATGATTTAAATGAATTTTGTCTATTTACGAGATATATGTTCCCCTAAGTATCAGTTTGGATTGCATTCTTCCGTTTTATAGCTTTGTTTAAACATTATGTACCAGCTCTAACTAATCCATTCTGATAAATCCTTACCATAGACTTCATAACTGGCAGCTCTTGTGGTACAGCCAGCTCGTTTTTCAAGTTTTATGGCCTAACATGTTAACATACTAACATGCTAATAAGACTAGAGCCTGAGACCCATGAGCAGAAGGAAAATTAAATTACAGGATTTTCTTGCTCCACAACCTGGAAAACCTGCCCCTGAGAATTGGAGCAGCAAGTAAAATATCATAGGATGAGGTGTAAAGGATTATTGTGGGAGATATCTTGGATGAATGGTATTTGCCTTACACAAGGTGCATCCATTTTTAAGATGGTTGACAACTGATTGCATCAATTCTCGTAGATTTTGGTAGAGATAGTAGAAGAGAAAGGAGGGAAGTTTTCTTTTGTGTTTCCATAATTTTACTCCAAATCAACACAGCATTTCCTGTGAAAGTTAAGATCCCTCAAAATAGCCTTTATAATCCATGAAGCATTGCTGAAAATCAAATCTTAACCATTTACTTGCAAAAGGTATGTAAATTATTAGTTTTTTAAGGAAAAAACAATATATTTGGTAACATACATATTGTCTGTCACAGCCACTAGAATTAAGCTTTTGTATTTACATGTAATGTGTGATAGTCTTATGAATGAGTTTATTAATTATTTTGGCACAATGTGGTCTTCCTGTATGTTCATAAAGAACTGCCTTGGAACAGGGCCTTTATGAACACACAATTCTCAGTGAGATGTCCTTTGAAACATTCTGTAACAAAATGTATGATGTAGAGGGCTACACACACGAACACACACAGCCTTAAAGGAGTATAGAAGCAATTAGACAATTTCTTTAATATATGAAAGGATGAAATTAACCCCAAATTAGAAAGTGTCTTCTTCCTCTAGTTCTTACTTTCCAGAGAATAATCTTTGCCATATAAATATTTATAACAGTGGAAATAATATTGTCAGACAATTACACATATTGTATTACCTTCTGCTAAAGGGAAGAATGATCAAAATCTCAGTTTAGAGATTCAATTCACTAACATAATAAAAACATGATTTGTCTTTTTCAGCAATTATCCAAAAATATGGAAAAATGCTCAGTAAATCAAGTATTCAATAATTAATAAGTACAGATATATGTGGAGTTAAATATTACTGTGAATTTTGCTTCTCTTCATGCTTTGAGTTTTGAAATACTCTATGTGAAATAAATGATGTTAAAAATGGAGAGGACCCTTCACTCAGGAATTTCTATACTTGTTAACAATGGATGTCAACATTTTAAACTTTAATTTCACCTTTAAAAGTACATACATGTTATCTCTGTATTCTTATTAATTGCTAAACTAGGAACACAAATACTGTCACCGAATGTAAAGGAAATGCTTCCATTTTGTAAAAAAGATTTAGTGTTTGTACATTATGTCTCAACCAGAAAGTGCGATGCCTTTTTTATTTTTAGGGCATAAAGTTCCATTCATTGTAGCATCACCTACTGTTATGTCTTTGGATCCACTGTGTAGGTAGAAAAATAGGCAGTGTTTCAGAAGTTATTAATCTGACATCTTAATATGAAAACAGGTAACAGTTCTGTAATCACCAGTGTGCCACAAATGCATTTCTGAAATGCATAAATATACATTTCTATAAAAGCCAAATCTGTATTTGTATGTTAATTTTTCTTTACACTGTTAAAATACTGTAAAGTTGTATGTCCTAATTTTGAATTATAAAAATGTTTTCCTACATAAAAGCATCAATATAGCAACTTTGTATGAAAGTAGCTTTCTAGAGTTTTATTTTATATATTAAAAGTCTAAAGTTGCCAAAATGCTCCTTGAGAAGTTCAAAAGCTTTTTTAATTTTTCCCCCTCCACTGTGGCTCTTTTTTAAACATTCCAGGGTTCTTTTGAAGCAACAGTATTGTTCTTAAAAACATACCGTATTTGTTTTTCAGCAACCATATATTACCATTTAACCTTGCTTTTACATTGGTTTATCAGATGATGTCCATTTTGAAATGTATTCTGTAATACTGATAGCATTGTCCTCCCCATCAGTGCCAGCTTCACAAAGAACAGTAGCATGGCAATAAAATGTTGATTTTATTATATAAGAGTGTTCACTGTGTCTTCAATATTATGTGGGATGCTGTTTTCACATGTCCTGGATGCAGTGCTTTTTTTGTAAAAAAAAAAAAGTGCCAGAACTCACACACGTCATACAACCCCCCTTGCCTACTCTACAAGGTTCTATCCAAAAAAGGTGCCGGAACTCCGTTCTGGAAGTTCTATGACAAAAAAAACCCTGCCTGGATGTATGGTATTTTTCTTGATATTCAACTTGAAAAAGACTAATAGTAATCAAGTGACTCTTAATGAAGATGCCCAGAAATTTCTGCCAAGTGATACATGATATGTCTTTAGAATCTATACAATAAAAACTTTCTGGTGCTAAGCAGATGTCTGGGCCAAATCAGCCAATTGTTTAATAAGTTGTTCAACAACCAGCCCTAATTATCCCTTTAATTAAATTGATTATACTATCAGAACAATTGTTTTCCTACTACCACATCATGTTAGTATGACTTTATAAAACAAGGATCAAACTGTTATTTGTTGAATCAGAATATATATAATAATTTTCAAGAAAACTAGTACTTGCTTTGTCTATGGAGATTCTCAGTTATTCTCAGGTTAGGGTTGTCCCAAAGGTACTTTCTCAAAAGACAAGTGGACTTTGTGTTTTGTTTTTTTTTGAAGACATTTTCGCTTCTCATCCAAGAAAAGAAACTTCTTGGGTGAGAAGCAAAACATCTTCAAGGAAAAAGAAAGTCCAGTTGCCTTTTGAAAAAGTACCTTTGGGATACTACTTGCTTTCTGAATCTGTAACTAATGTAGCCTGAGGGCCTTTACTTGTATTTCTTGCATTTGCCAAGTTGAAGAAATTACCATTGTGACTTTGGGCCAGAAATGAAACAGCAAATAACAGTAGATGACCAAGAGAAGACAGAATTAGAACAATGGAGATACTGGCTTTTGCTCTTAACATGAACTTTTAGTTGGTAACTGCTGTCATTTATGTTGTCTCATCATTGCTTCCATCATGCTTGGTACATTAACAATCTTTATTAACATTTTTTTAAAAAAAATAATCAACCAAATATGTTTAGATCTCAGTCTTATGCATGCTTATTTGAGAGTGGATTAATGAAATTGTTTTAATGGGTTGTTTAAAGTTACAATCTGTCCTCTTATTATACAAACTGCAAAATCAGGCAAAAAAAGAAAAATGGTGGGTTCTGCATTAGTAAATGGTTGCTTTAATAAACCTATCTTCATAGGTTTCATATTTTTATTGCACATTTCAGAGACTGAAACACATTAAAGCACAATACGCTTTGACTGTATATGGTTCAGCAATAACGTGAAGCTAGGCAGCTGGTAGGCAAAGAGAGCTTTTTATGTGTACAAAAGAGAGAATTTCAAACACTGGATTTTTCCTCCTTTCTCTAAACCTTGGGTAGGCAACCTCGGCTCTTTTATGACTCATGGACTTCAACTCCCAGAATTCCTGAGCCAGCTTGGCTGGCTCAGGAATTCTGGGAGTTGAAGTCCATGAGTCATAAAAGAGCCGAGGTTGCTTACCCCTGCTCTAAACGAACTAACACAGATTTCTGATGTCGTTTCTTTGCGGTGCTGCGAGAAGCTAAAATACCAACGGTGGCGGCTGGGTTCGTCTGCGTTACATTGCAAAATGTAGCGCTCACGCTACTGCCACACAGCCTAACAGCCTAACTCAGGGGTAGGCAACCTCGGCTCTTTTATGACTCATGGACTTCAACTCCCAGAATTCCTGAGTCAGCATAGCTGACTCAGGAATTCTGGGAGTTGAAGTCCATGAGTCATAAAAGAGCCGAGGTTGCCTACCCCTGGCCTAACTTCAGTCGAAGCGTAGATATAGAGCGCCGAACTACATCTCCCGACATGCAACTTTCTCCTCCGGCGGTGAGGAGCGGGCGCGCTCTGTCATTTCCGGCGCTCGTTGGATCCGATCTTGGGCACGAGCGGGTGGGTGCCTTTATCCCTGGACACGAGGCGGCTGGAGCGATTCGAGCCTTCGGAGCACCGTCACTATGGTGAGCCTTGGCGCGGCGCTGAGGGGTTTTCACTGCAGCTCAGGCGGTCGCAGGGCCTTCTCGGCGGGGATCTTAGGCCATTTCGGCGGGAGGGGAGATGGAAGGTTCCAGAACTGCTCGCGGTGGACTCGGCTGGGTGGGGAATATTAGGCCCGTGAGCTGTAATTTCTCCTCGGCAAGATTCAGCTCTCCTCATTCCCAGCCGGCGAGACTCGGTGCCGTGTTGGCCAGGGATGGGAACGGCCGACGGCATATTCCAGAACAGGGGTCTTCAAACTCGGCCCTTTTATGACTCATGGACTTCAACTCCCAGAATTCCTCAGCCAGGCATGCTGGCTGAGGAATTCTGGGAGTTGAAGTCCATGAGTCATAAAAGGGCCGAGTTTGAAGACCCCTGTTCCAGAAGAACAGAGTAGTAGGGGGAAGGCGGACGCAGGGCCTCTCTCCCTCAGCTCGTCTTAATTTTCTCTACCGTCGCGAGGAAACGAATTTCTTTCATTTCAGATGTAATTTCAAAATGTAATGGAGATGTATTCTGTTTCCTGGGGTTTTTCTGCGATTCCCATAGGACCAGTCAGTGAAGTAAACCTGAGCATCGCCTCTGTAGTTAACAGTCGAGAAAGCTGCTTGCTTTCACCTGTCCAATACAGGAGAGTTTGATTCCTTAGCACTGCCTTGCAAATTAGTTTGGCTCTGCACAAACTGTTTCCATGGAAAAGCCCACTCTATTATGTCAGAGCAATCTTGTTCAGAGATTTAATTTTCTTGAAAATTTGAGTCCTGTTAACAATTTCTAAATAATTTCATGTTACTATTAGTCTGATTTTTTTTAAAAAAATCATCCTGTCTTTAAAACAGAGATAGAAGCAACTTAGATACAACATGGATAATATTATGAATGTATGGTAAATACAAGTTTAAAAACTGAAATTATGCATGGAAAATAGTATTGATGAAAATAAATTAAGATTGTGTTCTTTTAATACTACACTTAACCTAACTGAACTCTAAAAATTAACTTTGGTTTCAATAATTTTGCTTTAATATTTTAGTGACATTAAATGTTTACGTGCTCTAACATTCACATATCAAAAAATACCATCGTTACTGGTGAAGAGCTTGTACGTTACTTTATTCAATGTGGTTTATGTCATCCCAATAACTTATTCAGGCAAGCATGTCACTTGCACCTGTGAACATCTTCAAGGCTGGTGCTGATGAAGAAAAAGCAGAAACTGCTCGTTTAGTAAGTCTGTCATTAATTTATTCTAATAACTATAGCTACATTAACGTTGACATGTATTTTTTATTTTTGGAACCCTGAATTCAAGCTGATATAAATTTTGTTTATTGACTATTTGTATTACAGTCCTCTTTTATTGGAGCTATTGCCATTGGAGACCTGGTTAAAAGCACTTTGGGGCCTAAAGGCATGGTAAGATTCTGCAAGTACTTTTTGTCATTAGTATTTTGAATCTGGGGTTTTATAATCATAAATGTGTTACTTGCAGGACAAGATTCTTCTGAGTACTGGAAGAGAGGGGACAGTGACAGTGACAAATGATGGGGCAACAATCTTAAAAGCAATTGGAGTTGATAACCCTGCAGCTAAAATTTTGGTTGGTATGTATGTTTAAATACATTATTCAGATTCTTTTTAAATAATTTAAAAGTTATTCATAATAGCTGTGTGTGTGTCTCTCTGTGTGTGTTTATATATAGATAGATAGATATAGAGATAGATAGATATAGTCAAACACTGGGATAATATAAAAAAGGTAAAGGTAAAAAGGTAAAGGTTCCCCCGCACATGCGTGCTAGTCGTTTCCGACTCTAGGGGCCGGTGCTCATCTCCGTTTCATAGCCGAAGAGCCAGCGTTTGTCCGAGGACGTCTCCGTGGTCATGTGGCCGGCATGACTAGACGCCAAAGGCGCACGGAACGCTGTTACCTTCCCACCGTAGTGGTCCCTATTTTTCTACTTGCATTTTTTACGTGCTTTCGAACTGCTAGGTGGGCAGAAGCTGGGACGAGTAACAGGCGCTCACTCTGTTACGCGGCACTCGGGATTCGACCCGCCAAACTGCCGACCTTCTGATCGACAAGCTCAGCGTCCTAACCCACTGAGCCACCGCGTCCCTAATATAAAAAACAAAACAAAAAACAACAACAACAAAAAAAAAACAACTGCTTAATAAATTTAGCTTTGTCGGCTAATTGCCAATGTTAGAATGGAATCCATTTTGACAAAAGTTATGTTTATTAAACAGTTTTTTTATATTATCCTGGTGTTCGACTATTTTTCTCAACATGAATATATCCAGGATTTTGTGTGTGTGTGTGTGTGTGTATCAGTATGTATATTCTACTTCTGATTAAAAACAATTGTAGTATCTTTAGTTCGGCTTTATCAGCTTACTCGGAGCTGATTTTGTGCTTTCAGGCAAATACAATTATTTGCCAAGAAAAGCTGAGGATACATCTTGCCTATCAAAAGCAAAGTGGTGGAGACCTCATCAATCCTTATGGATATTCAACAATCTGCATAGCTTTGTTTATATGTGATATTTCTCTTATCTGAACAGTGAGGCTGTGTGGAGTTCTGGATTCAAAGGGTAAAAAAGTACTTTGGAGTAAATGTAACATCTCCCTTCAGTTCCCTAAAGCAGCTTCAGTCTTTGCTTAGGATCATGCAGCTGTTCTACACAACTGTAGCATGGTCCAAGGGGAAATGTGCTTGACAATGTGTGCTGTGTGCACACCTATTCTCACTCTATAGCACTCTTCCTTTTAAATGAAAAGCACTGCATAGTCCTCCTGGAGAGGTCCCTATCTGACAAATGGGAAATATTAATTATGAAATACTATTCCTACAGATATGTCCAAGGTTCAAGATGATGAAGTTGGTGATGGAACTACTTCAGTAACTGTTCTGGCAGCTGAATTGCTAAGAGTAAGTTGTTATATATTTGTTTTTTTAATAAAAATTACAACTATTGAGAAGACAGGTTTCAACTTTTTTTTAAAAAAAATGGCTCCTAAATAATTGAGTTTTTAATGTGAAAACTATCTTCTGCTAAACAATTTATATAATAGAAACCATATAACCTAAGGAGAGATCATTGAGAAAAAATGGTAGTGCTAATTTTTATATTATGTTGGAAATTGTTATAAAAATAGATGCTATCAATTAAAAATTAGTTTCAGTATAATTTTTGAAATGTATCAAGCCAAGAAAAAACTTGCAATAAATTTTTAAAGTTTGGATTTCATGTGGTACAGTACTACATATGATATTCAACAGAATTGAAAAATAGTTGATAATGTTTACATACGTTCAGGATGGAAACAAAACTACAGGTAATCCCCCAAGTACTAATGTTTATTTGGCAGGTTTTCACAAAAACAAATTAATTTCAGAAAGGGTACTTACATTAAAAATTCAAAATGGCAACCAAAAAGAGGCCTCTGTAGCCATGTGACTTGGATTCAGTCTCTGCTACAAAGGCCACCATTTTTAACTCCCGTGACTTGCCTGGGCTGTTTGGGTCTACCAGTAGCCAGAAGGGTGTGTTTTTTTGTCTCTGGTCACATAGCCAAACGAGCGAACCTGGGGCCCGGTTTGCGTTTGCTGCTATCTGCTACTGCCTGCAAACTATTGAGCTTTTATTTTAGAGATTAGCATATATTACTGTAGTTTGTAGGTTTTAAATTTAAATTGCCTCCAGAAATTGGGGGTGCCCCATCACTGGAAGCTTTTAAGAAGAAATTGGATAGGCATTTATCAGAAATACTGTACTCTCTTGTGAGAATGGTGGTATAGACTAGATCACGGGTCGGCAACCCGCGGCTCCGGACCCTTATGTGGCTCTTTAAGCTGTCTCCTGCGGCTCCCAGTCCTCCTCCGCCATGTGCAATTCCGGAAAAAAAAGTGGGACTAAAAAAGTTCGTTCAATCAATTCAAACTTCTCACAAAAAAACCCCCAAACCTCGCAAAGTTTGAATTGATTGGTTGAACTTCTTTGGTTTGTGGGACTGCCCACAAACCTCTTTGCTTCTTCGGACTGCATGTGGCGGCAGCAGAGGAAGAGATGGGAGGACTGGAAAGGTGAGTGGGCCTTTTTTCTACCTGCTGCGTGGGTGGGGGCAGCCAGTCTCGGGGTGCCCCGGGCCTACCTCTTCCCTGCCCGGCAGGTCTCCCCTCGCCCTGCTCCACCGCCGCCTCTGCTAGCCCGGGGAGGGGTCCACTGGGGGTCTCGGAAGCTTCCCCTGTTGGCCCCTGCCTTTTGGCCATCCCGCGGGCGGCAGATCTTCCAAGAGATTCCCCCATTGTGCCTGCCAGGCCTGCTGACCTTGGCAACAAATCCAAGCCATTGGCGCGCCTCCCCCGTCGCCATTTGTTCAGGGACCCGGAGGTGTCCGCACCACCGCATGGGGATCCGCCTGCCCGGCTTGGCAGCAGCAGAGGCAACAGTTCCTCTCGCTGCACCCTGTCGGAGAGGGCATCGTTTACCCCTCCCTCATGGCGATGCAGCACCTTTAGTCTCCAGATTCTGCCGCGACGTTGCCTCCACCGCCCCCTTTGTCTCCACTGCCTGGCCTGAAGGAAGTGGCTCTTTCACTGTTTCAGGTTGCCGACCCCTGGACTAGATGACCTCAGGGTCCATTCCATCTCTGTTACTATTGCAAGCTGAGAGTTCTGCAGATCCCACCCCCATCTCCCTCTGGTTGCCTGACTGGAGACTCTTACTGGCAAGTGTTTTTTAAACCAACGGCTCCTACCCCTCTGAGCAGCTGAAGATGCTTGAGCTGGCTAGCAGCAGTTTTGTTTTTGTTTTTTAAAAAAGTAACTTTAATGGCTGCAATTAATGGAGGCAATTTAGTTTCTGAGCCAGCTCACTTGAAACAGCTGATCGGCAGGGGGGGACCCCTCCCAGTTCAGTTAACATGACAGCTATAGGAGGAAATAGTCAGATCTTTGTTCATTTAACAACCCATTTGATTTAATTAATGAATTTGATTTTAAAAACTTGTAAAATTGAGTCCGATTCATTTGATGAGTTTTTGACTTACGAGACTAATGGTCAGGCTCCATTAGGTTGGTAACTTGAGGACTACCTGTATACTACTCAGGTAAACAGTGTATATTTCTTTAATAGGAGGCAGAACTATTGATTGCAAGGAAAATCCATCCACAGACCATTATTGCTGGTTGGAGAGAAGCCACAAGAGCAGCCAGAGAATCCTTGGTGAAGTCAGCTGTGGATAATGGGTTAGTATGGCCACAGGCAAGGCAGCATTTTAATATCAAACGTGAGATCAAAATTATGTCTCTAACAAAAAAGGATTATAGAAAATAGTGCTTACAACTTGATTGTTCTTTGCTATTATGGGAGGATTTGAAATAAATGATCTTTACTGTAGCATTGTAACAAAAATACACTGAATGTTCAGAATTTTGTAGTATATATACCTGTAGAAACTAATGCAAGTATTACCCGTATATACTTGAGTATAAGCCGACTCGAGTATAAGCCGAGACCCCCATTTTCATCCCCAAAAACTGGAAAAAGTTCGTGACTCGAGTATAAGCCGATCCGCCGTTCTGCAAGCCTCCGCCGCCAGCAGAGGCTCGATCCGCCATTTTGCAAGCCTGAATACACAGGAATACCCTGTGTGGCCGCGGCTCTCGGGGAAGCCCTGGCTGTCCGCTTCCTCGCTCCACGCTGCCATTCGGGGCCCGCGCGTTCCCCGGGCAAATCGCGGCGCCCAGCAGGCGAGGAAACACGCCCGCTCCAGTCGCCCCCCCTTCCCTCAGGAGACGCGAAGCAAGTGACCGCCCGGAGCTTACCGAGGACTTGCGCGCGGCCGAGGCTTCGGTGCTTCCAGGATCGCGCGCACCTCTCCCAAGCCGCCGCCGTCCGGAGACCTGCTGACGTTTGGGGAGATTTGGGGAGGTGCGCGCGCACCTCCCCAAACCTCAGCAGGTCTCCGGATCTCCGTGCCTTGCCTGCCTGCTTCTTTCCGCAGCGGAAAGAAGCAGGCAGGCAAGGCACGGAGATCCGGAGACCTGCTGATGATTGGGGAGGTTTGGGCACCTCCCCAAACCTCCCCAAACGTCAGCAGGTCTCCGGATCTCCGTGCCTTGCCTGCCTGCTTCTTTTGGGGAGGTTTGGAGAGGCAGGCTGCTTCGTTCCGCGGCGGAAAGAAGCAGGCAGGCCTCTGTCGCCGGCGGCTGGGTCCGCGCTCCGCAAGCCTCTGCCGCCGGCTGGATCCGCGCCCTGCCGCTGGCAGAGGCTTGCGGAGCGCGGATCCAGTGGGGGGGGAAAGCCCTTTAGCAGGATTTGCCTGCATGCCGGCGGAGGCTGGATCCGTGCTCCACAAGCCTCTGCCGCCGGCTGGATCCGCACCCTGCCGCCGGCAGAGGCTTGCGGAGCGCGGATCCAGTGGGGGGGGGGAAAAGCCCTTTAGCAGGATTTGCCTGCATGCCGGCGGAGGCTGGATCCGTGCTCCACAAGCCTCTGCCGCCGGCTGGATCCGCGCCCTGCCGCTGCGGAGCGCGGATCCAGCCTCCGGCGGCGGCGGAGGTCCAGGGGTAGTGGGGGGGGATCAAGTGGAAGCCAAGCAGCCCTCCCGAATCTGGGCTTCTGGACGGAGCAGCCGGTGGTGCATTTCAAAAAGCAGATGCCTGAACAAAAGAGGAAACTCGGTTGAACTCTTCATCTCCCTGTCTGCCTTATCTGGTCTTTCAAGAGGAGGGTATTCCTTTCACTTCTTGAACTTTCCCAAAGACTTGCAAACTTTTCCAACCATTACTTCCAAGGATCTTTGATTTTTATTTTTCCCCTTGCGACCTAGAGGAAATGAAGGTGAGCTGTTGATCTAAGTTTCTCTCTTCTTCCTTTGTAATTAAACTGGAAGTTTTACGTGTGGAAGGGGTAATCTGATTTTTCCTTCTCCAGGCCTCTGCCGCCCAGAGCGTTGTTTCTCCCCCTCGTGCGTGCGTGTGTGTGTGTGTGTGTGTCAGACAGAAACGGGCGGCAGAGGCGCCGCCGCTGCCGTTCTTTCTTTCTCGTTCGCGGGAGCGCGAGGCGGCGTGCGCATACAGAGGGAGCCGCCGAGCCTTCCCCCACCCGGAGAGAGAAGCGTTTCTGTGTCGGCGCAGGCACAGATACTCCTCGCTCGCGAGCAGCCTTGCCCTAGCCCGCCGGTCGCGCCCCCCCAGATGTTGCGAGCCTCGCCAGCGGCGGCGTTCCTCGGTGTGGGCGTGCCTGCGTCTTTGGGTGTGAGGTTTTCGGAGAGGCTGCCTTTGGCTCCTGGTACTTGCAGCCGGTGTAAAAGAACA
Source organism: Vipera ursinii (assembly GCF_947247035.1). NCBI lineage: Eukaryota > Metazoa > Chordata > Lepidosauria > Squamata > Viperidae > Vipera > Vipera ursinii. The sequence continues at coordinate 44,095,035 of NC_139515.1, forward strand.
AGTCTGTGAAAGCGGGCAAGAATTCATTTCTTTTAAACCGGCTGCAAGTACCAGGAGCCAAAGGCAGCCTCTCCGAAAGCCTCACACCCAAAGACGCAGGCACGCCCACACCGAGGAACGCCGCCGCTGGCGAGGCTCACAGACGCTGCCGTTCTTTCTTTCTCGTTCACGGGAGCGCGAGGCGGCGTGCGCATACAGAGGGAGCCGCCGAACCTTCCCCCACCCGGAGAGAGAAGCGTTTCTGTGTCGGCGCAGGCACAGATACCCCTCGCTCGCGAGCAGCCTTGCCCTAGCCCGCCGGTCGCGCCCCCCCCAGATGTTGCGCCCGGTGCGGCCGGCCCCCCCCTGCACCCCCCACGCTACGCCACTGCACTACAGTCCTCGTGTTTCCCAGGGTTGCCCGTCATGCCAGACATTCCCTATAGCCCGATTCTTTAGCTCCCCACGTTCCTTAATTCGAGCGAATTTTGTCGGTGCTCTGTGGAGAAACAATATGCAAATGCTGTTTATTTAACCGCGCAAAACTTTTTTAAGACTTTTCATTTCTGTTTTATGCATGGGCTGGGTGGGTCACGAAGTTTACCTCTGGGGACAGCCCGGCCACGCCCGCGCCCATCAGCTGTTCGGCGGGCGAACGCCGAACGCCGGTGGAAGGCGCCCGGCTCCGGGGACAGCCCGGCCGCGCCCGTCAGCTGTTCGGCGGGCAAACACCCAATGCCGGTGGATCCCGCCCGGCTCCGGGGACAGCCCGGCCACGCCCGCGCCCGTCAGCTGTTCGGCGGGCGAACACCCAATGCCAGTGGATCCCGCCCGGCTCCGGGGACAGCCCGGCCACGCCCGCGCCCGTCAGCTGTTCGGCGGGCGAACACCCAATGCCGGTGGATCCCGCCCGGCTCTGGGGACAGCCCGGCCACGCCCGCGCCCATCAGCTGTTCGGCGGGCGAACGCCGGACCCGCGGCCGCGCCAACTGCTGAGGCAGCCGTGGGGAGCCCAGCCGGTGGAACCCGCCCGGCTCCGGAGACAGCCCGGCCACGCCCGCGCCCATCAGCTGTTTGGCGGGCGAACGCTGAACGCCGGCGGAACCCGCCGGCTCCGGAGACAGCCCGGCCACGCCCGCGCCCGTCAGCTGTTCGGCGGGCGAACGCTGAATGCTGGTGGAACCCGCCGGCTCCGGAGACAGCCCGGCCACGCCCGCGCCCGTCAGCTGTTTGGCAGGCGAACGCTGAACGCCGGTGGAACCCGCCGGCTCCGGAGACAGCCCGGCCACGCCCGCGCCCGTCAGCTGTTCGGCGGGCGAATGCTGAACGCTGGTGGAACCCGCCCGGCTCCGGAGACAGTCCGGCCACGCCCGCGCCCGTCAGCTGTTTGGCGGGCGAACGCTGAACGCCGGTGGAACCCGCCGGCTCCGGAGACAGCCCGGCCATGCCCGCGCCCGTCAGCTGTTCGGCGGGCGAACGCTGAATGCTGGTGGAACCCGCCGGCTCCGGAGACAGCCCGGCCACGCCCGCGCCCGTCAGCTGTTCGGCGGGCGAACGCTGAATGCTGGTGGAACCCGCCGGCTCCGGAGACAGCCCGGCCACGCCCGCGCCCGTCAGCTGTTCGGCAGGCGAACGCTGAATGCTGGTGGAACCCGCCGGCTCCGGAGACAGCCCGGCCACGCCCGCGCCCGTCAGCTGTTTGGCAGGCGAACGCTGAACGCCGGTGGAACCCGCCGGCTCCGGAGACAGCCCGGCCACGCCCGCGCCCGTCAGCTGTTCGGCGGGCGAATGCTGAACGCTGGTGGAACCCGCCCGGCTCCGGAGACAGTCCGGCCACGCCCGCGCCCGTCAGCTGTTTGGCGGGCGAACGCTGAACGCCGGTGGAACCCGCCGGCTCCGGAGAAAGCCCGGCCACGCCCGCGCCCATCAGCTGTTCGGCGGGCGAACGCCGGACCCGCGGCCCGTGCGGAGCCCAGCCCTCCCTTCTCTCAGCAGCCTGTTCCGAACGAAGGGACAGTTCTTTTTTTTGTTGACTGGAGTATAAGCCGAAGTGGAGTTTTCAGCCCAAAAAAGTGGACTGAAAAATTCGGCTTATACTCAAGTATATACGGTAATTAGATGCAAGTTCCCATTTTCCTTGTCCTATATATTTCACTCCACTGCGTTATAAACTCTTACTGTTACCATATAGAGTGGATGTTTCCTGAATATTTTTGTTCTCTAGAAGATTGTTCAATATTTGATGTAAGAATTAGGGAAGTGGTCTGTTCCAGGATGCAACAATTTACTATATTGTTAAGTACAATAAATGCATAGATGTAGATGACTAGCGTTTGGTGTTTGCAATTTTCAGTACTGCAAAGTTCATCCTTTGGGAACAATAACTTGCCAGTGAATTCAGTTATCTCTGTGAGCAATGTATTTAAATCTTTGAAGTACAAGAATAAGAAATCACATTGGCAGGAATCTATTGGAATTCTAAAAATTGTGGGATTTCTTGCTATTTCTTCCCTGTTTTAAAATGCCGTTCTTTTACATTCTAGAAACAATTAGCCATATGAATATATTTTTGGAAAAAGAGTGAGACTTCCCTGTTTACATATAGATCTTGCTTTGGGCTAAAAAGTAATTTTCTGTTGGTGGTCCTCATTATTTTTTTTCCTGTTTTTCAGTAAAAATGAAGCCAAATTTCATAAAGATTTAATGAACATTGCAGAAACAACACTATCTTCAAAACTGCTTACTCATCATAAAGACCATTTTGCAAAACTTGCTGTAGATGCTGTCCTTAGGCTGAAAGGATCTGGAAACCTAGAAGCTATTCATGTCATTAAGAAGTTAGGAGGAAGTCTCATAGATTCTTACTTGGATGAAGGTATTGTATTACTGACAGCCATTTTGATTAGCTGCATAAATAATGCAAAATGTATCTGCAGTAAAAAATAACAGTGCTTATTGCAGACTTCAATAGAAAGATTATTGTTAAAGTTCCAGTTAACCAAAGAAACAACATAGCAGTTTTATTTGATGAAATGTAAAAGTAAATTCTTGAGGAATCCATAGACTTATGTAATTCTGCATAATTTTATTTTTCTTGTATTTATGTATTTATGTATGATTTGGAGCATACATGTATACTATATATTTCTTTTTAAGCTATAACATTATCAAGAATAGATATTTGAGTTTTCATTACTGCAGATTCGGCCTATCCAAATTCTTACAAGTGGTGTACAACACACTTGGAAGGCTGTTGACAAAAAACAATCTTCTGTAAGATTACATATTTGTAAGATTATATTATAGGATGTATAATGAAAACTGAAGCTGCAATTTTATCAAAACACTAGAATTCCCGTGACTTGTTAAGGCATCGTATTACCTGTAAGCCGTCTTGAATCGCCTTGAGCGAATAGGCAGCAATATAAATTTTCCAAATAAATACATTTCAGAGATATTTCCTTACCTAAACAAAGAAATAGTGTGACTACGGATGAGCAGAAAAAATTGGTGGGAGCAGGAGTGAATTCTGATTTTCTGGTGGCTTCTCTATCACGTTTCCTTATGTGAAGCTGGCAGTTAGTGTCATAAATTTTCTTCCTCCCTTCCTCTTTCTCTCTGTTCATTAGTTCTTTCTTCTCTTCCTTCCCTTGCTTTATTTTTCCCCTTCCATTCCAGCAGATAAGTAGTTAAGGGAAAGGGAGCAAGGGACTGCAAGTGGATAGCAAGGTGAGAGTGCAGAGCAAGGGACTGAATGGCCAGCACTGTGTGAGTGCAGATGGTGCACGGAAGGTACACCATTTCTGCATTGACTTTCTCCCTGCAAGCTTTCCACAAGCAGGTACTTTGCTAGTGGGAAGGTGAGAAGGAGCATCCACAATCATATCAGTTCCTTCCAGGTTCCCCATAGCTTGTGGGAAGCTATCAGAGAATATTGAAAATGAGGCATAATCAAGGCAGCACTGTGGTAATGCTGAACAGCAGGGACACTGAAGTGGCAAAAAATTCTCAGATTTCATTCTCTTAGGACAGGCATGTCAAACCCGCGACGTCTTGGAGCTTTTTCCCCATTGCCGGGAATGGGGTGGGCGCGGTTTCGTCATGACGCATCCGGCCCGTGGGCCGGCAGTTTGACACCCCTGCCTTAGGAGTAATGGGCCCCACCATTCTGAGGGTTAGCCCTTTTGAGGTTTTGTCGTATGATGCTGATTGTGCTTTGTCCAATTGAAGATTACTAAATATCAAAAATACATGAGAATTTTAGTAGTACATGGTTTTAAAACAGTTCACTTAATCATTTATTGCTTTACCCTGCAAACTATTTTCAGGTTTTCTATTGGATAAAAAAATTGGAGTTAATCAGCCCAAAAGAATTGAAAATGCAAAGATACTTATTGCCAATACTGGCATGGATACTGATAAAATTAAAGTAAGTGTATTTCATAATACATTTAATGTAATTGAAGCAATTGACATTTTAGTTAATATAACCATTGTATTAATTTCATGTAGATATTTGGCTCCCGTGTAAGAGTGGATTCCACAGCAAAGGTAGCAGAAATAGAACAAGCAGAAAAGGAGAAAATGAAGGAGAAGGTTGAGCGTATTCTAAAGCATGGAATAAACTGTTTTATCAACAGGTATGTATTTTGTCAGCAGAATTGGACTGTTATACTTGACAAGCTTGCTGCTTCAGTGGATATAAAAAGTCTATACACCTGTTAAAGTGCCAGGTTTTTGAGATACTAAAAAAAATCACATCAAGATAAATCACTGCAGAATTCTTTCCACCTTTTATATAAGATATAAACACTTCAATTTAATTGAAAAACAATCTGAATTTTTAAGGGAAAAACTAATAAAAAACTAGAATAATGTGGCTGCATAAGCATGCAAACTCTATCTAGGGATGTGGCTGTGTTCAGAATTAATCATATTCAAGCTGATGGTAAATAGTATCAATTAAAATGAGCTTGATCAAGCCCATATAAAATTCAGCTATTCTAGTAGGACTTTTCTGACATTTATTCAGTTGCCTGTTACAGCAAAGCCATAGTCTGCAAAGAGGTTACATACAAAGCATCAAAGGGAGCTCATTGTTAGAAGATATCAGTCGGGACTAGGGTACAAATTTTTTTCTAGGTTATTGGATATACCATGGAACACAGTGAAGAAATCAACAAATGAAAAAAAAATATGGGCACTACCCATATTTCTATTACCAAGAATTGGATGTCCCTCCAGAACGTATGAAAAGAAGACAAATGGTCCAAGAAGCCTAAAGCAACATTGAAGGAGCTGCAGGAATTTTTGGCAAGTGCTGACTGTGTACTACATGTGTCAGTAAGTTCCCATATTCTTCATATGTCTGGGCTGTAGGATAAGGTGGTAAGATGGAAGTCTTTTCTTAGAAAGGAAAACATCTAAGCCCGGATACAGTCTGCAAAACATCAGGTTTGACAAAAGCATGTTGGAAAATGTGTTCTGGTTTGATGAGACTATGAACTTTTGGGCCATGATTCCCAAAGGTATGTTTGGTGCAAAAAGAACACTACACATTTGGAATACACCATACCTACAGTGAAGCACGATGGCGGCAAGTTTGGCAAAAACCTTCAGACCTCTTGTTAAAATGCTGAAGATGAAGAGGCATTTCAACTTTCAATGCGACAACCCAATGCATACCTCCAAATCAACAAAAGAATGACTTCACCAGAGCCTGCACCTGAATCCAATTGGAAATCTATGGGGTGACCTGAAGAGGGCTGTGTGCAGGAGATGTCCTTGTAGTCTGACAAATGTAGTGCGCTGTTGCAAGGAAGAGAGGGCAAAGATCCTCAAGGCAAGATGTGCCATGTTAATAAACTTCTACCCCATCTTATGCTGCCATTAGATCAAAGGGTGCTTGAACAAGGTTTTTAAGGGCGTGTACACTTATGCAACCATTTTGTTATTTCCCCCCCCCAAAAAAGATTTCAGTTTGGTTTTCGATTGAATTTTAGAGCTTATAAGTTATACAGTGGTACTTTGGTACTCATTGTTAATTTGGTTCTGGGAGGCACGTTGAGTACTAGATATGATGAATACCAAACCATTTTTCCCCATTAGAAATAATATAAGTCATAGGGCAGCCGACACTGATGAGTTTTAGCTCATGCATTGAGTACCAAATAAACAATTGGGTACCGGGACAAAATGCGTCAAAATACATTGAGTAACAAATTCAATGAGTTTCAAAGCAGTTGAGTACAAACGTAGCACTGTATTAAAGGTGGAAAAAAGTCTAAAGGGATTTTAGTCTAATTTTTTTTAGAGCATGGTTTGTTGATCTCAGTAATTTTAAGATGTGCATACCTGCTGGCTGGGTAATTCTAGTCCACAGGTGTTAAAATTGCTGAGGTTGAGAAACACTGATTTAGAGTTTCAGTTTCACTTTATCTCCAACAAGACTTACACTCAGAATGTTCCCACTTAGATAAAAGTAGAGAAATTGTTTTATCTTCCCTTTATAGTTCTTAGGATAAAAATACTAAAATATTTTGGACCAGCAGCTCTAGCGGAGGAGTTAATGGAAGGGGAATCATTGGAGTTTGCATCCCTGCCTGTTTTGCTAAAGGAAATGCATTGGATTGGAAATGAAGACAGAAAGAATCCTTCTGTTCATTGGAGCAACATTTTTGAAACCATTATATTACCATGATGCATGACAATAGTTTGATTGTGTCCCAAGAAGCTTTACTGGACAGTTTCAAAATAGACAAGATGGTAGGCATAATATTGCACCCAAGGCCCACCTCTTTTGTGTGCATATATAATGAGTTCAGCTTGAATTGTAACACTGTATCTGCCATGTATGTTTGGATACTTCCCTCTCCCTGTGGATGATGTATCCTTTTGTGCATTGGTTTTCTGTCTTGTTAATATTTATAACTTGTGTTTATATTCTAAAGCCTATTACACAGATATCCAGAAACATATTGTTCTTAATTTTATTGATCAGTCAGTAAATAGTTCATTTGCATGTTCTTACAAATACTGAGAATACTCATTCCTCCAACTGAAATGGAATAAGTGTGTCTGTCAGTGGCCATTAATGATAATTTCTATGCATATCTGAGCATTAGTTGCTTATGAACAAGAGAGTTGTTTTTCCTTACAAGGACTTGCCATACAGACAATTTGTCTGATCCATAATGATTGTTCTTATTCAATTGAATGTAGAAAAATGTTTGGTGGATTTCAAAAAATTAATTTGGTAGCAGAAAGACTGGAAACATTTTAGGAACATCAGATATCTGGAGTTGTGTATTTTGAAATGCAGTGTTTGCATGTACCTATTTTGTGATATAACCTTTTGATTCTCTGATGATCTCCTAAAGGCTTTTGTCAGTCTTGTCAAGTCCAGAACAATTTGAAGTCGAAAAACTGGCCTCCTTAATCAACTGTACTTCAGAAATGTTGAATTAAAACTTATAATTTTCAGGCATTATGAATTAGAATTATTGGACTTTTATTCCCATATATCTGGAAGATATTGGATTGGATTATCTATTCTGCTTTTGCGTGCACATGGAAGGTTTGTTAAGATATAACAGTTGAAGAATGATTAGTGTTTCCATGTGATTAGAAATACTGTATGTTTCTATTACAGGCAGTTGATTTATAATTACCCAGAACAGATGTTTGCTGCTGCTGGAGTTATGGCAATTGAACATGCAGATTTTGCTGGAGTTGAGCGTCTAGCTCTTGTGACAGGTAAATAAATCCTACATAGTGTTGACTTTAATTATTTACCCTTGAAATATTTTCAGTTTAGTTGGAGAAAATGGGATAGAGAAAATGAAAAGAAAGAATGATAATTTCCTAACTTTTGGAAAAAAAAATTCTGAAGCTTAAGAATACTTAAAGGTATGTTATGTAGGGAATGGTAGCTATGGATGGGTGGGTAGAGATTGGGTGTCCACTTTTCCTGTGAATCAAAATGCCTTTCCCTTGTGCAAAATCTTGAGTTGTTTTGAATGACAACTTCTTTTTATCATTATTCCTTGTTGATTTATCATGATACTCATCAGATAAATTTCATAGTTTTGCATTTTTAAATTTGGTTTTTAGGTTGTAAGAACAAATTATTCACACATCAAAGAAGATGCTGGACAATGTCAAATAATCAAAGTGGACTTTCAGTATTTTTCTATTCTTGGATAGAAGAGGATTTGTTACAAAGTAGCAGTATATAGTAGCCATTTCTTCATAAAGCTATCAGAGATACTTAGGAAGAGAATGCATTTTTGCTTTATTTTAGCAATTTGGAAGATAAATAGTCCATTATTGGACTATTATGCAAGTGAAATGATTTATGTAAACTTTAACTTTTTAGGTGGCGAAATTGCTTCAACTTTTGATCACCCAGAACTAGTAAAGCTAGGAAGCTGCAAACTAATTGAAGAGGTCATGATCGGTGAAGATAAACTTATTCATTTCTCTGGAGTTGCTATGGGTAAGATGGATTGAGCAATCCTCCAGTTATTCCTATCCTACTAAATGTTGGACACAACAATCCTAATCCAATTATTTAGAAGCTATTATTTATACTGTGCAGTGATCGGACCAAAATAGTAGAGGAAAAATGCAAAATTAAAAATAAGAGAATGTAAAAGTAATATTTGACCATATGTGGAGAGAACCCATGAAGTCACATTGATGATTCATACTTTTCATAACGCTCCTGCATTATAATGTACATATTGTATTTCTGATCTAGTAAATATAGTGGAGTTAGTAAGCCCATTAATAATAAGAAACAATGCATGCCACACACTTTGTAGAACTATTAATCATTAGATGCTTCATCCCTGCTCAGAAAGGGATGTGAATGCTGAGATTTGTTCTGCCCATATAATACAGAATTTATGAAATTATTATATAGCATAAAGGTCAATTAAAATGTGAGCATCAGACTTTCTACAAGTAACTTTTGAACTAGTCTTTATGTATCATCTAATAATCTTAAGACTTAAAATTTAAATTTACGTATCTCCCTTTTTTGATTCTTAGGTGAAGCTTGCACCATAGTCTTACGTGGTGCAACACAGCAAATCATTGATGAGGCTGAAAGGTCTCTGCATGATGCACTCTGTGTTCTTGCCCAGACAGTCAAAGATACTAGAACTGTGTATGGTGGAGGTGAATATTCAAACTTTGAAATTTACACTTTCTTCAATGCAAAGATTATGTATTTACTCACATTGACTAAGATTTGGCTTTTCAAATTTTCAGGCTGTTCAGAGATGTTAATGGCTAATGCAGTGTGGGAGCTTGCAAAAAGAACCCCTGGCAAAGAATCGTTAGCAATGGAGTCTTTTGCTAGGGCTCTAAGTATGGTAAGCTCTTGTCCAGTTAATTGTATTAGAAGTAAATATATAAAGCTAAAACATGGAAAAGACCAGCTGGCTAGCCTTTTGGGAGAAATCAGCATTCGTTTTTGTGGGATACGTTACTTGTTCCATGAGTTTTGAAAAAAAGTTACTGATTAATATTCTGAATATTTTTCTTCAAGGTAGCCATTCACATAATGTACAGCATATAATGTAAAAGGCCCAATTAAAAGGAATATGTCTGGAAATGGAGTAATACTATAATTGACCCTGTTCCCCAATTAGCAACTTAGCTGTAATTGAAAATACTTAAATGTGAATAACTAATATAGATTTGTTCCATGGTATGTTTGAATTAGCTTCTGTTGCTATTTGGTACTGATTTCAAATAGTCCTTTAATAAAGTCCTATCTTTGCAGCTCCCAAATATCATAGCTGAAAATGCTGGATATGATAGTGCAGATTTGGTTTCCCAACTTCGAGCTGCCCACAGTGAAGGGAAGAATACCTATGGACTTGGTAAGTTCGTGTTTTTAATAAAATCTTAGTGCCTGAGTGGGGAAAAAACCCAGTGGGCATTTGCTGATGAACTGCAGTTTCTACACTTCAGTGTCTAAAAATGAGAAAGTGTTAAAATATTCTTTCTTTGTCCCCTTCACTTGCTTAGAACGTTCATTGGAAACTATTGTGAGTTTAATTCTAATATTAATTCCAAACACAGCTTAGTTTCTTCTATGCGTTTTGAACTTTGGCTTCATATAGGCCTAGAAAATGTGGCCATGCCTAAAAAAATAGATATGGAAATTTAGTGTAAATCTTCAAATTTCTCTGATAAAACCTCAGTCATGGGCTGGTTGTGAACCTAGAGACAGTCCTCACATCTAAATGGACACCTGAGCTCTTTCTCTACAGTTCACCAACTAACCAAAAGCATAAGCTCCTAATATGGATAATATTATAAACAATAATTGTGTGGTTGAAAATTGCAACAGAAACAAAAATGAAAAAGTCGATAATTCTCTGTAATCTCTTGAAGATATGAAAGAGGCTGCTATTGCGGACATGGCAAGTCTAGGAGTCGTTGAAAGCTTTCAGGTGAAACGTCAGGTTTTGTTGAGTGCTGCTGAAGCAGCAGAAGTCATTCTCCGCGTTGATGACATCATTAAGGCGGCACCAAGGTAAAGTGCAACTTTTCAGCACTTGTGAGAGAATGAGCTAATATCAAATATTTTGCAATGGGTGGGCAGGATTTTCGAGCAGAATGTTTTTTCTAGTTACTGTCTTGACCTCTGAGGGCAAGAGGGAACAGGACATAGATGCAGGGATATCACCAGAGATAGGTTGAAATTATTAATTTTTAGGAGAAGTTGAAGAGAAATAGTTGGGTTAATCTCTGTGGAGACTCAATATATGTATTGTTGTTTAAAAAGGCCAAAAATTACTCTCATTTGGTAATAACATAGTTGGAAGGGATGCACCAATAGGACATCTATATTTTTGATTATCTACCCATGTTTTTATAGTTTAAAAATGGCAGATATAGCTTCACTATTTAATGATTCACTGTTACCAGGTTATATGAGCTAATACTACTTAATTAAATCTTAAATTGAGATTTATTATTTATAATCAATTGTGCTACAGTGGTTAGAATGCAGTATTTTGTGCAAACTGCCCACAGCCTAGAATTCGATCCTGGTGAGTGTCAAGGTTGACTCAGCTTTCCATCCTTCTGAGGTCGGTAAAAGGAGCCAGATTGTTGGGGCAATATGTTGACATTATAAACTGGCCAAAGAGTTGCTGTAAAGCACTATAAATCTAATCGCTATTGCTATTGCTATTTTGAATAAAGAAATACTTTCCTGTCCTGTGGCATCTGCTTATACTCAATTCTGTTGCTTCTTTCAGGAAACGAGTACCAGATCGGTATCCTTGTTGAACATTCTGCATTCGGAAAGAACATTTGAACCAGACTGGGTTGTACTTCTAACAGATTACAGAAGGATTGGCACATTTAGCACTGACGCATAAGTGTTTTGGTTTAACTTGTATTGTTTTTTAAAACAACACCTAATTCATTGTACATCTGTACTCCTTCACTGTTCTTTTTGTGTAGTACTCATAATAAACATTTCAAATAGAAATAGATTAATCTTTTATTTTCCTATCATTATTTCACTGAACGTGCACTTAAACCTGGAAAAGTGAAAGAGCAGATTATTTTAAACATTTGTAGATGGCAGCTTGATCTTATAAGCAGAGTTCAGGATCATTATTTTAAATTAAAAATTGCATCTTATGTTTAGTTCATTTAAGACTATTCCTCAGCTCCCATCAGCCTCAGCTAGTGTGGCCAGTAATAAGGAATTAGGGAAGTTACAATTGAACGCATCAGAAGAGTATCAGATTGGTTGTTCTTACGTTAATAAAGAGAAGATATTGCAGTAAATTTACTTTTATGTACTAGCACGTGCAAAGTAATTTGGCTCCTAAGTAGTGTATATACTCTCAGATAAGCCAACAATTTTAGGTACCGAAATGCACCGCCAAAATTGGGTTTGGCTTACCTGCCAAATAGACTTTTAAAAATATATTCTATATATATGTAAGACCATCTGTGGATAAGCAGACTCTTGAATTTTTAATCAAAATATGAAAAATGTGCCACCTGCAGATAAGTCAGTTGTGAAAATTGAAATATGAAAACTTTTAGGGTTCATCTTTCAAATTCATTTTGTTGGTATGCTTTAAAATTCTGGAGGTAGATACATTCGTTGGAGCAAAACAATAGTTTCATAGTAGTCTTAATCAGAACAGATGGATGCGTTTGGTATGAAACTTTGAAGACTTAGCCAGCATTTTGAGATGCATGAATCAATAAGAAACTCAGGATTTACAAGAGGTTGAAAGAAAAGAGAAATATTTTTAGACAGACGCATCTTTCTGAATAAAAAAACCCTTTCACCTTAGGAACGCATTTGTAAACTGAATAGCAATTAGAGAAAATGCACAAATCATATATTTTACACTTGGTTTCAAAAGCAGAGAATAATATTTTTATTTCATAAGTTGAAATTGTGGGCTGTATGAAAACTGAAATAAGATTCCAGGTTCAGCACTTCTGGCCAGGAAAGAGTCTTCCTTCTGTCATTCTGGAAGAGCTCATAAAGCATAATGTGGAACTTTATATGTCAATGTTGTCCTGATATGCAGCTTTCTGTGTTCTATGTAACAGTGCAAAAAGCATTGTGGCTGCATTGGGCTTCGTGTGACATGGAAGGCTGCATTCTGAAATGGGTGCCCTAAAGTATTTGCAAGGGAACACATTTTGATCCCTGCCCCTCAGGGCCACAGAAGGGTAGCTGGTTGGACATAACGTTTTGCTTCCTGCTACATATACCTTCCAAGCCTTCTTGGGAAGGAAACTCCTTAATTTTGGAACCCTGACTTAAAAGTTAGTAACTTAAATGTTCGGTAAATTTATGAAATGTCTAATAGCAGTTAAGAGCCACATGCCCAGGAGGGCATAGCCCCATCTAATGCAGGTTTTTAAAATCGGAGTGAAATGAGTTAGGAATAAATGATAACTAATCCATTGAATACACAAATGTCTCCCATTAGATTTCCTGAAACAAGGTAGCATTTTGTGTCAGTTGAACCGTCTAGGTCAGACATGTCAAACTCGCGATGTCACGTGACGTGCAACGTATCGGGACGGTTTTGCCATTGCTGGCAATGGGGTGGGCGCGGCTTCTGGATAACGCGTCTGGCCTGTGGGCTGGCAGTTTGACACCCTTAATTCTAGGTAGAGGACATTGCAGCAATTCAGCCCTGGAAGTTACAAGGTGAATTAATGTAATTGTCTTTTCTAAGAAAAAAAATATTCTCAATAATGGATACAATGTGACCATGTATTTTAAACTTGAGGGCTTAAGAGTGGAATATTGGTAAGCAACTTAAGAAACCCACCATTCCCACCCACACAAAAAAGCCTGAAAAAAGACATGTCTTCTATGGACTTGTCATGTTATTCAATGATGTTGCTACTCATACATGAAGTTATCCATCCCTATATAGATGAAAAGTATGTTATTTTTCAATACCTAATATCTAATTTATCAAGAACCGCTGTGTTCTGGAATACCCATAGTGTATCAATATTGCTGCATAAAATTATGGAAGTATAATCGATGAGCATTTCATGGCCACCTACAGCCTTCCAGGCATCAATTTGTAGCCTCAAAAATGCACCAAATTCCTGCCACCAAATTACAGTAGCCAAATATTTCCATTTAAAAGTGACCATGTGCAAGGAAAAATAAATCATCGCTAACTTCCATTTCCTCATGGCTTCCTGCTGAAAAACATTGGCTTTGCCTATCCAGTAAAGATACTGCCCCTTGCCATCTCCCTTTTCGGTAATCTTTGGAGATCGTACATGATACATGTAGATTAAAATTGCTGCCCTAGTCTGGAAAAAGTGATTCACACACCTGACCTGGATGCTTTTGACAGAGAGAAGAAAATCAAGCAAAAGAGAGTTTGGTCTAGTGCAGACATGTCAAACTCGCAACTTCACATGACATCGTGCAACGTATCGGAGCTTTTTCCCCATTGCCGGCAATGGGGTGGGCGCGGTTTTGGGATGATGTGTCTGGCCCGCGAGCCGGCAGTTTGATACCCCTGGTCTAGTGGGTTAAGGCCCCAGGCTGAAAAGTGGAAGACCATGAGTTCACATTCTGCCATAGCCATGAAAGCCAGCTGGATAACTTTGGGCCAGTCACTCTTCCAACCCAACTCACTTCACAGGGTTTTGGGGAAAATAGAAAGATGTATGTTGGTTATGTTTACCACCTTGAGTCATTTGTAAAAATAAAGGCAGGAAACAGATGAGTTAGAGTGTGTTTGTGATTTACTTTCCATAAAAAATATGGAACAAAAGTTAAAATATTTCTCAGCTGCAGTAATTAACAAAGTGAGCTGGGTAAATACATGAAAAGGAACGAAGAATGATAAATCATAAAAGTATGAGAGAAAAAATCCCAAATCATTTTTATCCAGACTTTTAATAATTCTTAAGAACATTTTAGGATCTGATTGGAAGACCTTATTTAAAGAGCAGCTAGTTTGAAATGTTGCTTATTTATATTAACCAATAATTATAGACAGGATAAAAGGTTTCAAAATGTTTTCAGGATGCTTAATCTAGACAATGCCTCCATTATTAAAGAGTCCAGTGCTATAGTTTATTGACCGGGGGGGGGCGGCGGAATATAAAAAATTCATTCAACGTCTGCTTAAATAAAAAATGGCCATCCTGTCATCTGATTCATCTGTGCACTGTTTTAGCCTTCCATTTTGATTCTTGGGAAAAGAAGCAGTTATATAACATTACAGCTGCTGACTGCCGTCTCTGTTCTGAACTCTTCAACTACGCATTTGCTACAAGTGTTGAAATAGCTACCGTGCAGGTGCAGGCATACAGATGCATACATACCACTGGAACAAATGATACTCTGCTAATGTCACCTTCATGCAAGCCTGCAAAAGCAAAAGCCAGTCCAAACGTCCTGTCGAACTTTTCTGAGAGGCAGCAGTAGGCACTAATAATTCTTCGGGTCTTTGGTGTGTGAGGGATGTTCTTGCTCTTTAATTGGACAGTTTGCAGGAGAGAGGAGGAGGGGGAGGCAGCAGGGAGTTAATATCCTCAATTCCTTTGTCCTTGTCCATCCCAGATCGCTTCCTAGGCTCAGGGCTCTCCTCAGACCACCTCCCAACTCTGTGTACCCCCTTAGCCACCTTGGGTGCATTTCTACAAGGGTTGTGGTCATAGATCACTAATTTCAAACCATTCAGATGGACGAGACTGGGGAAATCATGAATGGCATTGCAGTCCACATCAATCACTTCCAGGAAAGGCATGTGCAAAAGCACTGGTGGGAAATCGGTCAGTAAGTTGCTGGAGAGCCAGATAGTACGCAGTTCCTTCAGATACTGTAGCTGTTCGGGCAGAGAGCGCAGTGCATTGGATCCAGCGTGTAGCGTCTTGAGGTGCTTCAGCTCACACACTACATTGGGCAGGCTGTATAGGCGGTTGGATTCAATCCATAAAGTCTTGAGGTTTTGGAGCTGATGCAACTCTGCAGGTAGGTCTCCCAGTTTGTTATTGCCCAGATAAAGGATACACAGCTGTTTCAAGGTGCACACCACTTGGGGTAGTGTGTGGAAATTGTTGAAATCCAATGCCAGGATCTGAAGGTTCTGTAACTGTTCTAATTCAGGGGGCAGATGATTCAGGTTGTTGTTGCTCAGGTACAGCTTGACCAGTTCCCTGAAAGAGCAAACACACACAGGAAACCGTCTCACTTGCCTGCCACTCAGATCCAACATTTTATCAATTGGCATCTCTTCAAGGTCTCCCAGGATGTATTTCTGGCACTCATCAAATGGGAGAAAGGCTATAATTGCTCTTAATGTGTTGCCCATTCTTACAAGCTGCAATGGCTTTTGGAGTCAGATGAATATTCCTTGTAGATGTAGAAACTCTCTGAGTTTTACTCTGCTCTTCTGGCATTTCCTCTTCCCAGTAAGTAAAATAGAGGCATGGTCTACATGGCAACAATCATGATTTTCAAGAGCCCTGGAATATTTCTGATAAGTGAATGAGTGTCTGCTGATGAGAATTACAGACATTCCTATGGAGCAGCTCTAATAGAAAAGGGCAGTAAAACTATCTCAGTCAAGTTCTTGTTGATCTCAAATGTTTTTGGAAATGCTTCTGAGTTTCCTCTTTAGGACATTTCATTTTTGAGGTTTAATGTAATCAATACTTTCAGCAATTTATCCATTCATATGTATGGGTTGAGACGTGTTAAATCACGATATGGCTTCCTGATTTTGGTTTAGAATGTGGTATGAATCTGTGTTTATGGTGGGGTGAACAAGATGAACAAGGCATTGAATATAAGCCTCAGTAGCTGAAAAATTAGGCCAGAGTATGGACTTAATTTCCCTTCCATTTCATATGATCCTAATTCAGATCTGGGTCCCCACTGACAGAATTTTATTTAAAAAGTAGTAAGCATGGAATGAGAAATGTTTTAAATCATCATCTGGTTTGAAATGCAATGGATTAGTGCAGTCACATTTCTTGTCAGAATCTGGTTTTGTGTTACAAAACACAAACTGTCATATTTATTAAATAATTTAATAACTATGACAATTTGTGTTTTGTTACATTTTTTTAGTACATTCTTCAGTATTTTTGGGAATGTACCAAAATAAAAAATTTAGATGGGAAGGTCTGGTTTACCATTTAACCATTAATCTGTTTTATCAACATAGATCATTATGACCTTAAGCTATTGCATCTTGTGACCATTGACATAGCCAAAGTCTCAGCAGAGAGATAATGAAATAAAATATTGCAGATAATGAGTTTTGGAAAGTCTTTGGTATGTGAGGAGTGGGTGGGGACAGATTATTATATTTGTTCTACCTCTGAAAGATGGAAGCTTTTAGGAAAAAAAGCTTTCAGGGTGCAATGAATGTTTTTTTCCCCTTTTCCAATATTTTATCCTCCAATAACATGTAACGCTCGGAAGATTACTGGACCAATATTTCTGGCTGGATATGGTTTGAACCCTGTTTTCCTCAATTTTAGTTCACTCAAACCATGAGATTACACTGATTCTGAAGTAAGACAGTGTCAAGTTATTTTCCTTTCTTGAGTCATTTTGAGAGCCAGTTTGGTGTAGTCATTAAGTCAGTCTAGAAACCAGGAGACCACGAGTTCTAGTTCTGCTTTATGCAAAAAGCCAGTTGGGCTACCATGAGCCAGTCCCTCTCTCTCAGCCCTCTCGGAAGGAGGCCATGGGAGAACCACCTCTGAAGGACCTTGCCAAGAGAATTGCAGGGATTTGTTCAGGCAGTCTCTGAGAATCAGACGAATTGAATAGAAGGGGGAAAATGAGTCATTTATCTGTATGATATTCATATTTTTACAAAACTCTGAATTTATTATTTATTGAATCCTATTACACCTTCACCAGAAGGATGCTCAGGCAGCATATATTAAATTCTGAAAACACAAGATTATTATAATATTCCAATATAATCTGATACAAACAAGGTCTTTTAAATATCACAATCAGCAACCATCCAACTTTTATTTAAAATTGATCTCAATGAAAACTGAATAGACAATTAAAATATTTATAAAAAATAATTTAAAAAAAAAATCTGGGCAAACAAGTATGTTAATTTCATGCCAAACTCTGTAAATATATAATAATACGAAGACTTCTTTACAGTCAAATACTAGCACATACATTTCAAATACATCATAACAGTTGGAATAATTAATCAGTGGAGTGACTTGCCTCCAGAAGTTGTGGTTGCTCCAACACTGGAGGTTTTTAAGAAGCAATTAGACAATGATTTGCCTGAAATGATATAGGGTTTCCTGCCTGAGCAAGGGGCTGGACTAGAAGACCTCTAAGGTCTCTTCCAACTCTGTTATTCTGTTATAATTTCTCCAGAAAATAGCTCAAAGATGCCCACCCTCTTAAAGTACTCAGTCAACAGCTGTGCTCTAGGATGCTCCAGAAACAAGCCTTCCTTCAGATGTTTGGTCACATTTAGACTAGGAGAAAAGGCTTTTAGTGACATGTATGCAACCAGGTAGCAACTATTATTAAAATAATTTGTGTCAGAAAACATGCTGATCGAATAGAATAGAATAGAATAGAATAGAGTAGAGTAGAGTAGAGTAGAGTAGAGTAGAATAGAATAGAATAGAATAGAGTAGAGTAGAGTAGAGTAGAGTAGAGTAGAATAGAGTAGAGTAGAGTAGAGTAGAGTAGAATAGAGTAGAGTAGAGTAGAGTAGAGTAGAGTAGAGTAGAGTAGAGTAGAATAGAATAGAATAGAATAGAATAGAATAGAATAGAATAGAATAGAATAGAATAGAATAGAATAGAATTCTTTATTGGCCAAGTGTAATTGGACATACAAGGAATTTATGTCCAGTGAATAAGTTCTCAATGTACATACAAATAAGAAAGTGATAGGTCATAGATCATAAACCATAAAATACACTCATATAAATCATCAGATACAAACAACAATTGATAAATCATAATAGTTCACTGATCTGACAAGTAGATCCCAATTTGGGTCTGCCCATCCCTCACAGATTACAATATTTATACAAAACAACTGTGCTTTTACAGCATAATGCAGATGTCCTGCCAAACAGCTATTGATTCACCAAAAGCTGATTGGGTTCCAGTGAACCACACTGACACATAAAAGAGCAAATGCTCCAAGAAATCAGCTGCACTTTCATTTTGAATACATTGAAAGCATGAAGGTTCTCTTAGTAACTTTGTTTTATATTCCGTTTATGACTGCTCTGATAAGGTAAGAAAGAATTTCAGAGCATACTTATTTGTGTGTATATGCAGCAATATGAAAGAACTGTATCAGTCTGCTTCCTTAGAAAAGTTTATGATGTTTAAATAATGTCAGAAACTATTAGAGATTGACGTTACTATAGTTTTCATTTCTGGCAAAACCAAAATGAATCACATGAATCCAGTTCTTAAAGGCCAGAATATTTAAGCACTAACTGTAATTTATCTGCTATGGAAGTAGGTGATACATGTAGACATCTCCTGCTGAGTCTCTCAGATGTTATATTAGAATATAACAAATCTTTATTACAAATACAAATATTAGGAAAAAAGAAAGAAAAAAGAAAAGAAGGTACTACAGTATCTGATTTTTTTGACTGGTTATAAATGCGTTTATATTTTACCCACTCTCTAAAGTTTCATCATAGTTTCCTTCTTCCCCGAGCTATCCTGTTGTTTGTTTGTTTTTCATTTTGGGGCTAATGTTTTGGGCTGGAAGAGGGTCCATCTGGATAATCCAACAGTAAATCTCCCTCAGCTCCAGATAGTGTTGCTACTAAGATTAAGACACACTTCTAAGGCCTGAGGTCTTGCAGGTTGAACTGGCAGAGAGTGCCCCACATTGAATCCAAGACCATCATCTCCCTGGATGAATTGCGTGTCACAGGGAGCTTAATTTTTATATCTCTGTGGCCACTTTTTCTAATGGCAAGGTCATAATTTAATTCCTTTTTTAACTTTTGTACTTTTGTAGTTTTAAGATATGCCCTGTTCACCGCCCTGAGTCCTTCGGGAGAAGGGCGGTATAAAAATTTAATTAATTAAATAAATAAATAAATAAATGGTTCATGTCCAGTCTAAATGGTTCATGTCCAGTGAGTATGTCCAATTAAACTAAAGAGATAAAGCCTACCAATAATGTTCTTTGATAATAGTATCAGTTCACTAAGTCTCAAAGCAGGAAAACAATGCAAATCCTGATATTCAGTACATGGCAGTGCCAACATTCAAATCCATATTTATGTTGTTCAATCAGGATTCCACTAGTTCAGTTTAATTCCATCCAAACTGTACTTCGGGAAAGAGGAGAACTGGAGCAATTTTGGAGGAATAATTTGCCTGAAAGTTTTGCTCAGAAGTACCATCCTTGCTTTCCATCTGATATTTTTTTGTCCATGAGAACTGCAAAGGAAAAGCTTCATAATTACATGAATGTGAGTATATTTGTAGAAAATGGAATGAAAAGAACAGGGTGGGACAGCTCTGTGGGGCAACCAGTAAACAAAAATAAGCATGGACCTAGGGCACCAAGAGAAGCGAAGGCCCACAGAGTTTTCCCCTTTAGCTGTTGTGTTCTAAACTCAACTTTAGCCCATTTTTTGCAACTGTCATTATCTGTCATGCTCTATTTTAATCTATATTGTATAAAAATAAGTTTTTTTTGTCATGCTGAATGACTAAAATTTAAAAGTTTGATTTGAAGGTGTCATCAGCTATACATTTGTTTCCATCCCACAGCGTGAGAGTTTTCCTTCCATTGTTGGGCTGTGTTGAGAGGAATGGAAACTTCTCCTGGAGAAGCCCTTAATTGGCCTCTTTAATGAGACCTTTTGCCTAGACCAACATATTATGCAAAACATGGTATACCATCAAAGCAATGAAAATGCTGTAGAAAAAAAATATCATCAGGTCCAGTTCCAAGTCGGGAGTAAATAAAATGGAGGCTAAGAAGCTGGAAATAAAAATGGAGGCTGCTTAGAAAAGAAGTTTCCGGTTTATTGATGAGCAGAACCTCCAACAGCATGCAGCTCTGGGACAGCTGACCAAACAGAGTTGAGAGTGGATGGATCTTTATAGGGCCCTGAGACTTTGTGTTTCTGGGTTGTGCAATGAGGTGGGCTTTTGTGTCTTTTGTTAGTCTGAAGAGGATGTAGCATTAATCCTATTATGTCCTGTTCTTAGATTTTGGGTGGGGAATGTAAATTCTTAATCCCATCAGCTCTGGAGGCAGAAGGCATTTTGCTTATGAGTGGTGTGCCCCAAATCTGCATTTCTAAAAGCTGGCCTCCTGAGTTTCTGCTTGGGGCAGGGGCTACTTACTAACTTTAAGATTTTTCTCCATTATTCCTTTGGGGAAATATAATATTTTGCCTTTTTTAAAATATCCCCCCAAATATTTCCTTCTCTAGAGGAGTGGGTGAGTGCTGACTTTCTACAATACCAATCAGACACTTATAACACTTAAACTCACTAATATTGTTGGCACACACAGTCATGTCATAATGTAGCAGATGCCTGTGATGGTTAATTCCTAAAAAATAAATTATGAGCTGCGGTTATGATAGTCTCTGGATTGATATGGAGAGTGGGTTGATATGGACAGAAATCCCAATAAGCTTCTGAAGGCAACAGTGGCTGATTCTCTCTTGACATCTCATGTTCAATTGCTCACTTTTTAAAATCAACTTCAGGATTATTTTCAAGCTGCACAAAAATAAAATTGCTGGCAGAGTTCATGTAAAGCTTTGGAGTGAGATATCACTGGTATGCTGATAACACCCAGCTCTACAGTTATTTGTACAGGATGTTCTGATCTTCCTGATAGTTGCTTAAATTTGAGAATGGGCTAGATGAAATCAAATGAACTAAAAATTTGCTTCTTGACCCCTCGCCAATAGCTTCGGGTTCCCATGTGACAATGACCACAAAGAGTGTGTTTGCACTGTGCCTTATCTAACCATTCCTGAGTTGCTAGACTTGGCCAAAGTTTCCAGGGCTGACTTGCTACTATAAATTACTTCATGTTGGGCAATCCTTGAGACGTATCCAATTGGTGTAAAATATCCTGGCATCCAGGCAGCAAATAGATGCAGAATATTGCTTGGCAGTTACTTTCTGGCTACCATTTAAAGTAGTGGTTTTAACATTTAAAGCCCTAGACCAAAAAAACACCCTGATTACCTGTGACCTAACCTGTTATATCAGGTTCTGTTTAATACCTAACTTATTAAATCAGGAAAAGAGGTTGTCTTCTGATGCCCTTATTCTCTGAGATCTTCTTGTTATGCATATGGGAAAGACCCTTCCCTACACAGCATCCATGCTGCATCTAAGAATTTTGCTCAGTCTCCACTTTTTCCAGTTTTAGAATAGGAGTTAGATCTTCCTATGAGCCATGCCTGTTCAATTTTAATTAGTTTACAATAACTTTTAAAATAGATTAGGTATTTATGCTGTGTTGAGTGCATATGGACATAATGGCAGAATATAGGTGGGAATTTTAAAAAATGCTTAATACAATATTTGTATAGAAACAGATATGCACCTCACAGAGTACAATACCAAGTTGTATTATACTGACTTAATAAGTAAAACAGCCAATAGTGGAGTTGATTTTATTGATTTGGATTCAGACCCCCACATGGTATTTTCCCCGCTCCTCTCTGTTGTTTCTGTATTGCTCAAAATGTCTTTCCTGAGCCTTGTGTGAGCTGCCACACGTTAATCTTTCTTTTACTATTTCTCCTTTCTACAGCACCCTTGCTTCCCATACAACCTATTGGGGTTGTTCCAAACATCCTTCCTCAGACAGGAAAAGCTTTCAAGAACCAAAATAAACTATAGGGAAATAAAAATGGGCAAATCCCATTTTGTGAGCAGAGACTTTGGGTTCAAACTATTTTATGGTTTACATTTATAATACAAATTAAAAACAGGTGAACAAATTAATAAAAAAATGTAATAAGATGAATCCAACTCTGCATTAATTTCCTAAAAAAGACCTCTGATGTAGAAGGATTTTCATTAAGGGGGGTGGTGTTAGTTCCCCCTATGCTTCCTGAATATTTTTTCCCCTTAAGGGCTGGGAAGCAAATAGAGTTAAACATGGAAATGACAGAATTAGCAAAAATCCATTCCCTTTATCTGAGGTTATGATAACATTGTCTGTGATAATAGTATGTTTGACTTCAGGCTTATGGGTTCTATTATGTAGGTGTTTTTACCAGACTCAAAGGGCCCACTCAAGGCAGCTAGAAGCCAGTTAGAGAGCAGAGGGTACAATTAAGCCAATGGGTTTTCTAAACCCAAAACTTATCATCTGTGTTTACAAAATAATAGTTCTAAAGATGAAGCTGGAATTTTAGATATCAGTTTCAACACACACCACCCCCACCCCCAAATTCTCCAGGTGGCTAACAGGATCTTCCCAAGACTTTGGTCAAGAACTGGTCATTTTCATGTTTTAAAGATGAGAAGCGTAGCTATGAGAGAAGCCCCTATACTGCCCTTTCTTACAAGATGTCTGGGCTGAAGCCCTAGAACTGAAAAGGGTTTAGAGCAAGTTGGAACTTGGTAGGTGACTGATTACTGAATGATGGATGTCTTTTTCCTCCTAGGCCCAATACTACGGAGAAGTGAGCATTGGCACCCCCCCACAGAAATTCTCTGTCATACTTGACACTGGATCTGCTGATCTTTGGGTACCATCAATATATTGCAGGAGTGATGCTTGTTGTAAGAAATATTTATATCATTCAAGTACTTAAATGAAATCACCAAAGAAAAGTTCAAATTCTGCAGTAAAGAATTTTGTCATTACAGAGGAAACTAGGGGGAAAGAATTGTTAATTCATGATTTCATCTAGTTCTCTCATGGATATCGAACCCCCTTTGAAATTTCTTCTGATATTTCCCATTCATTTCAGGAAGATGATACAACTTTTCAAAAATTGTGTCATTTTTTAATTGTCTCATTTTTTAAATGAACATTTCAATTTTTCTATTTTTATTGATTTGTCTGTTTCTTTTAAATTTGTGGTCTTATTATTTTTATTTTATTTAAACTGTTTTACATGAGGAGGAAAGTCTGTAAAGAACCAAAATAACCAGGAAGAAAGAATAGTAGAATGCTTGAGCTGATATCTAATATACCCAATTCCTTTAGCCTAAATAATCTATTATCATGATAGATGTAGGCAAAGATGTTCATATTAACAAAAGTATTCTGTGTATCTTTGAATCTGAAGCTAATTTTTCATCAAGTGATTATTCTGCCTTAGTGGGGCTATTTCCTATAGCCATTCTTCAGAAGCAGTCAAGAATTTTTAGCTGCAGAGTTTCTCATTGATGCTTTTGTAAAGAAACTAGATTTGAAGTGAGTCGGAAACACTTTTGAACCTTGGCAAGAGAATCTCAGTATACTTTGAAAGGCTTAACAATCAGATCCAAATATCAGCTTTGCTGAGGGCTGCACCACAATATTTATCTCTCTGAACAAAGAAGGTGACATTCTTCCCTAACATGTACAAAAACTGAATAGACTAGCAGTTTAATAATATTTGAGCAGCCTCTGTTTCATCTCACAAGGGAAGGCTCACTAAAGTTGCATGGAGCAGATTTCAGTTCTGCCTTCCAGCAGTTCAGTTCAGCTTCTGTCACATAAAGCAGCTGCCAACTGGGCCAACTGGGCCAACTCTCCACGGGACAATTAACCATTCAATTTAATTATTTAAAATAAATACAAATTATTTTATTTTTTGTCATTCACATTTCATTTTGTCCCTCCTTTTGAATCCTTCCTTTAATGATTCTGTTCCACCATTTCTTTGATATTAGTACAAGTTGTACCATTGTGAGTTGGCCGTGATGAATTGTCATAGACCGGCTGCCTCATTCTCTTTAAGAGTAACTCTGCTGGCTTCCGGTTCTGGGTCATGGCACTGGCAGACGCGCGGGGGATCACTCCTCCTGCCGTCTGGCTTTCTTTCACCAAGGGACCCCTGAAAGGGGGTCAAAAATCACCTTGGAGGGGTGACGAGCAGGGAAGAGGATTCTCCGATCGATTGTGGGAGGGCAGCAGCCCCCCCTTGACTTAGAACAGCTCTTCAGACTGACGAAGAAAGGATCGGCCACCCCCATGGGCCATTTTTAATGCCGTTTCCAGCCAAGGCCAAACTAACATCTTAGCACTTGAAAGCACAGCGGAGGAACTGGGTGACACCTGCCTTCTCCCCCTCCCAACTTTCTTTTCTTTGCCTGTTAAAAACCCTCTGAAATTGCTTCCCCCTGCGAGGAGAGGGGGAAGGGATTTTTTTCTTCTCCCACCCTCTTAAAAGGCAGCGTTTGAATACATTGGGGGAAAAAAGCATCCTGAAAAAATATAATTAACTAATTGGACTTGCATCCCTCTTACATTTGGCAACCTAAAAGGCTCCTATCTTCACGGGATCTGGCTATTTTATGCATTTGACAAAAAAGGAAAAAAAGAAAAAAGACGAAGAAGAACTTAAATTTGATAAAAGCCCACTCTTTCTCAAAAGGATTTTAAATAACATTGGGGATATCTTGTGGTTAAGTTTGGTACAGCAAGTGAATATCTTTGGCAGATAAATCTATTTATAACTCATCTGTCCTTGGCATTAGCTAAAGATAAAAACTTGAAACAGCTGGGAGATGAATTTGGCTTCTAAGAACTGTGGAAGTGAATATTTACTGACTCTTGTTTAAAAATTAGCCTCCGCTAAAAGACTAACTATAACTATTCCAGAAATGGAGGGAAACCAGCTACAAACTTCAATTGACTATAAGCTCATACTTGAAAAAATTCTTGAAGCCACTGAGATAATTAATTCTAGATTGAAAGATAAATGTGCTAGCTTGAAACCACAAATTGAAACCCAGACTCCAACTAAAGAACTTATAGCCCAGAAAACAACAAAACTGGAAGAAACCACCTCTAAAACAGAGGACTCTAAGGAACAACAGGAAGATATTTAAAAACTTAACAGAGGAAGGAAGAGACCAGACTGAAGAGAAGATAAAGATATTAGAGCAAATACAGAGATTTGAACCATCAGTGCAACAATTCAATGATTATAAATGGTTTAGCTTTTCTGGATCATTGATGGCTACACAGTCTCCCTCGATTCAAGCAATATGTGCTGGAACAAAGGGAGACCTATCTGACAAGTTTTTGGTCTGAAAACCTGGTTGGTAGAAAAAGAAAGCTAGAGTTAGGTTTTTAAAAAAAGAACTGAGAGAGCTACTAAAGGCTATTCTTTTAGTAAGGTGTGATCTATTAGGTTATGAAATAGAAAATATCTATGAGATAAAACTAGAATATGTTTATCTATTTACTAGGCTTATTTTAGATAGTATAATTTGTGTAATGAAACAATGGAAATTTGGGTTATGGATGCTATTATGGATGTTAGAGGTTAAATTTGAATACTTTAACTAAAAATTAAGAATTAGAATTCAAAACAGAACATGGATATGTATAAGTAAAAATAGATTGACAAATCTAGGTTATTGTATTAGTAAGCTGTGATGTATCAGGCTGAGAAATAGAAACGTTTATGAAGTAAAACTAGAATTTACCTATATAGGTATTAGGTTTATATTAGATGTTATAAATTTTGTGTAGTGAAATAAGGGAAACTTGGGTTATGGATGCTATTATGGATGTTAGAGGCTAAACTTGAATACTATAATCAAAAGTAAAAATTAGGAAAAACTTAAAAACAGGATATGGATATGTATTTATTTATTTTATTTTATTTTAATTGAATTTCTATACCGCCCTTCTCCCGAAGGACTCAGGGCGGTGTACAGGGCAATAAAAACACTACATAAAAAAGTTAAAAGTAAGATTAAATTAATTAAGCCCTAACAATAAATAATTAAAAATACCCCAAACCCTTAAACCAGGCCGGCCTGTTCAAATAAGTAGGTTTTCAGATCACGGCGGAAAGAGCGAAGGTCGGGAGCCATCCGGAGCTCAACCGGTAATTGATTCCAAAGGGCTGGCGCGCCCACAGAGAATGCTCTCCCCCTGGGGCCGCAAGCCGACACTTTCTGACCGATGGCACCCTGAGGAGGCCCTCTCTGTGGGAGCTCACAGAACTAAAAATAGACTGATAATTGTTTTAACTGAGCATGTTATTGTTAGAAATTTTCTAGTTTAAGAATGTTATATTAAATGTTAAGGTAAATAGAGAAGGATGTTCTGATAATGTAACCTGAGATAGGTACTAAAAACTCTGTTATTGAACCTTTGATTACCCAGTCACCATGATGCTTTCTAAATATTTTGATGTTAAATTGGAAAACTAATAAAACTTATTTATAAAAACAACAACTGCTTTCTGCCAGAGAGTTTGACCCTGGACTATGTAACATACTTTAATTCCATGTTTTTATTTTGCTGAGAAAATATTTTAAAAAGTTAATCCTACTTTCCAGAAGAAATAATGGGTTAAGATCAAACTTTATTTTTACAGTAAAACACAACAAATTCAAGTCATTTCTGTCACATTCCTTTCAATATGGAGGGCGACAATTTTCTCTGCGATATGGTACTGGGCACCTCATGGGCATTTCCTCCAAAGATGTAGTCCAGGTGAGAGAACTGTTGTTATCTTCAAGGGTTTTATTTTTTCTGAGAATGTGTACTAGAATTAAGAAATAAATTACTGGAGATAAATGAGACCAATTGCCTTCTAAAAAGAATTCAACTAAAATAGGTGCCTTCTTGTCAGGGGAGCTAGGAATAATAATATCCTAAGGAAACAATTGAGAGCCAGTTTGATATAGTGGTTAACGTGTTGGCCTGGAAACCCAGAAACAATTATTTTTACTCCCATCTTAGGCATGAAAAACTGGCTTGGTGCCTTTGGACCTGTCACTCTTTCTCAGCTCAACTGAGCTCAAAGAGTTGTTGTGGGGAAAATATGAGGGGAAAAAGGAGTGTTGGTATGTTGGCTGTCATGAATTATATATGAAAAAGGTGGAATAAAAATCTAAATAAAACAACAATTACCTTGAAATGATTCCTGCAATACAGTATGCAGCTACAATTTTTTTCATATTATTTTTCTTTTACAATTGATGAACAGATTAGCAACATTTCCATTGAGGCCCAAGACTTTGGTGAATCTCTCTTGGAGCCGGGCAACACCTTTGTCTCTGCGTACTTTGATGGGGTGTTGGGCCTAGCATATCCTAACTTGTCAGTGGTAGAAGCTGTTCCAGTCTTTGACAATATGATGAGACAGAATTTGGTTGAACAGCCTGTGTTTTCCTTCTTTCTGAACAGGTCAGTATTTTCATGTGAATAGAAGGGAAAACATTAATATACACAAATGGAGGAGAAATAGATGAATCAGTTGATTAATATCTATTCAAGGGTTATTTACTTCTCATGCCATTGCCTCTTTGGGGAATATTATTGATTATCTAATTCTGCATTATATATTCTGGGAAACACTATTTGCAGCTCTTGGAAATTTTGTTTTGTAGCCACAGAGGTTTCTTTCTCTCAAAATAAACCACCAAATCACAACATGATTACCTGTTAATTTTCAGCCAGTCTATTTGATCAAAGTTCTGTATTTTTTTTAAATTAAAAAATCTATTTTTCTATGAACAACTTTTTCTAATAGATTATTACATGTTCTATAAGCCTATTTCCCTGCTTATATCTGTATACAGCTTTCCAATTAATATATATTATAGACATTTCCAAATATATATCCATTGCATGAAACTTCCCCAAATATGCACTATTTATATGCAATTACAAGCTAAGAAATATTTTGCGGTAGATTTTAGTAACTGATAATTCATGCTATAATAGCTTCTATTTTGGCAGGTTACACCATTTCCCTTGAAAATAAATCCATAACATATTTTTTACCATCCCTAATTTATTTCAAATATCTCCCCTAAGTCCCAGATATGTTCTCATTCAGTTTAACAACTGCATCTTTTGCTCATCAGCATAATGCATTTCTTCATTTCAGAGATGGTACCAAGGATGGGGGTGAATTGATATTTGGAGGCATAGACCATTCACTCTACCATGGACCCATACATTGGATTCCTGTCAGTCGAAAAATGTACTGGCAGATTCCACTTGAAAAGTAAGTTTGCTAAAACAAAATCCTTGAGGTAGGCATATAAAAACAACTTCTGACCCCGATGAAGCAGATGAACCACAACCAATCCATAAATATTATGCCTATGTTTGCATATGAGAAGCAATTTTCTGGGCCTGCACTATTGGCTGCCAGACAACAAGATAACAAGCTGGATGCCTACCACCGTCCAGTAATATATGATCTCAAGAAGAAGAAAAGAGCCCTTTTTATAAATATATTATGATGGCAATTGTAAACACAGTCACAGTCTTGGCATAGATCAAGATCAGGAATTCACTAAATAGCTACAAATCCAAGAGACAACAGATACAGTGAAGTAGAACTCAGAGTTCTAAATATGGCATAGTCAGCTAGACACGACAGAACAGAGGACTGAAAAATTGTTTTCAACATCTACTCCCAGGAAAGAAGGGCAATACACCAACCCTGCTGAGCCTTCATTTTATTTTTTGTAAGCCACCCAGAGTCACTAAAAGTGAGCAGGTGGCCACATAAATTTTCTAAATAAATAAATGAATAAAATACAGAACTGCAGCAGCTGAGTCTTCAGCATTGTTGTCTTGTTTCCTACCAAGTCTCTCCAATCTATGGAGTTGTTCCCTCTGTGGCTGAATCTTTATCAACCACTCTACTTAGGACTGGTGGCTGTACCTCACACTCTGAGGGGCTGTGAATGCCGGCAAGGTCGTCCTGGGGCTTCCTGGAACTGCCTCAGGGAAAGTGGAGTCATACATTCTGTTACTGTCCATGCCAAGATGATTGTCCTCAGGTGCCCCTGATGTCACTTTCTCACCATCCTACTCCTCAGAGGACATGTCCAGCAGGGCGATAACAACCAACCTATCTGAGGCAATTATCATGCAATAGATTCATGATTTTTTTAACATATTTTGAACATATCCCAAGGGGAAATAACTCACATAGGCATAATTTTATATAACTATAATTTTATTGCAAGGCATATTTAATTTAATTAAATATAGTTAGTTAATATATAATATTATATAATATATAAAATAATTATACGTATACTTTTCTTTCAATATTTTCATCTATAGAAACTTTTTCAAAAGAAGAGAGAGATCACGTAGAAAGTATGACCAAGGTGTTTTCTTTGAATATCACTATATTTTTGTTTTTGCTGTTTTTAAGAAAACCAGAAGCATGGTTTCCTCATGGTCCCATTATAAATAAAAAAGTTAGATATTTGCATGGTAAAAGGTAAAAGTTTCCCTGTCAGTCATGTCTGACTTTACGGCATGGTGCTCATCTCTGTTTCTTTGCATTGTGCAAAGACAATTTCCACGATCATATGGCCAGTATCGCTATACATCAAAGATGCATGGAAGCTGTTACGTTCCCACCAAAGCGGTACCTATTAATCCAGGGCTTTTCAACCAGTGGTACGGGTACCACCTGTGGTACATTGGCACCTGGCAGGTGGTATGCGACCATCCTAGAAAAGTGGTAGCAGGGGAGGGGAATGAGCTGAACCGGTGGCAGCACCGCACAAGCTGCGGCTGCAGCTGCAGGGCTGTCAGGGCTCAGTGGAAGCGCCAGGATCAGCACTTCTTCAGGGCTGTCAAGGCTCAGCGGATCCTGGTGTTTCTGCTGAACCCAGAAGCGCCAATCAGCTGGAATGTTGCAGCATCCCAGGGTTTTGTGATTTACATTCAGATGCTTGGCAACAGATTCATATTTATGATGGTCACAGTGTCCCAGGGTCATGTGAAGTGACCAGAACCTGCTGCAACCACCCAGGAGAGGGGGGGGGGGAAAATAAAAACCTTGGACAGGAGGAAGAGTGCCGCCATGCGGGCAGGCAGGTGTCTTGCTCGGCTGTGGCTTGGGGGCACTTTTTTCAGTGCCATTGTAACTTTGAACAGTCACTAAGTGAACTCTTGTAAGTCACGGACTACCTGTACAATGGGTGAAAAGGTTGAAAAGCCCTGTATTAATCTACTCACATTTTTGCATGCTTTTGAACTGCTAGGTGGGCAGATATTAGACCAGGGCTTTTCAACCTTTTCACCCATTGTACCATTTTTAGGATATGGCAATATCCAAGTACCACCAGTCGCCTAGCAAGGTGTCGAAAACTTGATGACCAAAAAAGAGGAAAAAAGTGATGAAGTACTGGTAGTCCTCGACTTACAACAGTTCACTTAGTGACTGTTTGAAGTTACAATGGCACTGAAAAAGTGCCCCCAAGCCACAGCCAAGCAAGACACCTGCCTGCCCGCATGGCGGCACTCTTCCTCCTGTCCAAGGTTTTTATTCCCCCCCCCCTCTCCTGGGTGGTTGCAGCAGGTTCTGGTCACTTCACTTGACCCTGGGACACTGTGACCATCATAAATATGAATCTGTTGCCAAGCATCTGAATGTAAATCACAAAACCCTGGGATGCTGCAACATTCCAGCTGATTGGTGCTTCTTCTGGGCTCAGCAGAAGCACCAGGATCAGCGCCGAGCTCCAGCTGGAGCCTGGCGCTGATCCTGGTGCTTCCGCTGAGCCCTGACAGCCCTGAAGAAGCACTGATCCTGGCGCTTCCTCTCAGCCCTGACAGCCCTGCAGCTGCAGCCGTCTCTCGCTCAGGCTTATGCGGTGCTGGCACCGGTTCAGCTCATTCCCCTCCCCCGCTACCACTTTTCTAGGATGGTCGCGTACCACCTGCCAGGTGTCAATGTACCACAGGTGGTACCTGTACCATTGGTTGAAAAGCCCTGTATTAGAGGATAATTCAGTACATATTTACTGAAACAAAAATCTTACTATAGGATTTTGAAATGGGCAAGTATGAGATTGCAGCATTATTTTCTCTTGACAATGCTGTATGCAAAAATCCAAATGATATTAATGTACAGATGTAGTGTGTATGAGTGTGTGTGTGCATGTGTAAGTGTGTGTATTGCAGAGAGAGAGAAAAGATCTGAGGCTGGCTTTTTAAAATACCTCTTTAATTTTGTTTGTTTTTATATTCATATATTCCAATTACTTTCAATCTGTTTTTTGATTATTGATGTTTGCTCTCCCCCATCCCTTTATGCTTTCCACATGCAATAATGCAGTGTGAAAATCCAGGGACAGATCGCAGCATGTAAAAATGGTTGTGAAGCTATTGTAGATTCAGGAACCTCTCTTATTGCCGGTCCATTAATAGATATTAAAAAACTACAAGCAAAAATTGGAGCTGTCCCCAGTTCTTTTGGAGAGGTAAATAAAATTCTGGGCTGGAAACGATAAAAATTGTTGATATCATGGTGACACAAATATATTAAGAGAGAGAAGACGTCTCAAAATAAGAGATACACTAAAGCATAAGTAAAGATTGGTTTTGCTGAAATGTAAAACTAACAATGAAGTTTTGTTATAATCCTTTTATCCACTATGTCTATATTTAATATATCTGGAAACCGACATAGAAGTTGTTGGAAATGGAAGAGGCTGAATTTTTAAAGAGAGAATTTGTCATTTTGTTTATTTAGGGTTTGTCTGCTTTATTTGGAGCAAATGTTATTCTACAGTGGATACTGGTATAGGAGAATGAAAACAGGAAAGGTACTGAATGGAAGATGGTCAGATGAACTGGTCAGCTTTTTTTATTCTACGGCTATCAGGTCTGGGCTGCAAATATTTGGATGACCACTTGATGATATTTCTTTGTTCATCTGGATTCTTCCACCCAAACACTGGGTGCTTTTCTTTCACTGGGCAGCAAGACAACCCATAACAATCAAACCAGGCTCTTCCTTTTATCGATCACATATCTGATCCAATCCATCAATTTGGGGATCTGATTGACTCAAGGAGCAGCAGACCATTGATGAAAATGAGGAATGAATTAAAGGGTTAGTGAGAAAAAGGCTAGCTGTTGCTTCATGGCACAGGTCTTACCAGGGGCCTGTCATGGTTTGGCTGCTTTTAAACATGGCTCTAATCATTTTTTCAGAAGAGTGCTAAACGTAGTAGCCTGACTTAACAATTAAGAAATAATTGTTAGGAGCCTTGGTGGAGCAGTGGGCTAATGCCTCCCTAAGTAACACCAGCTGCCTGCAATTAGTGCAGGTTCGCATCCCACCAGGCTCAAGGTTGACTCAGCCTTCCATCCTTCCGAGGTAGGTAAAATGAGGACCCAGATTGTTGGGGGCAATAAGCTGACTTTGTAATAATGCCGCTTGGGGTGTGTGTGAAAGCCCTAATAAGCAGGCATATACATAGAATGAAGGCTATTGCTAAGCACATTGGTTTGTGCTTAAATTGTAAGCCGCCCTGAGTCTTCGGAGAAGGGCGGGATATAAATGGGATTAAAAAAAAATATGAAAGGGGAAATTGCAAGGCAAAGTGAGAGTGAATTTTGAGCAGCCCCTCCCCATCGGTCAGCTGTTAATTTGGCTACTTTTGAACACAAGTTCATGTCCTTTTAAAAAGGTGGTGAACCTGTCTTCAGGAGGAATAAAATAAAGCAGGGGTGTCAAACTGCCAGCCCGCGTGCTGGATGCACCATAGCGAAGCTGTGCCCACCCATTGCCAGCAATGGCAAAAAAGGTTGCAATATGTTGTGACACGTCGTCTGACGTTGCAAGTTTGACACCCCTGAAATAAAGGCTGGGAAGCAAATGAGCATCTGTCAAAAGTAATTCCGGGCTTTGCACAAACTCTACTGGAAGCTAATTCTTGACCTTCCTCAGCTTCTTTCAGCTATTTTTTTTTTCATGCAGTGAAGCAGGATCTCCTCTTTACTGTTTAACCTGTTTTTCAGACTTGCTGATAAATGCTGGAAGGTCAAGAATTAGCTTCCAACAGAGTTTGTGAAAAGTCTGGATATTTTCCCACTAGCTGGTGACATTTGGTAGAAGGGGTGGGAGACAATCCATGGCTTCTTTTCCTTTTCCTTGTGGTAAATAAGGACACCACCATTTAGGAGGCATTTCTCCTGTGGTAGGATATAAGTTGTTACAGGTGAAATCTTATACCAGCATAATTTAATGCTGGTTAAAGAATGGGTAGACTGATTTTATGAAAGTCATGAGAAAAATGTGTAATATTTATAACAAGTGATAATACAAGAACTGCTGGTTTAAAAGCCAACATTCTTTTGAAAATACTGAATAATTTTCTTGACCGGAAGCCATAATTATTATTGTTTCTGTTTAAGCTGACCTAATTCATGTGGAATTCTTTTGAAATGTTTTGATGACCTTTTGCTGCCATATGTTGTCCTTATATCATTGTAAGTTGTGAGATACTGCTATACTTGAAGACTGTAACTATTTAGATGCAGCTGGGAAGTCTTTTCATGACTGGGGTGATTGAATCTAATGTAGTGCATTTGTGTAAGTTTCACAACCAACATTTTAAATATCTTTTACACATTCACCAACTTTGTAGGAGAAAAAGAACTGCTCAAGTTATGAACTTCACTGTATAGTTATGAACTCACTCCCCTCTTAAAACTGTTCCACTTAAATCATAATTGACACACCTCATCACCTATATTGATTGTTCCCTTTGACCGGTTTGATAATAACGCTTGATTTTATTAGTGCTGCCGCTGATATCCAACATATGACTAGTGGGCAGCTGTGCCCACTCCAAGAATGGTGTTTCACAATTTATATGTAGGGCCTTGTTTTGAGTAATTAAAACAGTGACATCTTTTTAAAGGTTACACGGCCTTTTAAACAGTTTTAAAAGAAATTGTTCAGCACACAGGCCCATACAGTGCAAATTACCTCTTTTGACAATTTATAAGTGTCAAAAGTACATCAATCTTGCAAACAATGTGAATATTTTAATGATTCAAGAAATTCCCCTTTGTTCATTAGGCACTCTTTCCAAGATTTGTATTGCCCTATTTCTTCCTTGGCCCATTCTCTGTTATTTATGCCCAGTTAACTTTATGCCAACAGCATCTTTAGCTTCTTGTCAAAGAATGTAGGGTAGATTTATCCAACCCTATCACTTCTTGTGCTCATCAGATTGGATGTTGTACACCTACCTGTACCAGGGGGAAAGCAGTTTGGGAGATTACGTCCTTATGAGAAAATATTACCTGTTTACTAGTTCCATTATCTCCTCATGCTGCTATTAGTAAGTCACTATATCAGTTCTTCGGCTTATACTGTGGAAGACAGATCTAGCATTTATTGTTATATTTAATTGTTAAACATGAAACTTCCATAGTCAAATGCAGTGGATGATTAGATGTCAGGAATTATCAGAAACAAGTTAGTATAAATGATGACCAAAAATTATAGATGAAGGAATGCTTTGATTTGTGTTACAGTTCCTTGTGGACTGCAGAAGACTTTCCAGTCTGCCCTCAATAAGCTTTACCATTGGGCAGAAAGAATTCAAATTAACACCAAAGCAATATACAATTAAGGTACGTATCCAATCTTTAATAATGGTCACCTCATGATCACTTAATAATGATTTTTAATATAAATAATGCTGTGCTTAGATGTTTTAGACATGGATCTTTTTTCACACATATTTTATTGGATTCTATTAATCTAGCCAAAATATTAATATATTGCTAGTCCATGTATATGTCATATAATAAATCAAATCAATAAATACACATTTTCTAGCAGCACATAAAAGGCATAAGTGCAGATTTTCATACTCATGATGTTTGACACAGAATATTATTTTGGAAGGGTTTAGAAATCAGCTCAAAGAACTTTTTAATATTTATTGATCCTTATCTTCTACATACAGTTCCTGTTTGCAATCAATATTTTTGCTTTAGGATTATTTTCTCCTTCAGCAAATAACTGTTTTCATTTGTGATAAGACTGTACACAGGATAAACTTAATGTATCTGGAGGTAACCATCCTTGGGTAGGTGATGGTAATATTTGGAGCAAATGGATCCCTTTGCCCTC
The DNA here is from genome assembly GCF_947247035.1 of Vipera ursinii. Lineage (NCBI taxonomy): Eukaryota > Metazoa > Chordata > Lepidosauria > Squamata > Viperidae > Vipera > Vipera ursinii. Next base: position 44,130,635 of record NC_139515.1, read on the forward strand.
AGTCTAAAGAAGAGGCCTCATGCTCCAGCTGTCTAGTCCAATTGCCCCAAGGCTTGAGGAGCAGGATTTCCATTAATCTGTTCTATTCATATGTAATTATAGATTAATAATGAAGTCAAGCTGGTCTTTCATGAAACAATGCAGTAGTTAGGCATTAGTTCAGCTCAGATTCAGTGCAGGGGACAGGCAAAATGACCAGATACATAGTTGTATCCAGAATTCAGATCAAACAGAAGAGGATAGAAGAAACCAAATGAAGAGACAAGATTAGATTAGATTAGATTAGATTAGTAAAATTAGATCATACTGATGTGATAGTAATCCCAAAGCAGGTATCCATAGTAAGAGGTTGGCTTGGCTGCAAGAGTTTTAATGGGCCTGGTGTACCTCAATTGGCTCCCAGGAGAGGTAGAAAAGAGCAAATGGTGACTCTTCTCCAGATACTGCTGAACCATAATCCTAAGCATCTTGAGCCAACATGGCCATTGGGAACATCTGGAGAGTCACATTTTGACTACTCTAGCTGATAGAGGTAGGCTTTACAAGGTAGGCTACCTCTTGGCAACACATGGTTATATTTAACATTTCTGGGGACTGAGGACCACAGTGGAAAGACCCTCACTTTCAATATGTGTTCAATACATCAATCTCTTGATGTATTCACCTCTAATCTTTTTCTTGACTTCAGTGTGCTTGATGTTGTCAGCTCGAAGGATACCCAAGTATTTGTAGTAATCTTCCTCATCTAGACTCTTAATGTTATTTTCGTGGGGAATCTTTATTCCTTCAGTTTTCACTATTTTTCCTTGTTTGAGAGTAAGTGTGGCACATTTGTCCAAGCCAAACTCCATTGCAATATCTTGGCTATATATATGGACAGTGTTCAGCGATTCTATTTCAGATGATGTTTTTCCATATAGCTTCAGATCATTCATGTAAAGGAGGTGGGATAGTCTGGCAGATGTTTTTGATGTTTGATATCCATGGCCTGAGTTATTCAGTATTGTTGACAGAGGAAACAGTGCAATAACAAATAGTAGTGGTGATAGTGATTCTCCTTGAAATATACTTCTCTTGATATTAACCTCTCTCAGTCTTTCACCATTGACCTGCAACTGTGTCTTTCATTGTGCCATCGATCTTTGCACAAACTTTCTGATGTTTCTACTGACTCCTGTTATTTCTAGGCACTTGATTATCCATCATGTGGCAGAGAGTCGAATACCTTTTTGTAGTCAATCCATGCTACATTCAGGTTGGTCTTCCTTCTCTTGCAGTTTTCCAAGATCATTTTGTCAATTAGGAGTTGATCTTTTGTTCCTCTGCTGTTGGAGTGGTTTCCTTTCTGCTTAGCTGGAAAGAGATTGTTTTCAACTAGATGTTGTTGGATTGCATCAGCTACCACACCAGTTAACAATTTGAAAGTTATTGGTAAGCAGGTAATTGGCCTTTAGTTGCCTAGTGTTTCCCCTTTTGCTGGATTTTTCATTATTAGGTAGGTTTTCCCAGTTGTTAGCCACTTTTCAATTTCTCCTCCTTGTAGTATATTGTTGAACTGCTTGGTAATGAGTGGGTATACACCAGTTGGAAGTTTCAACCCAAAACCCATGCAGTTCATCTTCACCTGGTACTGACCAATTTTTTTATCTTCCTTGCTCTTTTTTCTACCATTTCTGCTGTCATTACTAGTTTTGTCATTTCAACTTTTTTATTTGCATCAACCTCTTTTAACCAAGCTGTGTCTTTGTTGTATTTTTTTGAGTTATACCATATCTGCACCCAGAACTGCACTGTTTCTTTCTTGTCAGGTACTGACTGATCCATTGATGGATTGGTAGCAACAATTCTGATTGGATTGAAATTGGAGGGTCTGCCTATAATTTGCAATTTGAGCTTCATATCAACTGATTTTCCTGGCTATAGCTGTTATTTGCTGCTTTATTATTTCCAGTGCTTCTTTGATCTTCCTTGTTTCTAAGTGGGATTTCTTGATTAGGTATTCTTTGGTCTTCTTGTTCTTCCATCTGTTCTAGCTTGCTTGTGTCTGATCACAACTTGCTTATTTTCCAGTCTAATCTTCCATTTTTGTGGTGCATTGTTTGGCTTTCTTTCTTCTTTGTTGATTTTGTATCCCAGATATTCAGTTATAACTGCAGCTGTGCTGTACATTAGTTGGTTTGTTTCTTGCAGTGAGTTGGTGCTTATACTTGATATTACAGTGTTTGCATCTTTTAACACTTGTACTAGCTGTTTCTTTGGAACAAGCTTCAATGCAGGCAGCCTTATTCTGATATTTTTGTGCTGTTCTAAATGCTGAATTATTTTTATTTCAATTCTTTTATTTCTTTAATTAGAGGGCTTTGGTCTTCCTGAGGCAGAGGTATCTGGTTTCCAAATGAAAAGAGTTGTATTTTTCTGCTGGATTTCTCTACTGCCAACTCCCCCTGGTTTGCCTCTACATTCTGAGTTACTTCTGGCAAGGCTTTGATTTCTTTGTCCTGGGTAAATCTTTGCAGTTCTTCCAATTCTGCTTCTGTGAATACTTTATTTCATATTATAAATCAATGTTGATCTGCTAACCTCTGTTCTGTTATTTTTGATTCTGGATGTTGTTCTTTCCAGAACTGGTGGATTCATTTCAAATATCCTCTTCTTGTTGGACTTGATCTGTAATAACAGATCATTATTTCTCTGTGTTCAATCACTGTGTATTTGTGATGGGTAAACACCTTTTCTTCCAGTAGTTCTGCAGCTGCTGCTCCTGGTGGCTCAGCCAACACTCCTGTGTCTTGTAGTCCATTTTTCACCAGATATCCAGGAACTCCAACATCTAGTGCAGGCCTTGTTAATCCAGGTGACAGCTGAGCCAGTATGGCTTTCTTAAATTTACATCTCACCATATTTTTTATGGGAGAGACACTCTTTGTCTGACTCCTCTGATGAGACCTGATGAGTATGGTTGAACCTCTGGCGTAGCTCTCATCTTCCTCAGAGCACACAAGCCCCAGAATCATGTCAAGGTAGTGCTTCTCTGGGGGCTATTATTATTATTATTATTATCAACAAGAATAACAATAACAATTTTAAACTCAAGTATACTTCAGGACTTATTTGTTAATGTTTAAATGGGTAAATCAGGCCACTGAGTTTGGCAACTGTGGTAAGAGGGAGGCATCAGGCTAAAAAATGGGAGGCCATGAGTTCTAGTCCCACCTTAGGTACACAGCAAGTTAGTTGACCTTGGGCCAGTTGCACTGTCTCAGCCCTAGGAAGCAGAAAATGCAAATCACTTCTGAAAAACTGTGCCAAAAAACCTTCAGGGGTTTGTGCAGGTAGTTGCCAGGAGTCAAGGCTGACTTTAAAGGATTAAAAAAAGGGAGAGAATTACAGTGTGGACTGAATGCAACCATGAGATTTCAGATCACTCACTCCAGCCTTAGGATTTAGTTTGCCTGAGATTCTAAGCAACAGCAATATAGACTATACTAGAAAACTCATGCACCATTGGGTGGCAAGGAAACTGGCAGGCAGCATTAAAAATCTTCCCTTCCCTTCCCTTCCCTTCCCTTCCCTTCCCTTCCCTTCCCTTCCCTTCCCTTCCCTTCCCTTCCCTTCCCATCCCATCCCATCCCATCCCATCCCATCCCATCAAGCAGGTAAGAGGCTGCTGTTTGGTGGGTGAGGGATCAAGAGTTGAGAGCTTGGCTGGGAAACTGTCAGAAATGTTGAAAATCATGTGACCACAGAACAGTAGTTGCCAGCAAAACGTAAACAGCTAAAAGTTTCTCAAATTTCATTCTCTTAGGAGTAATGGGTTCTAGACTTTGGACACATTCTGTAGGTTAAGCCATTTGAGATAACATGGTTCAAAAACTGTTGCCCAATGATGCACCATTTCACCCCGTTAATGGTAACGATAAAAAGATTTTTAGTAGTGTATAAATATTTTTATTTTATTTTATTTTAATTCTATTTATATCCCGCCCTTCTCCGAAGACTCAGGGCGGCTTACAAGCTTAGCAGTAGCCTTCATTCTATGTATATGCCTGCTTATTAGGGCTTTCACACACACACCAGCGGCATTATTACAAAGTCAGCTTAATTGCCCCCAACAATCTGGGTCCTCATTTTACCTACCTCGGAAGGATGGAAGGCTGAGTCAACCTTGAGCCTGGTGGGATGCGAACCTGTACTAATTGCAGGCAGCTGGTGTTACTTAAGGAGGCATTAGCCCACTGCTCCACCAAGGCTCTTAAATAAAATGGCAACTAAGAGTTTTGATTCAAGGGAGTGCCTGTCAATTTATAATATTCCACTGGTGAATAACTTCCACTTTCAGAGATGTCTGGTGGTGAATGTTATTCATCTAATGTATGTTATTTCTAGCTGCATCTGAACTCCAGTGTGGATGAGAGTTTGCATCCATCTTTGGCTTAGCTTGTTAAGTATATGTAATAAGATTGGGGAAAGGATAATTAGAATGATTTATAGGATTGGATGAATTTGTTAATGTCATATTCTCATTTTTGTGAAAACATCAATTTTGATTTATTGAGTTTGGTTTCTTTTATTTCCTTTTTACATAAAAATGCAACAAAATATATAAGTACAGGTTTCAGTGGATATTTTTATAACTTTTTTTTGCAGTTTTGCATAGTGTTCTAAGATTGAGTTCCAGTCCTATCTTAATAATAAAACTACCGTAGCTGGGTGCCTGGGGCCAGTATTCTCTCTCAGCCCTAGGATGGAGACAATAGCAAACCACTTCTGAAAACCTTGCCAAGAAAACTGCAGGGAATAGTCCAGGCAATCACCAGGAGTCAAGGCTAATTTAAAGGCAGAGCAAAAGACAGAGAGACAGACAGAAGAAAAAGGAAGGAAAGAAGGAAGGAATTCATATGCATATTGTACAAATGTTGAATTAACATGAACAAGTTTTCAAAATTGTTGATGGCCTAGATTTTAAAATCGGAAAAGATGAATTTTGAATATAAATAAATTTTACTACATGTATTGGTTCAAAAATGCAAACTTATAGATAATTTGCATTCTAATATCCCCAATCCTACAAGGTAAGCATAAATTAAAAGACATGCAGTATCGGCTCTCCCTGTGACTACTGTTATGTTTGGGTGGGAGCAGCAGCTCTGCAGGTACCAACAGGTGGCGCTGTGCTGAGGCCGGATTGGCTGAAGGGTTTTCTGCGGGAGATATGGATGGATGGATTAGCCAGAGTGATACCTGGCTAGGTATATAAGGGGTCCAGGTAACCCCCTTTGTTAGTACGCACCTACCACTAATAAAGAGCTGACATGCGGTACTCATCTGTTCCTTTCTTGCCATGTGGTCCAGAACCCACTACACAATAACTACTCTATCTCAATAATTTCACAGCATTTAATTAAAGGGCCCAGCAAACTTTCTCATCACCATAGCCCCCTATTTCAGGTCCAGCACATGGTACCCAATGGCAATATTTGTTTCTCTTTGGCAGGAAAACAGCGGAGATGAGACCTTTTGTTACAGTGGTTTCCAATCGTTGGATATCATCTCTAATACAGGACCATTGTGGATTCTAGGAGATGTATTTATGTCAGCTTTTTACACTGTTTTTGATCGTGGACATGATAGAGTTGGCTTTGCTAAATCAGCTGGTAAAGGAAGGAGAAGAAATCAACAGGAATAGTAAAGCAGCCTAGGTAGAGATAATACTGACAATTTTGCCTTTCGCACAATGAACAAGAATTGCTTTAAATATGTGGAGAGAGAAGGGGTAGAAGGTGTAAAAGGATTTAACTATCTGGAGACCACTTTTACAGCTTGATTCTGATCTTTCTGAGGTGTAGCAACTTTTTCCAACCTATTGACTGTCAGATGTGGTAGGACTAACAGGATGCCTGACTGGAGATCTATTTATGATTGAAACCTCAATGCCTGTTATATAGCCATATTAGAAATAGCTGAATAAAGTCTTCAAAAATCATAGAACTGAGCCATTTGGCTTAGCTAATTTACATTTACTTGGATCATGATGTACGTTAATTTTTGCAAAGGACAGCAGTCATAGTTTTCAATCCTAAGTCAGAAAAGACCTCACTGAAACAAACTTTTGTTCTAAGGCAAAAAATGTTGTTATTCTGCTAATTATTACTACTGGTTATTATTATTATTATTATTATTATTATTATTATTACAGTTGACGTAGAGGTGGGGAACAATGGCTGGCTCAGGAATTCTGTGAGTTGAAGTCCACAAGTCATAAAAGGGCCATAGTTCCCCACCCTCAAGAAAAGAAAAATTGTCTGACAGGCCTGATTTGGCCCATGGAGATTCTTCACCTATTTGCTAGATTCTTTTCCAATTCCCAGCTCATTGCTGACGAAGAAGGCAGATCTTCAGCAGAGGGAAGAGGCGTTTCCCCACTGTAGACTCAGGCATTGGTATAATTAGTTAGCTGGGTCTGTGGCTGGATAAGATTCCACTCGTCTGCCATGAAGATAGGCAAGTTATTTAAGTCTACCACCCAATACAGCCACTTTCAAATATCATCTCTCCATATGAATACTGCTCACTAACATTTATTTTTCATAAACCAGATGTGTTCAGAGCTATCATTTCTCCTTAATCTCCTTTTGTTCAATCTGCTTTGGACTTTCAGATGTATAAATAAAGTTGACCAAGCAAATAATCTTCCGAGTCATTCTATTTCAAGTTAATTTGACTGTTTTGTTTTCACCTGCTGGAAAACTGAAGTGCTGCTTAGCACTAAATTGTGGATTCTGTTCCAAAGGAGCCAGGTGAATGAAACCATTTTGTCTGATGGGGGCCCTGAAGCTAATAGTGAACTTTTCTTCATGCTTTTCTCTCATTAAATGCCCATCTTACACCCCACCCTTCAATACAAAAAAATAAATGAAGTTATGACATGAATTTCTTCAAGATGTCATTAAAACTACAGAATATTCTCCTAAAAGCAACAATTTTATTGATATTTTGGCAGTATGCCAAGATTTTAAAAAAGTCATTGCTACCTTTTTCAGTCTTTTCATATTAAGGAGAGAGAAATAGAAGAACTTTAATCACAAGAGTTTTATAAGTAGAAGAATATTCTACAGGAGTTTTTCAGAGCAGCCGTGCAAGGAATGTAAACATGCAAATCGCTTTTTCCTAAGAAAAGGAAGGCCAAAATATCTTTATGTAGGAGAAGAAAAGCTTCAGCCAAGAAAGGGTATGAATTCTGTACGCTTTCTCCCATCTGTCATCTGGTCATATACCATTACAAAGACTCTAGTTCTTAGTCTTATTTTTATACATCAGTAGAAATGACTGTCAATTTCATACCTGTCTTGAGAGAACCTTATAATTTTTATTATCATGATTTGTTTCTGCAGTTCAGATCATTTCAGGCACCTGTTGTGAAAATCTTTGCTTACATAGAAGTCAAAATGCAAGTTGTCATGCCTGAAAAAGTTTTCCTTTATTTAAGCAACATCGGCCAGGGATGAGTTTTAGAGATAATCTTCACTGTTAAATACTCAGAATTTACTGACAAATGAATTAGGCTGTTACAAAGATATAGAATGCCACTTTCTTGAAGTTTGATTATCCTCTCTCTCTCCTACTCCTTTTGATATTTACTTCACTGTTTCTTAATCTTATTCAGTTTGCATTTACATCTGTCTAAAAAATAAAGGTAGGTTCAACCATTTTAAAATTGTTTTTATCAAAGTACTAAAAATACGTAGTAGGTTAGACATTATGCAGGCTGCAAAGCTTTGTTTCTCCAAGGGAAATTAACATTCTGTACGCCAGAAGTTTATAACAAAACTATGAGTCCATAGCAGTCTATTTGTCAAAGATGATCTTTAGTGGAGTCATTGTTAAACTCAGCTATATGAAGAATATTGGTTTCTTTAGTATCTGGTTGCTCTAATAAGTAACATATGTCAAATGTATTTGGAGAAATAGGACTAGATGTAGGTGTGCTATCTGGACTCAAGTTGCTTTTTCCAGAGGAATTTGCCACTTCTTTGGCATTGAGTACTTCATGTTGAGCAAGAACATCTGGAAATCTCCATCTTTGATTATCTGCCATACTGACATCTGATGTTTGAGATGAGTGTGATTTAGTTCCTTTCGGCATACCCAAAGATGAATCCTGTCGCTTGCATTCCATACGAAGAGGTTCTCTTTCTGAAGGTGTTACCAACAAATCTGCATTACTATTGGATATTCCACAATGGGTCAGTACAATTCCTTCAGAATCTGTCTCTGACTCACTTTGATTGTCCAAATCTTTTCCTGCCATGACGTGGGGGACCTTATACATGTCTGAGTCCACTCTGGTTTCTTTGCTCTCAGTTTTGACAGTTGGCGAGTCTATTTTGCTAATTCTCTCATCCACTTTGGATTGATAGGAAGTCTCTAGAGTATCATTCTTGCTGCTTTCTCGAATAACACTAAGATCCGTACTTCCGTGCATCTTTCCATCCTTATCAGACCAGTTGGGTGTTTTCCTGTCATTTAAAGGGAAGTGTCTCCCTCTAGAGTGCATTTCCAGAAGTTTATCAATATGATGCATTTCATGTGATGGGAAAAAAACTGAGCTTTCACTGGACTGTCGTTGGTAGGTCCTCCTGCTGGGGGAAGGGGAGACTTCTCGGACGCTCAGAAAGCGCTTCACTCTTCGCAGCATCGAATGCTGCCTTCTAGGTCTATCATCATCCCGGAGCCAGTTATCTGTATGGAAGAACTGACTGTCTGCCAGGCTGCAAGGAAAAATGCGCAACATTTATTTTATGTATTAAGAGCAAACTGCAACACAAAACCATCTATAAAATGGAAAGTGTATTTGTAATTGACAAAGGAATGTCACTTTACCATTGACAAAGGAAAAACTTTACATGGACAAATAGAACCTTTAATCCTCAAACAATCTCAATAAAGCTTGAGTAGACTGAATGATAATTCCTTAGTGGGGAGACAGAAAAGGGAATGCAGTGGATTTTCTCTGAAGAGGCATGGATGGTTGACTACTAAACAAAACACAAGCACTATCTCTTGCAACTTTTTGCAGATCCTATTTGAATTTTATCTGTTATTACAAACAATTCCTTAAGTAGTGGTATAAATACAAAAAATAGTTTAAATACTGTAGTCATATTATTAGATCTGCAATCAACCAATTATTTTATTATTATTATTTTTATTGTTATTATTCCCAGCTTTTAAATATATGACTCAAAGCAGTGAACGTACCCAATAATCTTTCCTCCTAGTTTTTCCCACAACAACAACCCTGTGAGGTGAGTTGGGCTAGCAGATTGACTGGTTTCTAGGCCAGCCCATTGCTGTATGGGCTATGCCGTTATTTTATTAAATATTATACATATCTCATTTTTCTCTGTAAAAGATTTTATCAGTTTTTATTCAATGAAACATCAGAATAAAAAAAAAATACAAAGCAAAAAAGTGAACCAACAAAAACGTGTCCTTAAAATCAAAGCCTGGGATTATGTGAATATTTTTTTCAGGGAGAAAAAAAATCATGTTCATATTCAATATCCCTCCCCCCCAAAAATACTGAACAGCTTAACCCAGTTGCATTTCTTCCAACCATGTGAACTTTAATGCCTGACTTTCTCAATAATAATTATATGCTGGCGAATTCTAGATGAAATCCACATATTTGGACAACACCCATATTATATGAATTTATGAATTATTTTATAGTCAATTCTTGATGACTGAAAGTAAATTTAGAGAGAATTTTATGACATGCATTTCCAGCTTGATTAATTAAATTTGGATTCCAAATCCTCCCTTATATATCTTTCTAAAATGTTGAGGAGAGCCTGTTGGATTTCACCTAAGAATTCCAAATAGCACTGAAGTGTTCCATTGATTTAGAATTATCTGTTTAAATGCTGTTCATGGTTTTAATCAGTGAGTTCTGGTAAGTCAAAAAGAAATGTTTGAATTTGTCTAATCTGTCCACTCTTCCTCCAGGTGAGTGAAGGATAGGCCCATCCATTTTACGAGGGCAATTCGGAAATAAACCTTTGTTTGGTTATCAATGACAGACACTCACAGACATAGAACTTTTATTATGTACATTAGAAAACTACAACATTAGATTACTTTTTGACATAATCGCCATTCAAATTGAGGCACTTGTCATAACGTCTGAAATTCCTTAGTAGTAGTCGCTTGGCACCAAATTTGGGCTATGGGGGGGATGTTCAAAAACATCTCAATGGAACTTCTTCAAAAGTTCTTGGGTGTGTCTAGCGGTGTGCGGGTCAGCATTATTGTGAACCAAACCACACCGGAAGTGGTGCCAAATGTGAAGATGCCAAAGGAGTACTGCTAGTGAAATTTATGGAGCGTGGTTTGACCATCAATTCAGAATTCTACTGTGAAATGTTACAAAAACTCAGACGAGCCATCCATAACAAGTGTTGGGGAATGCTGACTTCCGGTGTGGTGTTGGTTCATGATAATGTTCACCCGCACACTGCTAGACACACCCAAGAACTTTTTAAGCAATTCCATTGGGATGTTTTTGATCACCACCAGCCATAGTCCAGATTTGGCACCAAGCAACTACTACTAAGGAATTTCAAACTTTGTAAGACGTTATGACAAGTGCCTCAATTTGAATGCCGATTATGTCAAAAAGTAATGTAATGTAGTTTTCTAATGTGTATAATAAAAGTTCTGTATCTGCAAATGTCTGTCATTGATAACCAAATGGAGGTTTATTTCCGAATTGCCCTCGTATCTCCAAAACAAATCTCTGAAACAGGCCAGGCTGAGAAAGAAAGAATGGCCAAAACCTCCTGTCTGTCTTTTATTCTTACCAGGGTTCACATCTCATAATTAAACAATTTTTTTAAAAAAAGTCACTAAAAGCTAAGGTCAACCAAAATATAATTCTTAGGTAGGTCAAAGAAAACATTTATTCAACTGGTGGGGGGAAAAAGCTTTTATGAGAATGCTTCAAAGTTATTAAAGATCATGTGAGATGGAAAATTCCATAGCATTCATAGTCTTTTCCATAGCCTTTATTACTGAAAAATGTTCCTTATTAACAGACTTTCAATGATAATATGTTAGGGGGAATATAATTTTAGGTGAAGAACATGAGAGTTAATGAAAGGTCCTGTCTGTCTAACTTTATTTTTAAAACATTTACAAAAAGAGGCTCTTAGTGATATAAGTGCCGTCGGCTAGACAATGTCGGCTGGCGACCCCCAGAGGGAGGGCCTTCTCTGTGGGAGCGCCGGCCCTGTGGAATCAACTTCCCCTTGAGCTCCGGATGGCCCCGGATCTCCGGTCCTTTCGTCGCGGCCTTAAAACATTTCTCTTCCATCAGGCTGACCTGGACTGACGATAGGGATTTTTAAGTAGAATATTTTTAATATTTTATCATTTTATCATTGGGGCTTCTTAGTTTAATCTTTTTTAACATTTGTATTATTGTGTTTTATTGTTGTTAGCTGCCCTGAGTCCTTCGGGAGATAGGGCGGCATATAAGTCCCAAAAATAAATAAATAAATAATACATTTGGATATGAAAAGTAGGATAAGACATTGCAGATTTGCATACCCCGTTTCAATAGTTGATCCAAGGAAAGATGGAATGCAGGAATCTGCAGCTGCTAATGTATATGGTGGACGAGCTGAAGAATCATCCCAGTAAATATCTTTTTTCATTCTTGGTAAATTCATGTGCATTTCATCAACAGCCAATAGTGAAACCTATAAGAATTGAGAATTAGAACACCTGCCACACAGTTTTAAACATCTCAAATATAAGTCACAATCTTCCAGAGAACTGCACAACACAACCATATTATTTTTATTTAAAGCAGCAGACTGTACTTTTTTGAGCCAAAAGGGGAGTTTGAAATGTGGTAACTTTTTAAAGGAAAACAAATCTTAAAGGATGCTTTTTAGATCTTAGATATCCAGTAACTGAGTGAGACAGCCTTGCTGTAGTCTTTGCTGCAGTCAGAATCAATCAAATTAGAACAAGAATTAGACAACCTCAGAAGGGGTGGATCTTGTTGCAAGACCTAACACATATTCTTAAAGAGTCAGCTTATGTCATGTCATCTTGATAGAAGACTTTCTACGGTCACAAAATCTAATGCACTCCGACTACTCCCACCAGCATAATTTAAAAATCCCAGGAAAAGAAAAACTCAAGACAATTCATTATTTGGAATTGTTCTTTAATATTTTTTTAAAATATGGTTTTCTAATATTACCAAATGAACGTTGCTGGAATATTTCTTTCTCAATTTCTAGATATGCTCAGACTTCTTGCTGAACAACTCCATTATTGTTTCAGCAACCTTGCATGTTACTCTACTGGACCACAGCCAGCAACTTATCTTCTGCATTTGGGCATTAGGGTTTAACTTATTTTCAATTTCTGTATTTGTACATTTTTGATATTTATGTCACTGTTCACCGCCCTGAGTCCTTGGGGAGAAGGGCGGTATACAAATCAAATAAATAAATAAATAAATATATTCTGAATGCCTTGATCCATACTGTAACATTAGTTGCAGTTGCATATGAGAAGACAGCATTTGTAGACCTTCTGATAGTAATTAAGAAAGTAGTCTAAGCAGGAATTGAAATGGAAAGGAAAAAGCACAGAACCAACAGTGAGGAACCTTCAGCAGCTTGCAAAATGAGTACTGTATGTGAAAACTGAACTCTAAATATTTATAAAGGTGGAAGCAGGATGCAACAGTTGCGCTGTATCTTGCTAGAAATTGCATAAACTTATGATTTTGCAAGACAGCAAAAAATAGTAATCAGCTGAAGGAAAAGGGTGTTACCTGGAGATTCCTATCTATGCACCAATTTGTTTCAAAATCATCATCATCTTCACCAAATGGGTTGATAAGTTGCTCAGCAACCTGTAATTAGAGTTGGATATTTTGAGCACAGAGTTACATATTATCTAAAGCTGATTTAAAAACACATCTAACCATTGCAAATATGAACAGTTCTTTGGCAACATCAAGGAGAAATCCACATAGAATAGATACAGTACATTGTGTGGTGAGATATTTATGGACATGCCATATCTGGAGCATTAATCCTTAGTTTTTCAAGAGACTATTGCTTTGTGTATTTATTTATTAGATGGATATGTTGCATTCCTGTCCAGATAGAACACTCAGAACAGCCTAGCAAAAATAAATAGAACAAAACATTAAAAATGGAAAGCTGAAACTGTAAATATTTTATTTATTTATTGCAGTTATTTATTTTTTGCTGTTCAGGATTATAATCCTCCCAAATTATCTTTCCAACCATTGCACCCAAACAATACATATTATTTAAAAACAAAGAAACAAAATTCAAAGAACCTTCCCACAAGATTCCTGATGGTAACTGATGGCAATCAGAGCAGGCTATTGGGTTCATCTTACATTGCCTTTCACCCACATTCCTTCCCACAACACAGCTGATAGAATGAGCTAGCAATCAAATATGTAGGATGTCAACTCTTCATGAGTGGAATGATATCCAGTCTGGTGCAATTCATAGTGATTACAATTCCTAAAAGTCTCAGAATGTCGAGAAATGGTGGCCTAGAATGAAATAGTACATGCATGAAGTAGAACCATAAGATGCAAAAGGTGGTTGGGTAGATGGAATTCTTTGAACCTTCTTCCTCCATGGTAAAATATATTATACCTAGATAAAATATGCTAGGCTTGTTAATTGTTTTGCTGCATTCCTGTTTATGATTCGTACTGTTTGATATATTTTCCTAGAACTTCCAATATTTTCCCCCTTATTCATTCAATTTATATGCTGAATAAATATTAAGGGAAATTGGATTGGAAGAAGATGAGTGTGGTTTTAACATTAGAGAAAGAATCATCAATAACCTGAACTATACTGGTGACATAACATTGATAGCTGAAAATGCAAACGACCTGCAAGCTGTAGTAATAAAAGTCGAGCAGCACAGTGAAAAAAATGGTCTGAAATTAAATATGAAGAAAACCAAATTAATGGTAACAATGACAAAACCCAACCTTAGAACTGATAATGAAGATATTGAAATGGTAGATAGCTTCTGCTTTTTGGGATCAACCATCAAAAGTAAGGGAACAAGCAATCAAGAAATACATATGAGGTAGTACTTGGTAGAACATCCATGAAGACCTTCCAAAAGATTTTCAGATGTGTGTCTACAAATATAGAATAGTTGTGAGATGCAAGCAACCAGAACATGTGAACAGTTGAAGTCGGTACTGTCTACCACCTATGTTACAAGGATCTCAAGGCTTGCTTTCCCCTGGGAATGATCATGGATCTTGGGGGAGGTCAGGTTTATGTTGCTTGTGGCTACACAACTACTCCAGGCTAGGGCCTTACATGACTCCTCCTTCCAGCCCAGCTGGCAGTTTCCCAATAATAGTGCAGGCAACGGTATTCCCTGTAACACTTTATAGAAGTGAAAGTATGGTTTTGAAGAAGCTGCATAGAAACAGCATTGATGCTTTTGAACTTTACTGTTTGAAAAGGCTCCTGAGAATAACATGGATAGCCAAAAAAAAAACCCAAACAAATGAATCATAAAACAGATCAACCCAAAATTTGAAGTACAAATGACCAAACTCAAATTATCTTACTTTGGGCACATTAAGAGAAAATCCAGCTTTCTGGAGAAGGCATTTTGTTGGTAAAAATGGAAAGAGAGAAAGAGCAAGTCTATCTGGAAGGTGGATTTACTTGAATCCAGTGACAATGGGTGAATCATTGAAATGCCTGAAAGACCATGTTAGAGATTGTCATGGAGAAAATCCATATTTTTTAAAGAATCAACACTGACTTGATAGGACATAATCAATCGATGATTTGCACATTACCTTGAATCTCAGAGGACTTTGTTTATTATTTTTATTTATTCCTATTTTACTGGCTGTTCCATAGGTTTTTCTTCTAAATGCGCATCCAGTCTTTATATCTTAAATTGAGACTGCAGTCTAAGTTGCATTTTCCTTTTTATGTTTATTTCACTATTAAACAAACTAATAATAAGTAAATAAATAGACTCCACATATTTATCAAGCAGCTAGATCAAGCAGCTCCTTGGTGGAGCAGTGGGCTAATGCCTCCTTAAGTAACACCAGCTGCCTGCAATTAGTGCAGGTTCGCATCCCACCAGGCTCAAGGTTGACTCAGCCTTCCATCCTTCCCAGGTAGGTAAAATGAGGACCCAGATTGTTGGGGGCAATTAAGCTGACTTTGTAATAATGCCGCTTGGGGGTGTGTGAAAGCCCTAATAAGCAGGCATATACATAGAATGAAGGCTACTGCTAAGCTTGTAAGCCGCCCTGAGTCTTCGGAGAAGGGCGGGATATAAATGGAATTTTTTAAAAAAAGTACACAATTTGGCACTCTTTGTTCCTCAATTCCTTTTACTCCAGATAGCCCTCAAAAATATTACGGCAAAGTTGTAATCTGGAAAACACTAAATTTCCTTTTTCTTCTGAACAAGTTGGTTATTTTATGTATTGGCAAACCTACAACAGGACACCCTTAAATGAGACTGAAAGATATATACAAGTATGACAACACTAAGAAACTTTGTACTGGCTAGCTGCACAGATCATCTGCCATTGGTATGTGGCACATAATCTCACAGGATTGAAAGGAATATAATGGAAGACAATTAGATATTGTTTTAGATACTTGGCTACCACAACAAAAAGGATTATAGACTAATCCCAGACAACAAGAGCTAGGATTAAAAGGATTTCACGTAAGAAAATCACTGTCCTATATATAATATGATTGACAGACAAACAACAATTTAAAATCATCTGGTTTTTAAACTGTTTGGCTTGTAAAAGAATACACATACTGTTATAATTAAAGGTCCTTTGTGAACCAGAGATATAGATAGATGAAAACATATCCAGAGGAAAATACATTTCTGCATCCTTTGTTTTGCGGAAGCAGGCAACAATTTTGTACTGATTACATTAAAATAATTCAGTATAACAGGCAAATTCAATTTAGGATGTCTTAATATATTAACTTTGCTGGATGAAATTTGCTTTGTGGAAATTAGCAAAGGGAGAAGAAATTTTTATTTATTAAGACTAAGTCAGAAACCAGTTATATGTGTTGCAGAGATTTGTATTGTTGGACATTAACAGAACTGAAAATTTGCTTTCTTTTTTTGTTTGATTATGGTTTTAGAATAGTTTATCAGCTTTGTTTTATTTTATTGCAAGTGCTTGATTTTAACAGTTTTTGGAAAGATAACATAAGATTTTATTATTTTATTATTCTTATTTTATAATATACACAGTATTAACAATAAATAACAATAATGTCCTAGAACCACAGCAATGTTGCATCAGAAGGTGGGATACCAGTAATGTAGAAATTAGAATAACACTATGGATGGATTATTCTTTAAAAGTCATGGCACAAAAAAAACATTATGCAAGAAAACTTCTGCTCATATAAAAGGACAGTGTTTGATTTTCCTCTCATTTTGGCTGTGCTTGCTTCAGATCTGCTCTGGAAAGTCCTCCAATCCTTTGAAACTGATTTGTAGCAGTAGAGGAGCAGAAAGATCTAGTTTTCACCATTGGATGCTGTATGCCAGCAGAATGACCCTTTTCAAATATCCAATCCTTATTTATTGCATTACACTAAATACACTAATTTTTTTTAAAACTAGTTTTTATTCAGTTTAAAATGTATAGCCTGACAAAATAAATTTGTAATATAATCTGTGAACTTTAGTGAAAACAAATAGTTGCAAATCAACTTTGCATGCTTAGGTTTGTTGCCTGTACAACTCTATTCACTACGAGGTGCAAAAGATAGTTAGCAAAGGGATTTTTTTTTCTAAAAGGCATACTTTGCATGTATCTACTTATATACTACCGGTACTCATATTTTCAGGGCATTTATTTCTTCTCTCAGTTCAGTTAGTCTTTTATTTTCTGACACTGACAAGTTAGTTTTGGCACCTATCTAATTTGCTGACACTTCACAATAGAAGGAAGCGCCTAGTAGTGGTGGCAAACCTATGGCACGTGTGCCAGAGATGGCACTGAGAGCCCTCTTTGTTGGCCCGCATGCCATCGCCCCAGCAGAGTTCCTCAGAGTAGCGAGCATGTGGTGTTTGGAAGCGATGGGGCAAGAAGTGAGGAGCAAGCAGTGTTGGCAACCCAGAGATGCCCCAGAGATGGTGAGGGACTGGCCCCTGCCACCCTGGCCCTGCCACTGCCCAGGGCCGACAGAATTAGCAGGGGCTGCATTGGCCGCTGTGAATTCCAGGCCGGCCCTCCAGCAGCAGCGCTGCAGCAGCATCGGCAGCACACGAAGTTGGGGAGCACATGATGTGGACTGCTGGACACACCTACTCCATCCCATCTCTTTTTGGAGAGCTGATCACCACTGGTCATGTCAGCCCCCTCGAGTGTCTTGCCCTTGGCCTGCGGGTGGAGCGCATTTCCCTCATGCACCTTGGTACCTACCGCAGCCGTCAGCCACTTGCACAGGTCCATTAGGCCACCACCCAGAGCTGCAGAACTGCCTAGCCTGAAGGAGGCGAAGTGGTTGGCTAGGAAGCCCTGTGTAGAGGTGGTAGAGCATGCCCAGGGCCAGGAGGCAAAAGGCCACTCTGAGCGGGGAAAGCCAGATCCCCATTAGCATCATGGCCGCCCAGGCCCAGCTGAGATGGGGGGGAGGCACACAATCCTGGCTGGGACTGAGGGGCCATGGCGCCGATGGGGATCCGGCTTTCCCCGCTCGGGGTTGCCTTTGGCTTGCTGGGCGTGGATGTGCTCTACTACCTCTACTCGAGCTTGCTAGCCGGCTGTTTCACCTCCTTTGTACTGGGCAGGCCAGGCGCTCTGGGCAGCGGTGGCAACCTAATGGACCTGCATAAGCGGCTGGTGGCATCGGCCCGAGGCACAGGCGGGAAGAGGTGGGTGGTGCTAATTCCCCATGCATGAGACTGGGATTTTTTCCCTGCTGTTGGATTTTTGCTGCTAGACTTTTTAACTTGATGCAGAAAGGGAATGATCAGCATTCTGCATTAAGTAAATTTTAAAGAAGTTAAAGAGTCTGGCAGCGAAAATCCTCCACCTTACGTGGGATCTTAGGGATCACCTGCTGCCGGCGTCAACTTCCCTCCGCCCTGTGCACTCCCACAGAGAGGGCCTCCTCAGGGTGCCACTGGTCAGAGAATGTCGTCTGGTGGCCCCCAGGGGGAGGTCCTTCTCTGTGGGCGCCCCGGATTTATGGAATCATTTGCCGGTTGAGCTCCGGATGGCACCCGACCTTCGCTCCTTCCGACACGATCTGAAGACTTATTTGTTCGAACAAGCCAGCCTGGCCTGATGGGGGATGGGTTTAGGTTTTATTGCTATTTTAAATGTATTTTAATCTACTGTTGTAACTTGGGCATCTTGTTTAATTCTTTTTTAGTTTTTGTATTCCTGTACTTTTATATGTTTGCCCTGTTCACCACCCTGAGTCCTTCGGGAGAAGGGCGGTATACAAATAAAATAATAATAATAATAATAATAATAATAATAATAATAATAATAATAATAATAATAATAATAATAATAATAATAATCTGGGTTTTTTTCCTCCAATCCCCTTAGCTTTTTGCTGCCAGTCTGTTTAACTCGATGCAGAATGGGAAGGATCTGCATTTTGCATCAAGTAAATTTTCAAGAAAGTTAATCTGATAGCGAAAATCATCTTACATGAGACTGGTTTTTTTTTTCCTCCTTAGCTTTTCGCTGCCAGACTGCTTTGTCTGGCTAGCCGGCTGGCACAAAACCTCACCGCTCTTCTCCCCCTCCACGTTCTCCCCACTCAAGCGGCACCCAGCAGCTTGGGTGCCTCGGCTCTGTCCAAGTTGAAGAAAGTGAAAGTGTAGCAGCAGGATTGCTCTCAATAAGGCGGGCGCACACGAGTGACCAGCGCTTGAATCCCTTTCTTAAGAGAGATGAACTTAGAAAAAAAAAGATAGACTCAATGTTACATGCTGTTAATTTGGGGACCCTGCATGCAAGGGGTCTGAAGTTTGTATTACTGTAAGAGCATAGTGTTTAGTACATTGGCTGAATGTACATTCAGCTGTATTTAACAATATAACCAAGCCAAGTCAAAGGCAGGCAATTTGATCTTTAAACAAAATTAAGCAAAAATTGGAAACTTGAGTGTTTCCTTTAATTAGTTTTAGTTTTGTTGATAAATAGCTTCTGTTTAAGGCCTGGTGATAAATATCTGATCCATGCTTTGGGCATTTCCTGTTGGAATGTTGTGAACCTTTCCATTTTGCCTAATGAAGTGATCTATGAAATTTGAAAGGCACAGAAACACAGAGGGCTTTTTTTGTCATAAAACTCACTGAACGGCGGAACAGCACCTTTTTTTGATAGATTTTCAACTTCCACAGAAACACTAGTGAAGGTGCCTCTTCACTTAGCTCATGCTGCTTTGGGGAAAAGACTTCTGGCTTCTGCTGCCCCCAACAGGGGAACGGCACATGGTTAGTCCCGGGGCATGACTCGCGGACTTGCACCTGGCAGACTCAGCTGCTGTCTCCTGCACGGGTTGTGCTACTCCTTCTGTTGGCTTTCGAAAGCCAACAGGAATTGCCCGGATCTGGTTGTTGACAGCTGTCTCTGCATCGCCGAGCAGCCAAGGGACCCTGCCGGCAAATGCTGCACATCAAAGTTGTCTGCAGCGGAGGCAAATTGGTGGGAACTTTGCACCCCTCCTTGCTGCCCAACCACACTGTCTCCTTGTGAGTAAGAGAGGACCGGGGGTGGGAGGTGGGGGGAGCAGCACTTAATTCTGTGTAGAGGCTCAGATCGGGTCCCTGGAAATATTACAGGGTGGGGCGGCACTTTGTGCATGGTCAAAAGCCTCTTCTCTTTTTTTTCTGGGTCTCCAATATAGTCCTAGCATTTCCTGTAGATTCTGGGTCTAGAAAGAGCTGCGAGGGGAACCCTCGGGTGGAGTCTGCTCTGTTTGTGGGTGAAACGTGGATTAAGTGTTATTGGTTTCAGACAAACCCAGTTCCAAGACAGAGGGCTTAAGGGTTGTGTAGCTTTTTAAATTTTAAACAAGCTTATAATCTCCACATGAACTTTGTTAATAAAAAAGAAACAACTGAACAAAAATGTTTATATTATCAAGCCAAAGTTGAATATATATAATACAATTTCTTTGCAATTCATTATCTTGTCAGTAACATGACTCCATCAATTAAACACATATACGGTATGTTGCATTACAGACATCTATTATCTACCACTGCTAGTCCTTCCAAAAGGAACTCAATATACAGTATGTCAGACTATATATGCAAAAGGTGTCTCCTCCTCTATTAAAGTGCAACACATTACTTTCCAAGTAGACAAAAAAATAATATTCCATCTTTACTATACCCACCTGCAGTATAGAAACATGGAGGAGATATCTCACAATTTTTCACCCCTATGGCAGCCTACTATGCTGTCTTCATGATTAATTTGATAAAACAGAACTTTGTGTTCTACGTTCATCATGAACTAAGTCTGATGAAAATAACCAACTATTTTGGCAGGGATGAATTAATAGCATGCACTTTGGAGTATAGGAGCATCTCATTCACTTGAACCAATGTGATCCTATCTTTAAAATGGTATGTACAAGCCATCAATAATGTGATTGCTAATATAGGTAAGTCAAG
Organism: Vipera ursinii; assembly: GCF_947247035.1. NCBI lineage: Eukaryota > Metazoa > Chordata > Lepidosauria > Squamata > Viperidae > Vipera > Vipera ursinii. The sequence goes on from NC_139515.1 coordinate 44,151,398, forward strand.
CTTATGAGCTGTTTGTATTTAAGGAGATGCTCACAACAAATTCTAGTTTATTTGGTGAATGTCTGAAAGATGCATTACTTCGTCTAAGCTAAAGACAGATGAGGAAAACTAAAGGCAATTATGAATTAAACTTGGTTGAAATCTTTAAAATGCAGCATTAGTAAGAATGTCTCAAGGGTGAAATTACAAACTATTTGCAATAAATTCAGTGTTCTTATTCTGGCAGGAACAATAGTAAATCAGATACATCTCAGCTGAAACACTGGTTATTTCAAATGGAAAAGGTGATAGGTATTCCCCAAACAAAGCAGGTTTAAATGTTTGAAAGTACATTCATGTTTTGTAAGATATGATTAGCAGCAATAATAAATCTAATTATGCTATGCATATTTATGTTAGCCAAGCCCTGGAGCAGTAGTAGAAATCTTCTACCATAATGGCAAGTCCTTTAAGATTATATTTTCAAAGAAACAGTGGAACTCTTGGCAGAGGCACTGGAAATATAACTTAAGTTATGTGTAAAAAACATTCATTATGAATGTCAGCTTCCATGCATCTCTTCAATTTAAATTTGCAGTACTAAAAAAACTAGGAAACTTTTTTTAGCATATGAATGAGTATTAGAATCTAATAAGATGTATTATTGTTTAGTTATGCTTAACGGGAGTTAAAGTGCTATAGGATTTAAAGTGTATTTATAGATAGCATATTCTAGCTCAAGCTTGTTAGATGCAATACCCTGTATTCAGCTCTGGGAAGTCGGGGGGGGGGTAGAGGGGGAGGGAAGGGTGGGTTTTATGGGGAGAGGGGGAAGTTGGGGGGGAGAGGGAGGGAAGAGTGGGTTTTATGGGGAGGTGGGGGCAATTTATGTTTAAAATCTACTGTAAAACCTTTCAATAAAAAACTAGGAAACTTTTTTTAAAAAGCATAATTGCAGAACTAACTGATTTTTTGATTTTCTTTTTAATTTTTAGTGTAAAAGTGTGACTCCAAATTTAAAAATGAAAAAAACTACTAATTACTTCTCAACCACAGGTTCTGCTCATAAAAAAGGCCAGAATATTAACAGACACAACAACGGAACACACAAAAATAACGATGCCTGTTGATATTTCTGAATCTGATCCTGAGAAGAAAAGCCAAACTACAAATGACTGGCCAGACTGCTGGACCTATGATTAAAAAAAAAGATTTTTGCTTCAAAAATGAATGGCTCTGTGTTTGCAAAATGAAACTTGGCTGTACGCCTTGTAGAAAAGTTGGAACTCTTGGAGTTGAAATGAAAATGGGAATAAAACTTTCCAAAGAATGGATCAACAATGAGATAACTTATTCTGGCAAAGATAGGAAGCAACAGTTAAGCTCAGTTTGAAAATTTTTTTTGATCACAGAGAATTTGCTACACATAAAGCAGCATTTAAAATAGTTGCTGAAAGTGAAAAAATGACTCTTGAGAATTTTTTTAACATCATTATCTCACGAAAAAATAATAACTGCAAAATTTTTTCAAACTGCATATAAAGTAACAAAGGAAAATCAATCATTCCATCATTTTGAAACTGAAATTGATCTGCAAGAACTGAACGGAGTTGAAATGGGTCGTATTCTTCATTCTACAAATGCATGTTATTTACATTGTTAATCATATAAGAAATGAGGAAAACTGTGGTTAAAGAAATTGTTCAATCCAATAATAAAATTTCATTGATAATTGATGAATCAACCACAATAAGCAAAAAACCCTACCCCATAATATACAGTATCTTCGATGCTGTATCGGACGTGTTGGAATGAATTCACCGATCACTTTGTTTTTGGACTTGGTAGAACTTGAAAAAGTAATGGCAGATTCCTTACTCCAATGTCTTCACTCTTATGGGATGACAGAAGATTATTTTAAAAAATATTTGGTTTCTCTAGCATGCAACGGTGCTGCTGTGATGATAGGGTGTAAAAGTGGAGTGAAAAAAGTGCTGTCAGAATGTTTTCCTTCTATTATAGTTTGGCACTGGCATCACAGACTAGAATTATCAATAGGTGATGCTGTCAAGGAAACTTCGGGAATAGATTCAAATCATTTATTGATAAATTTACATCATATACCATGCGTTGGCAAATAATAGTAGAGAGTTGCATTTATGTGCACAATTACTGGGGGCTGAGTTGCTGAAAATTGGAAGAATTTTAAGTATCCGATGGGTGTCATCTAGTTTGCATACAGTTTTGGCTGTGTGGAATAATTTTGAATCCCTTGTGTGTCATTTTGAAGAAGCAATGCATGATCCTACAAGAGATAAAAATGATAAATGCACTTGCAAAGAAAAATAACATCTACAGAATTTTTACTGGACCTAGGATTGATGTGTGACACTCTCCAAGAATTATCAGAATTAAGTTTGGACCTACAGGACTGCAACATGGACAAGGCAAATAAGAAAATAAAAATACTGGTACAAGTTTTTGAAGAAAGAAGACAGAACTTTGGACCCTATTATAAATGTGCTGTTGTTGCTGTAAGTGATCTTCGCTTTCATAGAATTTTACTTCATGAAAAAGATTCAAGAAAGGATCCTTCCATTGACCTAAGTACATTTTATACAAACTTGAAGGAGTCAATTGAAAAAAGATTGCTTGATAGCAAAGATGCTGAGTTGGTGTATTGGTCTCCCATGCTTGATCAAAAACATTGGCCTGAAGATGTTAATAATCAACTGACATTTGGAGAAGTAGAAATTAGAAACTTGTCAATCAAACTGCAACTTAATGAAAGAGAAATGATTTGTGGATTTCGTGAATACATTCTCAAAAAGACATATCCAGAAAAACTGTTGCATTTGATACGGACTCTGAATACCATTCCCATTTCTTCAAGTGAATGTGAATGTGGGTTTTTGCAGATGAATCTAATTGTCACCCCAACAAGAGCTTCATTGAAGACTAAGACAATTTCAGCACTTTTGTTCATCAAACTTGTTGGACCACCTCTGAGACGTTTTGATCCTTCAAAGTACGTTGATCTGTGATTACTCAGAGGATGACATTCAGCCATAGATACTAACAGCAAGGAAAGGAGTCGACAAGATTTGGCAGACGAGAATTGGATAAAACTTTGGAATTTACTATAAATAAATTTATAGTAAATGTAAATAAATTTACATTTATTTGCCTTAAATACAATAAATTAAATTTATGTTAAGAACTGAATATATAATTTTTTAAATAAAAGATTAACAAGATGTGAGTTTTGGCACTGCTTACACAGAATATCAGAATGGTTTCTGCAGTTCTTATGGTAGGCTATATATAAACCTGGGAAATTGTATCGATGACAATGGGCATAGGAATAAATAATTAAATACATCTACACCCCTGATAATGGACAGAGAGTTTACCAAGGTACTATAAATATGCACGAGAGGTTTGATCTCAATGTACAGCTAACATTGTAGTTATAAATGCAAAATACTTTAATGTGTCTTATCATTAGTGTTAATGTGTAAGAGATATGTTCAATGCAGAGATAGTCAAGATCTCTTATGCATACAAACATTCCAGAAAGCTTTGCTAGCTCTTAAAAAATGTGCACACATTTTGTTAAAGCACTATTGTACAACTGTGAAATATTTCTTGCCTCATGACAATTGGTGCTAAGTAAATTGTTAGCTTAGATTCCCAGAATATATTAAAATTTTAGCAGACTTTTATTCACGTTCATGTAGGAAAACTTTCATTCACATGAGTTCTGGTTTTGAAGAAAACTATCAGAAAATTCCATTTTTTTAACATTATTGTTTACCTTAAGCCATCCTGCATAGAAGAAAAACTGTAACAATGTGAAGATAGGAATGTAAAGATCTAAATCATGACCTGGGATGCTTTGGTCAGGATCCAAAAACTGACGCCCTATAAGGCACGTGAAGAAGAAGGTATAAACAGCCAGGGTGACAACCTAGAAGAATTAAAATTTAATCAGAGATAAAGTTAGCAATATAACAATGAATGCAGGATGTTTTCTATATAGTATATCCAAAGATCTGCTTTCCCAAATCTGATGTACTTATATGGTATTGTACTACAATTTCCAGAATTCCTGGTCAACAAGAGCAACAAGAAATATCTAGAGAAATCTAAATTGAGGACCGATGCAAAAGACTATATTTTAAAGATATGAATTATAAAAATTGATGGTCCATTCAATACAAAATGTTTCTATTTCTGAAGGTCTTTGATTTTATTCCTTGGTTGCACAGTACTTGGCAGTAAATAAACAAGGCTTTTGGTGGTAAATTAGGTAAAGGTAAAGGTTCCCCCGCACATGTGTGCTAGTTGTTTCCAACTCTAGGGGCCGGTGCTCATCTCCGTTTCAAAGCCGAAGAGCCAGCGCTTGTCCGACAACGTCTCCGTGGTCATGTGGCTGGCATGACTAGACGCCAAAGGCGCACGGAACGCTGTTACCTTCCCACTGTAGTGGTCCCTATTTTTCTACTTGCATTTTTACATGCTTTCGAACTGCTAGGTTGGAAGAAGCTGGGTCAAGTAACAGGCGCTCACTCTGTTACGCAGCACTCGGGATTCGACCCGCCAAACTGCCGACCTTCTGATCGACAAACTCAGCGTCCTAACCCACTTAACTCTAATTAAAAAACCCAATTACAATAGGTTAAAAATTAAAAGTTCTCAGTCCTGGCCGGAAAGCTCAAAGAGCCAGGTCTTCAGGTCCCGGTGGAACGAACGAAAATCTGGGGCAGTCCTGAGCTCTACGGGTAACTGAATTTAAAGTTTTCAGCACTCAAGATTTCACCCTGTCCCAATGCATCTGAGATATATTTAATAATATATAAGTATTTACTTTATACCTGTGTGTACACGAGAGGAATTCCAACCCAGTCATAACCAAATAGTAGGCTACACCATGATCGATACCGATTCATCTCCTAAATGAAAAATAAAAACCAATAGATGTATTGTTGAGGATTATCACAATGTATTAATTGTTATAGATATGATGGTACTTCCCAGGAAGCAATATAATTAATTCTGAGGTTGTGTTCTGATGACACTTTTGTTTGATGCCTTCCAGTCAATGTTGGTTCCCGATGACTGCCTGGAATAGTTACCTGCAGTTTTCTTAGCAACCTCTTTGGAAATAGTTTGCCACTGCCTCTTTCTTAGGGTTGAGAGTCACTGGCCCAAGGTTACTTATCTGGCTTTATGCTTAAATTGGGATTAGCATTTACAGTCTACTGATTTCTAGTCTGGTGCTTCATGCTTCACCAAACTGAGGATTCCTTGCTGTTCTCTGAGTTTAGTTGTTTGCTTACAGATGCTTCATTACCCTAACATCTGTGCAAATAAGTATGAAGTTTGGTCCATGTTTATATACAGTAGTTGCCCTGCCAGTGTTGGTGGAGGAGTGGGTTTATCCTTGATAGTTCTTTATTAGGGTATTGTTTCTGCTAGATTGTTTGTCTGGTGTTAACTCCTGCTTATTTGGATGTTGGCTGCAGAAAAGGATATATTCTGTCTTTTTTTGTTTCCTTTTTGGCTTTTTGATTGCTTCTTTTGAATGGTATGTAGAAACTGTTTATCTCTATGTTGATGACCAGTTCGTCTGCATGCCAGACTTCCAGGAATTTTCTAGCATTTTTTGGACTTACCTGGGATGCTCACAATTTCCCATTTGAAACAATGGGTAAGTTTGTCCATGTGTTGTGAAATTAAGGAGTTTTCATCATGTCTTCTGACTGCTAGCTGGGGTTCAGGGATGTGCTCTGCAAATCTTCTGCCTGTTTATCCTACAGAGTGGCTATTACAGTCCTCACACTATATGTTGTAGATAACTCCTTTTTTTCCCTTGGGCTACTGGGTCTTTTGGTTTTTGAAGACGTTTTAGAGGGTTTTAGTTGGCTTCTGGTCTACAATATTACATTGCTATAATAGTCTGTTGGTTGTTTTTGAGATGTTTCTGATATAAGAAAGAACTGCCAACTGGAAGCCAAATATTTGAAATAACAAGAAGCCATCAGCAGCCATTTTACCTAGTCTTTCCTGAAGCCTGGAGCTAGCCTTCAGATACAGTACAGTGAAAACATTTAGGTTGGGAGGTGGGCAGTTTTGGAAGATTATTCTTGCCTTCAGTGTCATTTTCATCTATGAGCAGCCTTGCACAGGAGTACAAGAATAGAAAGTCTCAGAATGTGGAAAAAATGGAGATAAGGAAATTGGAAACAGAATTTATATGGAATAGATGATTTTTTTTAAAAAAAATGGGATTCTATTTTTGGCTTTCAAATATTTTTCACAATTGTTCATTGTATCTGCTTACTTACATTCATCAGTGTTTGCAAGTCCACACTATCTTTGATTCTTCCATTTTGTCTTGCTTTGGCTGCCAAATTTCCAAACCAAACAAAAGGGATCCAATATTTAAGATGAGGTGATTTAATATCATCAAATATTATCTTTTCCTCAGCTGTCATAAAACCTGTGTATAAAGAAATGCAGCTGTATTTTGATCACCTGTTTTTGTTTTCTCAAAAGAGAAGCTTCAAACCAGGCAAACCTTTTATGTAATTTTATGCATGTCAATGTATTAAAATGTATATTCACTTCTTCAAAGAACCGATTTTTAATCCAATGCTAAAATCAAGGATGGCTACCAGTGGCCAATAGAAATTTGACTTTGAAGCTATTTTACTTTATCTGTCATGTGATGAACCCAATAAATGTTAATTTTACAACCTACTCATCCACACACACACTATTTTATTTACAAAGAAAAGTAACAGTAGCTTAATATCTATATTTCTGTTATGCATGTTATGGCATGCTGTGTTTTAGTAATATCTTTTTGGCCCATTATAGCTCATATAATTTGAAAGAGTTTTGATTCATAAAAACTTGTCTGACCTATATATGTATCGTTCAATTCTTCCCACTATAATATAGCCATTACTTAAACATTTTACAGCACCACCTTAGCTGAATTAGGCAAAGGCAACTATCCTATATAGGTCACATTCAGTCCTCAGCCCACTCACTTCACCGCCACACAATGAGTCTCTGGTGTGTGAATTGAAGCCCTGGTTGCTAGATGATATAAACTTTTACTAAATGATACAAGAACAGCCCCGCTGATCAAGTCAAGTTCTAATTTAGTCTAGCATTTCATTTTTCATAGACTAACAAGGTTCATCTGGCTGTTTCACAAGAGACTAAAATCTACCTGTTACCTATGGGTTATTCACCTGCAACTATCCACAGCATACCTGCCCCAGTAGAAATAATACTATATAGTCTACATCAGGCATGTCACGTGACGAAAGTGACATATCAGAGCTTTTTCCCCATTGCCGGCAATGGGGTGGGCGCGGTTTCGTCGTGATGTGTCCGGCCTGCGGGCCGGCAGTTTGACACCCCTGGTCTACATTAATAGTGCTTAATAGACCTCTCCTCCATGAATGTCATCCAAGTCAGTCACCTTCATCACATCTTGTGATATCAAATGTCACGGGTAAAATTATCTATCATATGAAGCAGTAACTTTTTCATTTATTCAGAAGCTTCTTCCAATCAGATTCATTGATGAACTTGGTTCTACTGTTTTGAGAAAGAGGAATTTTTTTCCTGTCCACTTTCTCCTTGCCAAGCAGAATTTTAGATATTTGAATCCTGTCCTCCTTATGTCACCTTCTTTCCATGTAAAGAATTCCAAAAATCTAATATTTTTGCAGTTGGAATTTATTTATTTATTTTATTTATTTTAATTCCATTTATATCCCGCCCTTCTCCGAAGACTCAGGGCGGCTTACAAGCTTAGCAGTAGCCTTCATTCTATGTATATGCCTGCTTGTTAGGGCTTTCACACACACCCCAAGCGGCATTATTACAAAGTCAGCTTATTGCCCCCAACAATCTGGGTCCTCATTTTACCTACCTCGGAAGGATGGAAAGCTGAGTCAACCTTGAGCCTGGTGGGATGCGAACCTGCACTAATTGCAGGCAGCTGGTGTTACTTAAGGAGGCATTAGCCCACTGCTCCACTGCTGCCCATTCCACATTTTCCCCCAGTTCTGTTTTATCTTTTAAAAAAATGTAGTGACTGAATTGTACGAACTATTCTAGATGGAAATATAGTAAAGATTTGTATTAGAGTGTTGCAACATTGACAGTTTTATTTTTAGCCTGTTTCCATATTGATCCCTAGCATGGATTTTTTTTCAGAATGTTGATATATTGAAAAAAATGGTTGACAATTTATCTGGAGAAAGATTATACCTCTTTTTGGTAATTTCATAATTCTAATGTTTCAGATGTCAGAATGATATCTGAAGAATATTGTGATTTAAGAAATGAATTATTCCTAAATAATGAAGCCAAGTGCTAGGGAAGTTTGCTCCATATAGAGGCTACAGCTGTATGTACATTAACCTGGATTAACTCCTACAGAACTCATAGATACATCTACGTTAGTCAAAATCAATAGGTAAGTTAGATGTTATGCAGGAAATATACAGCAGCATTCCATTAAAAAACAGAACAAAATAATAAAATTGAAGTACTGGTAGATTGTGATTTTTTTAGCACAGCAGCTGGGCTAGTTTTTATATATTTTTTTTGCTTTGTTTAAATTAGTAGCACCCACCCAGCATGTTTCCTGTTTGCAGAAAAAAATATATATGCATTGCAACTTTAAATTTCAGTACTGTGATACAGTGAGAGTTGCACAAAGTGCTGAGTCTTGTCCCGAGGTTAGTCACATGAGAAATTGTACAAAGTAAGGCAGGTTTCCCAATATAGTACCCTATGTCTTCTATCATCCCATTAAATACAATGGTTAAAGATGACAGATGTTACAATCAAATGTTTTAGGGAATCCTGGATTGGAGAAACTGTAGTAAAGTATAAGATCATATTAAATTATAACAATATTTATTTATTTAAAAGATTTATATGGCCACCCATCTTAAGCAGAATGGGCAGCTTACAGCAATCATAAAAACATAATACTAATAGCAGCATCACTACTTGTTTCTTGCAATGCAGTAAAGGCATATTAAGTGTGATTACAGTGGCTCTACAAAAGCACCACCCCAAATAACTATTTCATTGGCAAATGTTGACTTTAACTAGGTCAAAGAGAGGAATGAAAATGAGTGAACAGTACCTCCTTCTACTACATGTTCTAAAGTTGGAAATCTTTTGTAGACAGCTGTGCTCACTGATCGAAAGATGAGGACAGATGTTAAATTCACATAACGCATTAGAGTTCTCCTGAGTAATCGGCCATACTCATCGCTTCCCTGAACAGTGCTGGAGATCAAGAACATAATTCTGTCTGGCCATGGCAGATTTACAAATTGGTTCCACCAGCGGTTCACCACCAAAGTAACATAAAACCCTGGAGAGTTCAAAAATCCTTATTCACATTTCTTGTTATATACCCAACAGAAGATCTTCTAATGTCACACATAAGTAAACTATATATATATACTTTTTTAGTAATTCCCTTGATATCTGCCAGTAGACTCTCTTTTTCATCCATCCATGCTCCAAACGCATTGATGAAATCCCAACTCAACCTTTCTTTATATAGGACTCTCCAACTATGGCTACACTAGGAATTGTAGCTCCAAGAGATCTGGAAAGGTGTGAGTCATTTTTAAGATTTGAGGGAAGCTGCAGCTGATGGGTTTATCAGTCACAAAGTAAGGCTGGACCAATTGCCACATAAAATGGGGAAGGGGATTTTATTGATCATTCAGAGTTTTCTTTTCTTTTCTTTTAAAAAAAACAACAGGTTAAGACAATAAATTATTCTGGGGTAGCACCAATTAGAAGAATACAATTGGAATTTTATTTAATTTTGCAATATGGTTTTATATTTGCATACCACCTCAAATCCTTAGGAATTGGGACAGGTTGCAACAACTGTACAGTATTTTTTAGGTTTTACATTTCTGTAATGTACCCTTGCAAATGTTTCCACCCTTGCTGTGCATGAAATGGAATATAAGCTTACCCAAAACAAAAGTAACTGGAATTTGTTCTGCGTATTTGTCACAGTAAATGGACAATTTCTCAAAGTAACGTTTCTGGGTTCCTGAAAGGAAAAATCTGTGACAAAAAAGACAGGGACTTTTGATATAAAGACTAAAGAAATACAAATTAAAAACAAAGATAAGCATCCCAGAGCACTCAGCATTAGATTGTACATTGGATCATAACAGAAGGCAGGCAGTGAGAGCAGTGGTGGGATTCAAATATATGAACAACTGGTTCTCTGTGTGGATGCTGATTCTGGAAGTCCATTCTGGACCTGGGCAACAAAAATTAGCTACCATTTCTGCCGAAGTGGTGCAAACTGGCTGAATCCCTGAGTGAGAGATTCTGCTGTGAGAGATTTCACTTGAAGTTCAGTTGGAGGTTGTAATAATTAAAAATTACAAAGCTATATCAGACCTAGATCTGACTATAATGGATTACATTAGTAATTGTAGCAAAAGGAAATCTTGCAAAATAAACACTTCAAAATTTAGTTTTGCTTCATACTGCAATTCCACCGAGAGATGACATTCAATTAGAATTTGAAGCTGAGCTGTATTTTCTCATATCACAATTACTGGAGCTGCTCATTGTAAATTTATATCTCCATGAAATAACAATCATCATATAGCATCCTTCAGAGACAATCAACTTAAGGTTGTCATTTCTTGATTCTTTTCTTTCAATGATAAAGGCACTAATTTTGTTTGGCACTTGCCTCCTCTGTCAAAATACTATTATGAAATGTTATACTATTTTAGTGTTTTATGAAAACATCATAAAATGCTAAAACACATTGTTTTAGTAAATGTAACTATGTTTTACAACACATTTGATTCTAAATGTAACCAAAAATTCCATACAGTCATTTTAGTGAATTGACTAAAATCTCTGCTTTAATTGCAAAACAATCAAACAAGATGTTTGAAAACAGCAAAAAGCAAGCATGAAAAGCAATGCTTTTGCACAACTTCCATAAATTTCAACACAGCTTTTTAAAACAAAACCTTCTTGAATAGTTATGATTTCTACATAATTATATGTACCAACAACAATTTCATTTTCCAATTTCTAGTATTTGTGTAGTCAAAATGGTACCCTAGATGTATAAGAGAGAAACATTGGCAAATATAGGGAAACATCATGTCTTGCAGAAGTACAAAAAAAACATTAAAACAATAGGAAAAGTTTCTAAAGCAGGCATGTCCAACCTGTTGCCTGCAGGTTGCATGCAGCCCTGGACAGCTAGTAAAATGACTCTACAAAATATAACTAAAAATATGAGAAATAAAGGAAGTTTGCTATTTATATACATTCATTATATATTTTGGCAGTCAAGACAAATTGTCTCCACTTAATATAGCCCTGGTAAGGCAAAAGATTGGACATGCAGGTTCTAAAGGAAGAATCTATAAAATATTTCTATTAGGACTAAACATGCCATAAATTCCTGAGTACTTAGCTGGATGGGGAAGAGATACAAAAAATTGGGGAAGAAAGATAGAAGACATGTGTGGCTGGCTAGTATCCTCCAGAGAACCACACCGCAACACTTCACATCCCACTTGTTTAATATAGTATCACACATTCTCCTACAAGGGTCAGGCAGACAGAGCATTGTAGAAGGTGAAAAAAGTTGTACCTATACAATATACTTATCGCTGTGTAAAGAGAGGCAAAGAGAATAAATTCTCGGTAAAGCAGTTTGTAGATGCTTCCTTTCCATTTGAGAAGTAGCCTGTGGAACCCAAAGAAGGTAGCATTTGCAACTTTACTGGAGTATGTGACGGTCATCTCTCCAAAATGCTTTTGAAAAAATGGAAGACAAAAGCGCAATGTGAAACCAATGGACTTCATGGAGAATATTGATTGAAACCTAAAGCGTCATGGCTTTCCCAATGAAAGGTGTCATCAGAATGTTCCTGAACTGGATATAGTAGCACTGGTGATGTTACCTAGTTAGGGTAATGAAATGTCTGCAAGAAAACAATCAAGCTCAGAGAACACCAAGGACCACTCGTTTTAACCCTGAGCTACAACTATTCTCCTTTATTAGATATCTATATAATTCATCAAACTAGAGTTTTTCAGATTATTCTTTTAGAATTACAGTAATGAAATTCATTCTCCAACCAGCTACCCTTTGGATACATTAGAGTAACTTCAAGGAAGCAGGTTACATGTAGAAGTCACTAAGTTGAGAAAGATTGATGTAGGTAGTGAATTCCACAACTGATACCAGATCTGCAACTGTGTAGCAATCCTGCTGACAGACAGGATATGTATTGCCTTACTTAACCACTAATCATGGCACTGCAAAAAGGTATTATCAATAAGGTCCCAATGTACAACTGTTGAATTAGAACTTGCTTTAAAATTATGTTTGTTTTGTGAGCTGCCCAACATTGTCATACGTAATACAGGTGGCCACATAAGTACTTGTCCCTGATTTGAAATATTTTCATTGATTAAGCTAACTAAAATTCAAAGTCACAAAATATATTTGTCTTTAGTGATGGTATACATCAATGATTGTCAACCTATTCTTTACCACAGACCTAACTCAAGATTTAAATTGAAACATTTCTTAAAATCTTCATGGATCCCCTGTGATGACATCACCCCCCCAGGAGTCTGTGGACCATAGATTGAGAATCACTGGTATACATTGTTCAGCAACAAGAAACTTTCTAATAAAGATGTAAGTTGCAATTTTGCTCATAGTTTCTGGAAGGGATGATCCTTTGATGATACTTGGGGACCCAATCAATGTTAAAAAAGAATTAAAAATGACAAAAACATTAGCACTGAGCCACATATTGATTCTAGTTCTAACGCAAATCATTCCATGGGCTTAGTGAAATATATTTAAATATTTTTAAGCATAAGGAAAGTAATAATTAGAGGTATTATTGTTCCCTAAGGCCCAAATTATCAAAATAAACCCCTAGGAATTGAGAAAAGTTTGAGAGTCATCTATCGTAGGAATATTTCCACCATATTCTTTTCCATTTTTTTAATGCAAACATTTTGAAGTAATTCCATACTGCTATAAGCATGTGGAGTAAATCTAACATACAAGGAATGAAGTAATTGTGGAAGGGCCTCAACTATGTTTAAGCAAAGGGAGGCTTATGAGTGATACACCTACACAAAGCTTTGCTATCTACCTTTGGAGGTGGTAAACTGTCTAGGTATTGATTAAATATTAAATTAATTGTCCATGTTATCAATGTGCTGTTAAGAAATCAGATACAGTTTTCAAGCACTCATAGCGATGCCAAAACAAGAAGAAACACAATAAGATTTTGGAAACACTCACCGTTTATTCTGGCTAGGCCACTCAAATACAGAGGTGATGATGTGGAGCTGTTGTGCTCCCCAAATAAAAACATTCAGGTTACTTTGTTCCTCTCTTTGCTTTCGGCAAGCAGCTTATCAGGCCTCTAATTTCTCCCTAGAGCTTTCACAGGACTGGACTGACAAGCACAGGGGTGAACGCATCTTTCCACTTCGGGAGTTGTGTTTTTGCCAAGTTTTCTTCTGCTGTCACTTACAACTAAGAACAAACATAAGCAACAGCTGCCGATTTGGCTCATTTCAAATCTATAATTATCCCTTCACTTGTTCTTCATAGGAGGACCCCTTTGGTGGGAACTCAGAATCATGGAAATAATTTGAATCAATCTTTTCCAGTTGGGACACATTCCTTCTGCCATCATTCAGTGACATGAAAAAAGGTCAATTATTCAAAAAAGAAGAAAGAAATGGAAAAGCAAAAAAAGAAGGTAAAAGAAAAATGCCTCTAGATTCTCACTTTGTTGTTATTAAAACATAAGAGTCAGAAAGGAAAAAAGGGCTCAGGGCTTTTGAAGTTGTGGCCTAAAAACTATGTGAAGTTTAAACATTTGTGCTTACTACTGAAAGGCAATTGGACCAACAAAAGGCTATTACTATATTAACTTCCCAGTGACCTTTCTCTTGAATATAGTTTCCACAGGGTGGACATGATATAGTAGGAGTAGCTATGGAACTAATGCTGAAAAAGACCTAAATTGTAAACATAACAGACCAAATATACACAGTTATATTTGCAATTCCAAAGAGGTTTATGTTAAATGTTAAGTCTCAGTAACTGCAGTGGTTTAACAATATATAAATATCTGTATGATTGCTTTGAAAGTTTACATATCTCTGTACTTTTACCTGTAGTATCTCTGTGAACAGATGCTATTTGGGTGCTACAAAGGATAAGGAACTTGTGTCAGGAAAACCAGAAACGGTGTTATTCATTTTCTCATACCTTACAGGATAGCAAAAGTGGGGCTCTGTAAACTATGGGCTAATCTTTAGGAAGAGGATTGGGCAGTGGAATAACTGACAAAAAGACATAGCTCAGAAATCCTAATACAGAATAAGTTATGAGGAGATTACTGCAGAATTTAGTGTAACAAACGATAAAAGTGGCTCTATTATTCAACCAAGTTTTATTGGCATTACAAGGCAATGAATAGAGAGGCAGGATGACATATCTGATAAGGGGGAAAGGACACATTTTTCTAATATTGGTCAGTAAATCAGTCAACAATATCTATTAATCTAGCAGATCACTTAGATTTGCCATTTAGAAAATTAGCAAAGTGGGAAATTGTAAGGAACAGAGCAAAATATAGTTGAGTGGCCTAGAAATAAAATAGGAAAATACTGTAACTTGCCAGTTTCCACTGGTTTAATTATTTCTTCATTGTAAGCATATTTTTCAACAATCAAGTGACACCAGTGTGCACATGTTGTCAGACAGAATACACAGAAATCAAATTATGTTACTGATGCAAAGAGGTGGAAGAGAGCTCAGTTATAACAGCAAAGACAGGGGCTGACTGTGAAATAGATCACATAATACTCCTATGCAGGTTCTACAGCCAGTTTCTATAATAAGATCCTAAGCACATTTCCATCTTTTGCAAAAAAAAGAATGCCAGGAACTGCTTTGAAGTCCTGAATCTCATTGATATGGAACCAAAGGACTATGGAATAAAATCAGACAAGTGGTTAGGGATAAATAAGAAAAGAAACTACTTAGGACCAAGTAACAGAAGAAAGCAAATTGAATGTCAGAACCAACAGTAGAAACTGCCATGAAGAAAAATCAAAGCCAGGAAAGACACATAGCTCAGAAACAAATCTAACAAAAATTTCAGAAAAGACAAGAAGAAGCAGTATTACAACGACATTTGTAAAGATATCAAAGATAGAAAAAACATGAACAGAAAAATGAAAATTTCCCTAAAGACCTCTGCACTCAGTAGATTCCAACCTCAAATTGGTATACTAAAGGATTCTAATAAACAGATAGTAACTTGTTCAAAGAAGAGCAAAGATGAAAGGAGTATAATGAAATTCTATACAGTAGAAATTTCAAAATCCAAGATACTTTGATAATAACGGCTGCTAAACAAAGTACCTCTCTTTCTGGTCTCAAATACATGTAATTTCAGAGTCAGCAGTAGGTACAAGTTGCCTTGTGCCCAAAAAGTAAGTGTGACATTATGTGAGCAGATACCTCTGTGAAAACCAGGTATGCAGTGTTTCCAATAGCACAAGCCCCAGTCGACATGGAGGACAGTGCCCAGTGATCAGAACAACCTTGTCCACTTTAAGGAGAATGTTTGGTGATTGATCTTGCCAACAATGATGTTTGGTGAGAAAGGGAAGTCAGGTGATCCACTAATAATTTTCATTAATTTGATTTAAAACTTTTGGGACAGCACCACTCATGACAGAGGCATCATAGGACTTCATACTCAGGAGTGTGCACAGGCTGTGGTCAAAAGAATCAAGAGGTCAGCCAACTCCAATTTTTAAGCATATCATACATAAAAAACAGGTGGTTTCAATTGCACCACTGTGGCTGCCATAATTGAGGGTTTTTTTTAACCACAGCTTGCAGATATCCTTGATCACAGCTTATGAAAATACCTTTAATGCCGAAGGCCATAAGATTCTTCATCATTTACTTAGCCATAAAAAGGCTTTACAAATCTCTGTTGCGGACATGGTCCTGAAAGTGTTGAGTCAAGCCAACACTTGGGAAATAATCCTGCTCAGCCTCTGGCGATTTCTGTGCTGTAAATCGGATTTTAGAGCATTTTTTCGGAGATGGGAGGACGCCTCGCACTTTAGTTGCTTCAAAAAAACACTCGAAGCAGGAGACGTGGCTGGAATGATAACAATAGTTTGCCGATGTCATCGTTTTGCTTCTCTATCCTAGAAAATGCTGCTCAGGACGAGTCCAAGTGAAAGACAAACTGAAGTATATTTTAGACCTCAGAGGGATTAATCTCCAGCTCCGATTCTCTTTCTTCTCTCGCTTCCCCGCGAAAAAACAGCTCCGGCAAAGCTGCTGGAGCACCTCCACTCCGACAGCAGTCGAGAGTCAAAGCCTCTAGGGCAGGGGTAGGCAACCTCGGCTCTTTTATGACTCATGGACTTCAACTCCCAGAATTCCTGAGCCAGCCAAGCTGGCTCAGGAATTCTGGGAGTTGAAGTCCATGAGTCATAAAAGAGCCGAGGTTGCCTACCCCTGCTCTAGCGGGAGCCGCACAGCTCTCCGCTCCAACCCAGAAGTCCTACCTGGCATTGGCGGACTCTTAATTCCTCCCAGATCGAGGTTGTTGTGCTTTTAAACGCATGCGCAGCCGCGCCCCGTTGTGTCTCCGCCGCTGGCTTTCAGGATCGGGTTTCGCGGCCGGAGCGAGAAAAAGAAGTGGGAGCTGTTGCTGACTCGTCGCCTGCGGCTGGGAAGGGTGGTTGGTATCGCTGGCCCCCGCAGGTAAGTCCCGCTGCTAGCTTTTCCTGCTCCTCCTTTTGGAGTCACCCAGAAGCTGCAGCTCCAGAGGAGCCGTGACATCCAGTGTAATTGGATTGCAACTATCGTTGACCTCTGGTTAATGTGGTTGGGAGATTCTGGGAGTTGTAGTTCGACACAGTTCAGGGCACCGGGTTTGCAAGAAAGATGCACTTCAGCCTTTTCTTTTGCGTCGTCCCTGTGCAGCCGCCGTGGCCGCCTGTGATCAATGGCACCGCGTTTCTTTCCCCAATCCTCTCGGCAATCGCAGTTTTTATCTCTCCTTACTCAGGTGTTTCTGACGACACTCTGACCCGAGCGCGTGTTTGAATGCCTAGGTTTGAATCTCTTTGCTCACCTTCGGTCGGCAATGATTCCTTGCACAAACACATACACAGGCACTAGAAATTATATCCAATTTTGTAGATGGGCTGACACCAGAGATCTTTATGAAGTGTCTTTAACAGCTGTGCAGGGCGCTGCTTTTACTTCGTACGGGAGAGGAGAACATAGTGTGGTAAACGGACGATATAAACATAAGGATAATGGGATATTGGTATTTCCGGCTTGCTAGATAACTATTATACCGTGCATTCAACATTCAGAATCTCCTGCTGGGGCCTGAGCACCCAGCATCCATTGCGCTTTCTTATTTTCAGAGTCATCAAAGCAAATCTTGCTGCTTTGCTCTCATTAGTCTAGTCAAGGCTATTTCTCAGGTTCCCTGTATTCATAGTTAACTGTCTCAGGCCCAGAATCTGACACATTTGAACTGATAGTTTGCAACTGATCGTTTCCCAAGATGCTGCAGCCTCTTGTTTTTCCCCAGACGCTAAACGCAAGCCATTCTGAAAATGTTTAATTTGTTTGTCAGGAAGCCAGAACTACAATAACCTAAATTGGTTGAGGGAACCATGAAGTATATGTTACTCAAGATTTACACTGAATACCTTTAATGAAGTGCTTGATAGAAATTTTGTAGATTAAGCAGAATTTATTTTTTAAAACACATTCTTCGTTGAAATTAATAGAATGCAGATTATTTTAAAAATATTGAAGTTGTACATAGCTCTTGGAAAATTACATCTTACAAATAATGGGAAATTAATAATGCATGCATTTGAAAGCCATCGATACCCGAGCTTAATCTTTTACACATAAAAGGGGATTGGTGGGAAAGTTAAATACAATCATATTTTATATCATTCACTTTACATATGTTTCATGCATGTTGTACATGTCCATGAACCATTATTTTTAGTCTGTTCTTCTGGAGTTGCAGAATTTTTGTATGATTAACATCTGAGAATAAGGAAGATAAATAATTCATTATGCTTTTAATAAATAACTAGTTTGTGTATAATTTGTAGTTGATGCCTTTTTCTATTTAAAGGAAGAATACTTGTGGAAGAGAATTCTGGTGGAACATTTTTTTTGTCAATAGAAGAACTATTTTGACTAGGTACAAGGAAAAAGTCCTTGACATTATATAAATTGAATGACTTTTAGTTGTTTTGAGGCTGAAATGTTTCAGTGAATATCCCAGAGAGGCACACTGTTTATAGCAAAGCTGAGCAATCAAATTGCAAGTGTTTCCAGAAAGTTTTTCATATGAGCTCCAGTGACGTCCAAAAGTATGTCAAATACAAATTCTAAAGTGGCAGGTAGGGATGTTGTTAAGTGCACTACTGAAAAGTAATCACATTATTTAACTTTAATTTAAATATAATTCAGAGGCAGCTTTTATCCTGACCATCTGTTATTTTTGTCAATGTAGACCAGGGGTGCCAAACTGCCAGCCCGCACCGCGCCCACCCCATTGCCGGCAATGGCAAAATGTTGTGCGACGTCACATGACATGAGTTTGACATGTCTGATGTAGACTTTGGCATGTTGCTTAAAGTCCAGTTCCAGACTTTGCTCTTCTTCCTCCTCCCCAAATGTTGCAAACCTCTTTATAAAATATTCCTTTGCTGCAGATATTTAATATTTCAGTTTTTTCCAGGCTATTTCAGGGTGATCTGTAATTAATATTAAATGCATTCATAATTTTTATGAATGACTCTGGCCTCTGTGAAATTAAAAGTGTGATTGTGCTCAATGGTATGAGCCTATATCTGAGATCATTTTTCTTGACGATTGATGGCCAGTTCATGCTCATGGAGCCTTGTTGGGAGGCGTTTTGTGGTCTCCCCCACATAATTGCAGTTAATTTGGTAGACCACTGATAACATTTTGCCTGCCGATAGGGGTTATTTGGTGCACTTTATTCGTGTGTGAAGGGTCTGATAGGTTTAGGCAGAAATTGAGAAGCTGTATATAATCTTCTGAGTTCGGTAAACCAGGAAACTGTGGTTCCTCATCCTATAGCACCTCTCTCATGACCAATACGGCCAGATCTTGGGGAATGGATGTGAACAATGATATCACATCGAACGGCACCATGACCTCATCATTCTCTATCATCAATGTTTTTTGCCTTTGCAAAGTGTTTGGCTGATTTTACAGTGGTAGAGGTGTTATCCACCAGGTGTTGCAGCCGTGTACTCAGCCACTTTGCCAGCCCAAATGTTGGGGTGCCTTTGAGTGATACAATAGGACGCAGAGGGACACCTGTTTTGTGTATTTGGGGTAGTCCATAAATGCGTGCTGTGGCTGAGTCCCTGGGTCGGATCATTCTTAAGTCCTCGTGAATCTTCCCCTGTCTGTTAAGTTTGTCGGCTGCCTTGTTGATTTGATTCCTGAGTGTTATCATGGGGTCTTTATTGACCACCCGGTAGGAGTCTTCATCACTGAGTAAGGTCTGGATTTTCTGGTTATACTCCAGTGTGTCTATAACTACAGTGGCTCTACCTTTATCTGCCGTCAGGATCATGATTGGGTTGTCCCTGTGTAATTCTTGGATGGCCTTCTCGGATCTTAACAAGGTGTAGCCACGTCTCTGGTTAGCAAGAAGTCCTGCTAGGCACTGCCTAATGGAATTCTTTGTTTCTTCATTGGTTTCAATTCTAAAAATTGCTGACTCTAAAGCTGACGCAAAATCAATGGGTTTAGCATCCATTGAGTTGATGACAGAACAACTACCATCACCTGGGCTACACTCCCCTACATCTACGGTGTCACGTAGGATGACTGAAAGGACGAACTAACGACCACCTCCCCCTCCGAACGTACAGGGGAATAGAGGATTGTAACCTCTCATCAACGGGCACATCATTACTGCAAGAGATAATGAGGAGTCAGACTGGACCCATGGACAGCAGGAGAGGAATGACTGGCCGAGATGGCAGCAGCGCATACAGAAGTGTCAGACGAACTGCAAAATGATTTCATGCGGCAAGATGAGCACTCCTGGTGGGTGGGGCGAGTGGAGAGAGGCAGAGCGCCCAAACTCAAACAGACGTCAGCGAGTCCGACATAAATAGGAACAATGCAATTGATTATGAGAGGGCGGGGGCTGAACAGACCCGTAACAGCTCATTAGCTAAACTACTGGCGTTGCAGAGACTATAAGAACGTGTTTCGCAATCCTGGCTTAGACTCTGACGATGTCAGCAGGCACTGATGAAAGCTCAGTTTAATAAATATACACACATACATACATACATACAAACATACATGCATACTTCACAATCCAGTAAACATTTTGGAGGCAATTATTTCAATACCCTTCTGTGTCTCCAGTCTTGCCCTTAATAAAATAGTGAGCTTAGATGTAGAAACCAAATAATGAATTAATATCTATAATTTATGGATGAATATGACCATATTTTCTCAAGTTCTAAGGACCTTAAACCTTCTTAATAATCTGACATCCAGATGCAAGGGTGAAATTGAAGAGAAAATGCTTTAGCGAGGTCTTCTCTTCTATTGTAAAATAAATAGGGCTATCATCAAGCATATCATGTGGTTAATAGCCAGACAGAACTTGATATCTGCCCTGCAAATTATTGGACATTTGTAACTGTTGTAATAGACAAAAATGCTGCCAGTTTTAAAAGAATCTTAGCTATTCAGTCTTCTCCCTACTTCAGAGTATTAATCCAATATTCCTTCAATGGTAGGAGAAGTCAGATTTAGGAATATCTTCCACAGTGCTGGAATCTATACTTGCGATTCAGGGGTTCATTGAAAGATTGGTTCATGTCTTCTCTTATTGTACTTCATTCTTATAAAATTGCAATAAAGTATTGCCTTTGATTAGGAATATTCCTGGAGAACCTGAAGAATTTTATATTAGTTATGTTTAGGATGACCAAACACCATCTTGCAGTTTCCTGTTGTTTTTTTCCAGATTACTTTGTCAGACTAGAATAAGGTTATGTTAGTTCAAAGTTTCCTATTCATAGTATCTTATATTATAAATCATTGATGCTGTTCAATATTGCTGTCTTGTGTTTTTGTCTTTGGCTGTAATAAAACGCATCAGGTAAAGTTGCAGATGATCTGCTGAGTTGGAAATGGTAGAATTTAGACCCTGATGTCATTTTTGCCTGAATCCTTCATTTCCTTAGACTCCATCCTAAGTAATGTTTGCTGATTATATATATTTTTATGAAGACTTTTTAAATATGTCTTTAGATCAAGCTTGAATCTGCTAGTCTCTACAATTTTCCTGGAAACTTTTTCAGAAGTGGTTTGCCTTTGCCTTCTTACTAAGGCTAAGACAGAATGACTGCTCAAGGTCTCCCAGTTGGCTGCGTACCCAAGGTAGATCTTAGAACCTACATTTCCCAGTTGCTAGCCTTATGACTTAACCAACAGACTGGCTCTCTTCGACACATATATGGTCAATTATTTTGCCAAAATTATTCTCAGCTTTTAAAAGAAGCTAATCCTTCACCGTGTTATATTAAATATTTATGATCAACTGTTAATTCCATTACTCTTCATTCCTCATTGTTCTACTCTTTTGATTACATAGGCACCTATTTGGTTGCAGGAGCTATTTTTAACAGCTGTATTGTTGAACTAAGTAACTGCTATGTTAATGAAGTTGAAGAACTACTAAGTAGTAAGAAAGGTAAGTCATTTAGAGGTAATACTGATTTTAGTTGTCCTGTGGACTTTGCTTTCCGTTGAAGATCAGGAGATTGGGAGTTTAATCATTGCTGTATATGATAAATATTTACTATTTTTGGTCAGATATTAATCTTTATTAAATGAGGTAGATGTTAAACATACTAAGTAGAGTCAACATTATATCCAGCTTTAGTGCTTGAAGGACAACTTGTTGGTAACACTGTGTAAGTAACCCTTGTTGTTTGTGTTCTTGAGACACATTCAATTCTCTATGTAGCCTTAACTCTTTTTCCTTAGCTTGGTCTTAATCTAAACGTGGTGTCTAAATTCAAAAATGTAGGGCTTTCTTGAAGCAGGAAAAAAAATATAGGTGTTTGTTAGCAAATACAAAATAACTGAAGGGGAAATTATTTGAACAAAAAGGCTTTAGTTTTTAACAAATAGTAATTCTTTTCTAATGGTTGGCAATATCCTTTTAAGTATTATTAAAACTGCAATAAATAAATTATACTCTTCAGAATTAACAAAGCTATTACATTGACTTTTTAAATGGGGGAGATATTTGGCTTTAAAAGAACCTAACTTGGATTTCCCCCCCCCAAATATTGGCTACAATTCCCATCATTTCCAGTTTTAGAATGATCCAAGTTATAATCAATGCTTTGAAACATGTAAGTTTGAGAATACTTGTTAGACCTTATAGGACAATATCAAGCTACTAGTTGAACTTTTAGTTGTTTTCAAAAATAATCCTGTGCTCTATCTGTACTCTAATCTATTTCTTTTTCTTATTTATTGGATTTATATCATGTCTTTATGCCAGAAAAAATAATGTTTAAATGTTTAAAAGTAATTTTTAATCTTTTTAAAGTATTCTTCTTTACCCTGAAATTTTCTGCAAAGGTTGTATTTCAGGCTATTCACTTATATTTATTGCAAAAGATTTCTCTAGCCTGTCACTACAATGAAAAATAGCTGGTAATAAATCACCAAAACCTAAAGGGATGGTCCTTTCCAATAGTGTCAAAGTCACAGGGGGGTGTTAAAATAATCAGGCCATAAAACAAGTGAAATGCCTTAAATCTAGGAGTGGTGTTCCAATCCTGTAAAAAAATAGTTCAAGTTAATTAACATGCCTTTGTTGTAACCCAAAAGAATGTAGCAGGGATTTTAAGATTTTAAATTTAAAATTCCCACCATTGTTTTCTGCCACAAAAAGTTATAAAACTTTGCAGTCTTTTCATTCTTTGCCCCTTGTAAAAAAAAGTGCAGTCAGGATATTTAATGTTTTTTTTCTTTGATACATACAGTAGATCAGGGGTCCCCAACCCCTGGGTCCATGCACCGGTACCAGGCCACGGCATGCCAGCAACCGGTCCACACAGACAAGCAAAGCCCCATCCGTGGGATGCAGTCAGCATACAAAACCACGCCCCCTCTGGTCCATGGAAAAACCGCTCTCCATGGAACTGGTCCCTGGTGTCCAAAAGCTTGGGGACCTCTGTGGTAGATGTATCAGGAATGTGGCTCTGAAACTAGTTGCTGGTGTTTGAACAAAAGAAATCTGGCAAGTACTGTGATTTTATTGGCTTGGCTGAAGTTTAACCTGATTCTAACGGGGTTGCTTTCATTAATGATATCTGGTTGGTGGATAGAGAGATAGAGCTGCTTGGTGGAAAAACATTATAAGGAAAGAACTGTCCTATGGCATTTCCCCTGAATTTTTGTTACTTTCTGGTCTTGTGTTTATTGATCCTCCAGACTTTTCCACTGAATCATTCTTGCAGACTGTGTCTGCGTATTTATTTATTTTAAATATCACTGGGAAGTCATCAGAGTCTGTGTCTTACCCCCAGCAATTTAGAGGACAGATATACATGTAGTCCTTGATTTATGACCACAATTAAGTCCAAAATTTCTGATACTAAGTGAAACAGTTAAGTGAGTTTTGCTCCATTTTATTGCCACAGCTGTTAAGTGAATCACTTCAGTTGTTAACACAGTTGTTAAGTGAATCTGGCTTACCCAGTGACTTAGCTTGTCAGAAGGTCACAAAAGGTGTGATCACATCACCCAGGGACACTGCAACCATCATAAATACGAGCCAGTTGCTAAGCATCCAGATTTTGATCACATGACCGTGGGAATGCTGCAACGGTTGTAAGTGGGAAAAATGGTCATAAGTTACCTTTTCATGCCATTGTAAGTTTGAATGGTCATTAAATGAACTGTTGTAAGTCGAATGCTACCTGTAATGGCTGTAAGTAATGGCTCTCCAGCTTCCAGAGGTTAAGTCAGTGTGAAGCAGAAGGAGGTTGGCATATTGGTTGCAATCTCTTATGATGTAAATTTTGTTCTAGTGTTTAACTTGCTCTTTACTAGGGCTGAAAAAAACCTATGTCACCTTGATGAATTTTATATATTTATTGGTAGACAGGAGTCTCTAAAGCAGGCATGTCAAATTGCCGGCCCTTGGGCCGGATGCGTCACGCCGAAACCATGCCCACCCCATTGCAATGGGGAAAAAGTCCCGATACATCACGCGATGTCACACGATGTCATGAGTTTGACACGCCTGCTCTAAAGTGACATAGATTATTGCAAAATTCTGCTATTCAGCCACAGATTCTGTTTGAATACTGTATATTTGTGAGGACTGAGATGAATAAGTGGGCTTAAGCTTCAGTCATGACTGTTTACTTGCTTTTTCTTGCTGTATTTGATTGCATTCTGGTCTAAGAGCTGAATAATTTTAGATATAATTTTACATATAATACAGATATATTTTTAATTATATTTTATAAAATACTTCTTTGTTTAATTTAAAATAGAGGGGGGATGTGTTTGCCAGCTCTTTCATTACAAAAATGTTTTATTCATAAATATATGATTCTGTCCTGTTCTTGTTTGGAGAGATATTCAAGCATGTAAATCTATTTCCAACTGTCATACTCTTAAAAAGGGTTAAATGGTGGTTGTTTTATGAAAAATATTTTTGAGTCTTTGTTTAATTCTGCATGATTGTCCTTGAATTACTTATTATTGAACAATAGTGCTTGGCAAGTATAATACACATAGTACCTTTTTAATGCTTCTTAACTGGAGATTATAAGAGATTAATCCAAAGTGTTTTGTATTCATAGCTTCTTTTAGAGGTGGACTGATTTGGTTTGTTTATTTTTGCTTTCCAATCAGCAGAATAAATACAAAATTGGTTCTTTGTTCTCATAGCATTTAAACATAAAATTTAGTCTGATAGTGAATTTGAGTGCTAGTAGAATTTTAGCCAGAAAAAGGCTGTTAGTGATCAGTCCAATATTAAAGTTAGGGGAAGTTGAATTGTTTTTATGGACTATTTTGTACAGGTAGTCCTCAATTTATTATCTCAATTGAGCCCAAAATCTCTATTGCTAAGTGAGACATTTGTTAATACCCCATTTTACAACCTTTCTTGTCACAGTTGTTAAGTGGATCACTGTAGTTGTTAAGTTAGTAATAAAGTTGATAAGTGAGTCTAGCTTTTCCATTGGCTTTACTTGTCAGAAGGTCACAAAAAGTGATCAAATGACCCTGGGATTCTACAACAGTCATAAATATGAGTTAGTTGCCAAGCATCCAAACTTTGATCATGTGACCATGGGGATGCTGCAATGGTTGTAAGTGTGAAAATCAGTCATAAGTTACTTTTTGCAGTGCCATTGTAACTTTGAATGGTCACTAAATGACCTGCTGTAAATCAAGGATTACCTGTGTCTCATAGTACCTGGGAAGAGATGCAGTACTTTTACTCCCATTTTTGATTAACTGAATTCCAATACTGCATCCAAACCCTAAATTTGGAGATAAAGTAAGCATCTTATAAAGATGTCTTTGCCAGAATGAAATCATTCCCATCCTATTTACACCTTTTAATCATTTTAGATTGCTCTTCCTTCCAGCTTCATGATTTATTTTTGCTGTCAGTTGATTTATGAGAAAAACCCATAGCCATAACACATGTATTAATGTTAACCTCCAACGTGTCTCTAGAAACATTAAATCTTTACAGTACTGTAGTTGGCTAGTGATAGTGCGGTATTGAAGGTTGCTGGGAAGGGTGACTTGTGTCAACTGGCAGCTAACTCTTGAACCTGAATGCTGGAAGGGGTTGGATTACACTATATAAAAGAAGTACAGCACAAAACTTTGGTCACCGTTATCATGGCTGCATCAAGATTTTCAAGAAAATGCCAGGAATTTCAAGTTTGCTTTTTGGTGATATTCTTTCTAAGGAATTTAACATCACCTTGACTTCTGAGAGCAAGATCGAATAGAAAAGAGCATTAAATATCCAATTTTGAATATCCAAGAAGGTTCAATCCAGGATTATCCCATGGTGCAACTTGCTATGTGTTTCACATGATTTTGATAGAAATGCAGACATTAAAGATTTTGTAGCTCACTAGCTTTTTTGTTTGTGTGCTTTCAGGATTTGATGTTTGTGCAAAAAAGGAAACTAAATGTTGTGCTGTTTTATAATACCACAGTATTATACGTGCCCATGATAAATGGCAGAATAGTTGAAATAAACAGATTTGCAATCTACAGTTTTTGTAACAGAGACTATAAAGGAGAGAGGAAAGGGAGAGAACACTAACAAGGAGACTGCTTAAGGGAAAAAAGTTCAAAGGAATTAAGGCTACTATCTTAAATTCTGTTGCAGAATAAAGCATATTGAAAGCTCTGTCTTCTGATAGCGATCTCTACTGAGTAAAATCTTCCAAGAAAAGGAAGTCTTGAGTGGGAGATATATATATATAGTTTAATTAAACATTGTTGGTTTATAAGAAAGATTCACTTTTCATTGCAGAGTGATGAATGGAAATTCTTTTTGTCATTAGCTGGGCAAATGGGAACTACCTTGAATGTTTGTCTGGGTATCACTTTTCATTAGGCTTGTACAACAGCTTCTGAGATACTGGGTGTAGAGTTTCCAGATAGGTGCATTTTTGCAACAAAAGGGTAATTTTATTGTATAGTCTGTACTGTATTTTAAAGGTGAGGGAATAGGGAGGAGTTCTGGTATTACAAGCTCTGATATCTAATAAATAAAATTATCTGACAATTACTTTTCTTTGATAATTAAGCTTTGAGTATAGTTGCTATGGTAGATAGTAATTTAAGATAACATTACTGAAGTGCTGTATGCAAAATGGGACATATTTTTAAAAAGAAGTAGTCATTAAAAAACTACCTTTCAGTTAGATTTTTGAAATCATATTTGGAAATATCTGTCACAATTATATACAACTTGTGGGATGGAAATATTTGAACTGTCATTTTAGTGATTCCAGTGATCTTAGAGTTGGAGACCTTCCTATGAAATTATGGGTATTATTGATATTGATGCCTTTCCTGTAAGGATTTTAGACCACACCTATAGAGGACTGCTGCATCAAGACAGAAGGGACTGTTTAGTGAATCTGGAATCTGTGTTTCCATCACTCCAGTCCTTGCTCTGTGCTGTTACCCATATCACATTGTGTTGCAAATATTTTCAGAGATCATGTTTTTGAAACTGTATTTGTATGTCTTTGCAGAGTATGTCTTTGCAATATTCAGTGTAGAAATTTTTTTATAACAGCTGAAGAAAACACCAGTACTCTTCATCAGGTTCACCTAATATACATTGATTCCCATACATTCTCTACAGCAGGGGTGTCAAACTGCCGGTCTGCAGGCCGGACGCATCACCAGGAAATTGCGCCCACCCCATTGCCGGCAATGGAGAAAAACCTTTGATACGTTGCACAACATCATGTGACGTCACGTGTTTGACATGTCTGCTCTACAGGAATTAGAAATATGTGTGAAACAAAATAAAAGAGACATCTCCATGAATAGAAAAATTATATTTCATGTCTGTTACAGCAGTGGTCATCTTGGGCTTGATTTGAAACATAATCTTATCATAATTCTAATTCTGTCCTTTTACAGATCTGTTCATCTTGATGCTTATGGAGAATTTTTGCTTGAGGCCTATCTTTGAATCTTCCAAGAACTTACCTTAACAAGGAAGAGGATTGGTGATTCTTCACAGATCCTGGAATTTAGCAGCTGGCTTCTGGAGATAACATCCTATATAACAGTTATTGTTGTACGGTTCCATTTTGTACCTTTTATCTGGCTTCAGCTTGTCTAGTTCAGGGTTCCCCAACCCCCGGTCTGCGGACCGGTAACAGGCCGTGGCATGCCAGCAACTGGTCTGCACAAACAAGCAAAGGCCCATCTGTGGGATGCAGGCAACACACAAAACCATGCACTCTCTGGTCCATGGAAAAACCTTTCTCCATGGAACTGGTCCCTGGTGCCCAAAAGGGTGGGAACCTCTGGTCTAGTTCTCAAATTAGGGTTGAGAAACTTTTTAGAATAAGAGCATATTTGAAAATTTGAAAACGTTATGGGCAGACTCATTATGTGCCATATTGAGGGGTTTACCTGTGCCAAAAATTGTTTATGTGTTTTGGAAAACATCTTTTTACCCAAAGGCACTGTGGTGAGATGACTTTGCAGCATTTTCAATAAACATTTGCCTATCGTACCTAGGGGCATTCTCATAAATAAATATAATCCCAATATTCTTTTTTACCGTAATTACATGAGTTTGAAAAAAAACAAAAATCCAGCTGGAGCAGTGAATCTTATAAGTATCAAGTGAAATATCCATAAGCACTGTGTTGCCTAATTCTGTTATAAATCTGTACTCTTTTTAAATAACTTTATTAAAATAAATTGTCCAGTCACTTGCTCCTGTTTTTAGAAGGATTGTAATTATTCTGTAGTTTCGATTGGGACTGAAGAATTGGAGAAAAATGCGAAACTGAGAATGTCACATTTAGGAACAAGTAGAGATCAGGCTGTCCTTATACTTATTTCTATTCCACAGTTGACATATACTGTACTGTTGGTCATGGAGTAACAGTTATGTTACCGTTGTGCTCACAAATACCTTTCTTGGCGACCTGTAGAGTTTTTATCCTGTTTTACATTTTTCTAAAGAAGGACACTTAAAAAGTATAATTCTGAGGGTCAGCATCATGCTATGCCCTAGTACAGTGATGGCAAAACTTTTAGAGACCGAATGCCCAAACCACAACCCAAACAACTTATTTATCGCAAAGTGCCAGGGCCGCATCAGCATTGTGGTGTCCTCAGGGGGGGCATGGGGGTGTGGCCCACTGGGTGGGCATGGCCCACTGGGTGGGTATGGCTGTGGTTGTCATGGCAGACTGGGTGGACGTGGCTGGGGTGGGCATGGCCACCTCGATGTTGCTCATGGGGGGGACGTTTGTGAGGGCCGGGCAGACTTGGGAGACATCCAAGGGATCTCTGGTGGGTGGGGTGGTGGGAAGGAGGACCAGCATAGATGGGGAGGCACGCAATCCTAGCTGGGATCTGGCTTTCCCTGCCCTGGCTTGTTGGGGGGTGGGCGTGCTCTAGCACCTCTACTTGAGCTTGCTGGCCACTTTGCCTCCTTTGTGCTGGGTGGGGCTTCCTCTCTGGGCGACGGCGGTGGCCTAATGGACCTGTGCAGGCTGCTGGCAGTGGCGGTGAGCATGCTCACAGAGAGGGCTCTGAGTGCCGCCTCTGGCACACGTGCCATAAGTTTGCCACCACTGTCCTAGTAGCTTAGAAAATAAAAATGGTGGATGATTTGAGCACAGTATTGTGCTCAGAAGTATACCATTTGCCTGGGAAAGCTTAGAGTAACCTGGGGTGATAGTGTCCTGTAGATTTGGAAGGCTGTGCTCAGATAAATTAGTACTTTGAGACTTGTTAGTCCCCAAGTGCTGTTATTTTGATATTGGGTGGGTCTTCATGGAAAGCATTTTGCAACAGTGCTCATGACACACTCTTAACATTCTAAATGTACCCTTAAAAGATGGAAACTAATTTAGATAATTCTGATACATAGTGCCTAGAAAACAAAAGGTTAGAAACATGTTTAAGTAATATTTAATTATTAAAGGTAATATAAACCAATCAACTGTTTCATACCTATAGTATTTATTAAATGTATATACTGTCTATCTCACTATTAAAGGAACAGTGTGTGAAATAGATAACTGAAATCTCTAAAAATGTATATACTCTTGCATCCTCCCACAGAAATCAGGAAGCAAGTTAAACTTCATTTTTTCCTTCTTAAGATGTTTATTATCTCTTTTATTTAACTTTTTTATAGATGTTATGTAAAAATTGTATGTGTCTCACTTAAGTATCAGTAAATTGATCTGAACTTTTTGATGCCTTTATGAATACATTGAAATGCCAGTATGAATATAGGAAACAGTGCAGCAGAATTTAAGGAAGTGTGTAAAATAAAGGATAACTGTTATTGATCTTATTTAAGAGGTATGAATTGTGAAAGAAGGGCTTTTGATCCCAACTTTAATTGAGGACAAAGTATGTGTGGTTTGAATTCAAATTTATTTTTATGAGCAAGTAAGTCCTCATGTCTCTCTTTTTATTGCCTTCCTCTCTGTCAAATATTGAGATTTTTGGAAATAATTTAGAATACAACTTGGCAAACAAAAGGAAAAATGTCATAAATGACCTCCTTTATTTTGTATATGAAGACATAATTTTAGGATCCAACCATGTATGTGTGTAGGGACGCAGTGGCTCAGTGGGTTAGGACGCTGAGCTTGTTGATCGGCAGTTTGGCGGGTCAAATCCTGAGTGCCGCGTAGCAGAGTGAGCGCCTGTTACTCGTCCCAGCTTCTGCCAACCTAGCAGTTTGAAAGCACGTAAAAAATGCAAGTAGAAAAATAGGGACCACTACGGTGGGAAGGTAACAGCGTTCCGTGCGCCTTTGGCGTCTAGTCATGCCGGCCACATGACCACGGAGACGTCCTCGGACAAGCGCTGGCTCTTCGGCTTTGAAACGGAGATTAGCACTGGCCCCTAGAGTCAGAAACGACTAGCACGCATGTGTGGGGGAACCTTTACCTTTACCTTTATGTATGTGTGTATGTACATTGCTGCCTTAAAGTTGCCAACATAAAATTTTTGATATGTATTTCTGAATAAGTTGATAAGTTTGCCATCTATTTGTATGTAATTTGGGGATGAGTAACAGTCCAACAATTATTTTTTATTTTTAGATCTTCATATGATGATTTTTTTACCATGGCAAATGACACTTTGGAAGGTTTTCATGAAGTGAATCTAGCTTCCCCCACTACTCCAGATCTTTTAGAAGTGCATGAATCTAAAATTTCTGAAGAACCTACCTCACCTACCATAATTTACCGGCTTCATCCCTCAGCTGTGTGCTCCTTACCTATTCAGCCAAGTGTTCTGAATGTGACTGATCTTCCTACACAACCTGTCTACTCATCTGCTAGGCACCTAAATTGTGCAGAAACACCAGGTATCAGGTTGGTTGTAAAAAAACTTCTTTTTAAAAATATGTTCTATTGATTTTTAACATATACCTTAATATTTGGTAAACGTGTTGTCTGAGTTAATGTTTAAAAAATATCAATTTCTATAATTCTATAGTCCATATGATTATATGATTTCCTCTTCTTCCAATAATATTCTCTTTTGCCAACCATATATTAATACAATTCTTATTTAAATAAATGACAAGTATAGCCATTTTTCTCATGTTTCTGCAAGTAATAATCACATCAGCATAAAGCTTCTTTTCATTGGTCATCTTGATTGCCTCATCATAAGTCCTGTTTACATTCTTATTTAAATTTGTTTTCCCCACAATATTCAAAACTTTTCTTACTGGTTAAGATTTTCTTAAAATTACTTACACTTAAATATTTAAGTCTTTTTTCTCATACAAGCCATTACATTGTATATTTTTCATATTTTTTTAAAAAAGAGCAAAAGAAAAAAGAATAAAAGAAAAAACATTTCTTTTATATAAACCATCCCAACATTTTTATATTTCTCATGTCAAAAAACCAAACACAAAAGAAAAAATAAAGAAGGCATACTATATTACTTTAGGGGCTCATCCCTCTTAAACTAATCTTCATTTATATTTAAAATCTTTCTATTTCTTTAACCATATTCAAACAATGTTTAATTTTTAAATACTCCCTCTGGTAATTTCCATCATCCAATTTCTTAATTCTCACTTTAGCCTTTTTTTTTTTTGCCCAACATCTTTTCTGTTCAATATGTTTCGGTGAGTCAGAGAGTTTTCCCATAATCTTATAAATGTTGTTACAGGTACAAAAGGCTAAACAGGTAAGATGTTTTTATAGGAAGCTTTTGCCCTTTCATGTTCATTGAAAATATTTTCCTTTTTGTCTTTCTTGATTTTATTTATTTTTGTTTCTCAAGATCTTGTAATTCTCCTGGCAAAACCCATTTTACCAATTTTTTCTTGTCCCCAAACTTATTTTGTAATCTTAAAGTATAGATTGTCTTTTCCATATCCAGAGTTTCTTGTAATTTTTTTTCCATCTGGGTTAAGTCATATTTCCTTGTATTGTTAAATCTTGAAATCTCTCTCTTCTGTCTTGTACTCAGTTGTCTGTTTTTTCTGCTCACTTTCTATTTTTATTTTCTGAGAATTTTTATTTTGTAAAATTAAATTGGAGATGTATTCATTTATGTTTTCAAGGTTATGTTTAATTTCCTTGGGGTTTGAGATTATTGTTGTTTGAATTAATTGCAACATAGTATAGATCTCCTTTTGGAAAGTATTTATTTTTTCTTGGTATAGTCTTTTTGCAGATCTCTGGCTTTCCATGATAGCCAAAAATCAAAGTTTTTCTTTCTCTGCAGACAGCTTTAGAGTCACAGTTGAGTTAGTATTTGTAATCCAGAAAGGTCAATTCTCTCTCTCTCTCTTTTTAGAGTTTATAATTCTCACTTTGTAGAAAGCCCAAGATGTTTTCTTTTTTCTTTTTGTTATTAAGACATTGCAGGTCACCAAATTTATCTTTTCTGGGGCCTTGCCAGTCTCTGTATTAAAGCAGCTGTTGTTGTATATTTTCATCCACCACTAAATGTCAGCACCAGTTTTTTCAGTAATAGACATTTACTTCTATTTTCATGATATAAAAAGTAAATCTTAACAGATTCCACCAATTTCAAACTTAGCCAAATTAAATCTTATAGTCTTTTCATTTCAATATATTTTTATTCCCCCTAAAAGGTTTAATTTGCCACTTCCGTCTGTAGTAGGGTAGGGCAAAAGACCTCCTTCTCACTTTCAGAGGCTTTTTGCTTCTTGGGGTTTTTCTTTTTCTTTTTCCAGGAAATCAATTTCCAAATAGGAGAGAGACAATCACTGTTCTTACCCAGTTCCAAACACGTTTACAGTCAGCTTGAAGTAGTACTTTTGGACTTCGGTTGCTTGTAGCTTGGGCTAGACTCGGAAGTCAAGCTAGCCTCTTCTCCTGCCCATTTCTGGAGGGCTTTTCCCAAACTGATCGGATTGACTGCCATCTCTCCGCAATCGGCGGGACTTCTCCCCTTCTATGTTGCCTCTACTGGGCAACTTCAGGCCCATTTAGGGTTCCTGGCAGGCAAAAATCAGCCGTAGGGAGCAGAGCCCCGCAATCCCTCAGCTGTTCTGCTACCGCGCATAACCGGAAGTCATAAAAAACTTTTATTGATAATTAATTAATCATTTTGTGTTACCTGTGAAAGCCTTCAAGTCTTTTTTTAAAAATGCAGTCCATGTGTAATATTACTTTTTTAAAATACACTCTTTTCTTACAGCATCAATGTCACAGAAACTGTATCATGTTCTACCTCAGGAAGCTATGGTGGGAAGGACAACTGTAGCGCAGAGAGAGAATTTTTGCAGGGTGCAACAGTAACAGACTTTTCTGAAGGAAGAGATGACGTTTTTGGGCTGAGCACAGATAGTCTCTCTCGTCTGCGAAGCCCATCAGTATTGGAAGTTAGAGAGAAAGGCTATGAAAGACTTAAAGAGGAACTTGCTAAAGCTCAAAGGGTAAGAATAATGCATATAATGCTATTTCTGTGTAAGGGCAGAATATTGGTGCTGAGATAAAACATTCCAAATCCTGGCAATTCTTTTTTTTCCTTTTTTTCTACCTTTTCTGCCCCCTCTCCCTTTTCATTGTATACCAACAAAATATTACACTGCCCTTTAGATAGCTTCCAAGCTACTTCACTGTTTATTGAAAAATAATGTTATATTGTGGATGTCTGGGGAAACTATGATGTGAAGATGGCTCTGAGGTGAGCAGAGTTGTCAAGTGTGGTGGACTGAGAAAACTCTTGAGAGTGGAGAAAGTCTCTATCTTTGCCTAAGCCATGGCTTTGAGTGTTCAGATGGACACTGGGTTTGCATACTTCCTTTTTTATCACTTTTAATTATTAACGGCCTTTGAATATTAAGAACCTGCAAATTGGCAAGTTGCAGTATACCAGGTAAGTCTTCCTCAGTCCTTAGTGAAATATGTTTTATGCAAATGACTTTAAAAACTCTTTTGGACTAAGCAAAAAAGTGATTACAAACTAATTTTTGAATGTCAAAGATGGACTAAGGGGGAAGAATTTGAAATAAGATTTTGAAATTAATTATAAGAATCTCTCATTTAGTTTAGGAATGTAGTTTAGGAAAAATGTAGTTTAGGGGGAAAAATGAACCTTCGGAAATTAAGTATAAGAAATTTTTCTATAGGAAAATATTGTTGATCAGAATAATACATAAGATGGGACATTGAAGGTTAAACACTAGAGGGACCCAGAAAGAATTAAAAGTTTATCATTAAAGTTCCAAATTCATCTGAATAATTTGAATTTAAGGATATTTGGGACTAATATACTCAGAAGTTATTTTTAAGACTTATTAACAAGACTGAGACTGATTTGAATGTGGATTTAAAAATGGCAGATTATAACAGTGATACAGATAAAGATTTTACAAGGAATATAGATAAAAAACTCAGCTGGTGTCTTAATACTTAAAAGATATACAGAAATAACAAACCAGAAAATGACTTGTTATACCATTTTTAGTTTGGATTTAGAAAAAAAATGTGTTAAATCTGAGGAGACACAGAGAAAATTGAAAGAAATCATGGAATCTATTCAAAGGAAATAAAGATTAAGACTGTAAAAATTAAAATAAACATAAAATGGGGTTATCTGACCAAGGTTAAAATGTACATTTCTGGTAATGCTTAATGGATTTTTGCTGATCAGAACTGAATGACGAGGCTCTAAAACTTTGTTTATAAATAAGACATCAGATAGAGGAAGAAGAGATCCTTTGTTGTATTTTTAGGGAAAGTGATAAGGTACTGTGTTAAAGGACAGGAATATGCAGCTAGTTTATTTATTGTTATTTCTGGTGACTCTTAATGGACCTTTGTTGGCTAGAATTATATGACGAAAATCTGTTTATAAATAAAAGATGAGACATGGCATGAAGAATGCTTATGTTGCAGCATTAAAGAAAATGATAAGCTACTGAAATTGTACTTGTCATGATGAAAGGAGAAGTTATTTTTTTATATATCTTTTTTCTTGAATGTGATTTTTCCCCCTTTTTTGTACTTTTTTTTCTTTCACTTTACTGTTATATTTTTTTTAGTTTGTATTAGCTTTATCTTTGTAATTGTAAACTTTTAAAAAAATTACTATTAAAAATTACATTGCTATTAAACATTTTTCAATACTAAAATACCAAAAATAATGATCAAAAATGGTCAATCTGATAAAACTGCTGTAAGTATTGCATTTTTTGTGTGTTATTTAGGCCTGTATTGTGTAAGCATTTTAACATTCAGATGGAATCTGCCTTCTGTAATTCAAATCCAATATTCTGTGTTGTGCCTTATAGAATTAAAAAAAGAGATCTTGACTACCTTCTGTACTAAATCATTTTTTATATTTTAAGAGCAACATTGTATCCCACCTCACTCATTATTTCTCAGAGATAAAATACCCAGTTCCTTCTATCTATTTTCAGAAGTTTAGTTTTGCCAATTGCTGATTGTATTGTATTTTTACTGTATTTGCCCTGTACACCGCCCTGAGTCCTTCGGGAGAAGGGCGGTATAGATATTTAATAATAATAATCATCATCATCATCATCATCATCATCATCATCATCATCATCATCATCAAAGTGCAGTGCCAAGAACTGGACCCAGTGCCTAAAGCAGTACTGAGTGGAATAACTACTAACTGTCCTTTACAATTATACTTGTGTTGGTGCACCTTAAAATTGTATTTGCCTTCTTAATAGCCACATCACATTGCTGGCTCATATTCAGTCTTTTAGTTTGCAGGTACAATTACCAAGTCAGATATTCTTTCTCTCTTCTTACATTTGTATATTTGATTTCTGTTTCCCAGGTGAAAAACTGGGAAAAACTTGATTGCTTTCTATAATCTATTAAAAGGCCGGCAGTTTGACACCCCTGTTCTAGAGCATTAATTAGTATTAATCCTACTCAGTACATATTTGCAAATCTAGGATGCTTTCCCTCTGCTTATCATCCAAATAATATAAATATTGAAATGTTGAAGCCCAAGGATCAATCATTGTGACCACCTATTAAGTACCTTTGTACTGTTTGATGAACCATTGATGAGATCCTCCTGTCTAAGAGACTGAGCAGTTTTTGAGCTAGCTCTGTTTCCACTAAATTACCCTGCCACCCAACCTATATTTTAACTAGCTTGCTTATTAATAGGTCATGGGGTAGTTTCTCAAATGTGAAGTTAAGGGGGGTTACATTTGTTGAATTCCATACAACAAACAAAAAGCAAGTAGCATTTCATTGAAATTTACAACATGGGGTCAACTATAGAAAATTGTTATTTAACGTGAAGCTGAGCAGGGGTTTTATGTACATCTTAAAATTTGGGTGTAATAGGATACATCTGGGAAACTGAAGATTTTTTGTTGTATTCTGTCTGTTGATAGATATCCACAATAAAGATGATACTTCTGCTATAGAATAACTAACAGTATTTTTTAAAATTTGAATATGTTTTGCATAAGACTACCAAGAAATTGTATTATATGTTTCTTTCCAAGCTTTCTAGATGATAATTACTTGTTCAGCTCAAACTATATATCCTGCCTTTTTCTAGAAAAGGTTATTATTTTAGATGTATGATCTTGATGCTGCTTGTTCCTGTTCTGCAGTCTACACCCCAGTGTTTTACAAACTGTGGTATGCGTACCACTGGTGATACTTCGGTACCTGGCAGGTGGTACCTGTACGATGGGTTGAAAAGCACTGTTAAAAAAATGTTTATTAAAAAGTGTAGCAGCGGCAATGCCGCACAGGCCTCTGGAAGAGTCAGCTGGAGCTGTGGTGTTGCTGGGGATCTGCTGAGCTCCCAGGATCACTGCGGGCTCCAGATGATTGGCGCTTCTGGAAGCTGTGCACAGCCTCAGGGAAAGGTGTTATCTGCAGCTACACCAAAGAGAAAAGGAAGAGAGGAGAGGATATAAAAGGAGCTTTTGCAGGGAAAGGGAGAAAAAAACCCGACGGGGAAAGAGAAGGGGACAGAGAAAGAGACGAAGAAGAGGAGTGGCTTCTTTTAGACAAGCAGAGGGAGAGGGGATAGAATAGTGCAAAGATTAATGTCAGAGAAACAAGCGCAAGTTTCCCTTAAAAGTATGGTAAGTGGGTGAACAGATAGTCCTCAATCTACGATCACCATTGAGCCCAAAATTTATGTTGCTAATGAAAAATTTGTTAAATGAGTTTTGTCCCATTTTATGACTTTTCTTGCCACATTTGTTAAGTGAATCACTGCCATTGTTAATTAGTAACATAATTGTTAAGTGAATCTGGTTTCCCATTGACTTTGCTTGTCAGAAGGTTGCAAAAGTCTACCTGTACTTCACTTTTTTTCCCTTTTTTCCCTTTTTTTTGGTCATCAAGTTTTTGACATCTTGTTAGGCGACTGGTAGTACTCGAATATTGCCGTATCCTAAAAGTGATACAATCTGTGAAAAGGTTGAAAAGCCCTGCTGTACACTATGCACTGTATTTAACTGATTTGAATTTGATGAAGTGCCTAATGGGTACTTCTCCAGTATAGCATCACTTGGCCTATTTTTTCTCTCTTAAATGATACATGAAGAGGGTTGGGTAACCTATAGATACATATGAAGAACAAGAAATAGTCCTTTCATTATTTTTTCTTTCTCCTTTTTTGCTGTGAGCTTTATTACTATTATCAGAATTAGCTTGAAGAAAATTAGTCCAGCTGTTTTTCCCCAGAAAATGGCCTTGTCTTGCTTTCTTAGCTTTATTTGTCTTCAGAATGATTGCTACTTTATAATTCTGCTAAAATATAATATTTCTATATCTCTTTAGAGACTGATTCAGAAATGCTGAGAATACTGTTGCATATTGCAGTACTGATTGCAGTGGCTTGATTTTCGCCTACAGAGATCCTTTCTGTTCTGGGATCTTGCAGCCATTGCCTTGATTTACCTTTCTTAATATTTACTGCCCCCTAGTGCTGTACATTATCTTTAACACTTGTTAAAGTCTAAAGCAGGGCTTTTCAACCTTGTACCACTTTCAGGATATGGCAACATCGGAGTACCACCAGTCGCCTAGCAAGGTGTCAAAAACTTGATGACCAAAAAAAAAAAAGGAAAAAAGTGATGAAGTATAGGTAGTCCTTGACTTACAACAGTTCGCTTAATGACTGTTCGAAGTTACAATGGCCCTGAAAAAAGTGCCCCCCAAGCCACAGCCGAGCAAGACACCTGCCTGCCTGCCCGGCGGCGCTCTTCCTCCTGTCCGATGTTTCCATTGTTGTGAGCATTTCTGTTGAGGATTGGCAGCGGAGGTGGGGTGGGGTGGGGTTGGTTTTTATTCCCCTCATCTGCTGGGTGGCTGCAGCAGGTTTGGGTCACTTCACATGACCCTGGGACACTGTGACTGTCATAACTATGAATCAGTTGCCAAGCATCTGAATGTAAATTACAAGACCCTGGAGATGCTGCAACATTCCAGCTGATCGGCGCTTCTTCTGGGCTCAGAAGCACCAGGATCAGCGCCGAGCTCCAGCTGGAGCCTGGCACTGATCCTGGCGCTTCCGCTGAGCCCTGACAGCCTTGCAGCTCCAGCCGTCTCTCGCTCAGGCTTGTGCGGTGCTGCCATCGGTTCAGCTCATTCCCCTCCCCTGCTACCACTTTTCTAGGATGGTCGCGAACCACCTGTCAGGTGCCAATGTACCACAGGTGGTACCCGTACCACTGGTTGAAAAGGCCTGGTCTAAAGCAGACATGCCAAACTTGCGACATCATGTGATGTCATGCAATGTATCGGGACTGTTTTGCCATTGCTGGCAATGGGGTGGGTGCGGCTTCCGTGTGACACGTCTGGCTAACGGGTCAGCAGTTTGACACCCCTGGTCTAAAGGATTCACACTTTGGTTCTTAAATAGAAATTTGTTTTTAGTTAACCAAGTTTTGTATTCAGATTTGGCTACAGATATGGCAGATTTACGGGTTTTGTGAAATGTAATTTGTGTGTACATATGTGCAGGTTCCACAGATTTAGTTGTCCCACCAGTTCAGAAAAATGTTTTTAATTACAGGCAAAAAAATTAAATAATGTGACAATTGCACTTCAACTTGTGGACACTATGTTATCTACCATATAACATGGACCAGGGATCTTACTGAGGTCATGTTACATCTCTATATCCCTGAGGTCCTTATGTTTTCATTTTTCCATTTTTTGTTCAGTTACTGCAGCTATTTGTCTTTCGATATTTCTTGAAATTTCTGGCTATGGGAAAGGGTTGTTATTCAGGTATTCAATAGATAAGCAGGTCATTAGGGTTCATTCAGTCCTTAGAATCTCAGTATAATTTGGGAAAAGGCCTCTCTAAATTTCAGTGATACTGTGCTAGACGAATGACAAAAGAACTTGACATAGTTCTGAAAATAGCAGGAAAATATTTTATTGGAATGCTTGGACTAAAAAAGGATTAATGCTTTAAATTAGTTGATTTTTAATGGTGATTTTAACAATTTTGAGATATTACTTTTTGAATTTTAGTTTCCTTCAATATACACTTGCTGAATATACAACTATATTAGTATATATAGCTGAAACATTCCCCAACTGAATAATATAGTTAAGATAGTATAGCAGTCTCTGAGTATCTGCAATATTGACTTCTTTAAGAAACATTTTCCTTGCATGAAAACCTACCATTTAATTTTATAAGGTATTAAAAGATGAAATTAAAATATTAGTTATACCTTGATTTGTGGAAGGAAGAATTGGAATATTCAATTTTGGGAAATCAGTGGTCCAGGTGGTAAAAAATTGAAATACACTGCTTATGATCTAAAAATGAAATTAATTCATCAGAAAATAACTTTTCAGATTTATTTGACCCATACAAGAATGTTTTAAAAGTGAGGGAAATTAATTTCTAATTTGAATGATACAAGCAATTTAACTTGTGATTTGGTCTTGTTCTTTTATTGCTTTATTTTGGTTTCAGATTTTAACATATATGTTAATATAACTCTAGAAAGATACAGTTAATAATCTCAATATGATATTGAACTATGTTTCTTAAGTAAAAAGCCTACTTTTTAAACTCACCCATATGAGCCCAAGAGAGTAGTGTAGATAAAGGAGTGAAGAAGATAGAACTTTCATCTCTTGTTGTCTTTGTTTTATTTTGTATAAAAATGGATTCTATGCATTTTGATTAGTTATAAAAAAACAGGTCCCTGAATAAAATGTACTTGCCTGCCAAGTTGCAAATAATATGAATCTAACTTCCATATTGTTTTGAGTTTGCAAGTTAAGTCTTGTCAGTTATGTCAAAATAACATTTTTTCCATAGGAGCTGAAACTAAAAGATGAAGAATGTGAGAGGCTTTCCAAAGTACGTGATCAACTTGGCCAGGAACTGGAAGAACTCACTGCTAGCCTGTTTGAGGTTAGTATACTCTAGGAATGATATGGCTAATTTCATGAAAGCTTTAACTTTTTCCCCCAAAATGGCAAATTTGGAAAATGTTTGTGAAGTGGCTGAAGGACCACTCTGGACGACTGGTTAACCAACTGGGATTTATTTAAGAGCAGGGCAAAGAACAGTACAACTTGTCCGGCTTTTATAGCCGGCGGCTGTCAGTGTAGACCAATCAGGTTCGTGTCTTTTGGCGCCGCGTCTAGTTGGTCCAATCACCGCCGTCGCGTCTTGACAGTTCTTCTCCGTGTGGTGAGTCGGCTTCTGTGTTTTGACAGCCGCGAGCTGTCAAATGGCTGCTCCTGCGCTCTGGCGGGGAACTTTGACAGCTGTCAAAGTTCCCGCGTGTTCTCCTGTCAGTGATGTTACCTCACCGTATTAAACGATTATAACTTGTTAATAACATTTATACATGTGTGTTTATATACATTACACCCCTTACCCCTCCCCCGGATTGTTTCCACCCCCTTGTTGGTTGTTGGAGCCGGCCCATTCATAGTCCTGCAAGTATGCTGGTGCTCTCCTGTTTCGGTTAGAACGTCTTGGGGGTGGTGCGTTTTCGTGTTCCGCCGGCGGTATGTTTCCTTGCTCCCCTTCCTCCCGTTCTGGTGCAGGTATTATGTCCAGGGGGGGTGGGGGTTGGCTGTCTGGTGGGGGAAGGTCTGGGTGGTGTTGTGGTTGCCTTGGCCTGAGCTGGTCTATGTGCTGTCGTAAGTTGCCTTCTGTCGCCGTATGTATTAAATAGGAAATGGGTCCAGTTTGTTGTAACACTGTCCCTTGGACCCATTTGTTTTTGGATGTGTATGATCGTGCCCAGGCCATTTGCCCAGGTTTAAATGTGCGGGGTGGGGGGGGTGATCAGGTTCTGCTGTATAAGTGTCGGGATGCAGTCTGTCGAGCCGCGTTATCAGCCTCCTTCCCCACCTTAGCTCCGCTGGTGTCTTGCCGGTCGCCATGCAGGGTGTTGTGTGTTGTGCCATCAGGAACTGGCTGAGTCGCCGCTGCCAGTTCCCTTTTACAAACTTTTTTAATGCTTCTTTAGTTGAGCGCACCATAATTTCAGCCATCCCGTTCGTCGATGGGTGGAACGGTGCTGAAGTGACCAGCCTAATACAGTTCTTCGTAGTGAACATCTGAAATTCACGAGAAGTGAATTGTGGTCCATTGTCTGAAACTATGGTGTCTGGGAGGCCATGGGTGGCGAAGACCTTCCTAAGGGCTTGTATAGTGGCTTCTGAAGTGGTTTTCCTCAGGGGGATTACTTCTAGCCATTTTGAGTAGCTGTCAACTATTATTAGGAAACTCTGCCCTTGGATTGGTCCTGCAAAATCTAGGTGTATGCGTGACCATGGGTTTTTTGTTGTTTCCCATCTATGTACCGGGGCCTGGGGTGGTTCGCTTGTTGCTTGGCAGGGGTAGCATCCTCCCACATGTCTTTCTATATCCTTATCTATGCCTGGCCACCATACATAACTTCTGGCTAGAGCTTTCATTTTAACTATGCCTGGATGTCCTTCGTGTAGGGTGTCTAGAGTTTGTGCTATGTTTTTGTCTGGTATCACTACTCTGTTTCCCCCACAGAAGGCATCCCAAGTGTGATGACATTTCGTTTTGTCTGTTATAGAATGGCTGGAATTGTGGGTGTGGATTTTTGGCTGGCCATCCCGTGGTTGTCCACCTGAGAATCCTGCTCAGGACTTTGTCCTTGGCTGAATTTTTTGCTATGATTTTGGCGGAAAGGGGGCATTCTGGAAGTTGGGATATTGCCAGTATGAGCCCTGCAGGAGCTGGGTCTGTGTCGTTGGTTTGAATGGGAAGCCTGCTGAGACAGTCTGCGTGTCCCAATTCTTTCCCT
This sequence comes from Vipera ursinii, assembly GCF_947247035.1. NCBI lineage: Eukaryota > Metazoa > Chordata > Lepidosauria > Squamata > Viperidae > Vipera > Vipera ursinii. Next base: position 44,194,141 of record NC_139515.1, read on the forward strand.
GGTTTGTGTATTAATTTGTATGAATATGCTGACAAGAAGGTGGACCAGCGCAATATTCTTGGCGATAGAATCTGGGGGGTTGTTTTGTCCCAGGTGAATATTCCTAGCAGGGGCTTGTGATCCGTGAATGGGTCTCCCATAGAGATAGTCGTGGAACTTTTTTACCCCTGCGACTATTGCCAGTGCTTCTCTGTCGATCTGCGCGTAGTTTCTTTCAGCTTTTGAAAGTGTGCAGGAATAGAAGGCTATGGGTCTTTGGGTGCCATCCTTGTAAAGGTGGCTTAGCACCGCCCCAATTCCGTAGGGTGATGCATCGCAAGCGATGCATACTGGTGTGTCTTCTCTAAAGAGTGTGACCGTTGAGCTGTTACAAATAATATTTTTCAATGACTGAAAGCTATTTTCATGCGTTCTGGTCTACGACCAGGCAGTGCCCTTGTCTAGGAGCCTGTGGAGGGGTTCTGCTATAGTGGCTTTGTGGGGGAGGAAGGCATGATAGAAGTTTAACAATCCCAAAAAGGCTTGGAGTTCTTGTTTATTTTTTGGACTGGGGGCTGTTTGAATAGCTTTTAGTTTTTCTGTAGTGGGGTGGATGCCCTGGGCGTCTATTTTATAGCCTAGGAATTCTGTGGCAGTGACTCCGATGGAGCACTTTTCTCGTTTTAATTTGAGACCGGCTTCTCTGAGCCAGCTTAGCACAGCTGACAGTTTGTCAGCTAAGTTTGCTTCGTTTTCTCCGGCGATGAGGACATCGTCGAAATAGGGGCAGACCCCGGGTATTCCTTTTAAGGTTTTCTCCATGATACCTTGGAAGATACCCGGGGCTGCCGAAATGCCAAATTGAAGTCTTTTCACTTTAAAAGCTCCGCGGTGCGTGACAATTGTTTGAGCTTCCGCGGTGTCATTTGTGACAGGCAGTTGCAAGTATGCCTGCGTGAGATCAAGTTTTGCGAAAATGGCTCCTGAGCGTATAGAAGCGAGGACGTCTCTCACCGCTGGAACCGGGTAAGCGTGGGGGCTTAGAGCTAGGTTAAAGGTCGCTTTATAGTCTGCACATAGTCTAATTTCCCCGTTAGGCTTAACTGGGGTGACTATTGGGGTTTCCCAGCTTCCCCCTTCCGTAGGTTCCAGTACCCCTAGTTTTACGAGGTGTTCCAGTTTGTTCTCAATTTTTTCTTTGAGGGCGAATGGAACCCTCCTAGCCCTTATCTTAATGGGTTGGATGGTTGGATTTAATTTTAGGGAAATGGGAGGGCCGGTGTATTTCCCTAGTGTGCCATCAAAGACGTCTGCATACTTGTTGCAGACGGCTTCGAGGCTTGAGGCTTGCACTTTGTTTACCCCAGTAATGGCAATGCCCAGGGGGCTGAACCAGTTCAGCCCAATTAGATTGGTGCGGATCCCTGGAGTCACTAAGACTTTTAGGGGTCCCTTAAACTTTTTGTATTCAACTGCGACCTTAGCCTTCCCTTCTAGTGGAATGGGGTTTTTTTGGAAGTCTGCTAGGTGGACCTGGTTTTTTTTAAGAGGGATTTCCCTGTTACTCCGTTGGCAGATCTCCTGATACGTTTTAAACGATATTAAGGAGACTGCTGACCCGGAGTCCACCTCCATGTTGCAGGTGACTCCTTGTATTTTTACCCTGATTTTTACTTTCGGGCTTAAGCTGTGCACCTTGTCTATGGTTTCCACTAGGCCCCCCGGTGTTCCTCCCCTGTTGTCGTGGGTGGTTGGCCTACCTGGGGGGTTGGCCTCCAGATCGTGCACGTTGTCGCGGGGCCGGCTTCGGCACACTGGCTTGATGTGGCTGGTTTTACCGCAATTGTGGCATTTTGCGTTCTGGAACCGGCAGCTGGCCCTGGCATGGTTGCCCCCGCAGCTGGCGCAGGTGGCCCGTTGATCGTGTCGTGGTGGCAGGGGGTTTCTGGTTTTTTGGCGGTCTGAGGTGTCGTTCCTTCAATGTTGTCGTCTCTCCATCCTGCGTTGTAGGGTCTCTCCGTCGGTGAAGTCTACTGACTCCTCGTCGTCGCTAAAGGTTGCGCTTTCTTGGTACACGGTTGCTAGACTTTCCGGTGTTGATGTGGTCGGTTTTTTCTTGTGATTGTATTCGTAGGCCATTATTTCTCGGGTAAGTTCGGCTAGGCTCATGTCGGGCTTCGATGTAAGTTTTTTCTGGAGGCGTTCATCCCTTAAGCCTATTACCACTTGGTCCCGGATGCGGTCTTCCAGGTCTGGAAAGCTGCAGTTACGGGCGGCGTGCCGGACCCCTGCGATGAAGTCGTTTGCGGGCTCCTCCGGTCGCTGCTTCTTCTGGGCGAATTGAACTCGCCAGTACAGCTCTGAGCGAGCTGGCATGTAGTGTTTGTTGAGCTGGTCGACCAGGTCCGCGTAGGAGACTTCAGTGATGGGCACCGGGCTGAACAGCCCGACGGCGGTGTCGTATACCGGGGGCCCGCTGATGTACAGGAGGGCGGCGGCCTTCGCTCGGTCGTCGGTAATTTTACTGACGAGGAGGAAGCCCTCGACCTGCCCCAGGTGTGACTGCCATCTCTCCAGATGGCGGGTATTGAATTCCCTCACACACCCGAAGTTGGCCATGTCGTCCGGTCCTGGTCTCGCTCCGTTCGGAAGTTAAAACTTCCAGTGACTGTTCTTTGGCCGGGAATTCCCTACCTCGGCCGTGACTTCAGCTCCGGAGCGATCCCACCTTCGTCACCAGTGAAGTGGCTGAAGGACCACTCTGGACGACAGGTTAACCAACTGGGATTTATTTAAGAGCAGGGCAAAGAACAGTACAACTTGTCCGGCTTTTATAGCCGGAGGCTGTCAGTGTAGACCAATCAGGTTCGTGTCTTTTGGCGCCGCGTCTGGTTGGTCCAATCACTGCCATCGTGTCTTGACAGTTCTTCTCCGCGTGGTGAGTCGGCTTCTGTGTTTTGACAGCCGCGAGCTGTCAAATGGCTGCGCCTGCGCTCTGGCAGGGAACTTTGACAGCTGTCAAAGTTCCCGCGTGTTCTCCTGTCAGTGATGTTACCTCACCGTATTAAACGATTATAACTTGTTAATAACATTTATACATGTGTGTTTATATACATTACAGTTTGTGCTTCTGAACATTGCATATTCAAACATTGCATATTCTGGAATAGCCAACACTCCAGAAGATAGGCTTAAGATACAGGAGGATCTGGACAGACTTGAACACTGGGCGCTATCTAACAAAATGAAATTCAATGGTGAAAAAAGTAAGGTTCTACACTTAGGCGAGAAAAACCAAATGTACAGGTATAGTATAGGTGGTACCTTGCTCAATAGTAGTGACTGTGAGAGTGATCTTGGAGTCCTAGTGGACAATCACTTAAATATGAACCAGCAATGTCAAAAAAGCCAACACAGTGCTAGACTGCATTAACAGAGGGATAGAATCAAGATCACGTGAAGTGTTAATACCACTTTATAATGCCTTGGTAAGGCCACACTTGGAATACTGCATCCAGTTTTGGTCACCACGATGTAAAAAAGATGAGACTCTACAAAGAGTACAGAGAAGAGCAACAAATATGACTAGGGAACTGGAGGCTAAAACATATAAGGAACGGTTGCTGGAATTGGCTCAGTGGGTTAGGACACTGAGCTTGTCGATCAGATGGTCGGCAGTTTGGCGGGTCGAATCCTGAGTGCTGCGTAACAGTGAGCGCCTGTTACTCGTCCCAGCTTCTGCCAACCTAGCAGTTCGAAAGCATGTAAAAATGCAAGTAGAAAAATAGGGACTACAGTGGGAAGGTAACAGCGCTCTGTGCGCCTTTGGCATCTAGTCATGCCGGCCACATGATCACAGAGACGTCCTCGGACAAGCGCTGACTCTTCGGCTTTGAAACGGAGCTGAACACTGGCCGCTAGAGTTGGAAACGACTAGCACGCATGTGTGGGGAAACCTTTACCTAGTTTAATGAAGAGAAGGGCGAGGAGTGACCTGATAGCAGTATTCCAATATCTCGGGTTGCCACATAGAAGAGGGAGTCAAGCTATTCTCCAAAGCACCTGATGGCAAGACAAGAAGCAATGGATGGAAATTAACCAAAGAGAGAAGCAATCTGGAACTAAGGAGAAACTTCCTGACTGTTAGAACAATTAACCAGTGAAACAACCTGCCTTCAGAAGCAGAGAATGCTCCAACACTGGAATTTTTTAAGAAGAGACTGGACAGCCATTTGTCTGAAATGGTGTAGGATTTCCTGCCTGAGCAGGGGGTTGGACTAGATGACCTCCAAGGTCCCTTCCAACTTTATTATTATTATTATTATTATAAAATGAAGAAAATTTCTCCATAGCTTAGATGATGTTATTCAATTTTATGTTTTTGATTTTAGAATGATATTCTCATAGTTAGCTTCTCAATGGTAACTGAGTCTAAGTGATTGTTTAAATTTGCTTAGATTCATTTTTCCAATTACTGTGCTATACTTCATTAATTTTAAGGCATGGGTAATGTTCCTAAAAGTGCACTATAAGTTTTTCAGAAGTTATATCATCACAATTGCAATCACCCAAAAGATCTAAAATCTTATTTTTGTCTAATGCTTCTAATAAAAGTAAAATAAAAGAGAATTTTAAAAATGAATATATTGGGTCCTATTTTACATATATAGTGTAAATCTGTGTTAAGTAATTATACCACGTAAGCTTTGTTTTCAATAGGAAGCTCATAAGATGGTGAGAGAAGCTAACATAAAGCAGGCCACAGCAGAAAAACAGTTGAAAGAAGCACAAGGAAAAGTGAGTTCTAATTCTTGATATTATAGCCAGTATTTACAAAATTTGTCTCTTTCTCTCTATGCATGCTTCTTTTTTGTGATTTCCCAACTGCATTTCAAATGTACAGAGTTCAAAAATCAGTTTTGTTGGTTCTGTGTCAAAACAATCTAAAGAGGAATTGATGAGAAATTGTATTCTCACCATTTGAGAATAGGATTCTTATTTTTGGGATGATTATTTTGCATAAAGAACGAAATCAGTATTCAAAGTTGGTAGATTCAACTCACTGCTGAAATAATCAGTGTAATCAATCTATTTACTTATTTGCTCAGTTCATATGCTGCTTTTTTGGCTCAAATTGAACACTCTTGAGTGGCTTGCAGTTTTAAGTAACATAAGAATGCAAAAGTTAAAAATAAGGAAATTAAAGTAATTCCTAGCAAAATAAATCACTACTATAGCCCTTAACTGTGTCCCTTTCATAGTTCTCCTTTCTATGATTATATTTCCTATCTCAAGCAAAATATTTTAATATATATGTTTGTGTGTGTGTGCATGTCATACTAAAAGAATGTTTCATAACTATATCACTGTTATACACAAATATTTCATGAATACAGAATAATACATTAAAGTTCAAAAGGTATCAGATTTTAATTGCCCTTCAAAATGAATCTTGTTGCTAGTTTGCTACCTATGCATTGAAATCTTGATTTTTCTGGGGTTGCAATTTTTTTTATTTCAAACATATCGGCTATGAATTGTGAAACTTATACTTACATGCACCTTTTAATGATAACTCCAAGGGCAATGTGCCATGTCTTCTCTTGTTATAAATTTAAAAACACAATAGTATTTTATCTTGCTGTCTAGGAAGCAGTATGGCATGTTTCTAACACATTTTTCTTTTGATATATATTTAGATTGATATACTTCAGGCTGAAGTAGCAGCTCTGAAAGCATTAGTGCTATCTACTTCTCCAACTTCACCAACAAAAGAGCTTCAGTCTAGTGGGAAAACAGTCTTCAGAAAAGGCCACACAAGGAACAAGAGTACAAGTAGTGCAATAGGTGTCAATAACCAGGAAGTTAACATGATGCAGCCAATTGTAAAGGACTGCAAAGAGGTATTTTAATAATTGGGTTGTGGTGAAATATGGAGTTCAGGGATTGCAAAAAATTATGGCTGCTTTTACAGAAAGTCCTTGGTTATGATTTGAGCCCTCTTCTGCCACATGCAACTGAAACTTCAGTAACGATGTTTGTTTGAAAGAAAAGTCTATATATAATAACTTATTAGACCTGTTGCTATATTCATGTGAATGCATTTTGACAGGAACAGATTTTCCCTGTTTCAGTTTTATCTACATACAAGGAAATGCTACATTGAGGAGAAACTCATAACTGCCCCCCCCCACCTGACTATGGTTTAAATGATATAGTTGCAGCTGCACATTTAATTTAATTTAGGGTTAGCCTTTAGTTTCATTGGCTTAACAAGGCTTCTTCCTATATTAAGCTAGTTGTTGTCAGGTTTTTATGGGATGGAATTGGGAGTAAATTCTGGTAGAAAAAGTAGATAAAGAAAATAGAATCTCTTTTTTAAAAGTAATAGAATTAAAGCACTAAATTAATGGCAACTGGAAAAATCTCACTGATATGCTGTGTTCAAGAGATATCCCATTGTTGTATCAGCCAGCCAACTATACCATCACTATTTCATTCCTTTCAACCATCCAGTTTTCTTTGTATTATTTTTCAACAGCCAGTTAGAAATTTACTGAGCATTTTTAGTGTACTTTTCCTAAGCAGATGGAGCATATATTTGCCATGTAGTTTAAATATTGATAGTCCCAGAAATTGTTAACTTCTTTAGTATGGTGCTACTTTGGCTTACACTAGTACATATCTCTTAAATCAAAAAAAGAAAAAATGAAGGATGAACAATGGCATATATGTATGTGAATATTAAGAAACCAAAGGCAGAAGTTGACAAATAACATACTTTAGTTCAGTTTTCTCTGTTCTGGATATTTTTCAAATATGTGAACTTCAGTTCTTAGAATTCCCAATCAACATAGCTATTGCTGAACTGGATACCAGTTTGGGGAAGTCTGCCTTGTCCCGTTCTGCCGTTTAGTGCCTTGAAACTGCTACGCAGTTGGCTTTAATTTGCTCAGTTATAGCCAAGATTGTGTCCAATATCAATTTGTAGTTAAGTGGTGGGATATAGTCATCCATTTCGTTGGTGTTTACAGCTAAGTCTTCCATGGAGGTTATTTTAATAAGAGTCAATAATTTTCCACTTCCAATGCTCCTAAAAGTTGTTTTCAGTGCCAGGTGTTCCCACACTTATCTTTGAAAATAGTATCAAGGACAGCTCTGTTATTCAGTCAGCTCTCACAATAAGCAAAAGGTTTACTTGGAATTCCAGGTTTAGCCACAAGATGTCATCAATAGCATATAGAATAAGTTGTAAAGTTAATAATTAGTCCATTCTTTTTTCCTTAATTCACATCTTAAACAGAAGATAGGGTAATAGATCCCCACAAAAATAGGAGCTTTTTAATGAGTAGAAATAAGATTGCTTAATTTCTTTGCTTAATCAGGTAGTTTTTTTTTCTTTCCACGTTTTAAGGCTTAAAATGTTATTCCCCAAGTATACAAATGCTGTTGTTTTTTTTAAAAAAAGGGAAGAAAATTTTCAGAAAAGTCTCACAGGCAGGCAGTTAGGGGGATAAGAAAGGTAAGGTCTCACCCAGGTCCTCCAGATAGCTTTGTTGTGCTAGATGGTGCTTTTGGCTTTTGTCAGGGAACAGCTTAATGATCGGCCATCTTGATGGCCAGTCTCTTCTTCTTCGGGCCAAAAGGAGCTGCTCCAGATTCAAGCGGAGGGCTGCCGCCCTTCCACGATCACAGGAGGGCCTCCTTGCGGTGGTCGCCCCTCCAGGGCGACTTTTGACCCTTTTCAGGGTCCTCCAATGAAGAAGGATTGGACGGCAGGGACAGAGCTCTTCCTGCCCGTCAGAAAGCACCGTGCATGCAAACCGGAAGCCAGATTCAGAGTTCTTAATAAAGCTCTGCTGTCCACAGTTTGTTATCACTGAAGTGTAAGTGCTGTGTAATGTGTATTATTTGTTGATTATGGTTTGGTACAATATGGTTTATGGTATAGTGTGATTCTTGAATGAAGACTTGGGCTCTCATTTTGCCTGTTTTATTTCAATGTTAGGCTGATATATCTCTATACAATGAATTCAGATCCTGGAAAGATGATCCTACCATGGACAGGACATGCCCTTTTCTCAATAAAATCTACGAGGAGGATATCTTTCCATGCTTAACCTTCTCAAAAAGTGAGGTAATGCTTTGAAAACATATAATGATGCTTAGATTGGTTATGTAATATGAAGGAAGGCCTTTAAAACAACCACCACCAAATACTTTGATATCTTCAATTAAGTGCAAAATTCCCTCTTTTACCTGCAAAGCATTTCTACAGAATTATAGGTAGGATTAATTTTGTTTGTATTGCACATACTGTAGCTCTGAACCACTTCACAGTTAAGGTCATACATATTATTCCATGAGAAAAGTTTTCTTCTGGATTCATTATTGAGGGTTTCAAAGCAGCCATATTTAACCTTTGAGTAGTTTCAGTTGATAAATGGTTTAAAGGAGTCAATCTACATCAGGGGTGTCAAACTGCCGGCCCGTGGGCCGGACGCCTCACGAAACCGCGCCCACCCCATTGCTGGCAATGGGGAAAAAGCTCCGATACGTCGCGCGATGTCACGTGACGTCGCAAGTTTGACATGCCTGATCTACATGTAGTCCTTGATTAGTGATTGCCTCATTTATTGATCCTGAAGTAACTTAACCAGTCCTCATATTTATGACAGCAAGACTGTAAAGTAAAGGAAAGCTGAAGTAAGATCATAAGCACACTCCCAACTTTACTTTATAACTGCTTTGCTTAAACTGCAAACTGTTTTAATGGAAAATATTTCAGTTAATTTTGCCAGATTATAATACATTTCTTTCCTTTTCTTTTCCATATTGTACTACAATTTGCTATTGATCTTACTGATCCTAAAATCTTATTCTAATGAATATAGATATTGCATTGGTTTCTAATCTTATGAACCCAGAATTAGCTATATATTAAACCAAAAACCTCCGGGCAGTTCTTCAACATTGCTATTCTTCTTTCCATTAGCTTTAAAAGCTGATATGTTCATTAGTTTTTCAAATTGAAAGCTATCTATCTTGATATATGAAATATACTGAGAATGCTTTAACCTTGTATCATAATCCATAAATGGGACCTATGACATCTGAGCTCTGTTTGTGGGGTGGGCGTGGGATAATCCAATCTAGTTCAGTAGTACTTTCCCACCATCTAAAAGCCAGAAACAAATGAGAATTGCAATTAAACTCTAAAACTTTTATCTTCTTCCCTGCCTATAAAAATGTGGAAGAAAATAATGTGAAATTTCCCAATAATAATGGCCACCAAAATGCTGCCTTGCCTTTGCAATGCAAATCTAAAGCTGGTTCTTATGTTAAGGAATTGTATGGTTTTGCTCCTTTGTATTATATCCTGTATTGTTCTGGTTTATATGAGAAGAACCATGATAGTGTCTAGCCTTCATGCAATTTCTGCTACTAATACAGCTTTGGAGAGGGCGGGGGCGGCTAGATATATCTTTCACATTTTCATTCCTGTGCTTCTAAAGCAGCATTTCTTAATCTTGACCACTGGAAAATATATGGACTTCAGCTCCTAGAATTCCCAGGGAGCCATGCTGGCAGAGAATTCTGGGAGTTGAAGTCCATACATCTTTAAAAGGCCAAGATTGAGAAACACTGATTTAAAATATTGAAGGTACACACCTCATTTCTCACAGGTAAATTAATAGTATCTCCAGCTAGAGCTCATAGCATGGGAAACACCTTGGGAAAACTAGTACTTACCTCTTTTTGGTCTATTTTCAGTTGGCTTCTGCTGTCCTGGAAGCTGTAGAAAACAATACATTAAGCATTGAGCCTGTTGGTCTGCAGCCTGTTCGATTTGTAAAAGCTTCTGCAGTTGAATGTGGAGGACCCAAGTACGTTGTAGTGTAAAGGATCTTACGGTACCAGGAATATGTTGCTGGGTTTCATTCTGGCAGCCAGAAAGAAATGACTAACAGATTTACGCCAAATCAGAAACTCCATAAATGCTGCATGGAAAGCTACAGGATGCCCTACTTCTTTCTCGGCAAGCCATGGATCTCCATTTTCTTTTGTACAGAGAGGGAAAGTTGTGGCCCCTGCAAATATTACCAGGGCAAAGGCAGTTGATGTGCCATGAGAGAGATTAAGAAAATAGACTGGGCTATTCATGAAAAGCCCATAAGATAAGTTAGAACTCTAAGTACTCTGAGAATCACTATCCTCGAATCTCAGAGTCCTAACTTAGTTTATGGGGTTTAGATTAATAGCTCAGTCTACTTTCTTTTCTTAATAAAATCAGGAGCAGTAGTAACATTTACTGGTGGTGATTCTGAGGCTGAATGACAAATTATGATTGTGAAAATAAATATTTTGTACGCTTAATAATTATGTTATGGAAAAAACCCAACTTTCTAGACTCTAATTTCACTTTCTGATATTTTATGTGGTATCCATGTTCTTTTACTTGTAAGGCAATACCTATAACAAAAATACATAGATGAAGATACTGGCACATGTTCTAATATTTGCACGACATCCTTTTACTTTAAATATTGATGTTTTATCTCCAAAAAATAATTCTTTGTTACCATCTGCATTAAATAATGGCAGTGACATGCAGGAGTTATAAAGCACATTTATGTACACTGATTATCTTCTTGGTTTTGCTAGTTGCCTGAGACTATTACCAGGCATCTGATGTGCTCCAGTACTTGGAAGGGAAGCTTTGTACATCCCAGGCTCTGCAAACCTGACAGTTAATTGGCTCAAGAAGCAAGGAGTGACTCTTCCTGTCTCCATATTTTACTGTGCTTTCTACATTTTTACTCTTTTCGCCCCTACAAATTACACACCATCTTGACTAAATACCCATTTTTTATGGCATAAAGAAGATCAGGGTTTCCACTGATCTCATTTCTCATTCCCCCCACGGCCCTCCTATTGCATCAGAAGCTGACTTCAAGTAGTTCTTCAAGTGGCACTTCTTATCATTAGGTAACTAGCAATAGATGAGCATCAAACTACCTTCACAAGTAACATTGTGGCCAAGTTCATATATTATACTAGGCCATAGAGATATCACGACCATAGAGATGCTAAACCACAACAAAGTGAAGAGATCTTAAGTCTGGAATGGTTGAGATGCTTTTGTGTGGGGGGGACTTTTTTTAAAAAAAAATGCAAAGACCATTGCAAAGGGCAATTCTCTCTGGAGTTGTAAATTTTACTTGTGTGGTTTAGCACTTTACAAAACATTGTAAAAACTGAGCACATCAGTGAATAATTTACAATAATTTCTATCAAAGTGGTGTAAAAATAGATGACAGGCTCTTTGGTAATCAACTATACCATAATTAAGTATTCATGCAAATTAAATCATAGCCCATCGTTTAAAACTGTTCCATTCTGTTGACAGAAAATGTGCTCTCAGTGGACAAAGTAAATCCTGCAAGCATCGAATCAAGCTGGGGGACTCAGGAAACTACTATTATGTTTCTCCTTTCTGTAGGTATAGGGTAAGTATTGAGCTCTAAATCATGATTTGTATATTTGGATCAGGCAAGTAATTGAATATGTGGAATTCTAATTCTTTATTTTCCTTCTTTTGTACAGATCACATCAGTATGTAATTTCTTCACATACATTCGATATATTCAGCAGGGGCTAGTGAAACAGCAGGATGGTAAGCTGATATGTTTTTTTCAGCAAGTTCTGGGTTTTCAAATTTGGCCATGTCTGATAGAAGTGTATTTTTGCTATATAAACCGAGAACTTGGGGAAAGTTCTAATGTTCCTACAACCTCTGGAACTGCATCTAAAACCTCCTTACTTTGCTGCTTTTTTATATGCCCATATGGCATGCAGTTAGGAAGAAGAATTTATTTTTCATAATTAAGCTGACAGTCATCTGTGCAAATTTCAAAGGGGCAATAATATGTCATTAAGCTTTTAATTTCTAGACAATCATTGAGTTTCATATAAATATATCCACAGGTTTTTGTGACAGATTGTCTGCATCAAGAGAGGGTGGGGTAAGAAAAATAGAAAACAGTGTTTCATTCTTCTAAATTGGGCATACAGAGAATATATATACAGCAGTTTTCCTATTCTCTTAGTTTTTTAGATCCTTTTGTGAATATTCCATATCTGCACTGCACTTGGGGATTAAATTACATAAATTATTTAAAAGTTAGATTCAGGCATGCAAACTGATTTTAAAAATGGTAAAACATTTTTAAAGATGTAAGCATCATCACTGCACTGTCACATAAAATCTATTTTACATGGTCTCAATATTTTTATATTATATGAAAAATGTTGCATGCTATTTGGTATGTTCATCCTTAAATCGTTAAACATCAGTTAAGTAATCTGTCATAATTTTTTATATCTGTATGCATAGTTGTTAATTCTAATTTTGTGTTAATGTCTTTACACTAAGGTAGTGGATTTTGAAATTTAGATGTTTTTATCTGAGTCCTTGTAGGTGCATCTAAAAAACCCAAACCTAAACGGTTGCAAGATTCTGAAGTAAAGAATTTTTTTATATAAACAAATTAAGTAAATGATTTTAAGGCAGGAAAAATATAATTAATATAATGCAGTTGGTAATGGTTGATGTGTCATTAGATTTCACCCGCAAAATCTTGAACTGAATGATAAGCTATGTAATCAAAAGTGATTAGACATGAAATATATTAAAATAAAATAATATTTTTTTCCAGTCAGTGCTTCTCAGAAGCTGTATTATATTTAAATAGTGCTTTTAGTATCTGAAAACTCAGATTTGGCATTGCTAACTATCTTTCTTCATTGGAAACTTTGAAATAAGCATTTTTCCCCACAACATCTCCTTTTCTTTTGCACAGTGGACCAGATGTTTTGGGAAGTCATGCAACTGAGGAAAGAGATGTCGCTGGCAAAACTTGGCTATTACAGGGAGGAGCTGTAACTCCAGCATTTCTGGTGCCTGCATGAACTTCCATAACTGTATATACATTTGAGCTGGTTCTATATCCATGTCTATTTATTTTGAAATGGGTCCAATATTATGTGCAGATTGCACTACACACACTTGTAATTCAACAGAATAATTTTACACAAGAGATTATAAAGCTGGCAAGGCAAGAGAATTTTCAGGTATACTTGTGATTATAACTTATGATTGAGAAATTCAGGTGAAACACTGCTCAAGATTTATGTGCATTTTCGTGTGTTCTAGAGAGAGTTTTTAATATAAAATTTCAGCTTAATAAAAGGTTAAACTTGAAGCTTTTCTGGGTCTGAAACGTTCTTTTAAAAATGTGTAGTTTGTAAAATGTATGAAAGAAAGTGATTGTTTTTACCAAAAAAACAATAACTGAGGGCCTGAAATTATTTTGGATAAACGGTGATGAATTAGTGCAAGTGGGGATATAGCAAATGTGCACACTGAAGGCATGCATTTTCATTAAGAGCTAATTGTTTGCAATAAGATGAGGAGATGAGTTAAAAAATAATATCAACTACTGTTGATTTAGCCTTCAGAATATTGAATGTCTATGAATGCTTTCATCTTCTGATTCTATTTAGCAAAATTTAAAATTATTTGAAGTATTTTTCTCTTCAAGTCTACAATATTTGCTTTGTTGGGAAATCAAACAGAAACATATTCTCTAAGGACCATGGGACTCTTGTGTGTGATTAGTCAATGAATAGAAAGGAAGTTCTGTTGAAAAAAACAGCATGGAAAAGGTTCATCGCTTTGAATAAAAATTAAATCACATTCGCCTTTGTGCCAGAGTAAAGCTCCCACACCAGTAGCTGTTGAGTAGACATTTGCTACTGTCAATACTGATGAGATCCCAAACATCCTTATTGATACATCACCTTTTTTTATTTGACCATGACTGAAACACTCTGAAATCATTAACTTCACTATTACTTCTCTTTCCAACACTGAGATTTGATCTTTTCTATTTCTACTCTGAGCTTTATCTTCTGCTTGGTATGCATTACAGAGGTTGCTACTCTGAGGCAAATACTGGGATATTTAATCATTTCTTGGTCATGGTCATTAGGCGCCAGATTGCAAAATGAAAGCTACAGATTTGGTCTGAATGATAGCTTTCTTTACCTTGCAGTACTATAAACCTGTTTTTCTCAATGTTTTCATCTCTGAGAGACTCTTGAAATGATTTTTAGGTCTCAGGAAACCGCTGGATAAAAATTACAAAAAATACAAAAATTGCACAATACAGTTCAATTCTAACCTCCATAATACATGATTTTACAGTGTTTTCACCAACAGCAAAGCACCTCAGTTGCAATTGGTTGAAATTAGCAGCACCATTGTGTTCCGCATGAAGTTCCAAGACATTTTTTTTTAAATCATGGAAAGCCAGATAGTTTGTAGTCACTTTCTCTACCTTACCAGAAATGTTTTACAGTTTTTTTAAGGCCCATTTTATGATCTTACTTGCCACAGTTAAGTGAGTCACTGTAGTTTTTAAATTAGTTTTTAAATTAGTAACACAGTTGTTAAGTGAATCTGGCTTCTGACTTTCTTTGTCAGAAGGCTGCAAAAGGTGATCACATGACCCTAGGACACTGCAACTGGGTTAAATATGAACCAGTTGCCAAGCATCCAAACTTTGATCACATGACCATGGGGATACTGCAATGGTTGTAAGTGTGAAAAAGACTCATAAGTCACGAATGAAGGCAAATATATGTGTCCCAGGATAGTGTTGCAAGATCCAATCTGGGTCGGTTACCAGGACCAGAGGTTTAGTCTTCCGAGCTTTTGGACTTGTGCTGGAGCCCATTTTCAGGGAACTTCTCTCTTACGGAATGTGTGGACAAGCAAAGAGCTGTATTTGTTGAATAAAGAAAAAATAATTTGGAGCTTCTCTTGATTACAATAGTTGCTTCTGTTGAATATCAGTGCCGTTGGTGGCAGTGATAACAGATACCTCCATCAAACAGCAGTAAATTCATTTCTCTCCAACAGAGCTTGTGATGAATATAAAAATGAAGAGCCACCAAAAGCCCTGAGAAAGAATACAAGTCTATCAATCTAATTTATCATGAGTTGATTGAATATCTTAACAATTTTGGAAGAGTTATCTCCAGTTCTTACTATACTAGCATCAGTTTTTAAAGAAAAAGGTATTCAACTGTGACCATACTAACATAGTTGTCAAATCAAAATTTCAAATATTGAGATCTAAATTCTTGTCATGCCAGGTTAGCCCTCTCATACATCTCAAATCATGGATAGGGAGCTTTGTTATAGACCAACCTGGCCTTCAGTAGCAGCAGCTACCGGAGTCCAGGGCCACTTAAGGTCCACTAACAGGGCATTGGAGATGAGATCATATTTTATTCTTGATATCTTTATTCTTTCATAATAATGCTCTAATTCTACAAAAACGTCTGCTGTTTTAGATGTCTTAATAATTCTTAGGTCCTTGGTTAGGACCTGACTTATTAAGTTTTCACCAGTCTTAGACTGTGAATCTAACTATAGATTATTCACACATAATTTCAACTGCAAATTATGGTACTGCATTCTTTTAAAAACTAATCTCCAGTTTCTAGCTCTTTAGGTCATGATAATAAAGTACTTGCTAATTTATGGAAAATCCTTCTAAGTCAAATACTCATGAAAAATCTATGATTTACACCAAGATTGTGTTTTCATGATAGGTAGTGTGAATAATCTTTGGAATAGCATTCAAGTAGCCTTGAATCAAATTATTGTCTTCAAAAAAAGATCTTTCAGTTGTGGGTAATTTATAATTTAATTTGCAATATCATAAGGAAGACGTTGTAGCTGATACTATTTAACAACAAATTGTGTAGAAAAATCATAGAGTTAAATTGGAGGAAAAAGATGAAATTTTATACTGCTGGAATTGTAATAAACTCTAATTGACCCAAAATTTGAATTTCTACTGTTCCACTCAACACAGAGCAATTGAGTGTTGTTATAGATTACAATTGGAGTCATTATCACAACCATTTAGAAGACATACAATTGGAGAGTGCAAAGTGCAAAGAAATAGAAGAAAACAATAGAATAGGGAGGACTACAGATCTCTTCAAGAAAATTGGAGAGATGAAGGGAACATTTCATGCAAAAATGGGCATGATAAAGGATCAAAATGGCAGGGACCTAACAGAGGCAGAAGAGATTAAGAAGAGGTGGCAAAATTACACAGAAGAACTATACAAGAATGAGCTTAACATCCCTGATAACCACGATGAGGTGGTTACTGACCTTGAGCCAGACATCCTAGAATGTGAAGTGAAGTGGGCCTTAGAAAAACTGAGTAACAACAAAGCTAGTGGAGGTGACAGTATTCCAGCTGAGCTATTCAAAATCTTAAAAGACGATGCAGTAAAAGTGCTACACTCAATTTGCCAGCAAATTTGGAAAACTCAACAGTGGCCACAGGATTGGAAAAGATCAGTTTACATTCCAATTCCAAAGAAAGGCAGTGCCAAAGAATGTTCAAACTATCACACCATTGCACTCATTTCACATGCTAGTGAAGTTATGCTTAAAATCCTACAAGCTAGACTCCAGCAGTATGTGGATCGAGAACTACGAGAAGTACAGGCAGGATTCCGAAGAGGCAGAGGAACTACAGATCAAATTGCCAACATACGCTGGATCATGGGAGAAAGCCAGGGAGTTCCAGAAAAATATCTACTTTTGCTTCATTGACTATGCTAAAGCCTTTGATTGTGTGGATCACAACAAACTGTGGCAAGTTCTTAAAGAGATGGGAGTACCAGACCATCTTATTTGTCTCTTGAGAAACCTATATGCGGGTCAAGAAGCGACAGTGAGAACTGGACACGGAACCACTGATTGGTTCAAAATTGGGAAAGAAATTCAGCAAGGCTGCCTATTTAACTTATATGCAGAGCACATCATGAGAAAGGCAGGGCTAGATAAATCAAAAGTTGGAATTAAGATTGCCGGGATAAATATCAACAACCTAAGATATGCAGATGATACCACTCTAATGGCAGAAAGTGAAGAAGAACTAAAGAGCCTCTTGTTGCAGGTGAAGAAGAGTACAAAAGTTGGGTTGAAACTTAACATTAAGAAAACCAAGATCATGGCATCCGGCCCTTTCAATTCCTGGCAAATAGATGGGGAAGAAATGGAGGTAGTGACAGATTTTATTTTCCTGGGCTCCAAGATCACTGCAGATGGGGACTGCAGCCAAGAAATTAAAAGACGCTTGCTCCTGGGGAGGAAATCTAGACAGCACACTAAAAAGCAGAGACATCACCCTGTCAACAAAAGTGCGTATAGTCAAGGCTATGGTCTTCCCAGTTGCAATGTATGGCTGTGAAAGTTGGACCATAAGAAAGGCTGAGCACCAACGAATTGAGGCCTTTGAACTATGGTGCTGGAGAAGACTCCTGCGAGTCCCTTGGACTGCAAGGCAATCAAACCAGTCAGTCCTAGAGGAGATCAACCCTGACTGATCTTTAGAAGGCCAGATCCTGAAGTTGAAACTCAAATACTTTGGCCACCTGATGAGAAGGAAGGACTCACTGGAAAAGAGCCTAATGCTGGGAAAGGTTGAGGGCAAGAGAAGAAGGGGACGACAGAGAATGAGGTGACTGGCTGGAGTCACTGAAGCAGTAGGCTTGCGCTTAAATGGACTCCAGAAGATGGTAGAGGACAGGAAGGCCTGGAGGAACGTTGTCCATGGGGTCACGATGGGTCGGACACGACTTCGCAGCTAACAACAACAACACTTAATGTAATAGTGTTTCCTGGGTGTTTTCTACATCAAAACCAACTGAACACTTTATTACATTATCAGTTTTTGTGAGCTGTAATCAACTTCATCCATTGCATGAAATAGGAACATGAATTCAGCCCTAGTGGAAAGAGAAAAAACAGTAAAGAGTGAGGAGAACTTCCGGTTTGGAGTGCAAAGAGACAGGTGGAAGAAGCCGGGGCTCTGGCTTCCCAGCCCGATTTCGGTCTGCCTAGTGACCCTAAGTGGTCAGAAAGTTGCCCTGGAGGGGCAATGAAGGAGGGATACTCCAGGAGCCCGAACCAGATGGTCGGTCTAGGCGGACTGAAGAAACCCTCTGAAAGGATGGAGGAAAGGCTGCCAGGCTTGTCCAGGCAGCCCAAGTCGTCACCAGCCAGAAGAAAAGCAAGGAGCTGTGGCGCTCTGCGAAACAGCTGACTGTCAACAGCGTGGTGAAACTGAGTGAGCCAGCCCTTTTTCCTTTTCCTTTTGGAACTACAATTTAAACGTTGATCCCCGGACTGAGAGCTAAAAAGCAAAGATCCCAGAAGGACTAGAGGAGAAGTTAAAGGCAGCAAGCAACTACAAGGGAGAAGGTCTTTTAAGGAATACAAAAAATCTTTTAAAATTGGACTCAGATTGATTAAAAAAAAGTTTACTTGTTGTGGAAAAAAATTCTTAGCCACAATCCTAAGAGTAAATAACCTATAAAGAATTTTAAAAGGAAAACTTAGCAATAACTTTTTTAAACCAGACATTGACTAAATAGCAAAAGAGGACATCTAGTGGTGAAAGAAGATACTACAGCAATGTAAAAACAAAAAAATATTTTTGAAAGACTGTGACCTTGAGACAACACCTGGTCTAAACAAAGTGCCTTGGTATGAGTTTTTAAATGAGGCGGCTTTCCACAACTAGATTTGTTGACTCTGGATATAACCAAATGGAAATTATTTGGAGACAGCAAAGGTTTTACATCTGAGACCTGACCAGAGGAGTTGGATTTGACCTAAAGCAGTTGGCTTGTTCTTCACCCTACCCTCAGTTGGATTTTAGTCTAAGATAGTTGGCTTTTTTCATTTTTTTTCTTTTTCTCTTTTTTTTCTTGTTGCTTGCATTATTCTGTCTTCTCTCCCTGAGATACTGGATTTAGCCTAAAGTAGTTGACTCCTTTTACAGTTTAGATTTAAGCCTAAGATAGTTGGCTGGAAGAATGAGTGCATCAAACCTTACTAGAAAAAAAACCTCCTCTGCACCCTCTGTGGGAACACCTAGTCCAACAACCCTGGGATCTATTGAAACAATGTTGCAATGTGAAAAAATAAGCACCACTCAAAATGAGATGCTAACTACATTAAAATTGATTTAGGAATTAATGCAAAAAAATGAAGAGACAAAAAGTAAATCTGATAAACTAAGTGAAGAAATTTTGGATGTAAAGACACAATTTGAAGTTCATCATCAAATGTTGCTTAAAAATGAATGAAGAATTCAGAAAATGGAAAATAAATCGGAAGACATTGATAAAAAAATGGGAATACTACTGCAAGAAAATGAGCAATTAGAACAAGCAAATCAAAACCTTGAAGGTGCAGTGGCGATCCTAGAAATGGAAAAAGCAGAACACTACTTAAGATTTCAAAATATCCCTGAAGACAGAGAAGAAAATATAACAGTTGTGATCATCAAACTCTTGGCAGAGGCCTTGAAAGCTGATAGAGCAGAGATGCAAATGGAGATAGATGAAGTATTCCGAATGAATTCAAGCTATGCAAGGAGACTTAAACTACCGAGAGAAGTGCACGTGAGATTCATAAAAACAACAACACGAGATAAAATATTGAGGAAAGTTCGAGAGGAACCATTACAATATAAGAATAAAGAAATTGTGGTTTTAAAGCAGATACCTAAGAGAGTAAGAGATACACAAATACATTACCACTTTTTAACAACAAAGCTGATTGCAAAAGGCATAAGCTTTAGATGGTTAATGCCAGAAGGGATTTTAATTAACTGGAATAGTACAAGATACCGATTGGATTTAATCTGGAAAGCAGAAGATTTTGAGGAAAAAACCAGAGCATTCTTAGATGAAGAGTGCAACATTGACAAGAGGAGAGAAAGGAACAGAAACAAATGGAAGAGACATCTGAAGAAGCAACCACACAATCAGGAGAACAGAAAGAGAAATTTGAGCAGGAGAGTGAAGGAGCGGCTAGAGAAGAGAGGATCACGAGATCCACTAGACCTAAATATCAATAACTGAAATGGAGAAAGAAAACAGAATGGACTAAATCCCCATCAAAAAGAAGTAAAATTTTTAGGTAACTGCAGAAATTAAATATAGACATAATTTGCTTGCAAGAGACACATATAAAAAACAATTTCATAAGCTTTTGGAACACCCCAAAATTGGGAAACTCATCAGCGCAACAAAAAAAAGAGAGGTGTTACTGTATGTATTAAAGAGACAACACACTAAAATGGTCTATTCAGATGAAGATGGAAGAATTGTGATGGTAGAAATATATTTACATCAAAAACAAATATTGTTGGTAGTAATTTATGCACCAAATAATAACCAGGAAGAATTCTATCAAAATCTACACAGAAAAATAATAGAACTAGAGTATCAAAATATTTGTTTAGTAGGAAATTTTAATGCGATTGTGGATGGGATAATAGACTATAAAAGCAGTAAAACAGGAAAAACTGGAAGAATTAGACTACCTAAGACTTTTTTCAATATGATAGAAGAGATTGGAGTACAAGATGTTTAGAGGGAAATTAATCCAGGAAAATTATACATTTTATTCAAATAATCAAAAATCCTGGTCTAGAATCGATGTGATTTGGATGACATCGGAACTGAAGATGAATGTGCAGGAAATTGAGATAGAACCAGTTACATGGGCAGATCATAACCCTTTAAAAGTGATGTGGAGAGGAACACAAAAAAACCCAAGATGGACTTTGAACCAATCTATATTAAAAGAAAGAGAATTTATAGAATTAGCAACAAAAGAAATGGAGTTTTTCTTCAAAGAAAACAAAAAAGAAGATACAACAGTACAAAATGTATGGGATACAGCTAAAGCATATTTTAGACGTATAGTTATACAGTCATGGCCAAAATTGTTGGCACCCCAGAAATTTTTCCAGAAAATCAAGTATTTCTCACAGAAAAGTATTGCAGGAACACATGTTTTGCTATACACAGGTTTATTCCCTTTGTGTGTATTGGAACACAACAAAAAAGGGAGGAAAAAAAGCAAATTGAACATAATGTCAAACAAAACTCCAAAAATGGGCCGGACAAAATTATTGGCACCCTTAACTTAATATTTGGTTGCACACCCTTTGGAAAAAATAACTGAAATCAGTCGCTTCCTATAACCATCAATAAGCTTCTTACACCTCTCACCCGGAATTTTGGACCACTCTTCCTTTGCAAACTGCTCCAGGTCTCTCTTATTGGAAGGGTGCCTTTTCCCAACAGCAATTTTAAGATCTCCCCACAGGTGTTCAATGGGATTCAGATCTGGACTCATTGCTGGCCACTTCAGAACTCTCCAGTGCTTTCTTGCCATCCATTTCTGGGTGCTTTTTGACGTATGTTTGGGGTCATTGTCCTGCTGGAAGACCCAAGATCTCGGACGCAAACCCAGCTTTCTGACACTGGGCTCTACAGTGCGACCCAAAATCCTTTGGTAATCCTCAGATTTCATGATGCCTTGCACACATTCAAGGCACCCAGTGCCAGAGGCAGCAAAACAACCCCAAAACATCATTGAACCTCCACCATATTTCACTGTAGGTACTGTGTTCTTTTCTTTGTAGGCCTCATTTCATTTTCGGTAAACAGTAGAATGATGTGCTTTACCAAAAAGCTCTAGCTTGGTCTCATCTGTCCACAAGACGTTTTCCCAGAAGGATTTTGGCTTACTCAAGTACATTTTGGCAAACTGTAATCTTGCTTTTTTTATGTCTCTGTGTCAGCAGTGGGGTCCTCCTGGGTCTCCTGCCATAGCGTTTCATTTCATTTAAATGTCGATGGATAGTTTGCGCTGACACTGATGCTCCCTGAGCCTGCAGGACAGCTTGCATTTCTTTGGAACTTGTTTGGGGCTGCTTATACACCATCCGGACTATCCTGCGTTGCAACCTTTCATCAATTTTTCTCTTCTGTCCATGACCAGGGAGATTCACTACAGTGCCATGGGTTGCAAACTTCTTGATAATGTTGCGTACTGTGGACAAAGGCAAATCTAGATCTCTGGAGATGGACTTGTAACCTTGAGATTGTTGATATTTGTCCACAATTTTGGTTCTCAAGTCCTCAGACAGTTCTTTTCTCCTCTTTCTGTTGTCCATGCTTAGCGTGGCACACACAGACACACAATGCAAAGACTAAGTGAACTTCTCTCCTTTTTATCTGCTTTCAGGTGTGATTTTTATATTGCCCACACCTTTTACTTGCCCCAGGTGAGTTTAAAGGAGCATCACGTGCTTGAAACAATCTTGTTTACCCACAATTTTGAAAGGGTGCCAATAATTTTGTCCGGCCCATTTTTGGAGTTTTGTTTGACATTATGTCCAATTTGCTTTTTTTCCTCCCTTTTTTGTTGTGTTCCAATACACACAAAGGGAATAAACCTGTGTATATCAAAACATGTGTTCCTGCAATACTTTTCTGTGAGAAATACTTGATTTTCTGGAAAAATTTCTGGAGTGCCAACAATTTCGGCCATGACTGTATGTGGCAAAGAAAAACAGAAAAGACAGCAGTATGTACTATTAAAAGAAAAAAATGAAAAATTAGAATTAGAACTGAACCCATGAAAGAAGATTTTAAAAAGAGAAATGGACATAATAAAACATAATTTTGTTGGACTCAGAAAAATTGGCATAGCAAATAAAAACAGCAAAACAAAACTTTTTTGAAAATGCAAATAAACCAGGCAGATGGTTAACCTATAAACTTAAAAAAATAGAAGGAGAAGAAAATGATAAGTTAGTAGATGAAAAAGGTGGTCTACAATTTAAAAATGAAGAAGTAAAAAAGATAATAAAAGAATATTACAAGAAACTTTATGACAGAAGAAATTCCAAGAGAGAGAATGATCCAATATTTAGAAGAAAATAATCTTCCAAAAATTCCAGAAATGTATAAGACTATGTTAGAGGGAAAAATAAAAATGATGGAAATAACAGAGGCCATAAGAAGACAAAAAAGAAAAAACACTGAGTCCAGATGGATTACCGGCAGAGTTGTATAAAACTTTATAAGACAAATTAAGTGAACCATTGAAAGACGTTTGCAATGAACTTTTGTTGGAGGCTAAATTTCCAAAAACATGGATAGAAGCAAATATTACTTTAATACCAAAAGAAGACTCAGATTTGACACAGATAAAAAAAACTACAGACTGATATCGTTATTGAATGTGGACTATAAAATTTTTACTTCAATAATAGCTGAGAGACTGAAAAGATACTTAACTGAATTCATACATTCAGACCAGAATGGTTTCTTACCAAAGAGACAAATTAAAAACAATCTAAGAGTGATAATGGATGTATTAGAATACTATGAATTACATCCAAGGAAACAAATGGCACTATTATTTCTAGATGCTCAAAAGGCATTTGATAATGTTTCCTGGCAATTTATGATTCAGCAATTACAAATAATGGACTTTGGACAGAATTTTATAAATATAACGATATATAACAAACAAACAGCGAAAGTGATTGTGAATGGAGATTACACTGAGAACTTTGAGATAAGGAAAGATAAGGCAAGGATTCTATTATCTCCACTGTTATTTATTTTTACTTTGGAAGTCTTAAACAGAAATATTAGACAAGATACAGAAATCATAGAACTAGAAATAAAAGGCGAAACATAAATTGCAAGCATTTGCTGATAGTTTGGTGTTCATTTTAGAAGAACCTTTGGAGATGATTTCTAAACTATTGGGAAAGATAGAACAGTATGGAGAAATGGCAGGACTGAAAATAAAGAAAAAACTAAAGTAATAGCTAAAAATTTTACAGATAAACAAAAAAAATATCTGAAAAAACAGAATTACAGATAGTTAAAAAAGTTAAATATCTGGGAATACAGTTGACAGCAAGATGTTCTACGATAAAAAGATAATTATAAAAAATTATTAAATTAAATAAAACTGAACTTGGAAAAATGGAAAAATTTGCAATTGTCAATACTAGGAAGAATTGCTACAGTGAAAATGAATTTACTACCGAAAATCTTATTTCTATTTCAAACAATACCTATAAAATTGGAGGTTGGTTTTTTTTTTGAAGATTTGAATTCACTGATTCTGAAATTCATCTGGCAAGGAAAGAAAACTAGAATTAAGATGAAAATGTTACAAGATGCTAAAGGAAATGGAGGATTTGGCCTACCAGAGTGGGTTCTATACTATCAAGCATCCATATTAACATGGGTAAAAGAATGGATAATTCTTAAAAAATAAAAGGTTGTTATATCTGGAGGGACATGACTTACAATTGGGGTGGCACTTCTTTATGGTATGGGAAAAATAAAGTTCATAAATATTTCCAAAATCATTATATAAGAAATGCATTGTTAACAAAATGGGAAAAAATAAAAAGCAAAATATATTTGAAAATTCCAGGGTGGTTGTCAACAATGAAAGCATTTGTACACCCAAATTTACTGGACTTTGAAAAAATCTGGACATACAGAGAGACACTATAGACACTTAAAATCTAAACAAGAAATGGAAAAATCGGCATAAACTTATGGTGGACACATTTACAAATACAAACTAGATATGATAAAGATGTTAAAATGTATGGGTTTTATAAGGAACAAACTCTTTGATAAGACTTTTTAACTTCAGATGAGACTAAGAAAATTTATAATTTTTTGTTAACTTTGGAAATGGAAAGTGAACAAGTTAAAGAAACAATGATAAGATGGGCAAATTTTTTTGCATATAATATAGAATTAGAAAGATGGCAAAACTTATGGGAAAGAAATTATAAACTGAGAATGTCAACTTCTTACAAAGAAAATTTATATAAAATGTTTTATAGATGGCACTTGCCACCAGCAAGACTAACAAAAATTTTTAAAAATATGTCAGATGTTGTAAATGTAAACACAAGTCAGGCACATATTATCATGTTTGGTGGACATGTGATAAAGCAAATAACTTGGAAAAAGATACATACTTGGTAAGAAAAGATGTTAGGAGAACATGTTGATTTTAAACCTGAACTTTTTTTATTAGGTATAATGCCAGAAAAGACTAATAAACAAAGCTTATATTTGATTTTGCACCGTTACAACAGTGGCAAGAATCACATCTGCGCAATCACATCTGGAAGAATGAAGGAATACCACCAGATGAAGAAATAATAAAAAAAATGCTACAATGCACAGAGATGGACAAATTGACTATGAAATTGAAAGATAAGGAAGAAACAGACTATTATCAAACCTGGAATTTATTTTACCAGAGGAAAGAATAAAGGATTAGGAATTAAATATGTATTAGCATATGTAAACTCAGCACATTGGTTGAAAAATTATTGTTTGTAGGGAAAAAATGAATAAAAAGCTTAAGAGTAAATAATTAGATTAGAAGACATGAACTGCAGAAGATACTGAACATGCTGATCATTTTTAAGCAATTTAGTTTTCATTCTCAATGCAGTTGTAAGTATTTGCTTATATTATGGACATACTTTGTTAATGAATGCACATCAATAACTCCACAAGATGGCAGCATTTAAATTTAAATGTGGGGTAACAGAAAACTGCAGAAAACAGCATTTAATGGCACTAATTCCCAAAACAAACAGGCGAGATATTACACCTTTTCAATCCTTTTCTTATTTACTTAAGAAGGTGGCATTTGTGTAATAGCATCACCATACATATTTTGGTGTCTGCTATGGTGTGCTAGAGATTGTTTCAGCAGTCTAAGGAAAGTAGTAACTAGAGAGACTTCAGTAATAAACTGTAGATAAAAGCTAGTTATCAGGCAATAGCTCACTACAACAAAGCATAATGCTGTTTCTTTCTAAAAAACACTTGTTTTAATTTGTGCCATCATTGGGCTTTGGTTCAAAATAATTCTTTTTTTCAAAAGAAGCAGTTTTTGTTATTGGATTCCAGGTTATGATTATTTCCTGAAATATATTCCATAGTGATAATAATAATAATAATATATTCCATAGTAGTAATAATAAAAAAATAACAAAAAATACCACAGCAACTTAATTATAATAATTATAATGCTATTCACAATGTAATCCTAGTTGTAATATTTAATCAATAAGAATAACATCCACATCATTAATAATAATAATAATAATACTAATAATACTAATACTAATAATAATAATAATAATAATAATAATAATAATATAACAACAGCAACAACTTTATTGTCACTTTGAATGTACACCAATCAGCATACATCAAAAGGGCTCTCAAAGGGCTACCACCTCCGATATACACTCCTTGTTCGGGGCCAGCTCAAGTTTCAGAACGACCATGGGGAGCAAATAATGGCAGAGATGGAGCTCCATGTGGATTAGCCCTCCTTTTCTTTTTCTGACCCTGTCTCTTCCACCTTTTCCTTAAAGGGCCCTCGCTCCTTTTCGTCCCTGGAGCACGCTGCTGCCACCTTCAATTACTCCAAAAGCCTCTCTCCCTTCCTCTGGGCCTACCAACACCCTCATCCAGTTCCTTCGCTCCATAAGCCCAGGTTCAAAACATAAAAACAACCAAATTGTTTGAAAAGATTGCCATCTCTCAGTTTGAAGACAAGTTTCTTGTGTCATGTGTTCAGTAAATCTGAGGTTTGCAATCTAGCTGAACTGAACAATTGAATCAGAGATAAAAGGAACACCTGCATTATTTTTTCCTTGTTATTTCTCAATTGGAAATTCCTCCACTGAAAGAATTGAGAACTTGGAACTCTAAAATATTGTGCAACTACAACTCCCAGCAGCCTCAGTGAAGAACATGAACACAATTTCCTCACTCTTATGGAAGAAAGTTTGGGCTAGGAAAAGAACCAAGATGCTCTAATCTCTTCTGTTCTCCATCTGAGCTTGAAGCACTTAGAGCAGGGGTGTCAAACTCAATTTCATTGAGGGCCGCATCAGCATTACAGTTGCCCTCAGGGGGCCAGGTGGGTATGGCCAGGGTGGGCGTGGCCTACTGGGTGGGCGTGGCTAGAGTGCATATGGCCTACTGGGTGGGCATGGCCAGCTCTACATTGTTCGCATCAAGGGTGCCTATGGGAGCCTGGGCAGGAGTGGGACAGATCTGAGGGTCTCTGGCAGAAGGACGGTCTCTGGGCCAGGGCCAAGGCAGCAGGGGCCATTGCGGGGGCCATTCCCTCACTGTTTCCAGGATGGCTTCACGGGCCACATGAAACCACGTTGCGGGCCGGATCCGGCCCCCGGGCCTTGTGTTTGACATGTCTGACTTAGAGGAAAGAAATACTCATGTGCGTTTGTTGTTTGTTGACTTCAGTTCAGCCTTTAACACAATCATTCCCCAGCATCTAGTAGACAAACTGGGCCTTTTAGGCTTAAACACCCTTTTGTGCAACTGGATTTTCTTACCAACAGGCCCCAATATTTGCGAGCTGGAACAAATGCCTCTAACACCATTTCCCTGAGCACAGATTCTCCTCAGGGCTGCGTCCTAAGTCCGCTGCTGTTCACCCTGTTGACCCATGACTGTTGTGCTAGGTTTGCCACCAACCATATTGTCAAGTTTGCAGATGATACAACAGTAGTGTGTCTTATTCATGATGACAATGTGGAAGCTTATCGCAAGGAGGTTGAGGGGTTGGTGAACTGGTGTAAAGAAAACAGCCTAGTTTTAAATACCAGTAAAACAAAAGAAATCATTGTCGATTTCAGAAAAGGCAGGCACAGCCACACTTCTCTGTGCATTAATGATTCATGTGGAGATGGTTACCAGCATCAAATTCCTGGGTGTGCAGCTAACAAGTAGGCTGGCTTGGTCGCTCAACAATGAGAAACTAGTGAAGCTGGCACAGCAGTGCCTGCACTTTCTGCATCGCATGAGAAAAGCTCATCTTCCTTCCCTGTTCTGACCACTTTCTACAGGGGGACGATTGAGAGCATCCTGTCATACAGCATCACAATCTGGTTTGGAAGCATCACTGCTTCAGACAGGAAGGTGGTGCAGAGTGGTGAGGATGCCTGAAAAGATCATTGGCAGTTCCTTCCCTCCCATCCAGGACATAGCACCGAAGCGTTTGAACAGGGTCCGTAAGATTATCTGGGACACTACTCATCTTCTTCACAACCTGTTTTCCTTGTTACCTTCTGGGAGGAGGCTTCGTGGTATCCGTAGCAGAACATCCAGATTCAACCATAGTTTCATTCCATACAGCATTAACCTTGTGAACTCTCAGGATTCCTCCTTCCGTTATATATTCAAGTTGGACAGTATTTAATATTTTATTGTTATGTATATGTAGGGGTGTGGGTCTATACATACATTGTATGTAGTATGTTTTTTGGGGGGTGTCATGTATTTATTTATTTATTTATTTATTTATTTATTTATTTATTTATTTATTTATTTATTTTATTATATTTATATACCGCCCTTTCCCAAAGGACTCAGGGCGGTTTACAAGGTGGTTAAAACCGTATGTGTTTCATTTTGAGAGCAGGCAACTAAATTTCATTGTTGATGTGCACCATTGTGCCCACAGTAAAAAAGGACAATAAAGATTATCTTATCTTAATTTACAGAAAACAGCCCTTCTTTTAGGCTGTATTGTTTTGTTTAGGTAGAAACCAGAAGAAGAAAGTATTGAACACAATATGAATTGCTCGATAATAACACCAAAGAAGAGATTAAGAGATTAAGAAGGCATAAAGAACACCTGATACAATTTCTTCTCTTTGAATGAATTCAGTATATACAGATAGCAATTGTAATAATGTTTATACTGCAATGTGATTGTTTATACAGATAATTTAGCAGATGAAAAGGATGTGTTAATTTATTTCTTGCATATTCTCTTTTGGAGAATATGCAACTATTACACACAGCTACTTTATGTTTACTAAATGGGGTTACTAAATTTATGCTGCAAAAATCCAGACTGTAGTAGATGCCAGCATTAATTATACTGATTTTTGCAGCTGTTCTACAGGTAACAATGTTTGTTTAATTCTAGAGATCTTTATTTCTAAAGGGAGAGCACAATTTTGTGGGTATAAGAGACATAATTAGGAGAAAGGGTAGTCTATTTAGTTTGGATACTTTTGGAAAGCGTGAAAGCAACTTTCCCTGGCTAAGTGTACGGATAAAAGTTGAGTGTGCACAGAAGAGAATCGTTTTTAATGAAATTACAAAAAGAGAGGATTTTTTTTCCATTTGAAGATTTTGCTATTGGAATGAGCTTCCCAGGGAGACAACTACCATTTCAATTCCTCTTTTCCCAGTCTTCATCATAGTTTTATACCGAGTTTGGTTTAAGAGACTGTTCCATATTGGAATTGTAGATTTTATGTTCTATGTGCTATTTATTCATCCTATATATATTTTAGCTATTTCTCTCTGATTTTTAGAAAATTGATGGTTTATACCATTATATATTGTATGGATGTTTATATTGAAATGTGTGATATTTTAAACTGCCCAGAGAAACAATTGTCTTTTTCCCCAACTTTAATAATAATAATAATAATAATAATAATAATAATAATAATAATAATAATAATAACAACAACAACAACAACAACAACAATAATAATGTATGAGATTACAGCATCATAAAATTATGAAACAGTATAAAATTAGCATACAAAGAGGACATGGAGAAGTGGATTCATCTGTGAATGTTAAAATAATAAAAGTAACTGCAGCGTAAAATGTAAACAGTAGTTTCAGCATTTGCTTATTTCAGTAAACCAGCTGAGCTGCAACTATGCTGTGATGTTGATCATGTGGTGTTCCCTTAGGCTATGAAAAGCCTTTTTGGCTTTGTTGATCATGAATGACTGTACCATTATTTGCTGGGGCAAGCAGCTAGCCAGCCATCCGCCCCACCTTTTTTGAAAGCCATATATTCAAGCTGCGCTCTCTGAATTGCTGTGACCTATATTACAGCTTTAAGCCTGGAGGGAATGAGACTCTCCTAGTCTTAAGCATTATCCTGTGATTGCTGTGTAGCTTCAATATTTCTCATAGAAAGAGAGGATTGTAATAATCTTTTTCTCTCATAAATGAGGCATACATTTGAAAAAGGAAAAAGTGGCCAACAGACAATTTAGAAAACTTTACATTGGATTGGCGATTATATGACATGATTAATGAAAGTGCATCTGTGGTTTTAGGCCAACAGTGGGCTAAATTCCAGTTTTGGAGTATTACTTCAAAATGCCAGGAAACCAATAATACCAACTATTGCCAGAATAGCTTCAAGGGCCACACGAGAACCTGGGGCCACAGAGTCATGCAACTGTTTTTGGCTCAAAAAATTAGATCAATGTCTTTGCAATGTCTTTTCAACCATTTTCACTGTTTTTCCTTTGAGCCAGCATTTAAAGGCAATTCTCCCTTTTTGGGTGAAAATAAATCCTGATGTGGTTATACCCCAGTGAAAAGGTCTCTCTTTCTGACCACGTCCCAGGTTCTGCTCATTTATTTATTAATTTTTATTTATATTATGTGGCAATTAAAAATTTTCTTACCACGTGGAATGACTGTTATTCTACAAACACTTAAAAAGTGTTCATATAAAGATGCAGATCTCCATCCATCATTTTTAACAGATGATTAAAGACCTGGAGACTAAAACATACGAAGAATGGCTGCAGGACTTGGGTTTGGCTAGTCTAAAGAAGAAATAGGGGAGACATGATAGTATTTGAGGGGCTGCCACCAAGAAGAGGGGGTCACGTTATTCACCAAAGCACCAGAGGACAGGATAAGAAACAATGGTTGGAAACTGATCAAAGAGAGAAGCAACCGGGAATTAAGGAGAAACTTCCTGACAGTGAGGACAATTAACCAGTGGAACAGCTTGCCTCCAGAAATTGTGGGTAGTGATGTTGTCTATTCCACCTTTTTCTAGCTTGCTAAGCAGCAGGTTGTGGTCTACTTTGTCAAATGCCTTACTGAAATCTAAGTATAATACACCCACAGCATTTTGCTAGTTGTCTAGTTTAGTCACTTTATCAAAGAATGAAATAAGATTGGTTTGGCATGATCTGTTTTTAACAAACCCGTGCTGGCTATACTTATAACTTTGTTTGCTTCTAGTTGTTTGCAGATCTGCTGTATGCTTTGGGTCATTGTCATGCTGAAAGGTGAAATTGCTCCTCATCTTCAGCATTTAAGCAGAGGCCTGAAGTTTTGCACTAAACCTGACTGATATTTGAAACTGTTCATAATTCCCCTCCATCTTGACTAAAGGTCTAGTTCCAGCTGAAAAACGCCCCAAAGCATACTGTTGCTCCCACCATGGTTCACTGCAGGCATGATGTATGTTTGATGGTGCACAGGCTTTTTTTTGTGCCAAACATACTTTTTGGAAATATGGCCCAAAAGTTCAAACCCTGGTCTCATCAGATCAGAATACATTTTTGCTCGGATATTTTTCTTTGTAAGAAAAGACTTCAGTCTTGCCACCTACCCCACAGCCCAGACATATGAAGAATACAGAAGATTGTTGTCACATGTAGTACAGCACCAGTGTGTGGCAGAAATTCCAATAGCACATTTAATGTAGGCCTCTTAGCAGTTTTCTTCTTGTTTTTTCATCAATTTTGGAGGGACATCCAGTTCTTGGTAATGTCATCATTATGCCATGTTTTCTCCACTTGTGGATGACTGTCTTCACTGTGTTCCATGCAGTGGTGAGATTCAAATATGTGAACAACCAGTTCTCTGTGTGGATGCCGCTTCTGGAAGTCCATTCTTGGTCTAGGCAACAAAACACTAGCTACCAGTTCTGCCAAAGTGGTGCGAACTGGCTGAATCCCACCACTGGTTTCATGGTATATCCAATGCCTTAAAAATTGTTTTAGACTGTTGTCCTGACTGATACCTTTCAAAAATGAGATCTCTTTGATGCTTTGTAAGCTCTTTGTAGATCATGGCTTTTGCTTTAAGAGGCAACTTAATAAGTGTCAGAAACAGTTGAATTTTATATGGATTTGATCAGAGTCTTTGTAATTGATGGCAGATGTGTACTGACTATTATTTCCCATCAGTTTGAATGTGATTGATTAATTCTGAACACAGCAACATCCCTAGTTACAAGAGGGTGTGTACTCTTATACATTTATACATTTCTTATACATTTCTTATTGTTATTTCCCCCCCTAAAAGAATTAAGTTTGTTTTTAAATTGCATTGTACAGTTTATATGCTATATTAAAGATAGAAAAGTTCTGAAATGATTTATTTTGTTCTGATATATTTTTTTTACATCTCTAAAACCCTGCACTTTAACAGGGGTGTGTTGACCAGCCGTATTCCCAAGCATTTACAAATGGAAGCCATAGCTATACAGAAGTATCTGTTGGGAAGTAGCTAGTGATAATTTATGTGAACAACCTAGGCCTATTGTTAGAGTGTCTTTGCTAAACCCAAGAAAGAGAAAAAATGAATACTTTTTGTGTTTGTGAAAATGAGACATAAGTGCTATATAGAAGATATAGGTTTGACTACAAAAGGAAGGGCTAAAAGAACTATGAACCAGTGTCATGTAAGCTGTTGTGGATATGTATGAAAGTAGGAATTCATAGGTTCTTGATAGTTGTATGTTATGTTCTAGGGAATGATGATAGTGAATCAGGAATAAATGTGTGGGAAAGTTATACACGGATTTTTTTCTCATAGAACTCTCAGAACTGTGTTCTGGCACCTTTTTTTTTTTGAAAAAAAAAAGCTCCCTCTATTGGCTTTAGGAGTACGCAATCTTGGCTCTTTTTTATGACTCGTGGACTTCAACTCCCAGAAATCCTGAGCCAGCCACATTGAGGGGAAAGAGAGGTTTCCAAGCTGAGCCATGCTGGCTCAGGAATTCTGGGAGTTGAAGTCCTTGACTCATAAAAGAGCCAAGGTTGCCTACCCTGCACTAGAGGAGGACATTAAAATTATTTACAAGGTTACTTCTTTAGGAACTAAACTTTTAGAATCTAAAACAGATAATTCAGAAAAGACAACAGGAAAGAACCTCACATTTTTCATCTGTTTCTGTCTTTTGGAAGGTAAAATTAGATAACAAAATAATCTATTTCCTATGTTAACATCTCTGCAATGAAATCAATAAAGGTAACAGGAAAGAAATGAGAAACATTTTTCTCAATGCAATATGTCTAATTTAGCTGATGCTAGGAAAAAAAATATTTTGTACAATCTTGAAAACTATTTTGAATCTATAACCATCTATTACAACTAAACCACTTTAAATTAAACAATTCTTAAGAATGAAATATTGTTAATTTGGACTTTACTTTTACTGTTTGGACTGTTGTGTGTTCTGAAAAATAGATTATTTAGAATCTAGTTATGTTGCACTTCAGTCTTTAAATAATTAATCCCTGTGGCATGTAGCTCCAAGCTGCAGGGGCGGGGTGCAAAGGATGGGTGGCGATGCCGAAGCAAAAACCCAGCATCGCTCCCAGTGACAGCACCTCTGAGTTCCGGCACCTTTTTTTTTTATAGAAAAAAAGGACTGGTTATACAACATTCTGAATTGAAAAGGCCATTAAAGTAGATATTCCAGATATTAAAGAATATTTTGCCACCACCCATTTTTCATGAATAGTGATTGTGATTAGTACTTGTTTACAAGGTCTATGAAGATTATGGATTCAAATAAACATCTGAAAAATTGTCAATTCATCACATGGCAATCACATCAGATATCTTCATGGAGTAATCTGTTTAATTATAATTATGAACAATTGCACGTGCTGAGACTCTTATGTCTTTTAATGTGATGCTTTGAATGCTAAGAAATATGATGCACAAGGGGATGGTATAAGGCTTTTCAAATAAACAGACTTGGTGCCATAAAATTAATTGGGTTCATGGTCTCCTACTCTAGGATCCCCAGGACTGTAAAAGAGTAAACAATTAGTAACAGAAATATATTATCAATTATTATTTCCTGGGTCCTTTAGAAGAAGCCAGAAATATTGACTATTCTTTTTCCAATATTTTAGGCTTAAATGCTTTTTCATCCATTTTGCATCAATTTGGGAATTGTTTTAAAGTTCATGTAACAAATGTTGGTGTTATGCATTTCATGTCTATCCTCAATATATGCATTTCTATAAGCAGTTTTGCCCAGTTTAAACTATTTGTGCTATTTTCAGCAATACATGCAATTTTCTGCATATTTCATTCTAGCATTACAGACACACATACATGTGCAGACACATTTTGTGCGAATGTCACAGAGAACTGGATTCTAGTTCATGTACTGATTTGAAAGGGCACAATTAGCTAAGTTCATCTGAAAAAAAATCAAATTCTTGTCATATTTGGACTAAATGTGTGCTGATAGCATTTCAGCATATATGACTATGTACTTTGTAGTCAGCACACTCATTTTGTTTAGAAAATGCTTTTATACCTTCCTTGCAAATTACTTTTCAAAATCCCTCAAAGGAGTTGCTGATAGCTTTCCCTTTTAGTAATCTCTGCAATAACCACAAATTGCTTTTTAAATGGGTGGGGAGTCACATTTGCTTGGAATGTATTTTGTAAAAAAAATGTATAGTTTCTTTGCTTCACTCCCCTCTTACAGTATTTTAAAATTGTATGCAGAAATACCAAACAGTCTGATAAACATGCCTAGAGGCAAATGTCTCTATAATAAAATTGAGATGCATAAATTACTCCAAGCTACGTAAATAAAGATATATAGCTCATATAAGTCATTGAAAGTTGTATTGCAAAGAAAGTCCTGCACTGGGAAGGTAGGAAGAGGCCTTTCTTGAAATGAAGCACAAGGAAGGTACCTGGTACCCATGACTGAAACCCTGTCCCTTTTCACATATTACATACCAAAAAGGGAAGGGCCTCTAATCACGCACACAAAGCCTTCTTGTCGGTTTTTTTACCCTTCCCACAGATCCTTTTGAAATACACCCTTGAAGATCTTGCATTGCCCTACTAAGTGAACTAATAAGTAGGATCCACTGTGCTAATTCTGTGTCTCAATATTTAATTGACTTACAAAGTTTTGTAATTGACTTACAATGTCTGTTAACCTTGTTGTACAATGCCCAGAGTCATTTGATTAGTGAGATGGCAGCTATATAAATTTGAAAAATAAGGGAAGTTAAACATTTTTATTATCAGTTATTAAATCCTGTTTCTGCCATTAATAGAATGACTGTTAATGAAGCTGTTATGTTTGTCTTCAATGTTGTTGGTTAATACTGAAATCTTATTTCATAAATAAGCTTTTGGGGATGTTATTTAACTGCACGTATTTAATTTTTTTCTGCTTCTATATCTAAATTGTAATCTCAAGGGATAAATCTTCCATGAGCATAAGATCTGATGGTAATGATGATATTAAACAGATAATATTAATGATATTAAATGATTCAGTCATGGTTTTAAACATTTTAAAAAGAGCACCATTAATACACCACGAAGCAGTGCATTTATTCTGAAGTGGACATTATATAAGAGGAAATTTTTGCTACAATGTATTTTACTTACTAAAAATGCGTTGAGTCCCTTTAGCAACAGGGGAAGCATACTCTTGAAGAGAGAACATGGGACACAGCATGTTTAAAATGAATGTGAAGTCATTGTTAGTTCTTAACCATTTTCTGTCAAGATCTATTTAAGAGTTCCTAGAAATACATTTTGAAAGGAGGAATATTGTTAGGGTGGTATGAATAACTGTAAATCTGAGCTATTTTTAGATATAAGGGACTGCTTATCTCCAATTACTTTTGTCCTTTCAAGCAATTGGTACTCAAGGTCCCATCTATCAGATGTAATGCTATGTGGGGACAATCTTGGCCGACAGGAGGAAGACCACAGTCTGAGCAATAGTCTGATAAGGGGTTACTTAGTTTGCAAGAGGGGAAAAATCATGGAAAGCATCTCAGAAGAGACCATCCCTAGTTTACCAAAGATTGAAAAGAGAGGAGAGGTGATATACTTTTAGTCTTGGAAGATTCTGTTAATGGAACCTTACAATAAAATAGGATTGGTGCATCTGGATGTGTCTGAACCAGCTCACAAGGTTGACATCAGAAGTTGTAGCTTGGTTGCAGAGTCTGCTTTCTGGAATGTTATCCTTTCAGAGATTTGTGTGGTTCCCATCCTTATGACATTTTGGAAATTATTAACAATTTATTTATTTTGCTAGGTCATGGAATAGAGTGATTTTGGAGAATCTTTTAGTTTGTCTTAGTTTCTGTTATTCTTGTTGATCATGTTCTCTTTGTAATCCATTCAGAGTATCAAAAATTTGGGTACCTGAAATTGGAATTATTGAATAAACGCTTACTATATACAGTACCTGAAAAATGTCCCACTCATAAATATTTCTTGATTTCTGATTTGGAATCCATCTATGGAATATCACATCATACAATGGATGCATTTTTTTCTGCCTCAGTTAATCATTTTTTTGTCAAAAGAAAAACAATTTCCAGATTATAATCCATATTTGATTACTATAATTCCACCATCATCAAAATCCACTTGGGGATGAAGTAGTAGTAAAGTGTTATTTAAATATTGTTAACATTAAGGTATCTCTTCTTCCTTGCTTTCTCCTTTTCTTTCCTCTCCCTTCTTTCTTCAGTTATAAATGTCAACATCTGATTAGCAAATAGATGATCAACAGGATCGCCTTTTATTTACTTCATAAAGAAAATAAAACAGAGGTATTGGATTTCAACTACCATAACGATGAGCTAGCACTCCCAGTTGCCATGACCACAGGATAGCTGGTAGCATAGCTCAGTCATTGTCATAATTTCTCAACATTACCGTTGTAGAGATGAGATTAACAGAGTATTTACCCAGACGTTGGGTTTGAAGAATCTCTGATTACCCCAATTTAGGGGAAACCCTTAAAATCCCTTCTACGTCTTTCTAACCTGAGGATGCATCTTCTGAAAGCCTGGCTTCACATTTTTGATTTGATTATGCGGTTATTCAGCCAAGTATTCAATTTTAGAAATTGATAGCAAGTGAATGTGAAACTATGGAATTACCTGATTCTTCAGATTTCTTAAAGCCTCACTTGAGTTTAGACGAGTTCTGAAACAATAACTAAGGTTTAATCAACAGGTAGCTTCCTGCACTGAGTTCTCCAGTGTATCAATTGTGCTTTTTTCTGCCTGAGAGGAAATAGGCTTTGTCTATTTATAGTAAAAACCTGTTCTCTATTTTTTCTTAAGGTCCTCAGCCAGGTGAGAATAATTTAAAAACATGGGAGAAGAGAAATACTCAGAGCAAAACAAGCTCAAAAGGTCACTGGCAGTCAAGCTGTGCTGTGTACTATTGTGAAAATTGCCTTCCATTTCTTTTCCTTCTCTTGTGAAGGTTCAGAAATTTAGAGCAAAATGTCATCTTAATGTAAAACTCTAGGTTCAGATTATCCCACCTACTCAGTACATGCTACCTGGGCCTTCTATTACACTTACAAAAAGGAAATAAGATTGCAGCAGTGGACAACCCCCAGCAAAAAAAAGATTTTGCAACTTGGCTTCAACTGGTATTTTCTTTATTCACAAGAGAGGCCTTGCAGAGAGATTTAACACATGCCAATTCCCCTTTTTATCTGAGGCTAACATCTGTTTATAAGTCTACCTTCTTTCAAGAAGATACTAGCTAGAATTTACTACTTAGAATACTTAGAATTTACTACTAATTAGAATACTAGCTAATTTTGGGATGGGAAACCCAAGTTCAAATCACTACTCAATTTGGAACTGAAACGAAGTGTAAATACAAACAAAATGTTATAAACCAAAAAAAAATACATACAAGAGTATAAAAATATCATAAAAGACCAATAAAATTATGTTTAGAGAGTATAAAAAGGTAAAGGTAAAGGTTCCCCCGCACGTGCGTGCTAGTCGTTTCCGACTCTAGGGGCCGGTGCTCATCTCCGTTTCAAAGCCGAAGAGCCAGTGCTTGTCCGAGGACGTCTCCGTGGTCATGTGGCCGGCATGACTAGACGCCAAAGGCGCACGGAACGCTATTACCTTCCTACCGTAGTGGTCCCGATTTTTCTACTTGCATTTTTACGTGCTTTCGAACTGCTAGGTTGGAAGAAGCTGGGATGAGTAACAGGCGCTCACTCTGTTTACACTCAGGATTCGACCTGCCAAACTGCCGACCTTCTGATCGACAAGCTCAGCGTCTTAACCCACTGAGCCACCGCGTCCCTTTTAGAGAGTATAGAGAGGTTAAAAGTCATTGCATGACAATTTTCCTAGAGCTAACATTTCACGATAATTGTGTCACCTAATGTCTGGCTGCACGATGCATCACCAAAAAGGAGAGAGGTATGGTTAAAAATATCCAAGCCACTGAAATATAGCAGTAGAAATAGCAATAACACTTAGACTTACAGTATATACAGTATACCGCTCTATAATGCTTTACAGCACTCTCTGGGCAGTTTACAATATCAGCATATTGCCAGTCTGGGTTCTCATTTTACCGACCTCAGAAGGATGGAAGGCTGAGTCAACTTGAGACCCATCAGGATTAAACTCTAGGCTGTGGGCAGAGTTTGGCTGCAATACTGCATTCTAACCACTGCACTACGAGGGCTCCTTAGTTAACCTTATCCAATATAATTGGATTAACATCAGGGAGATAGGCTGAATATGGTTTTGAACCCAGGACAACTTACTGGCTGAGTTTGGACTAGTAATTCTTTTTAACCCAATCTATCTCACAAGGAAAATGCAGGGATAAATTAAAGAGAGATACCCATATAAGCCACTGTGAATTCCTAGAGAATAAATAGGATTTAAATTTCTCCTATTAATTAAAAATATGTCTAATTATGTTCAGAAATGTGAGCATTGGCATCATCTCAGTTACACATCTGGGCCCCACGTTGGCATCCAGAGATTCTTGGAAATAAAATTTAATTTAATTTAATTTATTGAGATTTCTATACCGCCCTTCTCCCTAAGGGACTCAATGCCAAGGGAAAAGACAAAAGGACGATAGACAGTATCCTTGGAAGTAAGAAGGGACAATTTGATTAATTTCTCTTTTAATAAATAGATGTTTGATAACTGATCACATCAAGAAAGGTAGGCATTTGTTAAATGGTAAGCTATTGATCTGTAACTTCCAGTACCAGAAGCTAAAATCCAGCACCCCAATCTACAAAAGAGGTGAGACTGTTATAATTCAATGATATTTGGCAGATCACTAGGTTTCGGATAGATACAATGAGTTTCTACAGGATAGAGTGTAATCTTAGCCATAATAAAACAAGGGTTTCTTTTTTAAAATAGCTGTTCCATCATCTAAGGTACTTGGCTTCCATGAGATGGCATTCACACCAGATACCAGAGGGCAAGACACCAAATCTCCGTCTTAAAGATTTAGCACTCAGAAAAATGAATTTGTTTTTACTAAGCACTTCTAAATACATTAGGAAGAGTACCCAAGTGCTGAAGAACAAAAAATTACTTACAGCTTGCAATTGATCTAAGAAAATTGATCCAAAAATAGGTGTTTGCAGTGTTTAGATATACACACATACTAAATAACAATGATACAACTACCATACTATTACTAAAGATGAAGGCTAGAAATCATCCTCTTTGGGCTTTTGTGTTACTTATTTAATGCCACATTTTTCCTAATCATAATTCATACATGTGATAATGGTACTAGAAGGCAAGGAACTTAACAATAAGTTCCTGGTCTTCAGGAACAAAAATGCTTTGAAGATATTTTTCAGTACCTGAACTGTGAATGTCTTGCGTGTATTAATTCAGTGGGTTAGCCATGCTGCTTAGGTTTTATTTATAACATGGCATATGTAAGTGTACAACACTGTTTCTATTACAATAGAAAAACTGACATTTTTAATAGTGATCCTATATGGCTTTAACATGCTACAGCAATTTAAATATGCACATAATAATTCCTGCTTCATTCAAAATCCAAATGACAAGTTTCATGTTACACATTGGCAGGGGAAGAGTTTTATTAAATGGAGCATTTTAATTAGTATAGTGTTATGGGAGTATTTGCATAACCTCTCTCAAATCATATGAATAGTTAGGCCTCCATAGAGAAATAAAAGATAAAAGGCATTAATTTTTATGTTGAGTGGGAAGGCAATAGGAAGACTTAATTGTACATATAGGAGCACAAGCCCATTCCTATTGTCTATAAGTCCCTGGAAATACAGTGAAGATTTTGGATCAGATCACATGCCATTTTTCTGATCTGTGTGAGCTGCTTTAAGATGGTCTCATTAGTGAGACTTCTGGTTTTGTGTCATAGTGAGACAGACACAGGGAAGCAGGGCTCTGCCTCCCACGTCTGATTTTGTCTTGCTGGGGCCCCAAAAAGGACCTAAAGTCGTCCCGGAGAGGCGATGAAGAAAGAGGGGAAACTTTGTTGATCATGGTGAGATGGTGGTTGATCTGTTCGATCCGAGGAAGCCATCTGAACCAGCAGGTGAAAGACTGGCAGCAATCCATCAGCCAGTTGGAAGCTACCAACATCCAGGGAAAAAGCACTATCTAGCAGTTTATGCAACACGTTTGGAACTGGGTGAGAATATTTTTCCTGCTCTACAATTTTTTAAAAAAATATTCCCTGAAGAAAAGAATCCCAAAAATCAAGGGTCCCAGAAGCAAGAAGGTGTGTGTGTGGGTTCCTTGGTGCCCCCTCCCCCTAGAAGAACAGCGGCAGTTTAAAATCTTTGGGGAGAAAAGCAGATAGAATATAAAATTAACTTGGAAACAATTTAAAGTTGTAACTCTGAAAAATTTGGGACATTTAAAATATTTTGAAAACTTTATTTTCTTTTTTTTCTTAAAAAAAACACCGGACTGAACTTTTGAGAAATAAATCCTGGTTGAAAGATAGACATTTAATGACATCAAGTGGTGGAAAAAAGGAATAGCACCAAGACCTTGTTTTGCACTTTGCTTGCAAGAAGTGACCTTGGCGTGAAGCCTAGACAGAGCTAGGCTCTTTGATGTGTCTGAACTTCTCAGCTTTGCAGATTGCAGCTGGAAAAGGAGAAAAAAACCCCTCTTTGGGCTGTTTTTCTGCATGATGGATTATAATCAACGTATACAACAGGACCCTTAAGATTACAAATATGGGCTGATTGATAATGTTGGATTTTTGGATAATTGTTTGAAGTTGAGATTGGAAAACAGAAGTGGATTATAAATTTTCTTTCCTCTTTCCTTCCCCTGTGTGTGGGAACCTACTGGATTATAAGAGACTACAGATAAAGGCTACAAGAATTACTGGAGATGAACTTAAAGGACATATTGTAATAGTGTTTATAAAATTGTAGGGTTTGTATAAGGCTGATAATAGGGGAATATATTAGAACTGAGAAGGTCTGGAGGATGGGGATAAAAATCAGTGTTCCCAATCTAGCTAAGATTAGCAAAAAAACCCCCATCTTCAGCTCCATTTTCTACTGCCTCTAGTCCCACGTATCAGGGATCAATTGATGCAATGCTACAGCAAGAAAAAATAATAATTTTGATAAGGGAATGCAAACCACACTACAACTAATCCAGGAGGCAATTGATTCACATAGAGAAGATACAAAGAGAAATCATGAAGAGACAAAAGATAATTTTGACAAAATGAAGGAAGAAATCCAGGACTTGAAATCCCAACTAGAAAATTTTCAGCAGAAGATTACAAAGAATGAGCAAAGGATTCAGACAATAGAAGACAAATCAGTAGAAACCAACCAAAAGTTGGAAGAAATACAAGATGAAAACCAAAAACTGATGTAGGCAAACAAAGAATTAGAAGACTCAGTAGCGGTTTTGGAAAAGGAAAAGGCATCTTATTTTTTAAGATTTCAGAACATAATGAAAGACAAGGAAGAAGATCTTGCTGATTTGGTGATAGAACTGTTGGTTGGAGCATTGGAAATTGGGAAACAAGAAATGGAGGGAGAGATAGATCAAACATTTAGAGTTAGCTCAAATGTCTGGTCCCCAAAACCTCTGTGCTTCCCTTGCATATATATTCTACTTTTGGGGCCTGTCATTTAGCTGGGGGGAGGGAGAACTTGGGTTAACTTTTGCTTTCTACTTTCCCTCTTCTGCCTTGAGAAAGGAATGCGTCTCCCTTATCACGGAGATGGTTATAGAGAAACAAAAGCTGGAGAAGACCTTGAGATGTGCACCAACTGTGCCAGTTACCCACACATCATACCGCCTGTGGATTGGCTGAATTTCAAATGGACATTATGACTTTGGTGGGAGGAGGAATATTGCTTGCTTAACTATACCGTTTGCACAGGATTTCCCCCAGATCTTGCCTTGACTTCCCTATTGTCACTGACACCTAATAAAAATATCCTTTTGAGACAATGCCTGTTTCAAGAGTTCTGCTTTCTTGGGCGGTTAGTT
Source organism: Vipera ursinii (assembly GCF_947247035.1). Taxonomy (NCBI): domain Eukaryota; kingdom Metazoa; phylum Chordata; class Lepidosauria; order Squamata; family Viperidae; genus Vipera; species Vipera ursinii. The sequence continues at coordinate 44,236,548 of NC_139515.1, forward strand.
GGTTAGAAGAAACAAAGTCCCTAGAGAGGTGAATGTTAGATTTGTTAAAAGATCAATAAGAGATGAGATATTTGAGAAGAGTGAGAGATGATCCATTGCAATACAAGGAAAAAGAAATTGTAGTCTTGAAGCAGATACCTAGGAGGATAAGAGACTCATGAAGAGCATATTAATTTCTGACCAAAAAATTATTTAAGGAGTGAATTTTAGATGGCTGTTGCCAGAGGGGATACTAATCAACTGGGGTACAAAAAGATACAGATTGGACTCTGTCTTTACAGCAATGGAATTTCATGACAGATATAGAGCTTTCCTCGAAGAAGGAAATCCAAAATTCCAACCAGAATGGGAATCTAGAAAACAGGAAGAGACAGCAATAGAAGGGGCAACTAAGCAAAGGGAAGAAGAAGAAACAGAAAATATAAATCAAGAAGAAGGAGCAAAAGGGAAAGAACAGAGACAGATAAGAACAGCTAGGAGAATAAAAACTAAATATAATTGAAGAAAATGGAGAAGAACAATGGGATTCTTTCAATGAATATAAATCGATTGAACTTCCTCTTAAAAAGGAATTTTTTTTTACATGACTACAAAAACTAAAAATGAATATAGTTTGTCTTCAAGAAACACATATTAAAAGACAACATTATAAATTCTTGGAATGCCCAAAAATTGGGAAACTTTATTTTGCATTAGCACAACAAAAGAAAAGAGGAGTAGCTCTATATATTAAAAAAACAACGAATCCCAAACAAATCTACTCAAAGAAGGAAGAATACTAATGGTAGAAATAACAATAAACCAAAACCAGACATTGATGGTAGCAAATTATGTACCGAATAATAAACAAGAAGACTTTTACCAAAAAACTACATAAGAAAATAATGGAAAGGGAATATCAAAATATCTGCTTAATAGGAGATTTTAATGCATTTGTAGATGGAAAACTAGATTATAGTAGTAGTAAAATAGGGAAAAAAGGAAAGAACATTTTATCTAAGGCCTTTTTTAAAATGGCAAAAGAAATTTATATACAGGACATGTGGAGAGAAAAAAATTCTAAGAAAACTCAATATTCATTTTACTCAAATAGCCATAAATCATGGTCTAGAACTGATACAATATGGACATTTCCTGAATTAAGAATGAGTATACAAGAGATTGAAATAGAAACTAATGTATGGGTGGATCATAATCCGATTAATGACGTGGAGAGGAACAAAGAAAAAATTAAGATGGTCATTAAATCTATCTTCATTGAAAGAGAAAGAATTTATACAGAAAGTAGCAAAGAAAATGGAATTTTTTAAAAAAGAAAATAAGAAAGTAGATACATCACTCCAAAATGTTTGGGATACAGCCAAAGCATACTTTAGGGGTTTAGCCATAACTTATATAGTGAAAAAGATCAAAGAAAAACAACAATAAATGAAGCTAAAAGAAAAACTCACAAAATTAGAATCAGAACTACAACGAGATCCACAAAAGAAAACTCTAAAAAAACAAATGGAGATAACAAAACATAAATTAAACTTAATAGAAGCTGAAGAAGCTGACGGAAGCTCTAAAAAGACAAAAAAACCCGGGTCCAGATGGGCTACCAGCAGAATTTTATAAGTGTCTACAAGACATACTAAGCCCATTAATGCAAGAAGTGTATAATGAGGTACTATTAAAGGCCAAATTACCAAATACATGGATAGAAGTCAACAGTGCTTTTTTTGTAAAAGAAAATGGTGCTGGAACTCACATATGTCATACAACCCACCTTGCCTACCCTACAAGGCTCCAACCAAAAAAGGTGCTAGAACTCTGTTCTGGGCATTCTATGACACAAAAAGCCCTGGAAGTCAATATTACTTTAATACCAAAAGAAGACTCAGACCTGACCCAGACTCAGACCTGACCAATATCTTTATTAAATGTGGATTATAAAATTTTTGCTTCAATAATAGCAGAAAGATTGAGGAGATTTCTGATAGAATTTATACATCCGAAGAGACAAATAAAGAACTATTTAAGAATGATTTTAGATACATTGGAATATTATGAAATGCATCCAGGGAAACAAATGACCTTAATTTCTCTAGATGCGCAGAAAGCCTTTGATAATGTTAACTGGCAATTTATGGTGCAACAACTAATCTATATGGCAGTGGCTCCCAAACTTTTCTATACCCCGCACTCCTAGAACACTTCTGATATATTCTTGCACCCCTTACAAAAATTCAAAATAATGGCAACAAATTATGCATATAAACTATAATTTTGAAAATCCAAGTTTTTGCTCCCCCTGGAATATTGTCTTGCATCCCCAGGGGGTACGAGAACCCCTGGTTGGGAACCCCTGCTATATGGATTTTGGACAAAACTTTATAAATATAATCAAAACAATCTATCATAGACAAATGGATAAAATAATTATGAATGGAGATTTTACAGAGCACTTTAATATTAAAAAAGGTACAAGACAAGGGTGTACCTTCCTATGGTACGAGAAGAACAAAATCCATAAATATTTTCAAAACCACTATGTAAGAAATGCTTTGCTTCTAACATGGGAAAAGATAAAACGAAAATTTATATGAAAATACCACAATGGGTCTCAACAATGGAAGCGTTTATACACTCAAATCTAATTAACTATGAGAAACTTGTGACTTATAGAGACATTTTGAATACTGATGGGAAATTACAAACTAAACAAGAACTGGAAGAACAGGGCATTGAGTTATCATGGTGGCCACGCCTCCAGATGCAAATGAGATATGAGAAAGACACCAAAACATATGGTTTTTATAAAGATCAGACAGTGTTTGACCAGATACTATTGTCATCAGTCAAACTCCCCACCTGACGCTGTCCCTGGAGTGAGTTGCGCCCAGCCTGTGCCGGGCACTTGGAGCCAGAAGCAAGAGCCACTCGGAGCTCGCCCCCCTGCCTCACCGGGTAAGTGAAAAAACGATCATAGTAGTGGTATTTCACCGGCAGCCCAGGTGGTCCTCCCACTTATTCCACACCTCTCGTGTCTCTTCACAGGGCCAGACTAGAGTCAAGCTCAACAGGGTCTTCTTTCCCCGCTGATTCCGCCAAGCCCGTTCCCTTGGCTGTGGTTTCGCTAGATAGTAGGTAGGGACAGTGTCATCAGATAAAAAATTAAGAAACTGTATAGTTTTCTGTTAAATTTAAAGATGGAAGATGAACAAGTCAAAGAAACAATGATAATTTGGGCAAAAAACTTTGGCCGCAATGTAGAGTTAAAAAAAATGGCAAAGAAAGAAACTATAAAATAAGGGCAGCCACCTACAAAGAAAATTTATATAAAATGTTTTATAGATGGCATTTACCACCTGCAAGATTAGTAAAAATATTTAAAAATATGTCTAGCAAGTGCTGGAACTGTAGACAAAAGCCAGGCACATATTATCACCTTTGGTGGACATGCCCTAAAGCAAAAAAAAGTCTGGTCAAAAATATGTATGTGGTTAGAGAAAATGTTAAGAAAACATGTACAGTATAAACCAGAACTATTTTTTTAGGTATAATCTCAAAAAACTATGATAAAGAATGTGTATATTTAATATTACATGAACAAACAGCAGTGAGAATAACATTTGCACAATATTGGAAAAATGAAGAAACACCAACTAAAGAAGACGTAATTAAGAAAATTCTGGACTGTGCGGAAATGGATAGGCTTACACTGAAAATGAAAGGGAAACAAGATATAGAATATTTTCAAACAAGGGATAATTTTTATAAATGGCTAGAAAAATGGAGTGAAGAATAGGAATGGAAATTGTTCTATCATTAATATTAAATATGTGAACCCAGACAACATGTTGTTTGTTAAGCACTAAAGATTGTAATTGTAAAAAAACAATAAAATATATTTTAAAAAAGAAGATGGTCTCATTAGTAGCATTTGTAAAGAAGTAATTACATAGGCTGGATATGTGATTTTACTTCTGGATACAGTTTTGATTAATTTCTATTTCAGAGGTTGACAATCTATGCTTTATGGGCCAAATGCAATTTTCAACTTACTGGTGGCCCCTGGTGTTCATTAAGATACCTCACCAAAATTAGACAGCTTTCTAATAGCATTAGTTTGATTCTCTGTCTTTCTTTCAAAAACATTAAGAAGTTAAGTAGGTACCTAATTAAAGTTAGTATATCTGTCTGTTAAACAAAATGAATAGTCTACTTATTTTTGTCTTAAATGAAATAAGCTAGCCTAGACTATTGTTGAGGAAACCAATAGCATTTGCTTTTTCTAAAGAATTCAGTTAATCCCTTTTTCTGCTTTGAAAAAAATATGTATCAATATGGAGAGGATTAGAATGGATTTATGAGAAATGCAGGAGATATGGACTAGAATAAATCTTGTTCACCCATCTTTAATTCCTCCTTTCTGTCCCATTTTGCTCTTATGCACTATGAAACTCTTGTCTGTATTTGGCTTAATACAGACAAGGGGAAGGCAACTTGATGCCCTTCATTTTAAAAGACATTACTCTCATGAGTATCTCCAAGTAATCCAGGAAAATTGTAGTGCAAAAACATCTGGATGCTCCATAGCTTAACCCCGATATAGCTATTTTTGTATGCATTAAAATTTCATTAAATAATAATACATAATATAATGTGAGCTGAATAATGTTCATTCAACTAACTTTGACATCTTTTTAAGTCACTTTCCATTCTAACCATTTTAATCAAACCATGTGTTTGAATTGGCTTAGTATATAGGAGGAGGTGAAAAATAACTTCCAAAAGATGCATTTTACGTAACGTGATTTTAGCCCCTTAAAGGAAGCCTGCAAGACTACCAGCAACTGCTTTAGTCCTATATTTATTTATTCTTCTTAGCAAAAAAACAAACAAAAAAACCCCATTGCTCTCTTTGCAGAAATAGCACAAGGGACTCTTGACTTCCATCTGTCTTTTTTCCCTTGGGTGGTTGTGTGGGAACTGCAAAATAAATGATTCAGCTGAGCCTATTAGCAGCATCTGACATGCCCTGAATATATAACCTGATAGTAAAATCTGGATCTGTCTTTGGAAGACTATTTGGAGAGTAAAACATTTAAGAACCTCAGTTGCCTGCTGTGATATATTTAACAATTAAGTATCACACTAATTCAAAACAAATATTTTGGTGTGGCAGTGCATTAAATTTGCACAAGAAGTCCTGGGCAATTAAATGTAGATGGAACACAACTCTTTTTTGTGAAAAATAATACATCCAGCAGTTTAGAGAGATATTTTGTGGTCTCCAACATCTACACTCCATTCTTTGGATAATGAAGTCTGATCATGATAAATACATATTTATATTTAAACAATTATACATCATCATGGGGATGAAAACATTATTATAATAGTATTGGCAAATTGTACCCCCATAATGGCACTAGAAAATTTTTGGCAACTTCATCATTAAAGCAAACTTTTTTCTGGTCCCAGACCTTTTTCAGACAGACAGAATAGTTCCAATTTCCTATTGCAGTTTCTATCGAAAAAATGGGATTCTTTTTGATCCAGGAGATTTGTGATTGTAGTTTTATTTGCTCTAGTAAGCATAAATTGGGGAGTCTATCAGTCTCCATTTCATTAACTTTGCACCAGTAGTTATAAGCTCTAATTTTAGATAATGCCTGAATCGTATGAATTCCCAATTCAGCTCTAACTGCTGCAGCAGATGTTCTTGGATCTACACCCAAGATACATCTCAAATGCTGGAACTGTTTGTTCTAGGACTGTGGTTGAGTAAAGACCCCAAATTTCTGCTCCATACAAGAGCATTGTGGTAACCTTAGCCTTATAAACCTTGATTAATGGGGCTAGGGACCCTGGGTAACTATGGTTCTTTAGTTTGAGCAATAAATTAAAATGGGCTTTTGCTCTAAATGTACTCCGTTGATAATGGCAGGCCCAAGATCCAGTCTTGGAAAAAGATACGCCTGACTTCCGGGTGGCAAGGCTCCATCGATGGCGGCCGTTTCAGCTGTCAGCCCCATTGTTTTCCATTGGAGCCGCTAAAAACAGTGACAATCAGCTGTTTGGCAGCTCGGAAACTCTCTCCTCGGGAGAAGGGGGGAGCGTTTAGGTAGGGGTAGAGCTCCCCTAGACCATCAGAGCTTAAATTCTGGTGGTTGAAGGGTGAGAGCCCCCCCGAAGCCTGAATTAGCTCCGGACTCCGGGACTCCTCTGATCCAAGGCTTTGGATCAGAGCAGGACACTGCAACCATCCCTGCAATCAATAATTAACTTTGGATTACCTGGATGCAGGCAGAGCTGTGCAGGAGAATATTGAAATAGCAACTATTTGAACTTTAACTCTGATTACTTTGAGAGAAAAAGTTGCAAGCGGTGTGGAAAGTGAAAGTGCGCAGCAGAAATTAATTGGGTGTTAAAATGGCTTCTAAACCAACTAAAGCTCCTAGAAGTGCCGGTGCTTCACCAGTTCAGCATTCTTCATTACAGGCTTTGATGCCTCCTCCTGTGGTACCTGCTTCTGTACCCGCAATTAAAGAAGTAATTACTTTATTAAGAGGTCAGTTTGATATGTTGATGGCAGATCAAGTGGCAACCAATTTACGGTATGTTAAACACAATACTTTTTGTAATGCTAATAAGCCGGGTAGGTGGTGAGCTTACTTGCTAAGGAAGAAACAAAGGTCACGTAATATAGATAGAATAGACTACAAGGGTAAAGAGGTGTTTCAGCAAAATCTTATTAAAAAGGCTTTTGTTGAGTTTTATTCTAAGTTATATGTTAGGGATAAGATTCAAGATGTAGATATAGATAGATATTTACGAGAAGTTAATATCCCTGTTCTTACACAAGAGCAAAGGGAAGGGATGAATCAACTGATAAATGCTGAAGAAATTATTTTAGCAATTAAACAATTAAAGGTGGGGAAAGCACCAGGGACAGATGGTTTGACTGCCGTCTATTATAAAGACTTACAGTTAGAACTGCTGGAACCTTTAAGAGAATTATTTAGAACAATTCAATTGGGAGGAGAAGTGCCTCCATCGTGGAAAACAGCCTTTATATCGCTGATTCCGAAGGAGGATCAAGATATTACTCAAGCTAAAAACTATAGGCCAATATCGCTTTTAAACACTGATTATAAGATATTTGCAAAAAATTTAGCAAATAGGTTAATGAAGGCAATGCAGCAAATGATTCATAGTGACCAAACAGGATTTATAAGTGGTAGACAAATGAAGAATAATGTGAGACATATTGTAGATTTACTGGAATTTTTGGAAAGAAATAATCGGGTCTCTGCAGCGCTGATCTTTTTAGATGCTGAAAAAGCTTTTGATCAATTGGACTGGCAATTTTTATTTAAGGTACTGGAGAAAATGGAGTTTGGGGATAATTTTTTACAACCTATTAGGGCAATTTATCAGAAGCAAACAGCTCAAATAATAGTTAATGGTAGTTTGACAGAAACATGTAATATTGAAAAGGGTACAAGACAAGGGTGTCCGTTGTCAGCTTTGTTGTTTGTTTTAATATTATTAAAACAAATATTATTGATTAAGATATGAGATTCAAATAAAATTAAGGGAATTAAAATAAGAGATCAAGATTATAGATTGAGAGCATTTGCGGATGACTTGGTTATCACATTAAGTCAACCGACTTATTCAGTTGTAGAATTGATGGAGATAATAACGTCGTATGGAAAAGTTTCTGGATTTAAGATAAACATGCAAAAAACTAAAATATTATCTAAAAATATGACCATAGACCAAAAGGTTGTTTTAGAAGAGCTAACGAGATTTGAAATAGTTAAAAAGATTAAATATTTGGGGGTATATCTTTTGGCTTCAAATGTAAAATTATATAAAAATAATTATGAATTGTTATGGTTAAAAATACAAAAAGAATTACGGTAGTTGGAAAAAATTACAATTATCCTTATTGGGAAGAATTGCAGCAGTAAAAATGAATGTTTTGCCAAAATTTTTATTTTTGTTTCAAATGATACCTATACTTAAAAAAGATTCAAATTTGGAGGAATGGCAGAAAGGTATTAATAAATTTGTTTGGGCAGGGAAAAGACCAAGAGTTAAATTTAAGATAATGCAAGACATACGTGAAAGAAGTGGTCTTAAAATGCCCAATTTTAAGTTATACTATGAGTCTGCTGCTTTATCATCAATTAGTGATTGGTTTAATCTAACACAAGGGAGATTATTGAATATTGAGGGTTATGATTTGTTATTTGGTTGGCATGCATATTTATTGTATGATAAAAAGGTGGATAATGTTTTTAAGATACATATATTGAGGTATGCTCTGTTGCGAGTATGGAAAAAATATCGACATAAGTTAAACTATAAAATACCAATTTGGGCAATACCTAAACATGCAATAGAAAATATAAATGTGGGATTTAAACATGATGTGATTACATATAAGGAAATTTTAAGGATGGAAAGGAATGTATGGCAATTAAAGCCATATAATATTTTAAAAGAAGAAAAGATAGTACAAACTTGGTTTCAGTATGGGCAGCTACAAGCAAGGTGGAAAGAAGATCAGAAAGTTGGTATTTCGATAACTGATGGAAATTTGGTAAAACAAATTAGAGATCAAGGTCAAGCACATATAAGAAGGATATATAATGCACCGATAGAAATTGAATCAGAAACGGAACTTGTTAAAGACTGTATGATAAAGTGGGCCCAGAATTTTCAGGAGGTTATAACAATGGATACTTGGGAAAAGATTTTGGTTAGAAATGTAAAATTTACACAGGCTCAAAATTTAAGAGAGAATTTTATAAAATGTTTTATAGATGGCATTTAGACCCTAAAAAATTAGCAAGTATGTATCCTAACTGCCAGCCTAAATGTTGGAGGTGTGGTTGTGAGGATGCAACGTATTATCATATATGGTGGACTTGTAAAAAAGTTAAAGATTTTTGGATTAAAATTTGGTGGAATATGCAGAAGATATTTAAGAAAAAGATAAGGTTTTCTCCACAGCTATTTCTGTTGGGAATTATTACAGATTGTACTGTTACAGATACTAAACTGATGTTGAATTTAATTACGGCAGCAAGACTTTTAGTAGCGCAATATTAGAAGAAGGAGGAACTGCCTACTATAGAAGAGTGGACTTTGAAAGTTTCAAACCTGGCGGAAATGGCAAAGATTTCAGCATATTTGAAAGAACAAACGCAACAGAGATACATTGTGGAATGGAGAAGATGGATTGAATATATTCAGAATAAATATGGGACTAAAAAGTTTCATTTAGCATTTGAATAAGTATTAGTTTTATATGATGTATTATTAGTTATTCCTTATTTGTTAGTAATTTAGTTATGTTTTAGGGGAGTTAAAGTGCGATAAAAATTAATGTGTTTTTTTAGTTTGTTAGCATATTTTAGTTTAAGTTTGTAAAGTTTATACCCTGTATTCAGCTCTGGGAAGTCGGGGGGGGGGGAGGGTAAGTGGGGGTAAGGGGGAGGGGAGGGGTAGAGAGGGACTTTATGTTTTTAAAAATGTATTGTAAAACTTTTCAATAAAAAAAAGAAAAAAGAAAAAGATATGCCCAAATATACAAAGGTGTTAACCTGTTCAATTGGTTCACCATCTAATTGCCACTTATGTCTGTGATGGTTTCTTCCAAACACCATTATTTTTTATTTAGATTTGCTAATGATTAGGGAATTATCCTGGCAATAAGAGCTGAATCTTCTTAATAGCCTAAGTAATCCTACTTGTGAGTATGATAATAAAATCATATCATCAGCATAAAGCAAGCTGTTACAGTAAATATTTAGGATCATTGGCATGTGTACCATGGTATCCTTCATTAAACCTGGCAAGTCATTGATGTATAAATTAAACAATAATGGGGCCAGGATACACCCTTGCCTTATCCCTTTATTTGTGTGAATCCTGTTAGTCAGGGCCCCATTAACCCCATACCGCACCCTCAAACAGGTACTTGTGTAAAGGGCTTTAATCAAAGCCAGGAGTCTGGGTTCTATTTTAAGAGATGTCAATTTACTCCATAGTACGACTCTATCTACCATATCAAATGCTGCTCTAAGGTCTATGAAAGCAGCAAACAAGGGTCTCCTCTTATAGGCATATTTGGCAGTTAGATGGTTCAAGACAAAGCAGTTATCAATACTAGATCTGTTTTGTCTAAAACCTGCTTGTTCTTCTGTGAAGATGTTGTTTTCCTCTACCCAGATTTCAATTCTGTTCAAAAGGTACCTAGCATATATTTTTGCTACAATGTCAATCAGGCTGATGGGCCTATAATTACTAGGATCCTTTTTATTCCCTTTTTTATATATGGGGACAACTATTGCCATCTTCCACCCATCTGGTTTATGGCAGGTGTTATTTATGTGTGTAAAAAGACCTGCTAATACAGGGCCCCACCAATTGGGAAATTTCTTAAATAATTCTGCTGGTAAGAAATCCTCACCTGAGGCTTTACTGCTCTTTAAGCTTTTAATGATGGACTGTATCTCCTTTTTTGAGACTGGTGGCCAAGAGGGGGGGAGTTCTAGGGTTTACTAAATCACTGTTTAAAAATAATTTCTTTACCAGTTCGGTGGGGGCAAACAAGCACTGATAATAATTCTCCCAGTCCTCAGCAGAGATTGGTATGTCAAACGCAAATCTCTGTTCCTTCAGGATACCTGCTATAGAGTGCCAAAATAATACTGAGTTATGACTTCTGGCAGCCAACTCAAGTTCTGACCAGATTGAAATGGCAAAACGTTTTTTCTTTAATGTTATAGTTTTTTTATATTCCCTTCTTGTGTGCAACATCTTAGCTTGTATATGTAGGATTCCTCTGGGCAAGCCTCATGGCTGCCTTCAATTTCTTTTTCAGTCGCTGGCAATCAGGATCAAACCAGCAAGGTCTACCCACTTGGGCTCCTTTTGTAGCAGGTTTAGCTGTTAGGTGTTTCTTCAGTATGTTACAAAGTTTGGAGAATGCATTGAAGGCTGACATACAGTCAGTAGTGGATGACTGGATTGTTCTAGCCCACTTAGTAGCATTCTCTGTTTTAAGGCATTCTAATATTGCCTTAGTATCAACTTTGGCCCAAATTAACCTTTTATTTTGGGTCACCGCTACCTTTTTGGTGAACCATCTGTCAGCCATGTTATATGGTCTTAAATCTGAGTAGCCTTGCAATGTCACGCTTACAGGTTGATGGTCATTATTGTCACTAAGGTGTACTGTGAGCTCTGAGAAGAGGTCAGCCTTATCTCTAGACACGCAAAAGAGATCCAGTACACTACTTGAATTGGCTGAGTGGTATGTATAAGGGTATGTATAATTCTTGTCCTTACCTCCCAAAATTTGGAGATTACCCTTAAAAATGAAGGAGACTAGGACCAGGCCAGCAGCATTACTTTCACAGTCTCTTGAGAGCCACTGAGGATGGTTATCAAAGAACTCCCCTGGGATTCCCTTCTTCTGGGCAAGCTCATACAGAGAGGGACCCAATCTAGTGTTCAGATCTCCTAATAATACCACTATGGACTGAGGATACAGTATAGATATATCTTCTAGGATAACTTCCAAGCCCATCCAGTATTTGGAATTATACAATAGTGCTGGGATATGCTTGGAGGAATATACATTTACCAATATTAACTCAAACTGGTCATATTCAAATTTGACAGCTAGAAAGTACAGATACTTATCTTTGTTATATAATTTCTCTCCCTGCCATTGCAACTCTTCCTTTATAAGAATCCATAGCCCACCAGAGGGTCTCCCTTTGTTCTTTGTTTTTTGGGCTGGGGAGGCCCATCCCTGAAAGTCTGGCAGTTGTACTGGTTCGTCCACTTCGTTAGCCAGGTTTCTTGAAAGGCTATTACATCAAATCTAGAGAGGAAGCTCATTAGTCCACTATCAACCATCCCTTTCCAGCCAGCTATGTTCCAGGTCATCAACTATATGGGGTTCTCAGAGGTAAGGTGGTCTGGCTTGGTTGATTGGCGATGGTAAAAATGCCAGATGTCAACTTGACATTGGAGCCGGGTCGATATCATCTATGCTTCCCATATAAACACAGTTGTTGTGAGGTTCGATGTTGTGAGACTGGACAGCCATTTGTCTGAAATGGTATAGGGTTTCCTGCCTGAGCAGAGGGTTGGACTAGATGACCTCCAAGGTCCCTTCCAACATTATTATTATTATTGATCATCGCACAGTCAGCCAGATGTTCAGACTGGATTTGGCATTTTTGTCTACCTATCGAGTCCTTACCAAGGACCTGGGTTAGGCAGATGTGGATGTTTGATGGTATTACAGATATTGTCACAGGTTGGAAGCAGTTCCTAGTAAGGCTGTCTTTTGCAGTTGACTAATGGTGAATTTGTCAATGCCAATGGTGTTCAAGTGGTGCTCAGTTGTTTTGGGATTGCACCCAAGGCGCCTATTACTATTGGTACTACCCTTGCTTGCCTTTGTCACAGTCTTTCTATTTCTATTTGTAGGTCTAGAAAGACTGTGGCAAAGGCAAGCAAGGGTAGTACCAATAGTAATAGGCACCTTATTATTATTATTAATAATAGACATGATAGGTATTTTGATGGAAATGTCATGTCACAGTTGCTGTAAAGCAACACTGGGAAATTGTTATTTCATTTTGCTCTGCTTATGATTTTTTGGTTCTGGAGACATCTGGTTAATTATTGCAGAAAGAAGAATCAGGAATTCATGTCTCTAGAGTCTTCCAGAAGAGAATTATTTTTGTGTATCTGGGTTATTTTTTCCCCCAAAAGCACAAAGTCAACCTGATCATATCAGATAAACCCTGTAATTCAACCCTTAGCTTCCTTATATAGAACCTATTCTAATATGTGCATTTGAGAAAAGAGTAGCAGCAGTAGCAACAAATTTCATTTTTTAATTTCTGTTATTCTTTCCTTTATATATATGGCACTGGATATTGATCTATGAAATCAGTGTCTTGTTACAATGTCATGACAATAGCCATCATTTACATGCATAGCATAATAGAGGAGAATATTGTTCATTCTCAACTGAAGCAACAAAATGATTTGTCAGCCACCTGGATTTTCTTTTTGAAATGCTTTCACCAGATAGCAGACTATTTAAATCTTGAATATTAAGTGGAATACTGCAGCATGCTAAGCAGATTGAACTTCTGTGGGATGGAGTGCTACCGTGGATGAGCTCTCTTCTTTCAGATATTGTTACAGGCTTTGGCAAATGAACAGCCTTATATGTTCTTAGTGTGCTGGAGCAAACTATGTTTATTTGAAGATATCTGCAAATACATTCCTTCCCTAGCAATTCAACAAATACGATCTCCCTTCCATTCATTACTGTGACAGATAAGATATTAATGGAAACAGAAATACCGGTAAATTAAAAAGATAAATTATATTTTTATAAATCTAAATGTATACCATGCATATGTAATTTAATATATACTGTCCTTAGAATTTTTTTACTTAATGTATTGTTTTAAGTCCATTTTTCTATCCCTTAAAGCAAAATAGAATGAAGGCTATTGCTAAGCACCTTGATTTGTGCTTCTTAGATTGTAAGCCACCCTGAGTCTTCGGAGAAGGGCGGGGTATAAATGGGATTAAAAAAAATATATGCTAGCAACAGGCAAGCTGTCTGGAACCAGGATGCCAGAATAGGTTAGGATAAGGTGTTCAGAAAAAGTATCAATTTAGATATATGCTTAATTAACTATGTAATAAATTTTGGAAAGATTTTGGAAGTGAAATGTATTTTTAGTATCATATCAAATCAAATCAGTTTATTACAGCCATAAACAGAAACAGTAAAATATCCAATTGTAGGCTACTTACATACATGCATATATTAAAATGGACTGAGCATGATCTAATGATGAATAAGAACGTAATAAAATTTAAAAAGTTATTACAAAAGATCTAAAAATAATATTTTCAAATATATTTATCTTATTTATATTTCTGACAAATCCCCAGTGCTGCTGTGCAGAATCTAGCCACCTGTGCCGTAATGACAGCCTGTTTGTCCTTAAGCAGCCACTGGAGATAAGTAGTGTCAGAACAGCCAGGATACCTATCGGTTATTGGGAGGATATAGTTTTTCCGAATGGTCTATAGAAGGAACATCGAAGGAGTATGTGTCCAACGGTTTCCACCTCTCCTGAGCCACAGGAGCAGAGTCTTTCAGTCAGTGGTGTCTTTTTATACTTGCCGTACAAGACGGCCGATGGGAGCGCATGGCACTGTGTGAGTGAAAATGCTTTCCAGTGCTTTGCTGACTCCAACTGGCTAAGACAACTGGCAGGAGTAACAACATATCTAATAGGGTCGGGAGCCAGAAACAGCAGAGCTATCTCTAAGTCTGTGTGCCTCTCGATGTCCTCTACCCTTTGTTGCAAGGTTTGTTTTGCTTGGTCACAGTCCAATTTGAGTATTGAAGCTAGAGGGAAGCCCAGTTTGGCAAGGTTGGACATGATGAGGAAAATTTGTCTTGGAGGATTAATGGAGCAAGGCCTTGTGGAAAGAAATTAAGCTTTACTCATGGACTCCCCCACTTAAATATCTTTTGTGGAAAGGACCTTGGCCATTGAGCCTGAAGACTTAACTCAAGTTTTAAATCATAACATTTCTTCAAGCCTTCAGGGACCCTTTGTGTTGACATTGTGGATCCCCAGAGGTCTGTGGAGCACAGGTTGAGAACCACTGGTTTACAGAACTGTTATAATTCTCACTTATACAATTCAGAATGCTGATTTCTATTTCTATTCTGTTTTAATAATAGTTGTAGGCCAGTGATGGTGAAACTTTTAGAGACCAAGTGCCCAAACTGCAACCCAAAACCCACTTATGTATCACCGGGTGCTGGGTGGGCATGGCCGCGGTGGTCATGGCAGACTGGGTAGGTATGGCCAGGGTAGGCATGGCCACCTCGATGTTGCTTGTGGGGAGGAATGCTTGTGGGGTCTGGGCAGGGTTGGGGGAGATCCAGGGGTTTCTGGTGAGTGGGGTGGTGGGCAGGAGGCTCATCTTGTGGGGTGAGGGGCAAGGCAAGGTGAGGCAGGGGCCAGAGCAACTGCTGCCTAACACCATCAGCCCCCGCACACAGAAGTCAGTGAGCAGATGGGGGCCAATGGTGTCCATCAGCAGCCTCAGCCTGCTTGCCCCTTAAGCAGCACACTCTGGGGATCCGTAGCCTGCTTCAAATACCGGGCCAGCCCTCCAGCAGCAGGTGGAGTAGGGGAGGGGGGAGGGGGGAGGCGCGTGATGCAGACCTATTCCATCCCATCTGTTTTTGCTTGCAGTTGGAGAACAAGTCACGGCTGGTCATCTCCTTGGCACCCTTGTAGATCTTGCCCTTGGCCCGTACATGGAGCCTGTTCCCCTCACACACCCAACACATTTTAGCCCCTCCTTGGGTTGCTGCTAGCAGCTCATGAAGGTCCATTAGGTTGCTGCCACTCGGAACACCTGGCCTGCCCAGCACAAAGGAGGTGAAACGGCTGGCTAGCAAGCTCAAGTAGAGGTGGTAGAGCATGCCCATGCCCAGTAGGCCAAAGGCCACCCCAAGCAGGGAAAGTCAGATCCCCACTGGCGCCATGGCCCCCCAATCCCAGCTAGGATTGCGTGCCTCCTACCCTTGGCTAAGCCTCCTTCTCCTTGAGCCTCCCACTTCCACCCATTTGCCTCCAGCATTCCTCCTTAGCTGGCCCACCCCTGCCCATTCTCCCTAGCCAAAGGCCCCATGCCCTCTGCCTCGCATGCTTCAGCCCAGTCCATTCACCAAAGCCATCTTTGTCCCAGGCTTTTGGCCACAGTTCAGCCAATTGGATGGATGGCAGGCAGCAGCCATGGTGCTGTGGGAGCAGCGTGTGATTGCCAATAAGTGATTGCAGGGGCTTTGGGGTGTGTGTGGCTTCTGCCGTTGAAGTGGGGGCATGTCGGGATGCTAGCTGGTGATGCCCCAAAGATTCCCTAACTTTAAAACAGCTGTTGGGTGGCAACAGTAACTCAGCATGAGGGGCTCAGGAGAAAGAGTGCCAGCAATGCTAATTCCCAAGAATGAGAGGCTCAGAGGCAGCTACAAGCAGGGGAGGCAATGAGGGAGGGAGGGGCAAAGTAAGGAAATCAAACCTGATTGATAGAGAGCATAGTAACCCTGTCCCTACTTGCAGAGGGCAGATCCCCATTATCCCAGACTGGCAGGGCTCTTCCTCCCCACCATTGCAGACAAAGGGGGGCTCGGGTGAGGAAGAGGAGGTGAAGGAAGAGGATTTAAGCAAGCTTAGCATCCAGAGTGGGGATCCCCCTAAAAAACAAAAGTGCTTCGTGGGTAACCTTGCAGCACAACAGAAGAGACCCAAACCTCCTGCAACCACCAAGCAGATGGGAGGGGGAATAAAAAACAAACAGCCCCCCCCAACAGAAATGCTCATGACAACGAAAGCCTCGGACAGGGGGAAAAGTGCGAGCAGGCGGACGTCTTGCTCAGCTGATGGCTGGGGGGGGAAGGGGGCAGCTACACCCCCTCCCAAATGCTGCCCTCTCACAAAAGCAGGATGAAAACTCCAAAAAGCGACAAGGGAAAAAATGTTAAAACAGAAGAGTGTCTCAGAACACCTGTATTAGCAGATGCAACTGATATAAAATCTGGATAAAGAATGGTTAATAAATCATTCTTGGTTGTCTATTTTATCTTTCCTAATAAGCTGTAACCAACTTCCTCTCTTCACTTTGTAAAACCTGTGGATCCCACGCCATTTCACATACCTACAAGAAAGCAGCTGCAATTGCAGTACTCTAACTGTAACTTTGAAATGTGGCACCACTGATTTAACTGCTGTCACAATGCAAGTACAGTTGGAGTTTACAGTACTGGTTTATCCAGCATGTGTTATTTATTTTATCTTTCTTCTCCTTATACAAAACTCCACCTTCTATACACAGAATGGAGAGTTATTGTCAGTTTCTTGTCCAGTTTTAGTTTCCCTCTGCATCCGATTGGCACTGGAGTAAAATAACACCAAAATTTGCTTTTATCAAGTATTCTTATCCCAGTTTGGGGGGGAGGGAGGGGGAGAGACAGAAATGCTTTCTGCTATCCAAGGGTGTGTATTTCAATACCATTTCCAAAGTCAAATTCCTGGACATATAGATTATTACTTTATACTGGTTAAATCTCCCCCTTCCTTTCCCCCCAGTTTAGGGACCTCCACTCACAAAAGAATAAAAGAATAGCCCACCTTTTTCCAACTCACACTCCAGATATTGCACATGTTTCCACGTGATTCTGGAACTGAAGTCATTCGCCCACTTCTTAGCAACATCCACCAAACTTTCCGCACCGCCGTCCGCCCCTCCACGCTCCCTAAAATTTTAAGAAGGGCTTTCAATCATTTTGCACATTTTACTCACCGCCTAAACCAGGGGTGTCAAACTCAATTTCATTGAGGGCCATATCAGCATTGTGGTTGCCCTCAGGGGGCCGGGTGGGTATGGCCAGGGTGGGCGTGGCCTACTGGGTGGGCGTGGCTAGAGTGCGTATGGCCTACTGGGTGGGCATGGCCAGCTCTACATCGTTCGCATCAAGGGTGCCTATGGGGGCCTGGGCAAGAGTGAGACAGATCTGAGGGTCTCTGGCAGAAGGAGGGTCTCTGGGCCAGGGCCAAGACAGTGGGGGCCGTTCCCTCACTGTTTTCAGGATGGCTTCGCGGGCCGCATGAAACCACTTTGTGGGCCGGATCTGGCCCCCGGGCCTTATGTTTGACATGTCTGGCCTAAACTCTGCGATTCTGGCCCCTGCAGAGTTTTGCTGTGGGAGGCGGGAGTCGCTCTGCACAGAAAGGAAGGAGCTCCTCTCCAAAGCTGGAAGGCAAACTTTGGCTGCCCCTGACTCAGAGGTTCCCCTTCCAATGTGCACTTAATTCAGCCCCCTGAGAGAAGCCAGGCCTCCCCTTCCCCCAGTTGCTCATGCCAAAGCGCCCCTTAGCTAAGGGGAGGCGGGAAGGCAGAGGGGAGAAGCCATTCTCACAAAGGCACTGCAAACCCGCACAAAGAGAACTCAGCGCTTTGGTGAGTTAAGTCCCCCTGCTGCACTAAAACCTGGGGAACGCCAAAACTCACTTGCAAGTCTGGGGCGCTGGAGTTTCCCAGTGTAGCCACGCCAAGCCGTGCTGCCAGGCTTCCCAGTGACCAGCAGAAGGGAGATTATGGCAAGAGCGATCTTTTTCCCCATGCCCTCCCCGGCCCTTGAGCTCGTCTTGACACCTCTTTATTTGCACTGCTTCTGGCTTCTCCCCTCTTCCCGCCCAGCTCTTGCAGCTGCTCCCTGACTCCCAGTGCAGAGAGAAAGAGAGTGAGAGTGCTGGCGCACGTGGAGAGGGGGAGGGGAGCAGCTTGTCCCCGCATCCCTCTGGGGCGATGGCACGTGTGCCCACAGGGTTGGCTCTGCATGTCGCCTGTGGCACGTGTGCCATAGGTTTGCCACCACGGTTGTAGGCTGTGATATCACTGCTTCATTCAAGGAGTGAGATCAATTAACAAACGCTGTATAAACAAACTTAATCACTGGGGTTTAAAGAGGTTTTTGCAGGAGTTTTGGTGATGGTACCTTTTTAGAATCTGTCTTATTAAACACTTACAAGAAAGAGAGTGGATTTGCAAATTTACAAAAAGCCATGGTTTGTTGAATCATGTTTCTTTAAAATAGTTTTTACAATACACTCACCTTTAAGCCATGATTTACAAATCATCCTAACATCCAATAAATCAAACTAAGCCAATATAGCCTGAATATGATGATGTTTTTTATTTATTTAAGTGATTTCAGGCTGCTTGTGCTTGGTTTTAACCTGTATGTTACATGAATTCTGAAATACAGTGGATTAAATGCTACTGGTTAGAGCTAAATGCAGCATTTAATTTGGGAGTTCTCAAGGAATGGCCTTTTAATGGGATGTTAGTGTTTCAGCAGAAAATCTGGAGTTGTGCACTATGTAAATTCTGGATCATTAATGAAAAGAAAAAAGGATTAATGCGATGGACAGAAGCACTTTCCTTTTTGGGGTACGACAACTCAGTGACCATTTCTAGAACTCCATAGGAGGTCAAATACACAGCTTCTTTAATTTAGGGAGCTAAAGAAAATAATTATTTAAATTAATTACAAGTTGAATTGCTGGTTAGCCAATTTTGGGAGGACTGTTATCCTGAAAAGTAGGATATAAAACTTAATTTATTTTTCAGTTTCTGCCACATCATCTTAAAGTTGCTGCAATCTCCCTAGCAGGAGATGACATTACCATGGCATTTCAAAAACTGGAATAAAAGTCTCCATTAATTACTCTATTAAAGAAAATTGTTTGTCACCAAATGTAATTGTGCCTTTTACACTGAAATCATCTAGAGGCTGTAAAAAACGAACAGTTTTGTGGTGAAACTGGAATGATTCTTATGATTATTTCACACAGAGACCAATGAAGACCTTAATTTTTGGAAGTTTTCTTAGGGCAGAGATTATTAAATAATTGGAGTTTAGAAATTATAATTGGATCCAAATTAATCCCTCCTTTTTTAAATTTAAAAACTAACATGCCATAATGTAGTAGTACCTAATTCTACTAATTTTTTCCTGCTGTTACTAGAAAAAGGATCACATATTATACTCAGACTATAACAGAATGTTCCACTTTTCCATTGAAAAGTATGACTGTGTATACGATCATTCAGTAATTCTAGGTAGTGCCCATTGAGATCTGGGCAGCATACAAATTTAATAAATAAGTATAAGAAGTAAGCAAAGATGGTACCAATCCCCAAACATCCAAAGTGCTATTGGAACACAAATCAGCATTGACAAAATGACTATCAGTCAACTGCAAAAGGCAGCTTCACTTGGAACACCTTACATCCTGCAATGATACTGTATCTTTAGCACAATCAAACAACAACATCTCCCTATCCCAGGCCCTTGGGAAGGATCCAGTGGTGCATAAAAATGCCAAATCCACCTAAACATTTGGCTGAATGTGCAATGACACATAATAAGAAGATATTTTTGCTATCAACTATGACTATTTATTATATGTATTCTTCACAGTAACCTAAATCATCATCATCATCATCATCATCATCATCATCATCATTATTATTATTATTATTATTATTATTATTATTATTATTATTATTATTATATTTTTATACCGCCCTTCTCCCGAAGGACTCAGGGCGGTGTACAGGGCAATAAATATAAAAAGCGGAATACAAAAGTTAAAAAAACAATTAAATATTTAGCCCAGTTTAAAACAGTATTAAAACATATTAAAACCCCAACCCTAACCCATCAGACCAGGTCTGATTGTTTCAGTTTGAACTTATCTGAAATATGAAGCTAATTGTAGCACCAGTTAGGGCTGTTGTTACACAATCAGCTACACAATCAGGTCATTTTGGATTTTTCAACAAATCAGAATTAATATAAACTATGGCTTAATGTGATATTCAAACCCAGTAGCTTAACTAATGAGTAGCTTCAATGAATAGAGGTATTCCTTGACTTACAACTGTTCATTTAGTGACTGTTAAGTGAAAGAAATGACTTATGACTGTTTTTCACACTTTCACACTCCATTACAGCATCCCCTTGGTCACATGATCAAAATTTTGATACTTGGTAACCAGTTCCTATTTATGACACTTGCAGTGTCCCAGAGTCATGTAATCAGCTTTTGTGACCTTCTGAAAAGCAAAGTCAATGGGGAAGCCAGATTCATTTAACATCAACATTGCTAACATAACAGTGTAATGATTCACTTAACATCTGTGGCAAGAGAGGTTGTAAAATGGGGCAAAACCCACTTAACAAATGTTCCATTTAGCAACATACATTTTGGGCTCAATTGTGGCCGTAAGTCAAAGACTACCTGTATCAATTGGTACAGCTGAGCAGCAGTCGTTTTGTGGTAGGTCACCATAGCTTAACTCTGACTTTCCCCACCTGAACATCTTATGAGCGTGTGGACTTCAACTCCCAGAATTCTCAACAATAGGTATGACAGCTGGGGAATTTTGGGAGCTAAGATCACATTACAGTATTTAAAAGCAAAGGCTGTGAAGCATGACCAGTGAAGTCCATCTGCACAAGTCCATCTTTATATCTCTCTATCTGAGTTCTGCATTCATACCATATTCAGTCAATACTTATTGCTTCTTTTCTCTCAACATTAAAATGTTACGATCGTTGTGAGGGATGTTCCTGCAGTAGACTTGAAATTGGCTAGATATCTTGCAGAATTTGTTGGGATTTTAAGTTATTTTAAAAAATCCTCAAGAATAAAATCAATATAATTTGAGCTTATTTCATACCCTCTGTTCCAGTTTGAACAAAGACTCACAGTGTTAAATAAGAAGCTGCAGTCAATGTGAAAGCTATGAATGAGCAGTTTATTTCCATTGCATTCTAGAACATGCAGAGGGCATCCTAGAGCAAATAACATTTGAAAGGGAGAGTTCATAATTCATAAATTGACTGAACATTGTAAAATGAGTGAAAGGGAGGTCATTATAGGTGTGGACAGACACAGCCATCTTGGGAGACAACTTTGAGGCAATCATTGACTTTTCCTAGTATAAAGAAGGATGGTTTTGTTTTAGTTTGCTTGCTTACTGTAGATTCCCTCTTAGAGAATAGATAGCACATTTTTCTTTAAGGTATCAAATTATCCAAAAAAGATTCATGATTCTATGGCAAGAATGGCAAAAGTGTGTCCTAGTGCCCTGTTAAAATATGCCAGGCTGAATAAAAGCCAACTTAAATTAACTATGGTGCCTATTGGCCCTTCCACTGACAAGACATTAAGATACAATAAATATTGAAAGTGAAATCAGAGATTAAAAATTCATTTATCCTCCAGTCCATCAAGATTAAATATTTTAATCTATTTAGCACTAAATAGCAATATATAATATAAGCAAAGTATTTACTTACATCTAGGACAACAGAAAAAAATGCAAATTTTCATGCCTCAATGCATTTTTTAATAAAATTCTTTCTAAGGGAAAAATGCAAATACAAAAATATAGTGAAAATTAAAGTCAGGTTTGGCAGGGAAAGAGTTAAGGGTATGATAGCTAGGGGTAAAACTATGTGGTGAGTGCCCCCTTCCCTCGGTCTCCTAGACACATACTTAATTTCCTTAATGATTAATCCAGTTTTGCAATATGCTTTTGTGCTGTGTCAGTTTCCTGAAAAATGAAAAATTATAAGGGCTTAGGCTGAAAGCATCATTAAATGTTAATCTGTCAGGACTCCTTAGTGCCACTAAGGTCAGTTTCTGTAGCTGAATATAGTGACAGATGGAAGATCTTCCGTGAAATAATGCAGCTTTGCCAAAAGCTGTCAGTGCACAGACTCTCTGGGATGCAACACATGTTCTCCCGTGCATCCTATACTAAACTATATATATATGTGAGCATGACGGAAAAGCTCACAAAGGAGTACTAGGAAATTTTGATTGTCTTATAATGGAGCTTCTGATTATGCAAAAACTTGCCTCTGGATAATTTGAAAGGGAAGCAAACCAGTAGAAAAACACACTTAGTGATACTGTTTCCATTTCTTCCTTTGTTTTTCTTTTCACCATGTAAAACCACCCATGGATTTTGAAGTAGCGCATCCATTCCCAGTGCACCCTTTCTCATAATGAATCTTGATTCACTTTAGAAATAGGCATTTGAAGTCACTAATAGCTTGCTCAACATCACGACAGAGGCCTGAAGGCTTTACTTGACAATATTCAAGTTTCGGAAAATGATACAGGTGGGCAATCTTTTGGGAGAAGGCAAAAATGACCTATTTCTGAAGGTGTGGGGGATAGCAGGAGGTGTATTAATGATCATGCTGCTCTAAGACTACTAATGTTCCTTGGCCTTAAAAAAAATTGACATAGGAAGTTAACAGGATGACTAGTCTAGAGATTTGGACAGAAATGGCTAAAATTCCTGGATGTCTCACAATTATATTTTTCCTTCAAAGCAAAGCAAAATTGTAAAAATGCTGAATTGTCTGGGATTGGTAGAAAATGGATGTAGATGGGTATAGTAAAAATGTAACTGACAAAAATAAAGGCAAAGACCTAAAGGAAACTTCACAAAATATATTGATTTACAAAGTAAAAACTAGCTTGCTCTTTTGCGCTACATTTTTACCAGTAAAAAATATTTTGCACTTCATATACTTTCATTTTATAAACTGATCTTAAGGAACCATCAGATTAATGAAATTACAGATTGTTGCCTCAAAGGTACACTGCAAACTTCCCATCTGAAAAATCAGGAGCAAGACATGGCAAAGTTAAACTTTCTTTAATGAGATGGAAGGGAAAAATATTTCTGACCTTATTATTTTTATAAATAACTCAAGGCAGTGAACATGTCCAACACATCTTCCTCTTCCTCTTTTCCCCACAACAAGAACCTTATGGAGATGAGTTGGGCTGAGAGAGTGAGTGACTGGCCCAAGGTCACCCAGTTGGCTTTCACGGCTACAGGAGGACTTGAACTCACAGTCTCTGGCTTTCTAGCTTGGTACCTTAACCACTAGACCAGGGGTAGGCAACCTCGGCTCTTTTATGACTCATGGACTTCAACTCTCAGAATTCCTGAGCCAGCTTGGCTGGCTCAGGAATTCTGGGAGTTGAAGTCCATGAGTCATAAAAGAGCCGAGGTTGCTTACCCCTGCACTAGACCAAACTGGCTAAACTAATAAACAGAATAATTGCGGAAATTTAATAGAATTAAAGGGAGAACCTTAGAAATGATAAGCATAGCAATAAAGAATGTAAGAAAAGGGAGAAAAAAGAGCTGAAAATTTTGTTATAAAACCCCCACAAATATTCATCAAGTTGCTAGGAGTCTTCTTCCCTGTCGTTTTGTCAAAGACTATAAAAACTATCAAACATCCACAT
This sequence comes from Vipera ursinii, assembly GCF_947247035.1. Lineage (NCBI taxonomy): Eukaryota > Metazoa > Chordata > Lepidosauria > Squamata > Viperidae > Vipera > Vipera ursinii. The sequence continues at coordinate 44,260,538 of NC_139515.1, forward strand.
TATCATTATTTCAAATGTTGACAAACGTCTATTAACAATATATTGCTACAAATTTCTCCTTCCAGTGTTGCATAATAAAGAAATATTGCCGTGAGAGATCTAGTTTATCCCCCAAACAGATGTACGCACCACTTTTAAACTGCAATTATCCCACAATGTAAGCTTCTTAGGAGTAAATAGGTCAAAGTTATATTTGAAATGCCAAGTGTTTTCTATATGCCTTACAGCATTAAGTGTGTAGGAAAACTGGTTCTTCATCAGCAGGGATCCCAATTCATGCTAGGATCTGAGACTACTTAGTTACTACCTCTCAACTACAGTACAAGAGGAGGTGAATTTGGAAGTTCCCCTTTTCAGACAGTAATTGATGCTAGAATGTATCCCCAGTGCTTGAATCTGAAAGCATGTAGTAGAAAATTAATTACACCTTTACAGATAATTGTAAATACAGTGACAACTGTTGGAAAATCTTTGCTAAAGGAATACCTTTAATAGCTTATAAACTCATTAAAATATTGTAGTAGAGATGTAATAGCATGAAAAGATTTCATAAAATCAAAATCAGCTATGAATTATGTCTATTTTATCACAAGTACTTAAAGAATTTCTTTATCATCTGTCCAGATTTTCTTTCATTTGTACCAAAAAGGATAAGTTCAAACTTAATAGATGACAAGGTTTCCTGGAAATTGTAGTACCAAAACAAATACATCATAGCATAATATGAACCCCCAATGCATATATTAATCTAGTTAGTTATGAAGAAGAAGTTTAATTATTTTAATTTTTTTAATTATTTAAAGTGGGTGAAGTTTTATATTCAAATGATTGCACAGTAAGAAGAATTAGATTGGTTATAATTTTTTAAAAAGCAACATTTTTTCCCTTCAGGCTTTAGTATTTGGTTGGATAAACATAAAAAACTAGACTCATGCTGTATTCTCTCCTAAATATAAACAAGAAGACCTTCATTTCCAGTTGTCATGGTTCCAATAAATGAAACCATTTAAAAGACCTTCAAGGCAAAGATTTCTTTCTTAAAGAACATTTTATTTAGGAAACAAAGTTTTGGCACATACATAGTTGAACCCAAGATTGAAAACCCCTCCCTCAGGATACAAAGTAACAAGTTGCAATTCCTAGCCCAAATTGCTGTCATAAATCACATTCACCAATTATTTCAAAATGCAGGCTCTCCTCCCAGCTTTTCAGCCCACCAAAACCCTTATCAGGATTGACCTTGATTCTCACACAGAAATATTGTTATGGCTAACTGAGAAACTTAACATCCCCCTCCCTCCTCCTTCATCTAAAATCTCTAAACTAAACTGTGGCAATGAAGACAAAATGAAAAAAGGTTTCAGTTCAGTTTGTTGTAACGTTGACATTTGGCTCCTCTTAAAAGAAAGGAGAAATCCTGCAAATCAAACAAGAATAAATATTAGGAATCCCCCCTCAGTTTGTTTGGATGTTTATCATAAAATTTACGTATGAGTCAGCCTTCACATTGGTACACTTCACCCAAGTAGCCTCTGATAAAGGATATCCCTTCCACTGCACTAAATATTGCATTTTCCTTTTATACAATCTGGCATCAAGAATACACTTCACTTCGTAATGAGTCTCTCCAGCTACCATGAGCGGCTGAGGTGCTTTCTTGGGAGCGGGCCTCAGGGTAGAATCTCTGAAAGGCTTCAACAAACTGCAGTGAAATACTGGGTGGATCTTTCCTAAAAGTCAAGGAAGTTTTAGTTCCACAGTTACCGGGTTCAAAATCCGTAGTATGGGAAATCGTCCCAAGTATTTTGGCCCCAATATTTTGCTAGGTAATTTGAGTCTCAAATATTTCATGGAAAGATAAACCTTCTCTCCCACATGAAATGACTTTTGAGGTGCCCTTTTCTTATCCACTTGTTTTTTGGAAGTCTCTGAGGCTTTCTTCAAAGCTTTCTTTGCATTGTCCCACACCTCCTTCCAAGCGGACACCCACTGATCTAAAGTCTGAGAGGCAGGTGGTTCCTGGGGGTATTCAGGCATTGAGATGAAATCCCTCACTGTGGCTATTTTAAATGGTGTAAATCTGGTGCTACTGTGCACAGTGTTGTTATAAGCCACCTCAGTGAAAGTGAGGAAATCAGTCCAGTTTGTCTGTTGGTAATCCACATAACATCTAAGATATTGCTCCACCATTGCGTTCACTTTTTCAGCTGCTCCATTCGTAGATGGGTGAAAAACTGATGACAGTCCTTGCATGGAACCAATTAATTTAAAAAAATCTCTCCAGAACCTGGCCATAAACTGCATCCCCCTGTCGGATATTATTCACTTTGGCAAACTGTGCAGTCTGCAAATATGCTTAAGGAACAGATTAGCCAATTTCTGGGCAAAAGGGAGGCCTGAACAGGCAATAAAATGAGCCTGCTTCGAAAAGAGATCAATCACAGTCCATATTACCCTATTTCTTCTACTCTCAGGTAACTTGACAATAAAATCCATAGTGATCTCTTCCCATGGTTGGGAAGAGTCTGCAACAGGCTGCAACAGCCCAGGAGGTTTTACTGGGATTGTTTTCATGGTAGCACAGATTGCACAGCTTTTTACATAGTTATCTACATCCTTCTTTAAGTTAGGCTACCAAAACTGCCTCTGGATTAGATGTAATGCCTTTAGGTAGCCAAAATGACCAGCTTGCTTTACATCATGACTGAGTTGGAGCGCTTGGAGTCTGAGGAATTCAGGCAAATACAACTTTCCCCCTTTCCAAGCTAGCCCATCCCTATGGGTAAGGGTGGTTTGATTGTCTTTGAACCATTGGTCAGTAATCAATTCTTGTTTTAACTTCTTTGTCAAAGGATCGTCAGGGTTAAGAGTCCTTGCAGATTGGTAGCTTTGGGGAGTTATCTGAGAAATAACTTGAGTTGGGGGCATAATAGAGTTTATGACTTGCTCACATTGGCTTTTGTACTGCGGTAATCTGGAGAGGGCATCAGCTAAGAAATTCTTTCCCCCCGGCAAATACCTCAGGGTGAAATTAAAATGATTAAAATATTGTGCCCAGTGCGCTTGTTTAGGAGACAGTTTGTGGGGAGTTTTCAGTGGCTCTAAATTTTTGTGATCAGTCCATACTTCAAAAGGCACCTTGCTCCCTTCTAGGAAATGACGCCACATTAGTAAAGCCCATCTAATTGCAAAAGCTTCTTTCTCCCAAATGGCCCACCTCCTTTCTGTGTCGATGAATTTTTTTGAAGTGTAAGCACAAGGCTGTAAAACTCCCTCATGATTCTTCTGGAGGAGTACTGCCCCCACAGCTACCTCACTAACATCGGCTTGAATTACAAATTGCTCCTCTCAATGAGGGTGTTTTAGAATTGGTTCAGCAGAGAACAGTCTTTTTAAATTCTCAAAAGCGGTTTGGCATTCCAAAGACCAGTGCAGAGGCTGACTAGGATGTGGTTTTCCCCATCCTTACCCATTTTTAATAGTTCTGTTAGGGGCAAAGCGATCTTGGCAAACAAAGGAATGAACTGACAGTAAAAATTAGCAAATCCCAGGAAATTCTGGAGTTGTTTCTGAGTTTTGCAGAGCTGCCATTGTATAGCAGCCTTCATCTTAGCTGGGTCCATTTCAATGCCTTCGCTAGAGATTCTATAGCCCAAATAGTCCAAACATGTCTGATGGAACTCGCATTTAGAAAATTTGGCATAGAGCTTAGCGTTCAGCAGTTTTTTCAATACTTCTCTCACTAAACTTATATGCTCAGCCATAGTCTCTGTATAAAGATGTCATCAAGATACACCAAAACCCCTTTGTATAAATGTTTGTATAGCATCTGGTTAATCAGCTGCATGAACATGGCAGGTGCTCCCTACCCAGTGGGCTGTTGAAAGCAGTTTTCCATTTATCGCCTTCTCTAATCCTCATGCAGTAGTATGCCTCTCTTAGGTCTAATTTGGTAAATATTCTCCCCTTTACCAGATGAGTTAACAAGTGTTACATTAAGGGAGGGGGGTACATATTTTCCACACTAACACCATTGAAATCCCATTAAAATCCATGCAGAGCCTAAGCAGCTCATCTTTCTTCTCCCTAAATAGCAATGGGGCTGCTACTTGGGATTTTGCAGGCTTGATGAAACCTCTGGCTAAATTCTTGTCAATATACTGCCATAGTTCTTCCACCTCAAGAAGGGTCATGGCATACATCTTTGGCTTTGGTAACTTGGCCCTGACAAAATCAATGGCACAGTCATTTGTTCTGTGGGGCGGCAGGACATCACATTCTGTCTCGCTAAACAGCTTCTGCTAAGTCCCGGTATTCACTGGGAATGAGAGGCACTCCTGGCAGGGGATAGCCACTGTCTTTATTAGTTCAGATGGCGGTTTCGCTTCTCCGCTAACATCATGGGAGGAGCTTGGAGGTGTGGGCCTTATGGGTAACCTCAAAGTTCTCATTCCATTCTCCCACCATATAAAGGGTTTCCACTTGTCTAACCAAGGTAGCCCGAGAATCATTGCTTCAATCATTTTTGGAGCCACCACGAATCTAATGATTTCCCAATGTTCAGCCACTTCTAGCTGCACTGGCTGTTAAGTGGGTAATTAAGGTTTCGCCCATTAAAGATCCATCTGCTTGTTCAAATTTCATGGGGTTGGAAAGTTGCCTCACTCTGATGCCTAATTTAAGGACAATTGGGAGGGTGATTAGGCAGCATGAACACCCAGAGTCTACCAACACTCACAAGTCCATTTGGGCACCTGTCTTAGGAACTATAAGTTTGGCAGAGAGGGAAAAAGGTGGAATAGGCTGACTCACCACTGGGTCATTCTCCCCCTTGTTATTGCTGTCATATGGAGCAGGAGTGATGGCAGCTGTAGTGGGGGTCTCAACTTTCTCTTGAATAGGTGAGGTGACTTGGGTATCTTTCTGCTGAGTAATCCAATTTGATTTCTCTCTAGTGGATGGCTGGCTTCCTTTCCTCTTATCTGGCAGGGCTAAGTGCTTTTCTGTTGAGGGAAAGGAACAGGACAAGATCCAGTGTGGTAACCCAGCTGGCCACATCTAAAACACTTGATTGGTGGTTCCGAAGATGGCTTTGGGGATTCACTCAACCCAGTCCTTGGGGTTCGTCGGGTTACTGGTTGCTTTGTCTAGTCTGGTCTCAGTCCAGGTGCAGGAGTCAGCAGCTTCTTGTAGTGGGCCAGTTTGATGTCCATTTTCACTGCCACATGATACCATTCCTGAAGTTGGTCAGGAATTTCTTGGTAGACACAACCTTGGAACAGATTGGGGTCTAGGCCATTCTTGAAATGGTGAACCAGGGATCATTTGGGCCACCACTCAATTCAGCCTGCTACTCTCCAGAATTCATTCACATATTGTTTTGCTCATCCACCCCCCTGTCTGACTTCATGGATGTCCTGCTCAGTCTGTAAAGCTATGGATTCATACTTGAATCTGGCTCTCAACCCTCAGATGAACAGATTGTAGTCCCACAGCTCAGGTGCTTGCCCGTTATGCAAGCTATTTAGCCACTCCGATGCCTCGCCCTCTAGGTTTGCCACTATCACATCGACCATATCAGCAGGGTCTGGATAAGCATTGGCATTTCTGTTCATGTAGGAATGCACTTGGTTCAGAAAGAAAGTTAGCTTCTCAGGGTCTCCATCAAACGTGGGTTTGAAGGGAGGAGTTGCTATGGGTTGCTGTCTAAGAGAGTGTGCAGCCACCCATACTGTAGCACTAGGTCACGCTGGATTCCTTCTGCCCGATCAATCCTTGGCAGGGGCCCTGCACTGGTGTGGTGTCTGTAATGGCGATCAGGACTGGCCTGGTATCAATAAAGGTCTGGACTAGCCCGATGTGGGTATAGTCGGGGCTATCAGGATATCGGTGATGACCAGGGCTTACCCTGTGCTGATGGCGGTCTGGGCTAACATGGCATTAGTACCGGTCAGGGATTGTGTAGAGGTGCTGCTGTCCAGGGCTAACATTCCAATCTCAACAATCAGGGTTGATAGAGGTCAGGGCTAGTCCGTCCCTGATGATGATCCGGCCTTTACCTTCGTACTGGACTTGAAGTTAAAGCTGGTGACTTTGGATGCAGGGAGGTGGCCCTGGCTCCAACTATGGGACTAGGGCTCCTCCTGAACTGGGGACGATCTTGGAGACATTTGTCATCCTGTTCACTGGTCAGTAACTGACTGGTGATCTGCTCCTTGCTTTCCACATCCAGCCATTCAAATTTCTCCCACAAAAGCTTGACAAACTGGCTTCAATTGCCATCAGATATTTCCACTCACCTGAGTCATCCGAAGGTGCCACATGCTTAGCACCTCTTTGATCAGGAGAGTGTGACTCATGGGGGGGCAGCCAATGGACATTCAGCTTCAGTGGCCTTTGTAGAACTCTTCTTCTGCTGGGCCACCTTTGAACACCAAGAGTCTCTGCTGGGCAAGGCCCATTCTGATGACCAGATGTGCTCCCACACTTTTGGTCTTGCACCTGCTGCTGGAGTTTCTGAAACCACACTCTCTATCAGCGTATTTGGCCTGTGCTTCATCTGTTGATGTAGCAATCATGGCTATGATGCAGGTGACAGGTTCTTCCTTTTTGTCCATCATGGGTTCTTCCTTGAGTCTTCGTCATCCTCCCAAGGCTTTGGGTAGGCAACCGGAGCTCAGGACTCCGTGGATTTAAAGTGATTTTGAGTCTTGGGTTAATGTCATGGTTTCGATAGATGAAACCATTTAAAGAACTTCAAGGCAAAGATTTCTTCCTTAAAGAACATTTTATTTAGGAAACAAAGTATTGGCACTTTCATAGTTGAACCCAAGACTGAAAACCCCTCCCTCAGGATACAAAGTAACAAGTTGCAATTTCCACCCCAAATTGCTATCATAAATCACATTCACCAATTATTTCAAAACACGGGCTCTCCCCCCAGCTTTTCAGCCCACCAAAACTCTTATCAGGACTGATCTTGATTCTCACACAGAAATATTGTTATGGCTAACTGAGAAACTTAACATCCCCTCCCTCCTCTTTCATCTAAAATCTCTAAATTAAACTGTGGCAATGAAGACAAAATGAAAAATGGTTTCAGTTCAGTTTGTCGCAACGTTGGCACCAGTAACACAATAGTCTAGTGCTACTCGAATACTAATTTAAACAATTACAGTAGTGGACAACATAGTTGAGAGTGATTAAGAGGAGAAAAGGCAGCCTTATGGCATTTTCTGCTGTGTACAGCTCTGCACCCTGCCTAGAAATGCAATGTTGAAGATCTTCTGATTTGAAAATGCAAAGCTGAAAATAAAGAATCTAAGACAAATCTCTCATCAAGGAACTACATACATCGGTGGGAGAAAGAAACTAAGATTTGAACCTTGGGCCTGAGAAGCTTACAGTTTGCATTAACTGGTTTTCTTTGCTATCAATAAATATCCCAGCAAGTTCCATAACCTGCGTTATCAGTGATGACCTTGATCTTCACATGCTAGCCTTTGATTCCTTCAAGTAACACTCAACACCATATGATTTAAATTGATATATACATGTCATTTTCTTGATAGCACTACAGAAGTGGTTTGCCATTGCTTTCTTCTTCTTCTTCTTCTTAAAAAAACAACAACTTTCCCATCTTACCTGCAGACCTGGTATTTTTGGAAATCTCCTGTACGTTAACTATGTCTGACCCTACTTGGCTTGTGAACCAAGTCAACATTGGCTAAGTGCTGCCACCTGCTGTGATGCATACCTTCCACACAAAGTGAAAATTCTTTTTCTGTAGAGTGTTGAATACATGGGGATGTAACAGAATGTTGTATTTTTAGATTACACACACTGACAATAGAACTTGGCAATGTACTTTCATAGCTTCCTCAGTCTATTTTTCTTTGAAATTCAATTGCTCTGGAATGACCTTAAATAGAAAATATTTGTGGATAAACACTTATTCCCAGGGGGGAAAGAGAATGTGTTCTTTAAGAGTTTTTCTTTGTAAGCATTAAATTCTGATTGGAACCAAAATAGATATCTGAACTATTTGAGCAACTTTTAATATTTTCCCCCTTTTGTTGGCCACCATGAAGGCAGATTGCTGGACTGGTTGGATCAGGGGTCCAATCCAGCAGAGCACTGCTTATGTTCTTATGTTTTTATGGTTCCTATCCAAATTATTTTTTGTTCTCCTGAAAGAAAAATACATTATAACTTCAGAATGTAATTTCTTTTGCTAGACATTCAGCTGTTTATCCTTCTCACCAATTTATTGAAATTTATTAGCAATATCTAGTTTTATTCATTTTGAAATTAACCTTATATTGTGTCTTCTACTACTGTGAATGGCATGGATATTCCTGCAAATGATCTATTTATAAATATTTCTGGCTTTCATTTAGGCCGCATCCTGCTGCCAAGAGAAGGGATGAAAGGACACTCTTCCAGGATTTGAGTTTATAATCCGCAAAAGAAAATATAATCTAAGGGAAATCTTGATTAAATGGATAGCTTCCATTTGCTTCTAGTCAACTTTCTGATAAAATTTGAGGAGAAAATGATCTAAGATCTGGACATGCAAACCTTACCTCAAAGATGAAATCAAATACCCAACAAACCCTACAAACCCTCTTGAACAACTTTTTTTTAAAATCATGATACTATAAAGGCAACAAGATGCCCTCATCAATATTAGTTTGTACCTGGAGAGACTTAATTGAAGTTTATTAAGCACTTTAAAATGCTGGTTTTAAAGGCTGTATGTAGCTTTTTTCACAGTAGGTGGCAGCACCTAGCCAACTTTAATCCTGAAAAAATAAGCAGGGATAAACCTGGTTAGAGGGACGCGGTGGCTCAGTGGGTTAGGACGCTGAGCTTGTCGATCAGAAGATCAGCAGTTTGGCAGGTCGAATCCCGAGTGCCGCGTAACAGAGTGAACGCCTGTTACTCATCCCAGCTTCTGCCAACCTAGCAGTTCGAAAGCATGTAAACAAATGCAAGTAGAAAAATAGGGACCACTATGGTGGGAAGGTAACAGCGTTCCGTGCGCCTTTGGCGTCTAGTCATGCCGGCCACATGACCACGGAGACGTCCTCGGACAAGCGCTGGCTCTTCGGCTTTGAAATGGAGATGAGCACCGGCCCCTAGAGTCGGAAACGACTAGCACGCATGTGCGGGGGAACCTTTACCTTTACTTTAAACCTAGTTATAGTATTTATTTTATTTATTTATTTATTTAGTTATATTTATATACCGCCCTATTCCCTGAGGACTCAGGGCGGTTTACAGGGAATTAAAAATCCAAAATACAAAAATTAAGAACCAAATTAAAAAATATTAAATTGACCCTGTACTCAATTAAAAAGAACCCCAAATTAAAAATTTCTCCTCAGTCTGGGCCCGAGAGCTCGAAGAGCCAGGTCTTCAGGCCCCGGCGGAATGATCGGAGGTCGGGGGCAGTTCTCAGCTCCACCGGCAGCTGGTTCCAGAGGGCAGGCGCTCCCACCGAGAAGGCCCTATCCCTGGGTGTCACCCGCCGGCAATCTCTTACCGGCGGGACCCTGAGCAGACCCTCCCTGTGGGAGCGCACTGGGCGAAGGGCGTTTGATGCCGGCAGCAGGTGTTCCCTCAGATATCCCGGACCCAGGCCATGTAGGGCTTTATAGGTGATAACCAGCACCTCGAATTTCACCCGGAGGGCAACCGGAAGCCAATGCAGCTCACGGAGTAGAGGTGTTACATGGGAGTATCGGGAAACCCCCATTACAACTTGCGCGGCCGCATTCTGCACCAGTTGAAGCCTCCGAGTGGTCTTCAAGGGCAGCCCCATGTAGAGAGCGTTACAGTAGTCCAGACGGGAGGTCACAAGCGCGTGAGGAACTGTGCGTAGGGCGTCTCGGTCCAGATAGGGACGCAACTGGCGCACCAGGCGAACCTGAGCAAAAGCCCCCCTGGTCACGGCTCCTATATGGTCTTCGAAATTGAGCCGTGAATCCAGGAGGACGCCCAAGTTGCGAGCCCTATCGACGGGGGGTAACACCTCACCCCCCATCATTAAGGATGGAATAACTTGGTTAACCCGAGATGCCGATATGCACAGCCACTCAGTCTTGGCGGGATTGAGACGAAGCCTGTTTCTCCCCATCCAGACCTGAACCGCCTCCAGGCACCGGGACATCACGGAGAGGGCATCACTGGGTTGGTTCGGTGTGGAAAGAAAAAGTTGGGTATCATCAGCGTACTGATGATACCCCACCCCAAAACCACGAATGATCTCGCCCAGCGGCCTCATATAGATGTTGAACAGGAGAGGCGAGAGAACCGACCCCTGAGGAACTCCACAAATGAGAGACCTCGGGGCGGATCTCTGCCCTCCTGTCAACACCGACTGCGAGCGGCCCTGGAGGTAGGAGGAGAACCACCGTAGAATGGTGCCTCCCACTCCCAACTCCCTGAGACGCCGCAGTAGGATACCATGGTCGATGGTATCGAACGCCGCTGAGAGATCTAATAGGACCAGGACAGAGGAGCAACCCCTGTCCCTAGCCCTCCAGAGATCATTCACCAGCGCGACCAATGCCGTCTCCGTGCTGTGTCTGGGCCTGAAGCCCGATTGGTACGGGTCCAGATAATCAGTTTCCTCCAGGAACAGAGGGAGCTGATGCGCCACCACGCTCTCAACAACCTTCGCCAGAAAGCGAAGGTTGGAGACTGGATGGTAGTTGTTTAAAACAGCCGGGTCCAAAGCAGGCTTCTTGAGAAGGGGTCTCACCACCGCCTCCTTCAAGGCGGCAGGAAAGACACCCTCCTTCAAGGAAGCAGTTATTACTGCATGGAACCAGCCTCGTGTTCCTTCCCGAGCCGCATAAGCTAGCCAGGAGGGGCACGGATCCAACAAACAGGTGGTGGTGCTCAGTCTCCCCATGATCCTGTCCACATCATCAGGGGAAACAGGGTCGAACTCATTCTAGATAACGTGCTCAAGACCGCCTGATTCCTCCACATTAGACTCTGCCCAGTCAGAGTCCAAGACGGTCCGGATCCGAGCGATTTTGTCCGCCAGATGATGACTAAACTCCTCGGCTCGTCCCTGCAAGGGATCCTCTCTCACCTCCTGATTAAGGAGGGAACGAGTCACCCTAAACAGGGCGGCCGGGCGATTATCTGTGGACGCAATAAGGGCGGCAAAGTAGTTAGACTTCGCCGTCCTTATCGCCGCAAGATAAGACCTTATAAAGGTTCTTAACTGCAATCGGTCGGATTCGGATCGGCTGGATCTCCAACCGCTCTCTAGACCTCGTCTCCGGCGCTTCATCTCCCGGAGCTCCACAGAGAACCATGGGGCCCAACGGGATCTGCGTCGGGTTAGAGGTCGCATGGGTACAACGCAGTCGAGTGCCCTGGTGGCTGCCGTTTCCCAGGCCTCCACCAGGGCATCGACTGGGCTGTGGGTAAGGGTGATAGGTATAGGCCCAAGCGCCCTCTGGAACCGATCTGGGTCCATTAGGCGCCTGGGGCGGAACCACCTGGTCGGCTCCGCCGCCCAGCGGCGGGGGATGGCATGACAGAAAACCAGCCTCAGGAGGTGATGATCTGACCATGACAGAGGGGTGATGGATGGAGAAACCCCTCCCAGATCATCCAACCACTGTCCAGACAGGAACACCAGGTCGAGAGTGTGACCCCCCTCATGAGTCGGGCCCTCAATAACCTGGGTCAGGCCCATGGCTGTCATGGAAGCCATGAACTCCCAAGCTAACTCCGACGACCCTCCCAGTGAAGGCAGGTTGAAGTCACCCAGGACTATAAGCCTGGGGAACTCCACCGCCAACCCTGAGAGGGTGGATGGGAGTTCACCAGGATTTCCTATGGTTGTCAGTTAGACTGGAAAGTTTTAAAAAAGAGAGAAGGAAAATATCCTGGAAGATGGCCCTGCAAATCACTGCCCATACTATTGGCCAAGAAACCCACATGGGTAGTTTGTAGTTACCAGAAGTGAAGCACAGCTCAAAGCAGTCTTTACCTTTTGCCTTTCATGTACCAATCTTAATACTAATACTTTCTATCAAGACTCAGATACCTTCAAGGGCCACCACCAGGAACTTATTTCTGTTCTGCACAAACCTTCCAGATTGGCCTGGTCTCTTCTTTAGACTGCAGGGGACAAATGAACAGCAGTGAGCAACAATTGGTTAAGCTGGGCAGCTATAGAAAATGAATGAATGAATGAAGATGTCATTCTCTTCTCACTCCCTTCTGGTCTTGTTCCCTGAAGACGTAATAGCAACTGAGATGAGGAGAAACAACAGGCTGGCTGGGTTGGTAACTTTGTAATACAGAGTATCTTCTAAATTTGGAACCACAAACTTTTGTTTAAAGGACTCACAGCCCTTATAAAGATAATTATTCATAAGAAAGGAAAATAGGAGCTATGAACGTGCTCATCAACAGTCTGAACCTGGATAGCAGACTGGACAAGCATTTCTTCACTTGGATGATTTCCTTTGCTATGATGAAATATATTTCTATTTAAATTACAATGATTATTTATATGTTTGTATCTAAATGTATGAATTTACATAGAAAAATGCCATTGTACTAATCCTGTCCCTTTCTTTGCTGATGAATTTCTTGAATATTTTGGTAATGTTGAGAAGTAATAACAGCAGCTAATAAAAGTGGCAACAAATAAAAAAATGGGATGTCTTGTCCACCATACTGCAGAATTGTGGTTGGACCTACTAAGTGGCTGGTTTAGTGTCTTGTGTAAGTTTGCTGTGATATCTCCAGGCCATCTGATTATTCAGACTATCTGGTGGACACAGTCATTCTGCCTTGGACTCAGAGCAGGTCAAGGTTCCTGGGATATAGTCTGGTAGTATGATTTGGGATGAATTTGAACTGGTGAGCCCTGAGGAAGTGGACAAAGCTTTCAGTGTTTACTGGATTCTCTCCTCCATGCAATAATGTCAGCCTCTTTATAGAGGAGGTGTTGCACCCCTTCCTTAAGAGGCTATTCCTGGAACCAACAGTTTTGATAACTATCAACAAGTCTTCCAGCTTGCTTTCCCTTTCTGAGAAAAGTGGTGGAGAAGATAGTTGGTATGCATCTGATGAGAAACCTGGAGGAAATGAATTTTCTAGATCCATTTGAGTCAGACGTCAGGTTGAGATTCATTAGTGAAATAGTTTTGGTCATACTTATTGATGACCTATGGCAGAGCTAAGATGGTGGTAGTACATCCATCCTTGTGATCCTTGGTCTGTTGGAAGCTTTTGATATCATCAATCATAAAATCCTTCTGAGCTGGCTCCATGGATTGAGAATTTGAGGTACCATTTTATGGTGGTTTTCTTCCTTTCCCTGGGACTCATTCCAGTGTGTGCTGGTTAGCAAGGAGAAGCCATGCACTAGGCCTCTAATTTATGGGGTGCAGCAGGGTTTTTCTCTTCCTCCCTTTTTTCCAACATCTACATGGATGAGGTCATCTGCTGGTTTGGTTTCATCATCATCAGTACAGTGATGATGCCCAGTTATGCATTTCAAATCTGGGCCATCCAAGTAATATCAAGGTTCTGTCCCAGTGCCTGGAGGTGTTGTAGATTTGGATGGGGAAGAACTTTCTTCAACTTAATTCTGCTAAGACTGAATGGCTGTGTGTGTTTGGAGTACACAGATCCAGGGATATTACAACTTTGACTTTAGATAGGGTTCACCTTCCCTAGATTGGTTCACAATTTGGGGGTCCTCCTGGACTCACATCTCCTGCTCATTGTGGACAGGAAGAATTGTGCCCAACTTCATCTGGTGCACCAGTTGTTCCCTTTTCTAAACTGGGGAGCCCTTCAGTCACTGGTAACTCAAGGGTTGACTATTGCAATGCATGCAACATGAAGCCTCCCATGAAGACTACCTAGAATTTCAGCTGATTCAGAACACAACTGGGTGACAGTAATGGGCATGCCTTAGTATAGTATCCCCATGTAACAGCTCTGCTTCACAACCTGAACTCATTACCAGTTCACTTCCAAGTATGATTCAAGGTGCTTATCACCACCTATAAAGTCCTACATGGCACAGAGACTGGTTACCTGAGGGACTGCCTGTCTCCCATAATATTTGCCCAGCTGGTTCAATATAGCAGGATTGGCATGCTTCAACTTCTATCAGTTAAACAACCCCATATATCAGGACTCTGCATCTTCTCTGTAGCATCTTCTCTGTCTTCCAGACTGAGCGTCTTCTAGAATGAGCCTCCCTTTGATATTCAAGTGGCTTTCATCCCACTGCTATTCCGAAGAACCCTAAAGATCTGGTTCTTCACCCAGGCCTTCGTGAGGATGGCTGATGTATCTTTCTTCTTTTTTGTTCCCCTCTGGATTGTTTTCTCTGCATTCGTTATTCTATTGTGGACTGGGTTTTTAATGTGTTTTTATATTGATTTCTGATTTTAAATGTTTTTAGCAGCCATACAATTTCCAGAGTCACTGGGAGTTGGGCAGCATGTAAATTTAATAAATTAGCACTAATCTAATCCAAATTATAATAAATGGATTTGCATCTTGTGCATATCCAGCCAACACAAACAAATCATGGCTTAGTGTTATTTGATCTAAACATTGCTTTCTAGTTTTCCTTGTCTAATCATAGATTTCCAATATCTGTTTTAAAGTATCAGTTGTGTCATTCACTGACAGGTGTCCTCTCAACCAATCTTTCAAGACTCCCCATGAGTCCAGCACCTCACTTCATGCCTATCTCTGTGACTTTTGCAAAGATTATTTATTTATTGGTAAATTTTATATAACCTTCCAAGTCAAATACATAACTTTGGTAATGAGTTTAAATGACTACATCTAGGCTTTATGACTACATCTAATGTGCCACTACAATCTATAGGAGTGTGGAATTCCTACTTTGATGTTATTTAGGAATTATATTGATGTCCTTCCAGAAGATTATGATCTTCAGGCAGAAGAGTGATCTTCACATTTTAAGTCTGCTGATTTCAAAATAAGGCTTCACTGCTGCAACAGACAAAACAGTCCTAGAACATCAAACTAGGACCAATTTAAGTTAAAGGACAGATCCACTAATGGTACTGCTTGAGAATGGGACCTAAAGATAAAGGGGGACAAAAACACTGATAGGGAGAATGGGGAATTATAGGACATAAGCAGCTCAATTTCATGAATGTGATGGTAGTTGAAAAGAGGAAATTCATCCCTGAAAACAAATCAACAAATGCTGTAAAACAATAAGCAATGCTATGTTAGCACTGGCAGTCTATTACCACGCCACAGTATCCTGAAATATATACTATAACACAGTGTCAAAGAAGATACTCTGGTGCTGAACTTTAGTCTCCAGTTTTTTCTCATAATAGACCATCCTGGTGAGCAGCTCAGATTTGCTACCGTGTTTCCCCAAAAATAAGACCCGGTCTTATATATTTTTTGCCTCAAAAAGAGGCATGAAATCTTATTTTCAGGGGATGTCTTACCTTGGGACCACCACAGCCATGCTTCCCATGCCCGACGTCTGTCATGCTGCTGCTTGACTTCTTCAGCAGCCACTTGTCACCACTTGTGGCCAGATGCCACATGGCACATTGCACCAGTGCCGCCGGTTGTGGCAGGATGCCACATGGTGCTTCACGCCAGTGCTGCTAGTTGTAGCAGGATGCTGCGTGGTGCTTCAGGCCATTGCCGCCAGTTGCAGCAGGAGGCTGCACAGTGTTTCAGCCCATTTGCAGGAGGCTGTATGGTGTTTCCCACTGGTGCCTCTGGTCATGGCGCTTCAGGCCATTGCCGCTCCTCATGGCAGGAGGCTGTGTGGTGCTTCAGGCTGTTTGCAGGAGGCCACTTGGTGCTTCAGTGGCAATAGCTTGAAGTACCACATGGCATCCTGCTGTGATGGGCAGCAGGAGCATGAAGCACCATGCGGCCTCCTGCAAATGGCCAGAGGCATCGTGCAGCCTCCTGCCACCACTGGCGGCATTGGACTGAAGCACCATGTGGCCTCCTGCCATGAGGAGTCGCAACAGCACAACGAACCATGCAGCACGACAAGTGTCAGAGTGTAAGAGACCTACTTGCGGTGATCCTATCTGTAAGGTAAGTGGGTGCGGGGTGTGTGGGGCAGGTCTACCCCTGTACCCTGCCCTTGATTTTTAGGCGTGTGCTTTGCCCTCAAACTAGGGCTTATTTTCGGGGTAGGGTTTATATTAGGCCCACCCCCAAAAATCAAGCTAGGGCTTATTTTGGGGGAAGGTCTTACTTTCAGGGAAACACAGTATTTATGAATATCCAGGGGGCCACAGGTTAAAACTCAGCTATGAGATAAAGTCAGTGTGAAAAAGATGACAAAGATGGAATGGGAAAAAGAAGAAAGCTAACAGTATATTTTACCTAAAAGCTTTTTTGACTTCTACTTTTTGCTGCATTCATTCCCAGAGCATCTGTTTGGTCAATGATAGCTATGTATCCACAACATATTGAGCTCTCAAGGGTGAGCTAATGTGTTGCAAATATAAAATCAGACACACAAGGTAGGAGAAGGTACTTTTAAATTCAAACTAATGTCAGATTCAAATAACATCACCATTTCTTGGTCCATTATACCAGGCAAAAATAGAAAAGAGGTGTTGGTTAATGTAGGGTTAATTCTCTTTTTCTGGTTCCCTGCAGTGACATAAAAATGTAGAGCAGCTCAGCAGCTCAGCTACTTTAGGCCATTTCTGCACATATATTTTTTATTCATACTTGTGGTTTTATTTCCCTTTTTTCCAAATAGGGAAGGGAGAGAGGGCAATTGCTACCAGCCTCCTCAGGAAGACTGGAATATTTGTGAAGGGCTGATCCCAGCCTTATGCATTTTGCTTAGCAGTGGGCAGACTGGGACAGCCATGAGTATGAAATATTATTATTGTGGCTTCAAGTCGGATGACTGCCAGGACAAATCTCTGCAGTTTTCTTGGCAACATTTCAAGAAATGATTTGTTTTGCCCACTTCCTAAAGCTGAGAGAATGACTGGCCCAAGGTTCATGCCTAAGGCAGGACTAGAACTCATGGTCTCATGGTTCCTAACCTAGTGCATTAATCACTGCACTAAACCGGCTCTCTTATGAGTTTGAATGCAGCCAAGAGTTATGAATTTCTCCGCTTCATTGCAATTCTGCTTAAACCTTGGAAATAGACAAGATGCGTATGTTTTAGGATCAAATTGTTGATCTCTTATCTGTCGAAATAGATCTCATAAACAGATCTAGTTGTGATTTCAAGCAGCAAAGTCAAGAGACTGATAGGGCTTTGAGGCAGGAAGGCCAGGCAGACTGAGCACGGAGATCCCCTCAACAGCAGGTTGGGCTGTAAGACCCAGAAGAAGGCTGCAAAGAGGTATTTCTTTGTTGCCATTTAGCAACCCTCTTGGTTTTTGCAAGTTCAGATCTGATAAGCCCTAATGGACCTGATCATTCATTCATTCTTTGTCTCTCACACCCATATATGCATGTACACACAGCCCAAAATTTATTTTACATGTCACATATTTCTAGCCCTTTTCCTAAGTTTTTGAAACCCATCATTGTTTATCCAACCAGTAGTGGGATTCAGCCAGTTCGCACCAGTTCGGCAGAACCAGTAGAATGGACTTCTGGAAGTGGCATCCACACAGAGAACTAGTTGTTCACATATCTGAATCCCACCACTGTTTGCAACCATAGTCATAGCTCGTGTAAACCATTATATTTGTTAGTTTAAATGTAATACTGAGCCATAAATCACTGCAAGCTATAATAGATGCCATACTATAACTAGATCATATTATGCATTATATCATACACTTTCATTGTAATTTGCTGAGAGCTGACATTAATTCACTATATAAATTAACAGCTGATAGATAAATTGAAGCCAATGAGTTCTTTCCTGTTCTGTTTACAACAGGGGTGTCAAACTCAATTTCATTGAGGGCCACATCAGCATTGTGGTTGCCCTCAAGGGGCCAGGTGGGTGTGGCCAGGGTGGGCCTGGCCTACTGGGTGGGCGTGGCTAGAGTGCGTATGGCCTACTGGGTGGGTGTGGCCAGCTCTACATCGTTTGCATCAAGGGTGCCTATGGGGGCCCGGGCAGGAGTGGGACAGATCTGAGGGTCTCTGGCAGGAGGAGGGTCTCTGGGCCAGGGCCAAGGCAGTGGGGACCGGTCCCTCACTGTTTCCAGGATGGTTTCGCGGGCCGCATGAAACCACTTCGCGGGCCGGATCTGGCCCCCGGGCCTTGTGTTTGACATGTCTGGTTTACAATATACCAAACTAAAAAACTAATTTGCATTTTGGGAGATGTTTTTATTTATAAATAAATAAATAGCTTTTTAATTTCTAAACTAACTAAAAATGCATCTTATTTTTATTCTTATTTTTAAACTTTCTAGGGAAACGCTTCCACATAATTAGTATGCCTTTAAAGACAGTAGTTAATATACAGTATATTATATATGAATACATATATAATGGCAGCAGATGTAGGAGCACAGGGCCGTATCGATCTCAGGGAAGGCCTCTCCGCTGCTTACAAGCGGTGAGGCACTCCGACCCTCTGGCTCTACCCCAAGGTCCCGGGAGTGAGGGTGTGCAGCCCCCTGAGCTCCGGCTGGTGTATTTGAATGCCAGGTCCGTCTCTAATAAGGCTCCTCTCGTTCGTGATCTGGTCGAGGGTGAGCAGGCGGACCTGGCTTGCATCACGGAGACTTGGTTGGGCCCAGAGGGCGGGATTCCTCTGGTTGACCTTTGCCCACCAGGTTTCCGGGTGCTGCACCGGCCTCGGGCTCAGGGTAGGGGTGGGGGTGTGGCTGTTGTTATGAGGGAGACCTTGTGTCCGCGGGAGGCCACTGTTCCTCAGATAGTCGGGTGTGAGTCTCTCTTTTTGAGATGCGGCCCTGGTGCGCAGTTGGGCTTGCTGCTGGTGTACCTTTCGCCTAGTCACGCAGCAGCAGCCCTGCCTGAGCTGCTCGATGTCCTCTCTGGGCTGGTGGTTGAGTTCCCGAAACTTATAGTTTTGGGGGACTTCAATCTACCATCGCTGGGAGGATCATCTGAGTTGGCTCGGGAGTTCATGGCTTCCATGACGGCCATGGACCTGACGCAAGTAATTTCGGGACCGACTCATGAGGGAGGCCACACCCTTGACCTAGTTTTTTTATCTGGACGGTGGTTAGATGATCTTGGTGGGGGCTCTCCAATTATTATGCCCCTGTCATGGACCGATCATCATCTCCTGCGGCTGGTCTTCCGTTTTGCCACCCCCCGCCGTGGGTGTTTGGAACCAATTAAATGGTACCGCCCCAGACGCTTAATGGATCCCCAGAGGTTCCAGGCAGCGCTGGGGTCCCCACCTGCCTCCCTTGCTCACAGCTCGGCAGATGCCTTAGTGGAAGCCTGGGAAAGGACGGCCACTGAGGCTCTTGACCGAGTTGTACCCCTGCGGCCCCTGACCCGGTGCAGATCCCGTCGAGCTCCATGGTTCTCTGCAGAGCTTCGGGAGATGAAGCGTCGGAGACGGGGCCTAGAGAGCGGTTGGAGGTCCAGCCGATCCGAATCCGACCGATTGCGACTAAGAGCCTACATTAGGTCTTATCTCGCTGCGATAAGGGAGGCGAGGTCTAACCACTTCGCCACCCTTATCGCGTCCGCAGATAATCGCCTGGCCGCCCTGTTTAGGGTGACTCGCTCCCTCCTAAATCAGGAGGTGAGGGAGGATCCCTTGCAGGGTCGTGCCGAGGAGTTTAACCAACATCTGTCGGACAAAATCGCTCGGATTCGGACCGGTCTGGACTCTGACTGGGCAGAGTCTGACGATCAGGACACTGGCGGTCTTGTCGATATCATCTGGGAGGAGTTTGATTCTGTGACTCCGGAGGAAGTAGACAGGATCATGGGGAGGCTGAGCACCACCACGTGTTTATTGGACCCGTGCCCTTCCTGGCTGGTCTATGCAGCCCGGGAGAGGACACGCAGCTGGTTCCAGGCAGTTATATCGGCTTCTCTGTGTGAGGGTTGCTTCCCCGCCGTCTTGAAAGAGGCGGTGGTGAGGCCTCTCCTCAAGAAGCCTGCCTTGGACCCAGCTGTATTAAACAACTTTCGTCCTGTCTCCAACCTTCGCTTTCTTGCGAAGGTTGTTGAGAGTCTGGTGGCGCATCAGCTCCCTCTGGTCCTGGATGAAGCGGATTATCTAGACCCGTACCAATCGGGTTTCAGGCCCGGGCACAGCACGGAGACGGCATTGGTCGCGCTGGTGAATGATCTCTGGAGGGCTCGGGACAGGGGATATTCCTCTGTTCTAGTCCTATTAGACCTCTCGGCGGCTTTCGATACCATCGACCATGGTATCTTGCTGCGGCGTCTCAGGGGATTGGGAGTGGGAGGCACAGTTTTACAGTGGTTCTCCTCCTATCTCCGGGGACGTTCGCAGTCGGTGTTGGCAGGAGGACAGAGGTCGACCGCGAGGTCTCTCATTTGTGGAGTTCCTCAGGGGTCGGTCCTCTCGCCTCTCCTGTTCAACATCTATATGAAACCGCTGGGTGAGATCATTCGTGGCTTTGGAGTTGGGTATCATCAGTACGCTGATGATACCCAACTTTTCCTTTCGACCCCAAACCACCCCAGTGATGCCCTCAACGTGATGTCCCGGTGCCTGGAGGCGGTTCGGGTCTGGATGGGGAGGAACAGACTCCAACTCAACCCCGACAAGACTGAGTGGCTTTGCATACCTTCATCCCGGGTTTATTCGGATGTTCCACCTTTGGCTATGGGGGGTGAACTATTACCCCCCGTAGATAGGGCTCGCAACTTGGGAGTCCTCCTAGATTCACGGCTCACCCTGGAAGACCATATAGGAGCTGTGACTAGGGGGGCCTTCGCCCAGGTTCGCCTGGTGCGCCAGTTGCGGCCCTATCTTAGCCGGGATGATTTGTGCACAGTCACTCATGCGCTCGTGTCCTCTCGTCTGGACTACTGCAACGCTCTCTACATGGGGCTGCCCTTGAGGTCCACCCGGAAGCTCCAACTGGTACAGAATGCAGCCGCGAGAGTTGTGTTGGGAGTCTCCCGATACTCCCACGTTACACCGCTGCTCCGTGAGCTGCATTGGTTGCCAGTTGTCTTCCGGGTGAGATTCAAGGTACTGGTAACAGTGTTTAAAGCCCTTCATGGCATGGGGCCGGAGTACCTTAGGGAACATCTGCTGCCGGCATCAAGCTCCCTGCGCCCTGTGCGTTCCCACAGAGAGGGCCTCCTCAGGGTGCCACCGATCAGAGAATGTCGATTGGTGGTCCCCAGGGGGAGATCCTTCTCTGTGGGCGCTCCGGAGCTGTGGAATCAGCTACCGGTAGAGCTCTGGATGGCGCCCGATCTTCGCTCCTTTCGTCGCGATCTCAAGACGTTTCTGTTTGTTCAAGCCGGCCTAGCCTGATGGGGATTGGTGGGGTTTTTATTTTTGTGTTTTAATTTTAATTTGGTGTTTTAGAACTTGATTCCAACTGTTTTAATATGGGCAATTATTTAATCTTGTTTTAACGTTTGTATTTAGTATTTTATTCTGCCCTGTGAACCGCCCTGAGTCCTCAGGGAGAAGGGCGGTATATAAATATTATTAAATTAAATTAAATTAAATATTTTCCAGAAAATATTTCTTCTACAGTTGTTTGCTACATTTAAAAGTTTTCAGAAGGTCTTACCATGGACATTCTTATGTATGATTATCCAAAACAGGCAAGCAAAGTAAACTGCTTTAAATATCTTGAAATAATCTTCCATGTGTTGGGTGAGGCATGTCCATAGACATTATGTGACACAAAATGCATTTAAATTTGCTTCAGCTATCCAAGCTGTTTACTGTTCTCAGGGTGCCTAATTCATTCCTATTGCAGTAAAATTCTTTTCAGAAAAGGCTCATATCTTTATAGAGTGCAATTTGATATTTATTTCAAGTTCTCAAGAATTGAATGTGCTTAATATAGTTCCTAAGATATATTTTCGAAGTTCCTGGGTGTCTAGTGTAGTTTATTGTATGAAAGTAGGCACAGGGGTTAAATCTTTGAATTTGAACTAAAATTTGTTATTTTCTGTGTAAGTTTACAAATAGTTGGCTAACCATTGGATGACCACTTTGGGTCAAAATGAAAAAAAGTGGGAATGTTGTGGGGTATACTTACCCAGGAAGAATCTCAGACAGTGAATAATTGATATGGAGCATCAAATTGAGAATAGCCTAGTACCTACTGATATCTTTTTAGGCAATCAAATTACCAGTTTCTTGCCAGGCTTCTTGATCTTATCACTATAACATATTTTGAGAAGCACCTAAGAATAATGAAACTCCCACGTTGGAGAAATGGATGATGTCAGAATTTGCAGAAACAGCAAAACTGACCTTTTTGGTCAGAAAACAAACAACAAAAATATTTCTGAAAGACTGGAAAATTTATATGGACTCTTTGCTGAAAGAAAAAAAATGATGATTTATGAAGATTAAGAATGATATGTACTAAATAAGAGGGTGAGGAGCAAAATATTTAAGAGAAAGGATAACAGTAATATTATAAGATTATAATTATTAGCCATTGAAATAGTCAAGTGTTTCTTTAATCTCAGTCCGACAGAGATCTGAAATGCAAAATTATCATAGCTTTGTTCAATATCCAGAAAAATCCATTTATCTTTATATTCATCTTTTAAGTTGCATAAGAGTGGTCAATGACCAACATTAACAGTACTCCATTTGCAAAAACTATTTACCACAGATGTAATCCATCATTATTTACCATTTTTCTTTAAGCTCTTAGATGTATTTATTACAATGCTAGCTTTAAAGGTAACAATCATTTTTTGCAATTTAAAAGAATACAAAATATTTTGGAAATAGTACTTGAATCCCAGATTTTTCTGTTGTAATATCTGTCTGTCTGTCTGTCTGTCTGTCTGTCTGTCTGTCTGTCTGTCTGTCTGTCTGTCTCTCTCTCTCTCTCTCTCTCTCTCTCTCTCTCTAATCTATCTATCTATCTATCTATCTATCTATCTATCTATCTATCTATCATCTATCTATTAATTTATTTGTCACCCATCTTGTAGCAAATGATTCTAAGTGGAATCATAACAAATTCTATGCTACTTTTGTGATTGCTTCATTCATTCATTCTTTCATTCATTCATTCATTCATTCAGATTATTACAGATGTAACTTCCCATTTTATATGAGTTTTGAGGAATAAATCCATTGGTTTTTATTTTCACTTTCTTCTGTAATCATTCTGTGTATTAAAATAGGCTATACTTGCCTCCTCCTACAGTACTTAAGATTTCAGATGTTTATTTTATATTCAGAAAACTTTTCTTTTCCTTCCTTCCTTCCTTCCTTCCTTCCTTCCTTCCTTCCTTCCTTCCTTCCTTTCGTCCTCCTTCTCATGTTTTACATTCTTTGCTGTTAAAGTTTTAATGCCATTTGTTAGTTTTCGCATTGATTGATAAGGAGGTTTTTGTTCAATTATTCTGTATACGTTAGCCTTCTGTTCCATCTGGTTATTTTAAATGGTGTTGTTGTTGATTTTTTCCTCAAATTAAATTTAACTTTTGAGATCACCCTAGTGCTTTCGGGTCTTAAGGAGGCTCAGGAGCTATCTCTTGACCCTTTGGTACTTCAGTCACATCCATAATTAAGTTCTGATTTGTATAGGCAGACAGATGGATTGTTATACTTATCAGCTGCCCTTCAACGTCACTTTTTAAACAACTGTTCTGAAGTTGTCCCTCACTGATAAACTTCTACGTATTAGTTAACAAAAAGAAAAGGAAAGTAGCTGCCCTGGGTTAGAATTTCTACTCAACCATTAATTTTGAACTGATCAAGGCCCAATTAATTGCTGTATCTAGCTTGGGAAAGCCACTGATTCAGAGGAACTGAGACAGGTTAAAATGACAATGGACATCATCAGAATCTGGAAATTAAATGTTGTTGAGTTGGGCATGTTTAGCTATAAGAAGACTAATGACATAACAGACACTTGAAATGATTCATACAGAAGAAGATCAAGGTCTGTTTCATTCCAGTGCGCAGGTCATAAAAAAGTGCATTTAGGTTGCAGCAAGGCAGTTACTACTGAAAGTTTGGCAGTAAAGAACTTCTTAATGTAAGAGGACGTTGACAGTGATCTAAAGAGATGAAGGTCTTCCCTTCCTTAGAAGAGTTCAAGCAGAAGATAGACAACCATCAGTCCAGTATGCTTTAATTTAAATTCCTTTATAGAGGAGGAAGCAGGCACTATGGCTAAAGGATTTTATTATATGATTATAAAATCCTGTTCACTATTGTATTTGGTTACCTTACAATTCAGTGGATGACAGAGGATAAATAAGACATGCCTCCCATATAATAATAACTCCTAAGTTATAGTTTTTATAGGTTTTTTTCCAGCCCAGCAAAAGTTGGTTTTTAAATTCAGAATATTTTAAATGTTTTGTTGTTGTTTTTATCTAAAACTCACAGGCCTCAGAAAACTAATTTGTATGTTAATACGCTTACAAAAGTTTTTGCTGCAGTATAAAATTATTCTTCTGATTATTAGTTCTCTCTTTTATTGCTTTTTTTGCCAAAAGTTATTTGCAAATAAAACTGGTCAATCCATCCAATTAGAAAAATATGGTTACTGTAAATATGAGCTTCTTTTTAAGTCAATAGTGAAGGAAAACTTATTTACAGATCCTGAGGACACATCATTTTGTGCAGCTTTGTCACAGTTTTATTAAAAATGAAATATAATTAGATGACAATTTCAAAGTTTCATGTATTAAAATTGGGTTCTAACACATTCCATTTCTGGAGTGTGAACCTCACCTTGATATTGAAAGCCTCATAAAACCTGCACACAAACCTGCCACTCTAGAATTTACAGAAGCTTCCATTTGTGAGTAATGATGCATTAAGAATTGCCACAGTCATAGTAAGTGTAAAAAATCTTATTGTTATCTTCTCATTAAAACAGCAAATAGAAAATGTCCATAGTTGGTAACATATATATGTTAAGATGCATACAAACATCTTGCTGTGAAACAGGACCTCAAATAAAAATGGCTAATATTAGTTTCAAGGACAGCAGCCTTGGACAGGACTTAGTCCCATGGGTCCAAGGCAAATAAAGATGACATTTATTTATTTATTTATTTATTTATTTATTTATTTATTATTTATTTATTTATTCGGTTTATATACCGCCCTACTCCCGAAGGACTCAGGGCGGTTTACCAGGCAAAATTTAAAAACAATACAATATAAAATTAAAATTAAATTAAATTAAGTCTAGCCCCAAAAAATTAAAATCACAAATTAAAACCATTAAAACCCCTCAGTCCAGACCAGATAGCTCAAAGAGCCAGGTTTTTAGGTCCCGGAGAAATGAACGAAGGTCGGGGGCAGTCCGGAGTTCCATTGGCAGTTGATTCCATAGGGCAGGCACGCCCACAGAGAATGCCCTCCCCCTGGGGATCGCCCATTGGCAATCCTTGACCGGCGGTACCCTGAGGAGGCCCTCCCTGTGGGAGCACACAGGACGATGGGAAATTGACGCTGGCAGCAGGTGCTCCCTCAGATAATCCGGGCCCATGCCATTTAGGGCTTTATAGGTCATCACCAGCATTGAATTGAATCTTCTGCAATATCAAAGAAAGTTCTGAAGGGTTTATATTGGTCACCCATGCAAAAATTATATAAGTCCCTGATTTGTGTGGGAGTTTTTTGTAATGCTACCTTGGGTACCATGTCACCGGCCATATAATGTGGTTAGCCATCCTATGTCTAAGAAGCAATGGATGGAAAATAATTAAGGAGAGAAGCAACTTAGAACTAAGGAGAAAATTCCTGACAGAACAATTCATCAGTGGAACAATTTGGCTCCAAACGTTGTGGGTGCTCCAACACTGGAAGTATTTAAGAGGAGATTGGACAAGCATTTGTCTGGTTTCCTGCCTGAGCAGGAGGTTGGACTAGAAGACTTCCAAGGTCCCTTCCAATTCTGTTATTCTGTCTTAAAAAAGAATTTATCAGAAGGGACAGGAAATAATATAGCATACAGTATATTCCAGATTGTGTCGTAATATAATTTATTTTCAAGATATATTCTAAAATTAAAAAATGCCAGTTATTGAAGAGATTTTTTTTCCAGACTAGACAAAAGTTCAAGGTTCTATAGTCAGCATTCTTTTTCTACAATCCACCTAGTTTTCCCCTCTTTTCCTCAGTTGGAGTTTGCTATAAATTCTGATTACTCTGCTTGGCTGTTTTAATCTCCCATCATAACTGTATCAGCAGGGGTTCTTTTATATGTTTTCAGAGGCGGTTATACATACATTGTAATCTTTTTCATCTTGTGCTGGGTTTTGCTCGGGTTTTAATTTATTGGGGGTTATTGCAGAATCAGATGACTTTTCTACCTTCTGAAATGGCTTGCTTTTATAAAATCTCTCTTAACCACAGGTATGTGAATGTATGGTTAGACATGCTGCTTTAAAAGTCCTGACTCATCTCTCTAATTACAGAAAGCATTTCTCTAGATCTCACTTTTAAAATCTGACACCCTATTTGTTTAGTATTACCAAAACAAATGGGAAGTAAGCCTTTCTCTCTGCAAATCTGAATTAAAAATGTTTAAATGATCCCTAAGGGTGAGAGGGGCTCATGAATTGATGAACCTTTATTGTCAAAGTACAACCATGTATACATTGAGATTGGCTGAGCCTCCCTTCATGCCCCCACCCCCAACTTACAGTGACACAAACCCTCCATCTTATTACACCCTGTCAACTAATTGCACAACGCACTGGCCTCGCAAGTCAATCATGCATAAAGTTTATATTATTAAGTTTATATTATATTATATTAAATTATTTGCTATTCAAAAGCCTAACAGCCCATGGATAAAAGCTGTTCTTCAGCCTGTTAGTACGGCTGGCTATACTCCTATATCTCCTACCCGATGGTAGGAGAGTAAAGAGATACCATCCAGGGTGTGAGTCATCCCTGAGAATTTTCCTCACTCTTCCAAGGCAGCGAGCCCTGGCGATGTCATCAAGTAGTGTCAGGGGACAGCCCACGATGTCTTGTGCTGTGCTCACTCACTCATTATTCAAAGTAGTGTGAGGAATAAAAATTCAACTTCAAGGGTGTTGGAAAACAAAACAAGTTTTATTAAACCTTTTGCAAAAGTGGTGGAACTCTTGGTAATGGCAAATCCCAGAGTCCACACTTGAATCAATTTTTGCATAGGTTTTTATACCCTCTCCCATGCATCATGCCACATCCTTCCAAATGAAACCCAGTTGATAGGTTTCAATTGGTCACATGATTTCCGACCGCCTAGTAATCATGATTACTAGACCCTCCGATTATTAGATCAAATGCCCCTTTTGTTCCTGTCTTATCTTCACTCCCTTTTCTGTGACATGATTTGTAACATCCTGCTAACTGGGGGTATAGCCTTATGTACAAGATGAATTGCCACCCATACTGAATAATTGCAATTATAAAGGATTTATGTCTTCCCTTGTTTTTCTGTAAGAATGCCTACTTTGAATCTAGAAGCTATATGTGTAACAGAGTTCATGCTGCAGTTAAACATGGCTGCACTTTAGTTCATAGTTATACTTTAAAATACTAACTCTAAGCAGTTTTTATAAAGAATAAGCCTTATATAAATTGAATAATATGTTATTCATAAGCTACTGTATATGCTATTCTACAATAATGTGCACTATTCTAAAAGTATACTTTAAGTCAGTGTATATAGTTTCTCTCTATTCCTACAGCTTACTACATCTCCTTTCCTAAAAATATCTTAGCCAAGTGCCTTTATATGCCTATTCCTTTAGCAGAAATGGAAAATTACAACATGTACATTTCTTGTGTACCTCACAGTAGTTCAAAGCTCCTATCCAACCTTTTCAAGTTCATAATGGGGCTGTTATTTAATTCTTTTTTAATTTTTGTATTGTTGTTTTGTATTGTTGTTAGCCGCCCTGAGTCCTTCGGGAGATGGGGCGGCATATAAGTCCCAAAAATAAATAAATAAATAAATAATGGAATTGTGTAAGAATCTACATTTAGGGATTTGGCTAAAATGTGTGCTTATTAATTTATCATTAACTGAGCCAAACAGCTTTATAACAGGACTATAAAATTACATTTTATAGACTGAATATAAGTGGAGCGTTTTTTTAATGGTATTAAGTGCAGCAACAAATATAGACTGTTTTACCAAAATACATAACACGGTGGCTTTTTTTGTGGCAATATCTTTGCTATTCTTGTCTTTCCATATATATTAGACTTATCCTGAATTAAGGACATTGTATCTGCCATTTCATCTCAAAAGAAGCTGTTTTAATTAAATCCCAGGGTTGAGTTTAAATTAGGAGAATCAGGAAGAGGACTGGAGAATTTGTTGTTTTACCAAAATACTCTATGAAGGCACGACATTAATAAAAAAGGCTACCACTGTGCATTGAGGGTTACCATTAGAATAGGAAATAGTTGAATATTTTCATTAGGTCGCACTATTCACAAAGAAGATAAACTGCTCCTACAAAACTTTTTTTAATTCAAAAGAAGCAGTGTAAATATCCAAATGAGCAATATACTATTCCATAGAATTCTGTTTTTAAACATGAATTTAACTTAAACACCAGAGTGTTTACACTAGTGACTTCTAGGTTAACTACTTTAATCTGTTATATGCTCTACAGTTTTTACATCTGATCTCAAATATTCACTTGGTACATTAACCTGGCAATCAGGCTGGCTTCTGGAAGAATTCAAAGAGATCATATTACAGCTGTACTGAAAGCCTTAACTGCTTTTCAGTTTTACTTATTTATCTAGACAATGTATAGCCGCTCATCTCACAGCAAGGATTCTGGGCAGCATACAAAAGATTAAAACCAAAACATAACATGCCAGATAGAATTCAAATAACAATAATGTATTATTTATGCCCGGATCTAAAAACAAACTAGTTTTAATCCATACAAACCAAACAAACCAATCCACCAGAAGGACTACTTTAACCATCTGCCTGAAGTGCCTAGGAGAATATCTAGGTTTTAGGAATTACAATATGGGTTGGGAACATTTGTTTCCAGATGAACAGACCAATCTTTAAAGCTTTATGTGGCGTTGGTTCAGGTGAACTGAGATAGTGTCAGCACTAGTAACTTTTTTGTATCTTAATAAATAAGCCTTATTTAAAAAGGTGAAGAATTTTTTTTTAAAAACTTGTACATAAAGAAAGAAGTTTATTAAGCTGATCACATTCATGTGTGTATGTGGAGAAGACTGCGTACTGTGGCAAATTATATTTACTATTAGCTGAATGAGCATGTTTTAAAGAACAAGTTTTAGGTGTATGATGAGATCAGCATTTAATGAAAACCTATGGAAATGATTATTTTGAAAAGAAGTTGACTTGGCAAGGGACTGATTGTAACGAATGTAATATTATTAAGCTTCTGTGTCCCATATTGTGCTTCACAAGGAGAGGGGAATACTTGATTAAGTTAAAGGGCAGTAAATGCAGTAAAATAGAATACTACTTTAGACTGCATACTGCAAAGCCCTGTATTTTATGTTATGGGAGGTTGCTGAGATTTAATAGTAGAACTGCAATTTTAAGGCCCTGTGGAAAAGAAGCTAAGAGCAAGAATAACAAGGCCATAATTGAACTCATCCTGTCTTCTTGTCAGAACCCAATGTGCCATGGGAAGTAAAGTCAGCTACCCAACTTTTTTATTATTGTTGTTTCTCTGTTAGAGGAAGCATCTCAACCTTGAAATATTTTTTTCATGAAACATGTTATAATTCTGTGTTCCTCAACCTTGGCATTTTAAAGATGTGTGGACTTCAATTTCTAGAATTCCCTAGTAAACATGCTGGTGAGGAATTCTGGGAGTTGAAGTCCACACATTTTAAAGTTATCAAAATTGAGAAACAGTGTTGTAATGCATTATTGCCTTCCTAGTAGGATCACCTCAGAACATAATTACAGAAAAGATTCAGCTCTCCTCGTACCATCAACTTGAGAGTTGTTCCATGTCCCTTAGTACAGAAGAGAATTCTTCAGACCACTTGAAAATAAGGATGACAGCATACCTGCATATAAGACTGTAATTCATTGCATACGTGTCAGTACATCAATTGTTCTTGAGTCCTGTGACTGAGAAGGATGCATTTTGTGCAATATATACACATTGTACCTCCAACAAATGTTGGGTTTTCCTAGCAAAGCAGGATATTCCCACCTTGAAACTCCAGTCTTAATACAGAAAGGAGGCATTTGGGGAGTGTACCATGTGAGAAATTGCAGACTTACTGACAACCCTGGTTTATTTAAACAACTAGTTTGAGGGAAATAGGGAAATAGGGAAATAGATAAGATACATAGCCTTGAGAACTTTGAAACAACAGCTGTGAAAGGCTTTGTGTTCCCTACTTAGAAAAAAAATCTCTCTTGGATTTTCTAAGTGTAAAGCCTTTAGCTTAAAATACCAATATGGAAGAAGTCCAGGAACAAAATTTATTTATGGATGAAGATCAACAAACTCTCGCTATGTTGAAAACACTAATCCAAATTCTTACCACAACCAATGAAATACTAAGAGGCTATGGTAAGGAACAAGAAGACAGCCCAGATATGAAAGCCCAATCTTTGACCACAACAAAAGAACCATCTATACAAAATACAATAGAAAAAATGAAACATTCAAATACGATGACAGAAGAATTTACTATTCAACAAATATTGAAATTTGAAAATCCAAAAAAGACATTGACAACTTGGAAAAAGGAAAAGGTTTCTTATACAACTCAGAAGGAACTAGAGGACCTAGAAAAAACAGTTGGATGAGAAGACAAACAATTTAGAACAACCACGTCAATATGGAAGAATAAAGAGATGACCCACTAGACCTACAAGTTCTCTCAAAAAAATGGCGACCAGATGGTTTTGCCAATATCAATTAATATACATGATATTACAAGGAGATTGGTTCAATGACTGAAAAACAAGGACATGGAAGATGATTTGGCAAAGGAAAAAAGCCAGAATAAGAGTCAAGAAGAATGGAGTTTCGACCATCTTATTGAAATCTGAAACACAATGTACTTAAATAGATAAGATGTGTATGTTGAACACAAGACATTGTTGTGTACTGAGAAAGAAAGAAAGAAAAAAATTGGGTCATTAAAATTTACCAGTATAAATACTAATAGCTAATTTGAATATTGATTTGTGCATAAAGGTCATGTAAAGGTGAATAATGTAGATAAGATAAAAACATTGTTGAAAGTAATAAATAGGTCCATATGGAATGTTAAAAATGAAAATTATCAGTTTAAGCAAGAGATAGCAGATACAAAGAGGAAGAGAGGAAGTATTAAATATTGAAATAAAAAGAAATTTTGATTACTACTTAAAAAAACCCTGAAAATTAGCAAAAGGAAGGATATCCTATTCTATCCTTAATTTGTTGACATAGAGGGTGAGAAGTTAAGTAAATGAGATGAGTACCGTATTTTGAATATTAGATTTTGTGAGGAATGGCGATAGATGAATTGGGAGTATACTAAAAATCTTGGGAATGATAAATATCAAACGTTAAATCTAAATGTTAGTGGAAATTAAAATTGAAAAATCTATTAGGTCATTGATTGTATAAAATATTGTATGTTAAAACAATTAGAATATGTGTAAATTAAAAACTATGGATATATGTAAGAAAGTTATTTTCTATGTGATTGATAGGATAAAACTTGTCTTTAAATTTACAAATAGACAGTATATATGAAGGGAAAAAGAGAGGGAATGTTTATGGTAGAAATTTGAAACCTGTACTAATGATATCTGTACAGTATATAATTGAATTACTACTACCCAGCCACCATGTTGCTTTTCAAATATGTGAATGTAATATTAGAAAATCAATAAAATTTGAACCCAGGCTTTCTGTGTGGGTAGTAAAGTAGCTCTGGTTATTTGATTCTTGCTCAGAGAGGAGAGCCATTGTCTGAACAGTTTTGGCATCATTTTTCTTGAAATTGTGTGAATTCCTGCCCTCCCCCTTCCCATGAGAATGGACTTAACAATAGTGGCTACTTTTCTCTTGCACTTGGGCACTTGGATTGCTTCTTGGAAGTATCAACTCCTGGACTGTCACAAGACTACTACTGCCTGAAACCTTGCAACCAAGATGATAAGCTGAAGCCTGATTTATGACTTTATAAGCAAATGCATCTGTAAATACATTTTTTGACTTATGGTTGTAGAGTTAAAGGCGAGTCCTAAACCCAAGAAACATAAAAGCAAAGGTTAACCCCATAATTATGTTTTTAATTTTTTAACTCTAATTTTTAATTTATTTTAATTTTAATTTATTGTACAGAGGCCTTTAATTTTAATTTTATCTTAACTTCTGTATTTATTGTATGTTATTGTTGTTAGTCGCCCTGAGTCCTTCGGGAGATAGGGCGGCATATGTAATCATCATCATCATCATCATCATCATCATCATCATCATCATCATCATCATCATAATTCAGTTTTCTTTCCATAAAACAGGAATTCTATTCTTTTAAAAGCTCTAAAACAGGGTTGTGTAACTTTTTACAGGCCAAAAGCCATCTTGGTCTATCAATAGCATGGTAAGAGCCACACTTTAAAAAGTAACAATAGAGCCTAGCTAAAAACCTAAGTTGATGTCACTTCAACAGTTACTAAAATTAAATATACAGTAGGTTGTAACTCTCTTTAGTAGAGAATTCCTTTTAAATCTATTTCAGAAAGCCATTAAATGTTAATATTAAAGATAATTCATACTGTATGCTATTATGTTCACATATGCTATTATATTCTATTAAGCTAACATCATAAATTGCAATATTTGTAGATTTGTTCTGTAGAAATATAAACAATTGATAGATCTTAGCAATAATAACAATGCCCCATAAGTAGTTTTGCTTGAACATTTTTAAAACATTCTGAAAAAATTTATACCTTACAATTTCCTTCAATCATTCTTGCTGTAGGTTTACTATCTAAAGCAAATACATATACTCTACATGGATTCAGCACCTGGTTCAACTCCTGCTTCTATGTTTATTAATGCGAATACCACACTATTAAAGGGCAGTTTCTATTAGTTAAGGCTGCAGTCTATGACCTGCAAATCTCTAGAAGACCATTAGATGAAAGCAGGATGCCAGGGTTTCGGTGTTCCCCATCCCCATCCTGACTATTTTAAGCCTAGATCATATAGTATTGAAAAGAATCGCTAATTGCCCTACCAGAAAAGTAACGTAACAACAAAGAGCTACAAAACTCTTTGCTGTAGAAATACATGGAGTTACAGTAATGAAAACTGCAAAAAAATTCTACTTGGTAAAATTATGAATTGAAAGAGGCCGTGTGGGAATAAAAAATGAGTCAGTGATAGCTGGAAAAAAATGAGGATGAGAGAAAGACATTTCATAGCAAAAGAAAAAAGAATTTAGAACATGGAGTCAAATGGGGCAAGGAATGTTTAAGAGTGAAAGAGATAAAATGTAGAATGATCATTGTTATGTACTGGGCTCATTAGTAATACCACGTGGGTTGCTGGAGCTGCTAACGGCTCTCCAGCAACCCAGACTACAAGTCCCCAGCGCTATAATTGGCGGCAATGGTTGCTTCAAACCTATTGGCTGCCGCCTAGGGGCTAGACTATATATTGCGGCTAGGTAAAGGTAAAGGTTACCCCGCACATGCGTGCTAGTCGTTTCGAACTCTAGGGGCCAGTGCTCATCTCCGTTTCAAAGCTGAAGAGCCAGCGCTTGTCCGAGGATGTCTCCGTGGTCATGTGGCCGGCATGACTAGACGCCAAAGGTGCATGGAACGCTGTTACCTTCCCACTGTAGTGGTCCCTATTTTTCTACTTGCATTTTTACGTGCTTTCGAACTGCTAGGTTGGCAGAAGCTGGGACGAGTAACAGGCACTCACTCTGTTACGCGGCACTCAGGATTCGACCCGCCAAACTGCCGACCTTCTGATCGACAACTTCAGCGTCCTAACCCACTGAGCCACCGTGTCCCTATTATATTGCGGCTAGTTGCAGCCATTTGCCAGTACAGATTCTGAACGAAATAAACTATGAATTTCCCTGTACTCAGTTACCTTGTCTTCATTCCTGCGCCAAAGAACCTGCTACTTAACAATCATGATGGGAAAAATATTTTGAAACTGGATGAAGAGGTTCCAGGGGACTAAATGGAATTAACAAGAAAATGATGAAATGATTTGGGCTGACACTGACTTATTCTATGCTTACCATTGAATCTAATCAAAGCAGAAATATACTTCCAATCCTAAAATGTCCTACAGTATTTGCAAATAATGGTATGCTACCCAGGTATAATTTGGGGGAATCTTCATGATTGACTGTTTGTAGCAAACCAGCTTTATTTCAGATATCTTCTATTCAGAATTCATCATGAACTGGAATAGCATATAAGCTAAATTCACATAGAGATTTCCAGACGTTTATGTATTTTGATGTCAGCATTTTCCATTTATAAGTCTACTGTGTTTCTATCATTCATTTTTTTTAATATTGAAAATCACTTGAAGGAAAAATAAATGGAATTGTTGCAAAATGGCTTCTTCATTGGTAGCATCTATTTGGAAACATTCCTAAAGTAGTATTTATCATTTATTTTCGCATGCAATAATGTCTGATCTGTGTCTAGCTCCACAGAACCCATGCTTTTTCATATAGTGAAAAATCTCTGCCTTTATCATTTGATGAGAAAGTGCATAGAATGGAGGAAACACTGAAGATCTGCAGATATTAGCAGAAGCAAAGCATATATGTAATTTGTTGTCTTCTGCATTCAGACCCTATATAAGCAAGTGAGACTAGTGAGTACCATCCTAATCTTCACCCCACCCTGCATTCCACATGCCAAATTAACAAACCTTTCTTTATTATTCTGTCTTTAATACTTTGGGCTGTTCTTTAGCATGATAATGTATGCATGATATGATGTGGCAATTTGATTTATCATAATCAAATAAAGTTTATAATAACAAATAATGCTTGTTAAAGCAATTTAACAACCACTTTTAGAATGAAACAAAAACAAAAGACTCTGAAACCTTTGAAAAGCAAAAGAAAATTTAATCTTTATGGAGAAACAAGAAAAATATAAATTGCCCCTTTCAGTTCTATTCAATGCTAATTAAAGGTTGACAAGTATTTGTTGTCATGAAATACTCTAACTTGGATTTTTAAACAATCTGAATCAATGGGACTATGACACATATCACATTGTGCAATTTATTATTCTAGGCTATAGATGTTTTTTTATCCAAATGATTACCTCACTCAAGTTAGAATATATGACAAAAACAAGCACTACGATGAGTGCTATCAAGCAATTACCCAGTTTTTATTTTTGCAGGAAATTAAACCCCTTTAGCACGTCATCTGTCATTATGCAGTCCTTCCACTCAAAACTGACTTAGTTCTGATATGACACTAAGTATACAATGTCCAGAACTTAGTATACAATGTCCAGCACTTCAGTTATGATCCAAAAAAGCACTGTACAGATTTTATTAGATCAGCGTTCCGTGCGCCTTTGGCGTTTAGTCATGCCGGCCACATGACCACGGAGACGTCCTCGGACAAGCGCTGGCTCTTCGGCTATGAAACGGAGATGAGCACCGGCCCCTAGAGTTGGAAACGACTAGCACGCATGTGCAGGGGAACCTTTACCTTTACCTAGTATTGGAGAAAAATATTTTTTAAATATAGTATGCAATTAATCCATACAAATGTACTAAATACTCTTGAATTCTTTAGTGTATTTCAAGTTAATAAGATGTCAGTAATTCCCACTGAACTCAATACAACAGCAGTACATCAGACTGTGTTGTTAAACTTTTGAAATGTCATTTCCTTAATGATATTTGAGCTAATCTTAATTAAAATGAGCTATTCTATTTATAATAGTACCCCTGTAAGTGGCAGTTCTTTGCCAATCTTGGCTGACTTTGGAAGCTAAGCAGGGTCAATCCTGGTTAGAATTTAGATGGTATACAAGCTGGGATTATTTCTGAGCTGTAGATTGGTCTGTGAAGAAAAAAATACCCCAAGCAAAGTCAGTGCCAAACCAGTTTCATAATGCTGCCAGAAAAGTAAAAGATGTGATCACCAGGCATCTCTAGGGCATCGCTAGACTCCTCAAATACTGGCATCAATACAGGCATCACTAGGCCCCTCAAATACTGGAATATTTATTTATTTATTTTATTTTATTTGTATACCACCCTTCTCCCGAAGGACTCAGGGCGGTGAACAGGGCAATAAATACTAAAATACAAAGATACAAAAATTAAGAAAAGATTAAACATAAAGCCCTATGCAATACAACAATACATTACAATACATTAAAAGCAATAATAAAAACCCAAACCCATCAGACCAGGCCAGCTTGTTCAAACAAATAGGTCTTTAGATCACGTCGGAAGGAGCGGAGGTCGGGAGCCATCCGGAGCTCAACCGGTAAACGGTTCCACAAATCTGGTGCACCCACAGAGAAGGCCCTCCCCCTGGGGGGTCACCAGTCGGCATTCTCTGACCGGTGGCACCCTGAGGAGGCCCTCTCTGTGGGAGCGCACTGGACGGAGGGAAGTTGATGCCGGCCGCAGGTGCTCCCTCAGGTACTCCGGAGCCATGCCATGTAGGGCTTTAAAGGTCATTACCAACACCTTGAATCTCACCTGGAAAACAACTGGGAGCCAATGCAGCTCACGGAGCAAAGGTGTAACATGGGAGTATCGGAAGACTCCCAACACGACTCTCGCGGCTGCATTCTGCACAAGTTGGAGCCTCCGAGTGGTCCTCAAGGGCAGCCCCATGTAGAGAGCGTTGCAGTAGTCTAACCGAGAGGTCACAAGCGCATGAGTGACTGTATGCAAGGCATCCCGGCCTAGATAGGGCCGCAACTGGCGCAGCAGGCGAACCTGAGCGAAGGCCCCCCTATTCAGTTACTATATGATCTTCTAAAGAAAAGCTGTGAGTCTAGGAGGACTCTTAAGTTGCGGGCCCTATCTACGGGGGGT
Source organism: Vipera ursinii (assembly GCF_947247035.1). Taxonomy (NCBI): domain Eukaryota; kingdom Metazoa; phylum Chordata; class Lepidosauria; order Squamata; family Viperidae; genus Vipera; species Vipera ursinii. The sequence continues at coordinate 44,297,726 of NC_139515.1, forward strand.
AGTGAAAGAGATGGAGTACTCTGAGTTTCCCGAGATGCCGGTACGTACAGCCACTCAGTCTTGTCAGGGTTGAGCCGAAGCCTGTTCCTCCCCATCCAGACCCAAACCGCCTCCAGGCATACTGTATCATGTCACCACTAGTCCTTCTTTTCTCTAGTCTACAGAAAAGAAGGACTTGGGGTGACATGAAGGCAGTATCCAATATTTAAGGGGCTGCCACAAAGCACCAGAGGACAAGAAGCAATGGATGGAAACTAATCAAGGAGAGAAGCAACCTGGAATTAAGGAGAAACTTCCCAACAGCAAGGACATATAACCAGTGGAACAACTTGCCTTCAGAAGTTGTGGGTGCTTCATCACTTGAGGTTTTTAAGAAGAGACTGGGCAGCCAGTTGTCTGAAATGGTACAGGTTCTCCTGTTTGAACAGGGAGTTGGTCTAGAAGGCCTCCAAGGTACCTTCCAGCTCTTTTCTGAATTGAATCGAAACTTTATACTTTTATTTACATGAGCAAATTTTTGTGGAATTTTCTAATATACTTCCTTTGTTTATTATGCATATCGCACATATCTTTAGAATGCTTATGAACTGCCTGATACTCCCTTCTCATTGTTTATGCAACTACTACATACACGCTAAAGGCAAATGTTGATGAAGTTAGCAAATAAAGCCAACAGAGAATGAAAGAACAACAAAAAAAAAACAGATGGTATTCCCACCTTCACATGACATAGCTTGTTGTTGTTAGCTGCGAAGTCGTGTCCGACCCATCGCGACCCCATGGACAACGTTCCTCCAGGCCTTCCTGTCCTCTACCATCTTCTGGAGTCCATTTAAGCTCACGCCTACTGCTTCAGTGACTCCATCCAGCCACCTCATTCTCTGTCGTCCCCTTCTTCTCTTGCCCTCAATCTTTCCCAGCATTAGGCTCTTCTCCAGTGAGTCCTTCCTTCTCATTAGGTGGCCAAAGTATTTGAGTTTTAGCTTCAGGATCTGGCCTTCCAAAGAGCAGTCAGGATTGATCTCCTCTAGGACTGACCGGTTTGATCGCCTTGCAGTCCAAGGGACTCGCAGGAGTCTTCTCCAGCACCATAGTTCAAAGGATTCAATTCTTTGGCGCTCAGCCTTTCTTATGGTCCAGCTTTCACTGCCATACATTGCAACTGGGAAGACCATAGCCTTGACTATACGCACTTTTGTTGACAGGGTGATGTCTCTGCTTTTTAGTGTGCTGTCTAGATTTGCCATTGCTTTCCTCCACAGGAGCAAGCGTCTTTTAATTTCTTGGCTACAGTCCCCATCTGCAGTGATCTTGGAGCCCAGGAAAATAAAATCTGTCACTACCTCCATTTCTTCCCCATCTATTTGCCAGGAATTGAGACATAGCTTATTGTGGCATAAATCCTAGGTGGGAACTTGCTGATTAGTTTAAGATATAACATTCTTTACACTCTTTTGTAACCAGAATCCTGTTACTGTGTAAATTAGAACTATAACTGATCAAAGGTTAACTAGCTTCCAGGTTTGGGGGTACCATTAGAAATGTATTGTACTGAGGAAGCCTTATTAAGCATTTTTATTCCAATCCTATACACTATAGGTGTGGAATTGCAGTCTCATAAAGTGCACTAATGCTGCATAGAAAGGGAAATTTTATTAAGAAAAGATTAAGTTTTAATGTCAATGTATGAGCATATGCATGTCAAATAAAACTCGGGCTGTGCAGAAGTCTTCCATGGGAAAAAGGCATTTTCAAATACCCACACAGTAACTTTCAAAAACATCTCAACATAACTGCATCTTTTCCAGGGTTTATGAAGCTCCCCTCTGCATCTTAGGGAAGGACTTTTTAAAGCATCCTTAAAAGAAGGCAGAGACAGACTGGACAGGAGGTAACTCAGAGCCCTATATTAGTGAAACGGTTGGAAGCCAGCACAACAGGCACATATAGAGGTAAATCCTTCATTTTCCACACAGGGGTTCAGCCATTTGTTCAGCTACGCTCTGAGAACAGTACTGTTCCCATCAAATGGGGCACAATGAAGAAAGTCCTTTCAAATAGGGTTTGGCTTGACGTCTTATGTTTACAGAAAGCAATCTTTGCTGAAACATAGGTTCATAGTAATGAAACAGAAATTACTCCATCTGTCCTGGCATTCTTCCTTCTGCAGCTGAGTCTTTTTCTGTTTCTTTATGACCTGCAAATTTCTCTCTGGTGATATAGAGCAATAGCAGAGATGATGTAATTCTTGGTTTATACCGGACTATAACAGCAGCTGTATCCCCCTGCCTCTACTGCAGGCTTGGAAGGAGATCAAATACCTTTTGTCTTTTTCAAAAGCTCCATGTGGCTGGATTCCGAGTCGGTCTTCATATGGCATAGCAGCAGCACCACCACTTTTCATTTATTGGCTGAATAGTGCACTACAGTACTCAGGGCTTTTTTTCTCATAGAACGCTCAGAACGGAGTTCCGGCACCTTTTTTGGATGGAACCTTGTAGGGTAGGCAAGGCAGGTTGTATGACATGTGTGAGTTCCGGCACCTTTTTCTTTTACAAAAAAAAGCACTGACAGTACTGCTCTAATCTCTTGGCTCCCTATCCCTATTTCTAAACTATACAGTCTTAGTACAAGTACTTGTGTATCCATAAATCAGAATTTGGCTTTTTGTATTGTAGCAGTGGGAACTTGAGGAATTGAGTGGTTTTCGGTTTCTTTCTGTTTTGGACACATAGGCAAGAACATGCTTAAATAGCCAAAAGAACAGCAACTCTAAATGTGAAAAGTTAAGAAAGGTTGAAGATAATTGCTGAGATGGTACAACTGATAATGAACATGTATGTGTTTGTATTTGTAGGGGGGGCGTACATTATATCTACAGATGGGAGAAGAATGAAAGGAAATGTTATGGAGTTAAATGATTGAATGAAACATTTCACACTGTCACATTTTGTCGTGGAGAATGATTCACCACATACCCTTCCAAACAAACAGAACTACAAGATGCTAAGATATATTTGTCAATAAAACCTGAACTTTCAGAAAAGTGGGGTTTTATAGCAGACACTAGCAAGTGAGATGGTGGACCAAAAAATGGAACTCATATTTATCTCTCCCTTTTTTCAAAAGATGAATGGCTTTGAAATTCAAACATAATCTAAGGACTTGTGGTTTAGGCAGAGCTTCAAACATAGCTGTCAGGACCCACCTCAATCCACATCTTACGAAATATGAACTCTTGGATGCAGGTTTAGTCCAAAAGGAAAATGTTTACTAGGATGGAATCGATTGTGGCAATACAAGACGGAATCTAACAAAGTTACATTTCAATCCCATTCAATCCCAAAGCATTCCCATTTCAGCCCCCTCCCCTCATCCATTTGGTCAGGCTCTCATCATTTGCTTAGGTGTCAGGCCCTTCCGTGGGAAAGGGAAACTCTCCTTGTTTTTATTGTTATTGCTTCTTCCTTTTTCAGTTGTAAATGAAGGTGCTATCCAGATCTGTGTCTCCCCCTCCCTCCCCCAGTTCAACCATTTCCCTGTTGTTTGAAGATCGCCTTAAGTAACTATCCTCTCCCCCCCCCTCGGAGAGATGGCAGAATCCCCAGAATAAGCACATTGTTCTACCTATACATTTATGAAATGTGATATAAATGGATTCTGACATTAGCAATTAAAATGTACACTTTTACTATTTCAGAAGCAGCTTCATAAGTTCAGGTTTGGTCTGCCTTTCCCTAAAATTCAGGTTATACCTAGTGGTAGATTCTGCATCATTCATTCATTCATTCAAACATTCATTTTCTATTAACTGTCCATCTCAAACAATGATTCTGGGCAGTTTACAATTCCAAAACTATAAAAACAATTTAGGGAAACATTTAAAAGAATAAAATCATGCATGTCTCTTGCATAGTGTAGTCAGCGCTCCCATTTGTATTATCTCCAGTTATTTGGGTCTTGATCTTTCTTCAATCTTATTTGGAACATTTCCTTGTATATGTGGTTCTCCAGCTCAGTGACCATCTTACTATCTACCTATGAAAGTGTACCATACTATAGATACTATGCTATCTATTATGTTAGGCAACAAAACCAAGCATATAACAAGACATGGCCTCAATTCATACATGTGAGTGGCAACATATGGTTTATTAACAATCATAACTTACACTGTCATGAAATAATCTCTGTATCAAACTGTCAAACAAGAGATAATGTACAATTGTTGAGATCCCATAAGATGCTGAAAGAATTATTGAAAATTAAAATTGAATGGGAGAATGTATTTTACCATTTCTTCCTGTTTCTTTCTCAGTACAACGGAAATTTGTTTTACCTCACATTTAACCAATGACATATTTTTATTTGATGCAAGCTCTGTGCAGATTAGTGCAAGAGATCAATTTTTTGAAATTTATTGAAATAATCTGATTCCTTTTTCTACAAGCAAAGCTTATGCTTTGGATGTTAATCTTTGCCTATACTGACATATATTAAAACATCAGCATTACAACAGTAAGTAGTTTGGAACAATGCTGCCCTCAGTATATATATTTGTAACAAAAAATACAGTTGTATTAGGCATTATAAAGATGATGTTGAAAGTTTTTTAACAGGTATAACTAAACAGGTATCCCTGGCCATTTAACCAGGAGCACTCAACTTAAAACAGCTGTGATTTAATGGCTGCCCCACTAATACAAATGCCATTGCACTTCCTTCCTCTTAGTAATCAGATAAATTACTGTATAACATATAAAGCTTAAATTTGTTTTAAAGCCTTATATGTTATATGATAACTAACCTGATTCAAATACTCAAATAGTAGTTTTGAATGCATTTCTCACTTCCCATCTACAATTTTACTCAAACTCTATATTTTAGCTGGTAGGAAACTCTGGTGATTATAGCACAGCTTTCTTTAAGTAAACATATACAGACATTTGTACTTTTTAAATTATAAAATAATTATGAATTTATAGGCCAATAATTATGAATTTATAGGTATTTTGGACTATGCCCATAGAAATATTGAATTATGTTGTTCTATTTTTATTGGCCCATCAATTTGCAACTTAATTTTCAAAATCTCAAGACCTCTTGTCTATCCAAATTCTAATAAAGATATAGCAGAGCATACATATCTTGTGTCTGACCAACTAACTGTTGTCAATTCTATTATACCAAGCTTTTGCACAGGTTAGAGAGCTCAACATTTTTTATTTGTTGGTTTGTTTATTTATCCTATTTCTAAACTGTCCATCTCTCTCAGAGATATATAATAACTTAAGAAATAAATACCAGAAAAAGTAAAGTAGAATTATTCAATTACTTGACAAAAGAGGCTGAATCAGTGCCAGGACTATTGCTGTTCAGGAATATAATTTAAGCATTAGGCAATATCTATTATATTGCTTTGATTATTAACAAAGCCATTAATAAACTAGTTGCAACATAGAATAATAAATGAAATTACCCAAGAAATAATTGATTATACAATGAAATTTTGATTTAACTGACTCCCATTCAACAGACTTTAGATGCAAGGGATCAGATTTCTGTTTCTTCCCCTTCCCGCATAACAGATTGATCTGTTGAATCTGAAGTAACTTTGATGAGGTAGTTAAATAGACGTTAATGTTACATAATTTGCAGTAATTTTAATCATTAACATAATTACATTATACAAATGATGCAAATGATTTCATCTGCATTATGGTTCCATTTTGCAAATAGCACAAATCCCCATTAATAATGCCACTTGCATTTGGCCTGTGAAATCAAGGCTTTGCAGTACCATACTTAAAAAATACTTATTGAATCAAACAGTTTACAATTTTCTCTTTTTAACAAACGCCAGATTCTAAATCATATCCATGTACATGGGCTCTAGAGGGTATTGCCTAAAAATTCTATCCTGTCAAATATTCTCAATCAATGTCCTAATGGAAATATGTTGGGATCCTCATGGCCAATAGATATGGAAGTTCAAATATGGAGAGCTAGATTGCCTACCCAAATCTGGAGAGTTAGATTGTCAACCCTTATTTCATCAAATCTGGCTAGTCCAGCATTCTATTTCAATTGAGTTTAGCCACAGGTTCCCAAAGAACAGCTCATTTTTTAAGATAGGCATTGAACAGTTAATATAGTTTTCTTGAACATGTGTCCTACAACACTGGGTTCAGTACTGAGTGTCAAAACAAGGAACATACAGGCTTTTCTATTACAATAAAAACCATCCCCCTTTATATGTACAACAAAGTAGGGCTTCAGTCACAATACCATAACTGCCATTTTGCCTGTTTGTCCCTTTGTGGACCCTTCTGCAGACATTTTGGATTGCAAAATTGATGTCAACGCTGCTAACATCAAATGTTATTGCTTGACAAGAGATGAAGAAGTAGCTATTTCATATGTTAAACTTGTGTATTGCTTTAAGACTTGTGTATTGTTTTAGTTTAAAAATTGGGGGGAGGGAAGAGTAGGAATGCACTTTCAAGGCCATTTGTGTCTCTAAAGAAGATAAGGTTTTGGCAGTTCTTCTAATGGAAGGGAAACTGATTCTTTAAATTAATTGGAGAATATGATTAATGACAAAATTAGAAAGGTGGAGAATTGTGTTTTAATATATTGTGCAAGGGGCGGAGATTTCAGATTCCAGCTTCCTTCGAGCAAGCATTTGCCGGTGTATTAGGTTAATAAAGGACTTTTAAGGTAAACAATGCCTCAGTCACTTGAAAAGCCCATACGTCGGAAACTTGACATCTGATCAGCAACAGTGATCATTATTAAATAAAAAATATCATTGCTTTTGAGTATATTTTTTTAAATTATTATGTCCCATCAAGTCACTGTCTTAGTGAGCCCATAGGTAGATTTTCTCCATGATGATGTATCCCTAACCCAGGGGTGTCAAACTCAATTTCATTGAGGGCCGCATCAGCACTGCAGTTGCCCTCAGGGGGCCGGGTGGGTATGGCCATGGTGGGCGTGGCCTACTGGGTGGGCGTGGCTAGAGTGCGTATGGCCTACTGGGTGGACGTGGCCAGCTCTACATCGTTTGCATCAAGGGTGCCTATGGGGGTCTCTGGCAGGAGGAGGGTCTCTGGGCCAGGGCCAAGGCAGTGGGGGCCTTTCCCTCACTGTTTCCAGGATGGCTTCGCGGGCCGCATGAAACCACTTCGCGGGCCGGATCCGGCCCCCGGGCCTTGTGTTTGACATGTCTGCCCTAACCTGATCTTTCAGTGGCACACCCATCACCAGTTTAACCGAATCCTTAGTTATTGGTCACCTCTTCTCTTTCCTTCCACCTTTCCCAGCATTAAAGCCTTCTTGGGGAATGTTATGTCAGTAGCTTTATTGCAAAGAAGGTTCCTTTGAAGCGGGAAGCCTGGGTGCAATTATTGGCTAATGTTGTAACGGTGGGAAAGTCCGGGCTAGGGATTGGATACAGTTCAAACGGCTCGAGTATATAAGCCGGAGTTATTTTGACAGTTTCCAGTTGACTTATGTGTATTAATAAACCTTCTTGTTGTTAAAACCTCACTGAGTCATTCGTCTGTCTGAACCTAACAAGTGGCGACGAAGGTGGGATCGACGGCGGACTAGTGAAGGATCGGTGACAACCAGCTGAGCGTAAGGCGGTAAATTTAAAATACACAGTCAACCGCAAGCGGCCGCGGCGGAATCAACAAACCTCCGAATGGCGCAACTTGGCTCTTTAAAAGAATTTGATCCAAACTACCCAGAGGACTGGGAAGAATATGTTGGACAGGTTGAAGGGTTTTTGCTCGTGAACGGCATAACCGACGACCGTAAGAAGGCGGCTGCCTTATTAACTATCAGTGGCACACCCGTGTACCGGGTTGCCGTTGGACTCTGTCAACTGTTGCCGGTATCAAGCGTTTCGTACGCTGACTTACTGGCCAAATTAAAAGTACATTTTACGCCGAAAAGATCAGAACTCTATTGGAGGCGCATTTTTGAAAAACGCAATCAGAGACCGGGCGAGTCAATCACAAAATTCGTTGCTGCGGTCAGAGAAGCAGCGTTACGCTGTAAATATGACAATCTAGAAATAAGGATTCGTGATAGAGTGGTGCTGGGCTTGCGAGACGAAAAGTTACAAAATCGAATCATCGCTAAGCCCACCGGCGACTTACAAGAAGTCCTTGACGAACTTTTGACGTATGAATCTACTGGAAGCCGCGACCCCCCCCCGCAATAGCTTCATCCGAAATAAACCTAGAAAGCCGTGTGGACAGCGGGGAGGCGGATCAACAATGGGAAGCCGACATAGCCGAAGTCACCAGAAGGTTTGGAAAAATGGCGGCAAAACCATCCCGTAGCGAAGGACCAGAACCGAGTCGCTGATTCCAAACAACAGCACCACAACGACAACCGAGAGACAATCCAACAAGACCGCGCGACAGCGACATCAGATGTGGTAGCTGCGGGGGCAACCACCCCAGAGCAACATGCAGATTCTGCTCTGCTAAGTGCAGAATGTGTGGAAAGACCGGCCACATTCAAGCCATTTGCCGGGGTCGTCCACGCGACAATCGTCTACACAAAATCGACATTTGGGCCGAAGGTAAGGTAACCCCTTACTATAGTGGCAATGAGACCCCTAGACCTTTGGCACAGTACCCCAACCGCGGGGAGGTGGCGCGAGTCAACCACATAGGAAAGCCTAAAATAAATCATATTCTAAGACCAAAATTAAAAATCTTAGTCCATCTGCAAGGAATCCCTTGCAAAATGGAAGTTGATTCCGGGGCCTCGGTATCAATAATTTCCAACGAGACCCTTAAATTTATCGAACATAAAAGTGGCCAAAGAATTCCACTCAGTTCAACAAAAATTCAATTAGCTGACTTCCAAAAAACCCCAATAAATATTAAAGGGAAGGTCAGTTTAAAAGTTAAGTATAAAGGGTTTAATGGCTTCTTAGACTTATTAGTCACCGAAGGCCATAGAACTAGTTTAATTGGACTTAATTGGTTCCCAGCTCTGGGAATTTGGGTTGGGGGAATAAATACCATTAATAATAATAAGACCCTCAAATCTGTCTGCGATGAATTCGCAGACGTATTTGATGGATCTTTAGGGAAATATAAGGGGCCCCCAATTAACTTTAACCTAGACCCGACCATTAAGCCCATCAGGCTTAAGGCCCGACGGGTGCCTTTCGCCCTGAAGCAAAAAATCGAGGCCGAGCTCGATAAGCTTGTAGGCCAAGGCGTATTAGAACCGGTCGAGGGTGGCTTGTGGGAAACACCAATCGTCACACCCCTAAAACCTAATGGGGATGTGAGGATTTGTGCTGATTACAAAGCCACCCTGAACCTCGGAATGAAAAAGCATGCTTACCCGGTCCCGACGGTGAAACAGGTCCTCGCCACGATCCAGGACGGCGCCATATTTGCCAAGCTCGACTTGGCGCAGGCGTATTTGCAACTTACTGTTTCCAGGGAAGCTGCTGAAGCTCAAACTATTGTCACCCACAAGGGGGCGTTCCGAGTCCACAGACTGCAATTTGGTATTGCAGCAGCTCCAGGCATCTTTCAGGAGGTGATGGAGAGGACTTTAAAGGGCATACCTGGTGTATGCCCTTACTTTGATGATGTCCTAATAGCTGGAAGAAATGAAGAAATTTTAGCTGAGCGTCTGGAACAGGTACTGGGGAGATTCAGGGAGGCTGGACTTAAATAAAAAAGGGAAAAGTGCTGTATTGGAGTTAAATCCACTGAATTCTTAGGATTTAGAATAGATGAAAAAGGAATTCACCCTACAGCTGAAAAAATTAAAGCAATTAAATTGGCACCTGAACCAAAAAACAAGGCTGAATTACAAGCCTTTTTAGGATTAGTCAATTTCTATCACACATTCTTGCCACATAAAGCTGCCATCGCTGAACCATTACACAGACTATTAGATAGAAAAAACCCATGGCAGTGGCAAGAAAAACATAGAGTCAGCTTTCAAACCTTAAAAGATATTCTATCTAGCCAGTCCACAGTTACTCATTTTATTGAGAACAAACCGATCTATTTAGCTTGTGATGCTTCACCTTATGGTGTGGGGGCTGACATCAGCCACATGGATTGTCAGGGCATTCAAAAGCCAATTGCATACTATTCCAGGACGCTTACCAAAGCTGAACGGAATTATGCACAAATTGATAGAGAAGCATTAGCTATTGTGGCAGGAGTAAAAAAGTTCCATGATTACCTTTATGGTAGGAACTTTACCATACTCACTGACCACAAACTGTTACTGGGACTGTTTACCACTGATAAACAGACACCCCAAATAATGTCTCCCAGGATGCTGAGGTGGTCAATTTTCCTTTCAGCATATTCATTTTCTTTGCAATATAGACCTGGTAAGGAAATGGGCCATGCGGATGCCCTTAGCAGACTGCCCCTAACTAACACCGAAGGGGACCCTGCCCCGGTAGGGCAAATTATGTCACTACATGAAATTCCTGAATGCCCCTTAACAGCTAGAGAAATAGCTGAGGCCACTAAAAAAGACCATATTCTCAATAGGATTATGACCTGGGTACTAGGGGGATGGCCAAGTAGTAACCCTGACTCCAAGTACACTCCATATTTTAGGAGAAAAGATGAACTATCATCCCATTTGGGGTGCATATTGTGGGGTAACCGTGTTGTCATTCCTGAACTTCACAGGAGTACAATTATAACTGAACTACATGAAGGTCACCCTGGGATTGTCCGAATGAAGGTATTAGCCAGAAGTCATTTGTGGTGGCCGGGGTTAGACAAGGCTATAGAAGAATGTGTTTCAGGGTGTTATCAGTGTCAGCGATCTAGGCCTGAGCAGGCACACGCACACACGCATAAGTGGGAATTGGCCAGGAATCCATGGTCTAGGATTCACATTGATTTTGCAGGGCCATTTCAAGGCCTAACCTTCCTAGTTGTGGTGGACAGCTTCTCTCGGTGGCTGGAGGTTGTGCCTGTTACTTCAATGTCATCTGGTAGAACAATACAGGTTTTAAGGGGCCTCTTTGCCACTCACGGGTTACCTGATGTGATAGTATCTGATAATGGGCCCCAATTCACCTCTGCTGAATTTCAGGGTTTCCTCAAGGCCAACTCGATTAGACATGCAACATCAGCACCCTTCCACCCTTCCACCAACGGCTTGGCTGAACACAACGTTAGAACCACCAAAGACGCCTTGAAGCGAATCATCCGTGGCGACTGGCACCAAAGACTTGCAGACTTTTTGCTGACTCAACACACAACCCCTTGCACGGCTACCGGGAAAAGCCCTGCAGAAATGAAGTGGGGCAGACGGCTAACCACTAAACTGGACCGGTTACACCCTGACAGACTACCCTCTAGTGCAGAACCGGACATTCCAAACAGGTCTTTCAAGATTGGAGACTTAGTTTGGGCCAGGAACTATGGACCGGGGGACAAATGGGTTCCAGGGGTAGTCACTGACATAATGGGGCCGTTGTCTTACACCATTGAGGGGGAAGGGAATAGAGTAAGTAAAAGACATATTGATCAACTAAGGAAGAGGGTTCCCGAAAGTGTGTCAGTCAATGGGGGTCAAATGGAACACAGGGGTGTTACTGCATCTTGGCTTAATCAAAATGACTTTCCAGATAGTGGAGGAGAAGTGGAAACTCAACCCAGTATAGCTGTAGCAACTCCACAGCATTGTCAAATTGATTGGGAGTTGTTTCCTATGGACAGGCCAGCAGTACCTGAACAACAACAACAACAACAGCCACAACAGCAATTACAATCAGTTAGTAGTGAATCTTCAGAGCCAGTAACCCAAAATTCCAGACCCATAACAATCAGCCAGTCAGTTAACAATGACGTAAGTGGCAAGTCCAATAGATACCCATCTAGGGTCCATAAGCCACCCAAATACTTGAGAGATTACGTCAACAAATAACATCAACTGGGGGGAAGGGGTGTTATGTCAGTAGCTTTATTGCAAAGAAGGTTCCTTTGAAGCGGGAAGCCTGGGTGCAATTATTGGCTAATGTTGTAACGGCGGGAAAGTCCGGGCTAGGGATTGGATACAGTTCAAACGGCTCGAGTATATAAGCCGGAGTTATTTTGACAGTTGCCAGTTGACTTATGTGTATTAATAAACCTTCTTGTTGTTAAAACCTCACTGAGTCATTCGTCTGTCTGAACCTAACAGGGAAGCTAGGTCTTCGTAAAATGTTTCCAAAATATTTGGGCCTGGTCATTTGAGAACTCTGGGTTGATTTATCTGATGATTCATTTGGTTGTTTGCATGACCATTTACATTATTCTTGTGAGTTTTCTTCCACACCAAGGTTCAAAAGCATCATGCCAGACAAATCTTATCGCATTCTTTGACCAAGTGACAAAATTAGTGGACCAGAGGAATGCTGTGGATATAATTTATTTGGACTTCAGTAAGGCATTTGATAAAGTAGATTGTTATGTATTGGGCTTAATTGTAACACCATGTGGTAAGCTGGAGCTAGCTAACGGCTCCCAGCAACTCAGACACCCTGTCTCCAGTGCTGCTATTGGCTGCCCCTAGGAGGCAATGGGTTGCTTTAAACCTATTGGCTGCTGCCTAGGGACCAGGCTATAAATTGCTGCAGGCAGCAGCTCAGTTCCTCAGTTGAGATCCTGCAAACAAATAAACATGACCATTGCTGAACTCACTCTCCTCGTCTTCATTCCTGCGCAACGAACTCACTACACAACATAGATCACAACCTACTACTTGATAAGATAGAAAAATGTGGGTTAGACAGCATCACCACCAGATGGATTCATAGCTGGCTGACCAGGTGTACTCAGCGTGTGGTCCTCAATGGAGCTGCATCTACATAGTGGGAAGTGAGTAGTGGGGTGCCCTAGGGCTGTTCTGGGGAACTCATCAAATTTGCAGATGACACCAAGCTGGCAGGAATAGCCAACACTCTAGAAGACAGGCTTAAGATACAGAAGGAACTTTTTTTCTATTAGGAGTTGATCTTTTGTTCCTCTGCTATTGGGGCGGTTTCCTTTCTGTTCAGGTGGAAAGAGATTGTTTTCAACTAGATGCTGTTGTACTGCATCAGCTACCACACCAGTTAGCAATTTGAAAGTTGTTGGTAAGCAGGTAATTGGCCTGTAGTTGCCTGGTGTTGCCCCCTTTGCTGGATTTTTCACTATTAGGTAGGTTTTCCCAGTTGTTAGCCACTTTTCAATTTTTCCTCCTTGTAGTATATTGTTGAACTTCTTGGCAATGAGTGGGTATATAACAGTTAGATGTTTCAACCAAAACCCATACAGTTCATCTTCACCTGGTGCTGACCAATTTTTGATCTTCCTTGCTCTTTTCTCTACCATTTTTGTTGTTATTACTAGTTCTTTCATTTCAACTTCTGTTTTATTTGCATCCACCTCTTTTAACTAAGCTGCATCCTTGTTGTGTTTCTTTGGGTTATCACATATCTGCTTCCAGAACTGCACTGCTTCTTCCTTGAAAGTTACTGACTGATTTCTCTATTGATGGATTGGTAGAAACATTTCTGATTGGATTGAAATTGGAGGTTCTGCTTATAATTTGCAATTTGAGTTTCGTATCTACGGATTTCCTGGCTATAGGTGTTATTTGCTGCTTTATTATTTCCAGTGCTTCCTTGATATTCCTTATTTCTAAGTGGTATTTCTTGATTAGGTATTCTTTGGTCTTCTTGTTCTTCAGCTTCTTTTCTTTCATCTGTTCTAGCTTGCTTGCATGTAATCTTAACTTGCTGATCTTATTTTCTAGTCTAACCTTCCATTTTTGTGGTGTACTGTTTGTTTGTTTTTCTTCTTTGTTGATTTTGCATCCCAGGTATTCAGTTATAACTGCAGCTGTGCTGTACATTGGTTGGTTTGTTTCTTGAAGTGAATTGGTGCTTATACTTGATATTGCAGTATTTGCATCTTTTAATGCTTGTGCTAGCTGTTTCTTTGGAACAAGCTTCAATGCAGGCAGCCTTATTCTGTTGTTTTTGTGCTGTTCTAGATGTTCAGTTATTCTTTGTTTCAATTCTTTTATTTCTTTAGTTAGAGGGCTTAGTTCTTCCTGAGAAAGAGGTGCCTGGTTTCCAAATGAGAAGAGTTGTATATCTCTGCTGTATTCCTTCTCTGCCAACTCCCCCTTGCTTGCCTCTACATTCTGAATTACATCTGGCAAGGCTTTGATTTCTTTGCCCTGGGTAAACCTTTGCAGTTCGTCCAATTCTGTTTCTGTGAATACTTTATTTCATATTATAAATTGGCGTTGATCTGCTAGTCTCTGTTCTGTTATTTCTGATTCTGGATGTTGTTCTTTCCAGAACTGGTGCATTCATTTTAGATATCCTCTTCTTGTTGGACTTGATCTGTAATAACAGATCATTATTTCTTTGTTTTCAATCACTGTGTATTTGCGACGGGTAAACACCTTTTCTTCCAATAGTTCTGCAGCTGCTGGCCCTGGTTGCTCAGCCAACAGTCCTGAGTCCTGTAACCCATTTTTCACCAGATATCCAGGAATTCCAATATCTAGTGCGGACCTTGTTAACCTGGGTGACATCCAAGCCAGTATGGCATTCTGAAATTTACGTCTCACCATATTTTTTATGGGAGAGAGGCACTCTTTGTCTGACTCCTCTGATGAGACCTGTCCAGTATGGTTGAACCTCTGGCATAGCTCTCATCTTCCTCACTGGGGGATGATGATGATGATGATGATTCTCTTACTATCCTATTTCTTCAAAATCCAACTTTTGCTTTCATGCAGGAAATATTATTGTTTGCATGATTCTATAGGGACTTTTTTGGGAGGAAAAACTATCATGTTTGCTAGTAGCCAGTGGGATCCATGAGCCATAATTTAATTTTCTTTTGAAGATATTTATATTAGAAGCTTTCACATTAATTAAGTTTATAACATAAGGGAAAAAATGTAACTTTGTTTTGTCTTGAAGTTCTTTTTGTGTTTTTGGATCATTCTGAATTTGAAAATGCTTACTTTACAAAAATCATTAAAACATCATTAGTTAAATAGGAAGCTAAAAAAGCAACAAATTAATAAAAGCAAATATATAAATATAAATAGCATTCTTGAAAAAAATACATTTTAAACATCCATATTCAATATTAATTCCTAAAACGATACAATGAAGTTTTGGAAAAAAATTTCTTAATATAATGGTGACCAAATTTTCTGAATTATTCTTTATTGTAGAGACTTATAAAGCATTGTTGTGCTGTTATCTTCATGACCAAAGTAGCTTCTTATTTTTAAGTATCTATATTCCAATAAAAGATTATAATTTTATGTTTCCAGTGTCTTACACCTTTTGAGTATCTGAGAAAGTACTTATCACACTTATTGTTTTAGCTGCATGGTGATGCACTTTGCAATATTGCTGTTCATATGGGATTATTAAAAGCCTCTTGAGAAATTTGTATGTTTGTGCCATAAATATAATCGTGCTGTCGCTATTTGATGTTAAATCCCTGTCTAAAAATCCATAACATTTTTTTCTTTTAATACCATGCCATAGCATGAACTATTTTCTACATTGTTGTAGATATTATACCTTTTGGTCTCATTTATCTCATAAATGGCAACTTTACCTAAGTGGTGAGAAATCTGGAAAGAAGAAAACACTCATAGTGTTGTGATTCAGGGTCAGCCTGTGGGTTCGGCAGTTGGGTCAGACGACTCAGAGGAGGAGGGGGGTGTTGAAGAGCTTGCTGATGAGAGCCCTCAGCCAGGCCCCTCCCACCTGGTCACGACGGAGACCCAGCTGTGTGAGCCTGACAGCGTGGATGAAGATGACCCACAGCTGGCCCTGTTCAAGGACGCCTGACGCAGGAGGCAGTCAATCAGGAGTAAACAGAGGAAGGCAATGGGGCACCTCGGAAGGAGGCAGAGAGAAGCCACGCCCTGAACTGTATAAAAGGGGAATGCGTGGGAGGGCTGGTTTGCTGAAGGCAACCTCTTGAATAGTTCCTGTTTCATAGCTCCTGTTTCATGGTTGGTGTCTTGTTTTGCTCTGTTTTATGTTAATAAATTTGGCAGGCTTAATTCCAGCCTCTTGCCATTTGTAAAGGGGTTGTCCCTGCTTTTTCTGCAGGGCCGGTAGCAGGCTGGTACAGAACACATAGAGACTCTACCTTAATCAATTTACTATAAATGAAACTGGGAAATTCTTCTTAAGAATTTCTAGGAATCTATATTAATCCCTCACAAGCACTAAACATACCTTACTGAAGTCTCTGTTGCTCTTGACTCCTTAATCTTGTCCAGTTGCATGAGGTTTGACAATACAGGTAGCAATCACAATTGAGACTGGCAACTTGATTGTTAAGCAAAGCTGTTGCTAAGCAAAACCTGCAACTGTGCTTACAATCTTACTTCAGGTTTCCTAATAGTCATTAAATGAGTACATACTAATTTGCTAACAAAAAAGTTCTTGTAAGTAATCACTCTCTCTCTCTCACACAGACACAATCTCAATTGCAGAACTAAACCCTAGAAACTTAATTAAATAGCTGGTTAAGGAGTTTATGGATTATGTAGCATTAGTGGAAAAAAGATGGTCTGTATGTCATGAAATCAGTAAAACATTGACAACTTTTGTGTAATATGGGTATATTAATATATTAAAATAAGAATACATTGATATACTAATTCTACAAGGATCATGGCAGATAAACTGAAATAAAAAAATAACAGATTAAATGATCGTCACATACTATATTTAGCCTTTTAGGAATCAAGACACAATTTATAATATTTCTACTTTTATTACCACTTAAAAGGTAAAGGTAAAGTTTCCCTCGCACAAGCGTGCTAGTTGTTTCCAACTCTAGGGGCCGGTGCTCATCTCCGTTTCAAAGCCAAAGAGCCAGCGCTTGTCCAAGGACGTCTCCGTGGTCATGTGGCCGGCATGACTAGACGCCAAAGGCTCACGGAGCGCTGTTACCTTCCCACCATAGTGGTCTCTAGTTTTCTACTTACATTTTTATATGCTTTCGAACTGCTAGGTTGGCAGAAGCTGGGACGAGTAACAGGCACTCACTCTGTTACGCAGCACTCAGGATTTGACCTACCAAACTGCCGACCTTCTGATCGACAAGCTCAGTGTCCTAACCCACTGAGCCACTGCGTCCCTCTTTTTATTACCACTTACTTATTACTAATTACTAAATTTATTGCTAATAAGTCTAATCACACTTGGCCAAATAAAGTATTCTATTCTATTCTATTCTTTAAAAACTTTCTTATTTACTGTTTTTTAAAATAATCATAATAATTATTTCCTGTCCATGTTTCTGGATTAGGTAATCATTTTTAATAAGGTGGATAAAAATTATATTCAACATGTGTCCATCTTGACTGGCACTTAAGTTGTTTTGAGAAGTAGAAATATCCATAAAAACTTGTTCTTCTAGCCCATAAGCTAATTCTTACATTTCTGGACGTTTTAGGATCACCCACTATATTGCATAACATCCAGTGGTTCCTTAAATCTCCATCCTGATCTCCAAGATTGACAGTGAACTTTAATAACCATGTTTTGTGATCACTTTTCTCTTCCATTATTTTCCATTTTCACTTGAATAGTATGCTATTCTTCTACTACAATAACAATGCTTTCTGTATAGTCTTCAGGGATTAAATTGTTTCACTTTTGCTTTTTATTCATTTTTAAATTGAATGGGTTGTTGACTCATTTCTCCTTCCATAATTCTTTGTGTGTGTGTGTGTGTGTGTGTGTGTGTGTGTGATAATAACTTACTTGCTTTCTTTGAGGCTTTTTTCAAGTCAGTGAAGGTTATTCTTAAAAAATGTGCTTTGAAATACTGCACAATGTTATATAGTGCAGTTCTATCCTTGGATTGCAACTGCTGCATGAACAGATTACTATTAAATAAATCTTTTTATGTCACTAGAATATAAAAATAGGCTGGCATAATAAATTTATAGTGGCATGAAGATACGGAAAATATAGAATAAATGTAATGGAATTTGGATGTAGGTGTTTACAGAAGGATTATGACTTAGTCAAAATTGTATGTGCATTCTTGATTAAGTCCATCTCCAAAATCCATTCTTGTAAATAAATTGGGGAAGTTGAGTTGCACTTTTAATGTGAAATTTTTGTCTGGATATTTGGATTGCTCTTTCCTTTAGGGCAGGGGTGTCAAACTCAATTTCATTGAGGGCCACATCAGCATTGCAGTTGCCCTCAAGGGGCCAGGTGAGTATGGCCAGGGTGGGCGTGGCCTACTGGGTGGGCGTGGCTAGAATGTGTATGGCCTACTGGGTGGGCGTGGCCAGCTCTACATTGTTCACATCAAGGGTACCTATGGGGGCCTGGGCAGGAGTGGGACAGATCTGAGGGTCTCTGACAGAAGGAGGATCTCTGGGCCAGGGCCAAGGCAGTGGGGGCCGTTCCCTCACTGTTTCCAGGATGGCTTCGCAGGCCACATGAAACCACTTTGCAGGCCGGATCCGGCCCCGGGCCTTGTGTTTGACATGTCTGCTTTAGGGATATAATTAAAAATTAACTCCAACACTGGAAGTTTTTAAAGAGACTGGACAGCAATTTATCCGAAATGGTATAGGATTTCATGCCTGAGCAGGAGGTTGGATTAGATGACCTCCAAGGTCCCTTCTAACTAATAATAATAATAATAATAATAATAATAATAATAATAATAATAATAATAATAATAATTTATTGGTAGGGATTCTACACAACTCAAATGTCCTACATAGACTGTATAATGGACATTTTTTTTATCTACACAAAGAATTTTATTTGATGAACCTTTCACTTGTATATCTATAGAGCTTTACATTACTGGTCTTGATATATATATATACAAGCAACAGCTATGCCCTTTGTGGAGTGGGCTTTGCATACTGATGATCAGTACCTCTCATGATATGGTAAATTACTAGCTCTTGAATTACTTGGAATTCTGGTAATCCTAATTTGGTATTGGGACAATTCTCTAAAAATATGTTGTATTGCAACAGAAGTAATATTACTTCACATTAATTTTTGCAAGTTTATTATGCCATTAGTAATATTCGTCCTAATATTTCATTGTATGTTAATTTATTCCTTGCCTTATTGTCAACTTGTTTTTAATGCCGTGACACATTTAGAATAACAGAATAGAAGAGAATAACAGAGTTGGAAGGGACCTTGGAGGTCTTCTAGTCCAACCCTCTGCTTAGGCAGTCCTTGATTTACACCATTCGTTTAATGACTGTTCAAAGTTACAATGGCACTGAAAAAAGTGACTTATGACCGTTTTTCACACTTATGACCACTGCAGCATTCCGATGGTCATGTGATCAAAATCTGGGCACTTGGCAACTGGCACATACAGGTAGACTTCAGTTCATTACAACAGTTCATTTAGTGACTATTCAAAGTTACATCACTGAAAGAAGTGACTTATGACTGTTTTTCACATGACTATTGCAGCATCCCCATAGTCATGTTTACCAAAATTCAGATGCTTGGCAACTGACTCACATCCATGACCGTTATAGTGTCCAGGACTCATGTGATCACCTCTTGCAATCTCCTGACAAGTCAATGGTGAAATCAGTTTCACTTCATTTACTATTTACTAATTTACCGACTGCAGTGATTCACTTAATTGTGGCAAGAAAAGTCGTAAAATGGGGCAAAACACACTTAACAAATGTTTCACTTAGCAACAGAAATTCTGGGTTCAACTGTGGTCGTATGTTGAAGACTACCTGTATTTATGAGAGTTTAAGGGTCCCGGAGTCATGTGATCACCTTTTGTGACCTTCTGACAGTGAGAACAATTATCCAGTGGAACAACCTGCCTCCAGAAGTTCTGATTGCTCCAACACTGGAAGTTTTTAAAGAAGAGACTGGACAGCCAGGGGAGCAGACAGATTCACTTAACAACCATGTTATAAACCTAACAACTGCAGTGGCCCACTTAACAACTGGGGCAAGAAGGGTGGTAAAATGAGGCAAAACTCACTTAACTGTCTTGCTTAGCAACGGAAAATTTGGGCTCAATTGTGGTCATAAGTTGAGGATTACCTTTCTAAGGGGATAATGTACCACTTGCCTGCATTATTCCAAAAAGACGAAGATAAATTTTCACGTCTCAAAATACCCTTCAATCTCCCTTTCCATTCCTATCCTCTTCAAATGTACCCCCATATGTTATTGCAGCTTTCTGTGCCTCTCCAACATCTCCGGTAATAGTCCTGTTTCTATCCAGTGACACGTCACAGAACAAGTTCAGACCAGAGAAGGCCAATTCGAGTTATGAAGGGCAACATCTTTTTCCATCACAAGCCACAAGGCCCGGTTGTGTTTTCTATTCAGAAATAAGGTCTGCAATGTTCAATGGGATTACTGAAGCTGCCCCCTCCAAGGTGAATCCCTAAAGCCAGCAGTCTGTTTGCACAAGTGCCTCCACCTATGAGTAATACGCTGCAGGAGTAGTTGACCATACCCATGGTGGAGCGTTACTAAAGCAGCTTGAATAAGTCACCAATGGTTCACTTATTACAGCAGTATTGTTGTAATACTGGTGCGCCAATTGCGACCCTATCTGGACCGAGATGCCCTACGCACAGTCACCCATGCGCTCGTGACCTCCCGGTTAGACTACTGAAATGCTCTCTACATGGGGCTGCCCTTGAGGACCACTCGGAGGCTTCAGCTGGTGCAGAATGCAGCCACGCGAGTTGTGATGGGGGTTTCCCGATACTCCCATGTAACACCTCTACTCCGCGAGCTGCATTGGCTTCTGGTTGCCCTCCGGGTGAGATTCAAGGTGCTGGTTACGACCTATAAAGCCCTAAATGGCATGGGTCCGGGTTACTTATGGGAGCATCTGCTGCCGGCATCAAGAGTTGGAGTAGATTATCATGGTGGACTTATTCAGTCTATTCTATGATTCTACCCAATCTGCAACCAGGGACTAACTTCCTGACAAACCAGCCCTCCAATGCTTCAAGCATGGAGAAATGGGACATTTCAAGAAAGACTTGAAGGGAAGGTCTGAGATAACAAAATTTAGTCTAAAACTCATGGGTCAGAAAAAACCCACTACCAATAAAGACTTGTATTTAGAATTAATACATATGAAGTGAATAGATGTATCATAGATACATATCCAGCTGTGGCTTGAGGGAATTCTGGAGCTCCAATGTAGAACCAGGGATTTTGAAAAGTAAATTAAATAGCTCTAGAAAAAATTGCTAACAAAAACTCCTTATAGGAGTTGATAAAATACTGTTAGAAGTGTTTTGAAGCACTACTTATAGTTTGTAAGCAGTTATGGAAAATAGTGTTGACCAAACAACTGGAACAGACTAATTTATATAGTTCAAGAGTCAAAGGCACTTCTAAAGAATGCTCAACTACTAAATAATTGCACATATATAAACAATATATGGAATAAGAACCATTAGCAATAAAAGATTTCAGAGAAAGCAGAGGTACCCATGATCACATTGCAAATTTCCACAGGGTAATGGTAAAAATAGTACATTTTAAAAAGGTAAAAGAGGATTTAAAATATATTTATTTTTGCTGTATTGATTACACTAAAAAATTTAATTGCAGGAGTTGCAGTCTATAATGTATTGTAAATTATCCTTTAAAACAGATGTTATCAGACTACAGCACTTCATCTATATGTATGTTGATTAGGAAGCAATAGAACAGAACATGGAACAATAATTTAAGATTGTGATGAAGTGTGTTGAAGTAATCTTATTGAAGGTCAAAGTAGAAGTTACAAAAGATGCTCTTAAAGCTCAGTATTTTTAAAATAGGGTCATGCCAACTGTTGAGAGTTAGTTGGTGTAATGCTTAAACTCAGAGACCATGAGTTCTAGTCCTGCCTTAGGCAGAAATCTAGGTGGGTGATTGGGTCAATCATTCTCTCTCAGACCTAAAACATCAAACCAATTCCCAAAATGATACCAAGAAAACTGAAAGAACATGTCCAGGCAGTTTTTAAGACTGACTTGAAGGCAAACAAAGTTAGCTATTATTACCAATCCAGAACAAATACGGTACATGAAGAAGTAATGGAAGAAAGAGATGACTTTATCTTCCTGGGCTCAAACATTGCTGCAATGGAGACTATAACCATGAAACAGAGTGACATCTACTTTTTGGAGAGAAAGACCATTAGAAATCTACTCAAAAAACATACTGAGAGCAATGATTTCTAAAGATATGGTCTTTCCGGTTATAAACCTGAAATCTGAAAAAAATACACATTGATGCCTTTGTAGTGATGCTGGGGAAAACTGCTGAGAGGATTTTTTTTCCAATAGCATGGTGAATAAATCACTCATTAGAATGATTAGATTACAATATAGAATAAAATAGAATGGAATAGAATAATAACTTTATTGTCACAATGTACACTAATCAGCATACATTAAAATGAAATTTCATTACACACATATATAAGCTGATAGTGAAACTAAGGCTTTTTTATTCATATTACAGAAGCAAGAATTTTTGGAGTAGACTCTGATGTGTGGAAAAATTAAAGGCAATTTAGAGATGCTGCAGTTGTAATTTGTACATTATTTTAATTTTCATTGGGAAAGAAACCCAGATTTAAACATGTCAGCTTATGAACTGGAGAATGTGATAGAGATGCCTGATATTATAAAAAAATAAATTACTTGCTTAGTATTAGCAGTCAGTGTGGAACTAAAATGTTATCACCACATACATGGGGCCTAAGACCTTAATTTAAATACAACTCCTAGGGTTTATAGTGTTGTAACTGATGTCCTGTGAAAGGGAACCATACCCGATTCTAGAATTTTATTATTTACTGAAGGTTTTCCAAACTCAGGATATTATATTTAGTACACCTGTGACTTAGCTTTGAGATTCTTCTATTTTAATCAATGCTGAAAGCATATTACTGCAGAGGTCCCCAACCTTTTGGGCACCATGGACCGGTTCTGAGAAAGGTTTTTCCATGGACAGGATTGTGCGAGGTTTTGTGTGCTGTCTGCATCCCACAGATGGGGTTTTGCTGGTTTGTGCAGACCAGTTGCTGGCATGCCGCAGCCCGGTACTGGTCCATGGACCAGAGGTTGGGAACCCCTGTATTATTGGACTTGCTGCATTTTTAGTTGGAAAATAAATCTATCCCTCCTGTATTGAGCAGAAATAGAAAATACATGTCCTTCGATGAACAAACTGCTATTCTGAGGATTGCACAATGTGGTCACATTCTTACACAAGTCTTACAACAAAACAAAAATGAGGAAGCAGCCTATTCGCCTCTTGAAATACACCTGCAGGGAGTCCAGGATCGTTATTTACATGTTCAGAAATGTCACTTTGGAAAACATTCCCCAAGTGATTGCGAAATAGGAACTGCAACATATTACAGCTTGGCGGTGGGGGGGGGGGAGTTGTCCCCAACTTCAACTCCAAACGCGGTGCAAAACTACGGCCGCCGTGTCTCTGCTTTCCAAACGGCCAGAATGAGCGTGCGCGCGTTAAGTACAGCAGCTTCCTCCTTCCACCGTGTAAAAAAAAAGTCCCCCCTCCCCCTTTCCCCGGATGTCTCAGAATCAGTTCGCGGTTCATGCAAGGCCGCTCTCTCGGAAGTTGGGCCCCGAGATCCCGGCGGTGGCGGCTCCACCGCCGTTTCCAGCCGCTCCGGCAGGACAAAGCTCGGCGAGAACGAGACGCGAATCCTGCCGCGAGCGAAACAGGCAGGCAGGCAGGCCTCGTTTCCCAACGGAGCCCCGACGGGAGCGAGTCTTCGGTCGGGGAAGCAGTTCTTAGGCCAGCCTCCCGCGCCTGCCTTCCCGCTTGTCCCGTAGCCGCTGCCGGGCGGCGGCGGCGGGGTCACGACGGCAGTGGTGGGGTCAGAGGGTAAAGGTCGCTCCCCCAGCATCCTCCGTGCGGGGTGCTCAGCCATCTTGGATCCTCGGGACAAGAAAATTCATGCGGTGAGTTCGGCCCTATTATTCTTCCCCCGCTACCACCTCCTCTGCCGCGGCCCAACTACGAATCTGTCCGGGAATCCGCGGTCGGTCGGGGAAGGGCTTCGGTGGGGTCCGGTGCGGTTTGGGCTCCTTGCGGTCTCTCTCATCCCCTCGGTTTCCGTTTGCTTTTGTCTCTGTGAGGGAGCGGGGGGGGGAAGAGATGTGTGAGGGGAAATAGGAGGGGGAGGAACACGTCGCGGCGGTGGCGCGACGCTTAGCAGGGGAGTGCAGGAGCCCCGAGGCCCAGCCCGCTTGCGTCCTCCCGCTTTTCCTTCCTCGGCGCTCGGAGCAAGGGGGGAGGCCCCGCCGCGGAAGGCAGCACAGGGGAGCCGCGCTCTTCGGGCTGTGGTCCCGCTTTGGCTGCTGCTCCGGCCCCCCCAGCTGCGTTTCCCGCCACAAGCCGCCTCTCGTCTGCATCGCTTGCGGAGGCAGCAGCGCTCGGCCTACTTGTATCTCGCCTTGCCCTTTATGCCTCCGGGGTGCGAGCGCCGTGCGGGGTCCGCGTCGGGGCATCGCGTTCCCCCTGATGCCTGAAACTCGGGGTAAGAAACAGATAATGCAGAATCTTATGTGAGTTTGTGTGTGTGGTGTGTGTGTGTGGCGTGTGCGTGAGAGAGAGAAAGAGAGAGAGAGAGAGAGAGAGAGAGAGTTGGCTCGTAGGTGGACTATTACTTTCAGGGCCTGCTTTCCCGGTGAAGAAGGCCCCGTAACTCGTTGCCCTTAGACCCTGTTGCCTCAAGAACTTCGTCGGACAGCTGTAAAAAAATCTCTTTCCGGCCCAGCGATGTTTGCAGGACAACTTCTAGTTAATCGGTTTCGCTTTTTTTTTTAAATTCGGGACGAGGTGTTGAAGGTCTTGTTTTGGTTTGAAAGCGTTCGTTCTGCAATAAGCACTGCAGCTCCTCGGTGATAAGCTGATACTGGAGTATGCTTAAATGGGCAAATTTAATATATTTTCTCGCTTGCTGCAAAATGCAAGGCGATCCTTTGTTTGCATTGTTGTTGCATATAGGGACGTGATCAGACTTGTCACATTTTAGGGAACAGGAGTTAGGTTTTGGTGAGACAGATTGTTCAGTGCATCCTCTCAGGTTAAAACGTGATGTAATCATTTTCTTATGTGGCAGGTAAGTAAAGGTTAATACCCTGTATATAACAGAAATTTACTCTCTACATTGCAGTTCTATGAACAACTGAAAGTATTACTGTATTTTATACGAGCTTCATCCACTCTTTCCCTGCTTTTTAAATAATAAGGTGCCTTTTAAAATTAAAATTAGCATGTGTCATGTAGTGTTCTTGGTATCAGTTTTTGCCTCTTAAACTCTTGGAAAGTTTTCAAGAGTGTCAAAATATCCTACCTAGACAACTGATTACTTTAATGCCGTGCACATTTTTTTTTTTGCTTTTGGGGGAAGACACTATTGTTGCAAATGAAGAAGTGCATTGCAGTTCACAAAACCTTGTAACCTGTAACCTGTAAATGTAAAGTGTAGAATTCTGAAGTGCCTGTAGGAGCTTGCTGTATTCTTAACAGCAATTTGATTTATTGTTTAATTTCCAGGAAGTGTGAGGTGTAAGTAAAATACTATATGAATTGCTTTATGGTTTGTAAATATTTAGCAAAGCATTTGTAAGGAATGTAGTTATCTCTTCTTTAGTTGCTCAAACTCTCCCCTCCCCCCAATAGCTAAACCACAAACAGGGTTTCCCTGTCAAACTGAAAAACTGATTAAAAATCACAACGCCAGTTTTTAAAACTTTGTTCAGTTCTGGTACTATGTAGTGGATTTGGGAATGATGGTAGATAATTTGGAATCTATTTTTTAATCTTTGAACATACAGCTTGAGAAAATCTATTTTTAGGACAGGTACAGAGGCTCTGTGGTTACTGTTTTTCAGCTGTAAGGTATAAGGGTTTTCAGAATCTGAACTAAACAGTTAAGCACCCTTCCTTAGACTTCTAATAGTTTAAAAGCAGTTTAGTGTAGCTGTTAATGTACTAGACAAGAAAATGAGAAAATGGGAGTCCAATCCTGCCTTAGGCATGGAACCTGGCTGGGTGACTTTGAGCACTGTTTCTCAAATCAATTCATCTCACATAGTTGTGAGGAAAATGGAAAGGAGGATTGTAGATTCTGCCTTGAGTTGAACAAAATAAAGCCAGGATGGAAATCTAACCAATCTTTATTAATTGTATAGCTTCAATGGCAGTTCAGCAATATTTATATTTCTTACATATCTGTAATAAGAATTACTGTTTACATGGATGAAGATATAATTAAATAAGAATTTTAAAATATGTAAAGCTCATAATTTTAAACAACACATGAAAAACTATCAACATAACATTGCAGAAAATTATTAGTGAATATCAACTATTGATTAGGCTGTTCTTACATTTTAAAATTTTTATACTGTAAACATAGATTTTTCTTTGAGGCTTTTCTGTAGATTGAGTACATGGTTTTTTTCCCACCAAGTTTTACCTTGAAGAATCTATAGTCAGAATTCATTATCTTTCTGCTTACTGTGATACTGGAGTGCAATGTATATTGTCTGTTACTGTGTGCGACATTTTATAAAATTAAGTCTGTTGGAAATATGAGGAATGGTTTAATACTGTAGAAAAATTGATTAGTATTTTAAATGTTTTGTGTTAATACTGATAGAACACTCAAATCATTAAGTTTTTTGTTAAATATAGGCTCGTGCTAAGACATAATGTATAGTAGATTGTTTTTGGTTTTCTGTGTTATTTATTCAATTATCTAATTTATACAACTGCCCATCTCACAAACGAGACTGGCCAGTGTACAACAAAACAAATATGTTAATAATAATAAAGCCCCTTCACTAGTTTATCAGTAAGTCCCCTGGTGTCCCAGATCTGCTAACATAACCATCTTTGGAGATCTTTAGAAGCTCAGGAGAGATGGGACCATTATCACTCCAGGGTGAGAAGATTCCACAACATGGACCGCTGTTATGTGTAAACTATACTTTTTCTTTGTATGTTGCTTGAATCTAGCCAGTTGTGATTAATTTGACAAATTGTAACTTAAGTGTGATAAGTGGTCCAACATAAAAAGTGTGTTGCGTAATATGTTGCTGAAATAAAAACTACTACTCTCATTTGTACCCATTTGTAATATGGCTTTCAGTGTCAGTGTCCCTCTAAATGTTAATGTAACTTTGAGACACCAAATAGTTGTTTCCCCTGCAATAGGGTTTGAAGATGCAGTTAGTATAACTGACTTTATTTGAACTGTTCAGATACATATTTTTATTTTTTTAATGAAACTTGAATATATTAACTAACTCACATACCATGGTACTCTGATTTGTTTTAGCCATGCATATTGCAGGTTGTGAATCTAAGCAGTAAGAGGTTTACTTAATGAAACACAACATAAATGCATTTCTCTGTGCATTCCTCTATTATATTGACATTTAACTATTGAATATTGAATATTACAAACAAATTAACATGACTTGGTTTGTTTGGCATATGAAGCGCTTTTTTGTTTCATTTTTCTGTTTGCAAATAATGAGCAAAGAGTATGGACTTATTCACACCACAGCTTGTTAAAGCAGGATTCTGTGATATTTTGATAAATTCCTCACAATATTTTCTAAAATTCCTATTGTATTTTTTTCTTTTTTAAAAAACGATTTAAGGCAGTTTAGTATCTAATAACTATTATTTCTAATACATAGATTGCTACATTCTGTAAACAACATGTTTACAATCAGTACAGTTATGTGTACTGTATATGCATTGGGCACTCCTACTATGTGGTTTATATACAATTTTTAATGTGGCTCAAATTTTGTAAATATAAGTTGGAAACAGTACATGTTCTCCAGATTCTCAGGCATTCTGACGTGCTTAGGATGTTCTACAATACATTTGATGTGATAGAGATAATTTTGAGTATTAAAACAGATAAGGCTATTTGAATATTGGGATTAAAAAATTGGGAAATATCAAAATTTAACATAATTAAAGAAGAATATCTTGATTTTTTAAATTGCTTCTCTCTTAGTTGCATTTGCCAGAGTGCGTTAACTGATCAAGTATATTGCATTTTTTGAGTTTTAAAGAATTAGTACAATCCTATATAGGTGGTTAAATGGAACTTAGTTTCAAGTAATTCAGTCTAGGATTGTAGTCTGAGGTACTGGTTAACAAATCTTACAACATTTACTTTATTGATGAGTTTCTGAAGAAATATTAAACTTCATGATTAGGTATTGTGTGCTGATTCTAGATTTGCAGGTAGTTGAAAAATATGTGAATTGATGTTTGCACATAATCAGGTGCATATGTAGTTTCCCTATCTAAAAGATTAATATTGAAAACTTTTATCTACATGTTAATAATCTAGTTTACAAAGCTCTGGCAGATCCTGTGGTAACTACAGTATACACGTATCCTGCTTTTATACTTCAAATCTCCCTTTTTACTTATTAAAATATTCATATTTTATCTGGTAATATTTCAATACTAAAAATCAGTATTTTTCAGAAAGCTAACCTAAAATTAAGCACAGCTACATTTTAAAAAAAGAGGAAATGTATCTTTAAGTTTATTCACTCTTTTTAAAAAAATACTGTAAATCTGGGCATTTTATTTAAATTGTTTGATTTAGTTTATTAAAGTTTATTATACTTTCTACAGGAATTGTTTGAAAGGTGGCCATTATGAAGGGATGTCCTTTCTGAACTAAAAAAAATAATATTGTAGGGGCTGCATACTATTTGATGAGAACTTTTTTCAGTAGGTTAAATGATTGCCTTATCTTGGCTGGGAGATTAGTTGCCACAGGACACCATCAGCCTAGCCCTTTTTTCACTTCCTTTGATTTGAAGTAATCACTAGGAAGAAGCTTGTGTGTGTGTGTGTGTGTATGTGTGTATAACCATTTGCTGATCAAGTCATTGTAAATTATAGAAAAGCAGCTAGTAAAGATAGCTGACAACCCTGCTTATATCCAAGAAAGTACCGTTTCCCAAAAAGTATAGCCTACCCCAAAAATAAGCCCTAGCTTGATTTTTGGGATGGGCCTAATATAAGCCCTACCCCAAAAATAAGCCCTACTTTTGGGGTGAGGCACACAACAAAAATCAAGCTAGGGTGGGGGGGTGGATCTGCCCCACGTGCCCCACACCCACTTACCTCACAGCCAGGCCTCTTGCTGTCCACTTCTTCTGCAGCCAGGCCTGCATTTCTCAGTCACAGGCCTTTCCGGAAGGCCTCTGCAGCCAAGAACCAAGCTATGGAAGGCTGCAGTGGCATTCCAGAAAGCCTGACTCTGAAATGCGGGCCGGAATGCAGCTGCTCCTTCGGCTGCAGAAGAAGTGGGCTGGCTGGGCAGGGCGGTCGGTGCCGGAGATGAGTATAAAAGACCCCCCCCTGAAAATAAGACCTAGTGCCTCTTTTGGAGGCAAAAAAAAAGACCCTGTCTTACTTTTGGGGAAACATGGTATATAACAGCGATGGCGAACCTTTTAGAGACCGAATGCCCACACCACAACCCAAAACCCACTTATTTATCGGAAAGTGCCAGGGCCGCATAAGCATTGTGGTGCCCTCAGGGGGAGCATGGGGGCTTGGCCCACTGGGTGGGTGTGGCTACAGTTGTCACGGCAGACTGGATGGGCGTGGCTGGGGTGGGCATGGCCACCTCGATGATGCTCATGGGGGGGACGCCTGTGGGGGCTGGGCAGGGTTGGGGGAGATCCAGGGGCTCTCTGGTGGGTGGGGTGGTGGGCAGGAGGCCCAGCATAGATGGGGGGAGGCATGCAATCCTAGCCGGGACTGGGGGCCCATGGCGCCAATGAGGATCCGGCCTTCCCTGCTTGCGGTGGCCTTTGGCTTCCTAGGTGTGGGCGTGCTCTACCGCCTCTACTTGGGCTTGCCAGCCGGCCGCTTTTTCTCCTTTGTGCTGGGTGGGGCTGCCGCTCTGGGCGGCAGCCCAATGGACCTGCACAAGCTGCTGGCAGCAACGGCACGCATGCCCACAGAGAGGGCTCTGAGTGCCACCTCTGGCACACGTGCCATAGGTTCGCCACCACTGGTATATGAAGCACAACACAGATTTGGTGCTGTAGATTTTACTGTAAATCATCCAAAGAGTGCTGTTGCATTTTTACGTGCTTTCGAACTGCTAGGTTGGCAGAAGCTGGGACAAGTAACAGCCGCTCACTCTGTTACGCGGCACTTGGGATTCGACCCGTCAAACTGCCGTCCTTCTGATCAACAGGCTGAGCATCCTAACCCACTGAGCCACCGTGTCCCTCCTTGAAACTATAGTTGAAAATATAATGTTTCATCTATAGAAACAAGTACATTTTCCAAGAAAGTAAATACTATCTCTATTAAGGATTTCTCAGTAAATATTTGAAATATGAGAATAAGAAGGGAAGCATTCTCATTTTTTATTTGAGGCCCAAAGTGCAAAAAATAAAAGAAAAAACTTCTGAAGAGTAAAATACTTAGTGGCTTTTAAAATTACATAACTTTTATATATTTTTTTCTTTGAAGATTTAGATCTAAAGCAGAAATGGTACCCAAATGCTATAGTAATTCTGTCACTGGATCTATTAAATAACATTTGTAAAAGTTGGAAAAAAGTAATTAATAAAATTGCCAATTATAAACATGTTTAGATTCTACAAGTGCAATCTGGAAATCTGCCAAACGTTCAGTAATGTGATAAAGCACGTGTAGCAGAATCTCTTCTTGCTTTTCATTTTTTAGGTACTTATATCTTTTTCATCTAATGGAGGAATTCAAAGATAAAATTTATATGATCAAAAGATTAAAAAATCATGCAGGAAACTTTCTGAAGGTGATTCTTAGCAGAAATTTAAAATTGAAAATGTATTACTCATTAAATCTGACCAGACTAGAAATTTTTATTTACGTTTATTTATTTAGTTTTTAATAAGTAAATTTTGCTTGCTGGAATGAAGTGGTATAATAATAAAGTCAGCTAATTTTACATATAATTATTGGGGTAGTTGAATTAAATGAAAATCCATTTAATAATAATACAAATTGTAAATGAATATCTGAATTTCCTCCTTTTATGTTTGACTGCCTCATCACCTCTAATAAAATTTTTCTTTATGTTACATTCCCAATAACATCAAATTTAATTTCCTTGTCTTTCTCATTTCCGTGTGTAACAGAACACCCGCATCTATCAGTTCTGGTCTTGAGCAGATTTCTTCATTTGGTTCTATTTGATAATCTCTCTTCTTCAGTGAAATTTAAATAGATAGGGAAATAGTATTTTAGTGTGCAGTTATTAAGAATCTTCTAATTTTGCTGTTTTGTCATCTTAATGTACAGAAAGAATGGAAAAAGGCTATAAAATAATAAAAGCATGTTACCTACAGGAAGTCAGTTTAGTATTTTAACACTTTATTAAACTGTGACCACACAAAATAATATTGATTGGTCTTGTATTACATTGATAGACAACTAATTCATAAAAAATAAAATGAACACGCACCAGAGATTCAGGATGTAAACCTGGGATTGCAAATTATTTTTCCAACATTGAAGAGTAATCATGTTTCTGTGCTTTATAAGCCAGTAATTATTCATATGGTAAAGTTTTTAATACCGTGTTTCCCGAAAATAAAACCGGGTCTTATATTAATTTTTGTTCCAAAATATGTATTAGGGCTTATTTTCCAGTTAGGGCTTATATTCGGGGAAACACGGTATATAATTTAAATATACTTTCATTTATTTAAACTGTATCAATCACTTTAAGACCATATTAACAAATTTTAATCAAATTTCAAATCAGAATAGGGTCATTATAAGACAAGCCCATATTATGAGAAAGTGCTTCCTTAACCATTTTATACTTTTGCATAATGAAATTAATCAGTCCTTTTAAAACATTTTCTGATATGGCTAATCAATGAAAAAATAGTTGAATTAGACTCCTCTCTAGTTCATAAAGAACATTTTTAATAATTTAAAGGTATTTAGCCATAGATTTGTTAATATGTATATTCTAACTCTTTATTAAGGATTACCTGCAAATAATACATGTAGTTTTCAGTTTATGATTGGTGACTTAAAAACCATTCAAAGTTACAATGGACTTGGAAGTTAAGACTGCTGCCCTACTGCCACAGTCACATGATCACATTTCAAGTGCTTGGCAACTGATGACTGATTGTAATGCTCTGGTCATGTGACTGAATTTTGTGATGTTTGCTGTTTTCTGGCAGAACATGCCATTAGATAAGCTGGATTTGGACTTTCAGCCATGATTCTCTTAATGACTATGGTGACTTGCTTAACAAGCATTATAAAATGGTCATAAAATCAAGTCAGCTCAAGGGGTCTCTTGACTTATGAGCAAAATTCCAGGTTCAATTGTTAATTGTCAGTTATTATCTATACATACAATCACCGTATTCTTCAGAATCATACTAATAATAATTTTAAATTTTGCTACTGCATTAAGACCAAATTGTGAAATCAAGGTATGATAAATTCAATAATTAAGATCTGGTTTAAAATTTTATGCAATCCAAATTCCTCTTGTAATAAATCATATGGTTAACCAATAATGGTAATAAGCTCATAATACAGATTTATATGGTTAATTATCCTGGACTTTCTTCTCCCCAGTGCTGTTTTCAGGCTCTGGCTGTCCCAAGGGATAGTTTTATCTTGTGAGCAAAGGTCAAAATTACACTTCTGTCCCAATAGCTGCTAAATGTACCTTGTAGCCTTTTATGTACAGTAGAAATCCAATACTGTAGAGTTGTGACTAAATGTAGAGCCAAGACCCTCCCATGTTGTCAAAGGGGATGCATAATAACTTTGTAATTATTCTTTTTTTTTAACCTGATCAGTTATCTTCCATAAAGAGATAGAAAACAGCATTCTAAACTGCTTTATAGAATTTTGTTCCCATTTATCTAGAGAGAAAAAGACTATAATGTTTTTGCAACACAAGAGAATCTTACTTTACTTTCTAAGGTAGGCATGTCAAACTGCCGGCCCACGGGCTGGATGCATCATACTGAAACTGCACCCACCCCATTGCCGGCAATGGGTGGAAAAGTTGCGATACGTCGTGCGACGTCATGTGACGTTGCGAGTTTGACATGCCTGTTCTAAGGTAATGCTGATGTGCCTTTTTTTCTCACTCAGACTTTTTGAACCCACCTTTGCTCAAAAACAAGGTCCAAACTATGACTGCACATGTAACCTAAGGCAACCCCATGGTTGGCATGGACGACATGAACCCACTACTGAAGCAAATCCTGGAGGCTGGGATATGAAAATTGAAGTAATCCAATATGAATAATCTTCAAGGGCAGCCACATGTGGAACAAATTATAATAGTCCAGCTGTGAGTTGACAAGGACATAAGTGACCATGTCAAACCTGGCCCATAAAATGTAATTGTGCAAAGGCTCTCCACAAGTTAGCTGAGTCCAGGAGAACCCCCAGGATTGTGACTCCTCCATCAAGAGTGGAAGTATTTCCAGCTCTGTCCATTTTGTTAGGTTTTAGCTAGAATATATTTTCCAACACCCAGGTTCTGATCGTCCCCAAACAACAGATCAGGGCCATTGTTGCAATACTGTTTGGCTTAAGGTGGGAATATATAATTGAGTATCATCTGTATACTGATGATATTTCACCTCATGCTAATGGACCTCTCCAGGCAGCTTCATGTAAGTATTTGTACAGCAAGAAAAGTGCCAAACCATGTGTTTGTAAAAGAGCATTATAAAATTGGCATTTTTATTTTCTGTAACATTTCTACTAATCCTAATCATAGGATTTCTCCCCCCCCCAGTAACATATTGATTTACGTTAAACTTTATGTTTTGTATTTATTTCTTGTAATTTGTTTCAGAGGAATATAAAAGTTTTACAACCTGTCAGCAAAATCAATTAAATGTCAATTCTAAATTCTTTTAAAATAACATACCTTGTTTAGTTTGATTATATGACCTTGTTCAGATCATATAGCAACTAGAGATAACTCAGAACATTCCCCCTAAATACTTATTACAGTGTCTTAAATATAATTCCACCCTGTTTTGATGTCCTAATATTCTTACCATACTATAACTGTATTACATAATGCTAGTCTATGTCACATTATTTACAGCACTATGATTTTCTCTGAAGCTAAGATGACAACAGAGATGAAAACAATAAAATGCTCCATTTTAAGCTTGCTTGTGGACCTCATGTTCATGGCCAGTTCCTAAAATTAGTTTAGTTTAGTTTAGCCCTAACAAGCAGGCATATACATAGAATGAAGGCTACTGCTAAGCTTGTAAGCCGCCCTGAGTCTTCGGAGAAGGGCGGGATATAAATGGAATTAAAATAAATAAAATAAATAAATAATAATTCCAAAAACTGTTTGGAGATTCACTTAAAAATGTTCCTCAAGAATTAGTTATTAGGTGACTTATTAATTATATTAGAACAAGGTAACTTATTCTAGATTATTTTACAATTTAAAGAAAATGAAACTTCTTGAATCTTAAATTTATTATATGCAGTTGTATATGCAATTATTTAGAGGATAGGAAGGCCTGGAGGAACATTGTCCATAGGGTCGCGATTGGTCGGACACGACTTCGCAACTAACAACAACAAAAATGCAATTATTATTACTATTATTATTATTATTACATTTTTTTATTGAAAAAAATCCCCTCTCCCTCCCCTCCCCCTCCCTCTCCCCCCTCCCCCCCTCCCCCCCGACTTCCCAGAGCTAAATACAAGGTATATATATAAAAAAAACAATCATAAACAACCATATACTAAAAACCATAAACTCTAAAATCCATCACTCTCTAGCTTATATAGGATAAAACAAACCTTAGTAATATTAAATATATAGAGAGAAGCTAAAATAGAAAAAGAAAAAAAAGAAAGAAGACTTATTCAAATGCTACATGAAACTTCTTAACCCTATACTTGTTCTGGATAAACTCAATCCATTTTCTCCATTCCATAATATAACGTTCTTGCGAGTGATCTTTCAAATAAGCCGAAATCTTCGCCATTTCTGCCAGGTCGGAGACCTTTAAAGTCCACTCTTCTATGGTCGGCAGTTCCTCTTTCTTCCAATACTGACCTATCAAAAGTCTTGCTGCCGTAATTAAATTTAACATCAATTTAGTGTCCACAACCGTAGCATCCGTAATTATTCCCAACAAGAAAAGTTGCGGACAAAACTTTATCCTTTGCTTAAAAATCTTCTGCATATTCCACCAAATTTTTATCCAGAAAACCTTGATCTTTTTACAAGTCCACCATACATGAAAATATGTTGCATCTTCATCACCACATCTCCAGCATTTTGGCTGATAATTCGGATACATACTTGCAAGCTTTTTAGGATCTAGATGCCATCTATAAAACATTTTATAAAAGTTCTCTCTTAAATTTTGAGCTTGTGTAAATTTTACGTTCCTCACCCAAATCTTTTCCCACGTGTCCATTGTGATAACTTCCTGGATATTTTGGGCCCATTTTATCATACAATCCTTAACAAGTTCTGTTTCTGAATCAATCTCTATCAATGCAAGATATATTCGTTTAATATGTGCTGGTCCCTGATTTCTAATTTGCTTTATCAGATTTTCATCAGTCATTGTGAAACCATTTTTCTGATCTTCTTTCCACCTGGCCCGTAGCTGAGTATATTGAAACCAATTTTGAACAATCTT
Organism: Vipera ursinii; assembly: GCF_947247035.1. Classification (NCBI taxonomy): domain Eukaryota; kingdom Metazoa; phylum Chordata; class Lepidosauria; order Squamata; family Viperidae; genus Vipera; species Vipera ursinii. The sequence goes on from NC_139515.1 coordinate 44,333,540, forward strand.
CTCGTCCCGCAAGAGACTATATGGCTTCAAACACCAAACATTTCTTTCCAAGCTTAGGATCTCCTTGTACGTAGTCACATCATGTTTGAAACCAGCATGTATATTTTCTATTGCATGTTTTGGAATTGCCCACAATGGTATCTTACAATCTAACTTATGTCTGTACTTCTTCCAAACTCTCAGCAATGCCTGTCTTAAAATATGCACTCTAAACACATTATCTACCTTCTTATCATACAACAAATATGCATGCCAGCCAAACAACAAGTCGTGGCCCTCAAGATTTAATAATCTCTCTGGTGTCAAATTAATCCAATCACTTATACCTGCTAACGCAGCAGCTTCATAATATAATTTAAAATTAGGCATTTTAAGACCACCTCTTTCACAAGTATCCTGCATAATCTTAAGTTTAACTCGTGGCCTTTTCCCTGCCCAAACAAATTTGTTGATACCTCTCTGCCATTCCTCCAAATTAGAATCTTTCTTAAGAACCGGTATCATTTGAAATAAAAATAAAAATTTAGGCAGGACATTCATTTTTACTGCTGCGATTCGCCCCAACAAAGACAATTGCAGTTTTTCCCAACTCTCCATTTCTTTTTGGATTTTTCCCCATAATTTTTCATAGTTATTTTTATATAATTTTGTATTAGAGGGCGACAAAAACACCCCCAAATATTTAACCCTTTTGACAATCTCAAATCCAGTTGACCCTTCTAAAAGGGCCTTTTGCGATGCTGTCATGTTTTTAGCCAAAATTTTGGTTTTCTGTGCATTAACTTTAAATCCAGAAACCTTCCCATATTGCATTATTATCTCCATCAGGTCCACAACAGAACTCTCCGGCTGGGTCACTGTAACAACCAGATCGTCTGCGAACGCTCTCAATCTATAATCCTGATCTCTAATCTGTATACCCTTAATTCTTTCCGAATTTCGTATTTTTACCAATAATATCTCCAATGTTAACACAAATAACAAGGGCGATAACGGACACCCTTGCCTTGTGCCCTTCTCAATATTACATACTTCTGTCAGGCTATTGTTAACTATTATTCGGGCTGTTTGTTTTTGATATAATGCCCTGATTGGTTGCAAAAATTTATCCCCAAAATTCATTTTGTCTAAAACTTTCATCAAAAATTGCCAATTCAATTGATCAAAAGCTTTTTCAGCGTCTAAAAAAATTAGCGCCGCAGGAATCTGGTTGTTCCTTTCCAAAAATTCCAACACATCTACTATATGCCTCACATTATTTTTCATTTGCCTACCACTAATAAACCCAGTTTGATCCCCATGAATCACCCGTTGCAGAACCCTCATCAATCTATTAGCCAACACCTTAGCAAATATCTTATAGTCTGTATTTAATAGTGATATCGGTCTATAGTTTTTAACTTGAGTAGCTTCTTGGTCTTCCTTCGGAATCAAAGAGATAAAGGCAGTTCTCCAAGATGGAGGCACCTTTCCCCCTCTCTGGATTGTCTGGAACAATTCCTTTAACGGTTTAACCATCTCTAATTGTAAATTTTTGTAGTAGGCCGCAGTCAAACCATCTGTACCTGGCGCTTTGTCTACCTTCAACTCCTTAATTACTGTAAATATTTCTTCTTCTGTAATCAGTTGATTAATCTCCTCTTTTTGTACTTGTGTAAGCACCGGGATGCTAGCATTCTCCAAATATTCATCAATGTCCTTTTCATTAATCTTCTCCTTAGCATATAATTTAGAATAAAAATCCACAAAGGCTTCCTTAATAAAATCCTGTTGAAACACCATTTTTCCCTTGTGTTCAATTTTGTCTATATTAGAAGCCCTCTGCTTTTTCCTTAGTCTATAAGCTAGCCATCTACCTGGCTTGTTAGCATTGCAAAAAGTATTATGCCTGGCAAACCTCAAATTGGTTGCCACTTGATCAGCCATTAATTTGTCAAATTGTCCTCTTAATAGCTTGATAGCCTCCTTAGTCTTCACATCCAATGGATTCAAAATCAAAGCATTCTCCTTTTCCTTAATTTCATTCTCCAATTGTTTCCTTCTAGCTTCCAACGTACGTCTATATTTATTGTTCATATATATCAACACTCCTCTCATATAGGCCTTGCTAGCATCCCAGACCATATCCATAGAAGTATCCTTATTCATGTTAATTTCAAAAAAATCCTTCATTCGCTGTTTACACTCTTCCACATTTTCCTGGTTTCTAAACAAATTCTCATTTACACGCCACGAGCGCCTATCTCTGTTATCCTTATTAAACTCTAACCATACTGGGCTATGGTCAGAAATAGCTCTTGCACAAATCTTTATCTTCTTAATCCTAGAAAAGAAATCATTAGTCAGCAAAATAAAGTCGATCCTAGAAAAAGATTGATGTCTATCAGAAAAAAAAGTATAATCCTTTTCATGCGGGTGTGTGTCACGCCAAATGTCTCGCAATTCCAAATCATCCTTCATTTCAAAAAAAGACTTAGGCAGTCTGGCATGACACGGAATACGCTTAAAAAAACCAGCCTTATCCATCTGTACGTCCAAAACGCCATTCCAATCCCCCATAAAAATAAACGATTTGTAATCCAACTGGGTAAGCTTTGTGTGAAGTAAGCTAAAAAAAGTCAGCCTGTTGTTGTTGTTGATTAGGAGCATACAGTCCAACTAAAAGCGTTTTTTTGCCTTCTAGCAACAAGTCAATCATTACGTATCTTCCATGCTTATCTGCTTCAATTAAGTTTGCTGTTATAGCACTTTTAATATAAACAACCACTCCATTTTTCTTATTCATTGCAGAGGCAACAAATTGCGTACCCAGTCTTGAGTTCAGTAAAAACTTTTGGTCCATAGCCCTAATATGCGTTTCTTGCAAGCATATAACATCAGTCTTAAATTGTTTTAAATATAAAAAAACTTTCTTTCTCTTCTGAGGCGAATTTAATCCATTAACATTCCAAGTCAAAAATTTAGTCGCCATTCTTATCGCCCCAAAGCTTTTGGAGCACCTCATCAATGGCCCTGCCTCCTTTGGGCCGCGCTCCTCCCACTGCCTCGCTGTAAGTGCGCTTTGAAAATTCCATAATCTTCTGCTGGTCTTGTTCCTTTATTTGTTTTGCTCTTTTTAAAGCAGCACGCGTCACCCTCTGCTCTCCAGCATCAGCCAATGAAATTATAGTTTGATCCCCTCCTGCACCATTCTCCTCTGTCTGTCCATCTTCGGCCTCTTGAAGTTTTCCTTCTCCAGATCCCTTTGCAGCTTCCAGAAGTGATAGTGGGGTTGCTTTTAAAACATTATTGTAGAATTCACGCGCCTGTGCCACAGTAACCAGACGATATCTTTTACCTTCATGCATCGCCACCAGCCCAACTGGAATCTCCCATCTGAACCTTATGTCACGTTGTTTAAGTTCCTGCACCAAAAATGCAAAGTCCTTTCTTCTCCTTAAAATCTTTGGAGGAATTTCCTTTAAGACCAAAACCTCTTGATCAGCAACCACTACTTTAGTATCATAGGCAGCTTGAATAACTTCATCTCTAATTTCTCTCTTTGTAAAGTAAACCACCACATCTCTAGGTAGCTTCCTCTGTCTGGCAATCCATGAATTCACACGAAAAACTTTATCCATACATCCCTTTATTTCAGATGCTGGCTGACCCAATACTGCTTCCAGGGCTTCAGAAATCAGCTGCTTTAAATCTTCTTTAACATTTTCTTTTAAGCCCCTAATTCTGATAGCATACTGCATCTGGTGAAACTGAACAAGGCTTAACTCTCTGTCCGCTTTGTCTTCATTCTCCAATACCTTAACTTCTAATACAGCATTTTTTGAGTCAAATCTTCCACTTTTTCTTCCAAACCTTGTACACATTCAGCCACACTTTCCACTGTAGACAAAATGTCTACCCTCATTGCATTAAATTTCTCTTCCATCCTCTCTTCTATTCTCTCCTCCATTTTTGCCAGTTTATCACTCAATGTTACTAAAATTACCTGGGCATGCTTTTCAAGGGCATCTTGTAAATCCTTCGATGTCAATGCAGCAGGAGGAAGCAAGGCTTGCAACGATGTCTGTTGCACCGGAGAAGTTCCAGCACTCCGAAGAGTTTTTGAAGGAGGTTTAGCCGCCATCTTTTACTTTCACTTGTGACGCACTTTCACTTTAAGTTTAAAAAGTCCATTAAGCTCGAGAGTAAAGTATAATAATCCTCTTCACCTTTTCCTCTTGTACTGCTCTGCCTGCTCCTTTAATTCCAGAGTCTTTCCTTCAGGCAGGGGTGGTCGCAAACGCCTGGCTCTGCTCCAAGAAATCCGGAGCAGAGACGCTGGCCAGCTGGGAGCAACCCAGGCTACGGGGGAGTTCGATCCTTCAGCCGCCCAAGCTTTAAGCTCAGGCGGCCCCGGAGAACACGACCCCTACCTGGGGCCTCACCCCCTCCTCTTCTCCCGAGGAGGGGGCTTCAAATTCACCCGAACAGCTGATCGGCGCTGTTTCGGGTGAAAATTACACAGCTGAGCCGCGGGCAGCCCGGGAAGGCTGTCTCCGGCGCCGCGCAGCCACCGGAAGTCCATTATTATTACATTTTTATCCTATCTCTTTTATATATAACTCAACGTTCCCTACAACAGCTCTGTGAGGTAGCTTGGGCTAAAAGAGAATGACTGGCTCAAAGTCACCTAGCTGGTTTTCATGCCTAAGGAAGGTCTAGAACAGGGGTGTCAAACTCAATTAATTGAGGGCTGCATCAGCATTGTGGTTGCCCTCAGGGGGTCAGGGGGGCATGGCTGGCATGGACATGGCCTGCTGGGTGGGCGTGGCCAGCTTAATGTCACTTGCGTCAGGGGCACCTGTGCGGGGCTTGACAGGACTGGGGCAGATCCAAGGGTCTCCAGCAGAGGGGGAGCCTAGGGTGATCATTGGGGCATGGTCCACTGGAGGAGCCTCACTGAGCCTCAGGCCGTGCAGGGGGCCCCTGGATGGTGGCATGGACTGCCCAGAGCCTTGGGTAGCAGAGGTCAAGTACCCAGCCTGACCCTTGAGCTTCCACGGCACCAGGACCCCACAGCCCTGCCTAGCCTAGCCGTACTTCCCTGAGGGGGCGCCCAGCTGCGCTTACCTCCTCCTCAAGGCTGCTACTGCTGTGCTTGCTCTCCTTGGCCAGGTTGCTCATGGTGGGTGCAGAAGGGCAAAGTGCGTCGGTCAGAGGGAGGCCCATGCCTTCTCCATCCGAGGAGACCTGGCTTTGTAACCAAAGCATCCTTAGCAATAGGATGAGAGACCACCAGGGGATGGCGAAAGGGCAGCAGGGCTGCTGGTGGCCAAGTGCTAAGGCAGGACTTCCCTCAGACCTCACCTCCCTCTCCTTCCTTCCTTCCTTCCTTCCTTCCTTCCTTCCTTCCTTCCTTCCTTCTTTCCTCCCTCCCTCCCTCCCTCCCTCCCTCCCTCCTTCCTTCCTTCCTTCCTTCCTTCCTTTCCCTATTTCCTTCCTTCCTTCCTTCCCTTTCTTCCTGTTTCCCTCCCCTCCTTCCTTCCCTCTCTCCCTCCCTCTCTGTGCCCAGGAAGGGAGGAGGGGAAGGGGAGAGGTTGGCAGCACTTCTCTCAAAGAATAAGAGTTGGAAGAGATGTTTGAGATCTTTAGTCCAAGCCCCTGCTCAAGCAGGGGACCTGTACCATTTCAGACAATGGAATATCCAGTCTCTACTTAAAAGCTTTCAGTGATGGAACATCCACAAGTTCTGAAGGCAAGCCTTTTCACTGGTTAGTTGTTTTCATAAGTCCTTAGTTCTAGACTGGTTTTCTTCTTGATTAGTTTCCATCTATTATTGCCTTCTGATGCTTTGGAAAGTAGGTTGACCCCTTCTTCTCTGTGGCAGCCATCAAATATTAGAACATTGCTATCATGTCACCACCCCTAGTCCTTTTCACTAAGCTAGACACACCCAATTCCCACAAACATTTGTCATAGGTTTTAGCCTCCAGCCCCCTAAACATCTATGTTTACCATCAGTTTAGACCAGATGTTTCCCCCTGGTTTGGTTTATAGAACAGTGGCCATGAGCAGAGCCTTCTCAGAGACAGCCCCCCAATTATAGAACTTTCTTCCAAGGAAAATATGAACAGTGCATCACCCGTTTAGAGGCAGTTCCAAACACTGTTCAGCCAGGCGTATGTAGAACAACACCACACTTTATGGTCAAACAGCACTAAGTAAATTACTACTAATCTTTCTTAAAATACACACTTTTAATATTGTTTTAAGCAGTGCTAGTGATGCTTTACAATAGCTGTGTCTTTGAGAGTTTTCTTGTAAACCACCCTGGATTTCTCAGAAATGTAATTTTGAATTAGATGTTGATTTAATAAATTAGGCAGAAGAAACAAATGTTTAAATACATCTAAGTCCCACAGACCTACTGCCTCCTAGGCGCATACTGCAGAGAAAGCATTGTATTTCTAGCCAGCATAATCACAGGATGATGGGAACTGTGGTCCATGCACCCAAAAGACATTAGTTTGGGTAAGGCTGTGTTAAATTATAAAAGAGTGATGAAGGGAAGTAGGAGCAAGAAACACTTTCCATGTTTCCGACAAAATAATTTGGGGGGGGGGGAGTTGACTTGGCCTTTTAATTTCAATTCACACCAATTCTTAACTTCCCATTTCAATCCAAAGAGTTCTATTATTGCCTGAATTTTAGGGGAGGAGAGGCGGCAAGAATAGATCACAAAGTTTGCTCTCTCGCCTGCCCTGAGAGAGAGAGAGAGAGATCCCCTTTTTGTAAGTTTGCCTACTCTGCAACGCTCCCAGTTCTCCACATTTTTGCTTCCCTGCTGGCTCAATCTCTCTCTCTCTCTCTCTCTCTCTCTCTCTCTCTCTCTCAGATTCAATCCACAGCTCGGTTCTGCAAGACCTCTGTAGCCAAGAACTGAACTATTGATTCAATCTATAGCATGGTACTCAGCTGCAAAATGCAGGCTGGAATGCAGCTGCAGAATGGAGCTGCTCCTTCGGCCCCAGAAGTGGACTGGCTGGGCTGGGCTGTCGGTGCTGGGAAAAGACACCCCTGGTGCCTCTTTTGGAGGCAAAAAAAAAAGTCCCGGTTTCATTATCGGGGAAACATGGTAGTACAACCTTTAACATTGTTTATAAATGGAAAGTTAAAAAGAGAAAAATTGAGAAAGTAAATTATCCAGTATAGGTCATCCTCGACTTACAACAGTTCATCCATTCAGTTACAATAGGACTGAAAAAAGTGCTGTACAACTGTTGCCACCATCCCCATGGTCATGAGATCAGAATTCGGACACTTGGCAACTGACTCATATTTATGACAGTTGCAGTGTCCCAGGGTCATGTGATCACCTTTCGTGACCTTCTGACAAGCAAAATCAATAGGGAAGCCAAATTCACTTAATTACCATGTTACTATCTTAACAACTTCAGTGATTCACTTAACAACTATGACAAGGAAGATCACAAAATGTGGCAAAATTCACTTAACAAATGTCTCACTTAGCAACAGAAATTTTGGGGTCAGTTGAGGTCATAGGTCAAGGACTACCTGCATTAAATATTTTTGCACTTTATTTATAAATTATGGCAGCACGTATACACTTATTCCTCAGTGATACTGTAAGTTTGGAGAATAGCTTTTTTAACAGTGACAGTACACCCTAAACAACATATTTAGAAGTCTGAGAGTTCTTTAAATTAGATTTTAAGAAAAAGAAAAGTACAATTAACCTTTGGTGATTAAATTTGGAACAGAGACTGATAAAGACAAATTCATAGATAGCATATTTTTTGAATTGTTACAGTGTTTTGAGTTGTACTTTCAGAGTTCCTATAACAAATAAATTGGTCTTTGTTTTTTTTAGTTTGATGTTTGATTTTTTTAAATAAAATAAAACTTGCTGTATTTGATAATGTTGTGAATTCACACAACTTTACTAATAACTCAATCTACTTCATTTACAGGAAGTATCCATCAAAGCTTGCTTGCTTCAACAGACAAAAAAATTAATGGGCAAAATTACGGTTTTTAGGTAGGTAGATATTTTCCTAGTGTGTGTTAGGTGATTCTTTTAGGAAGATTTTTAACTGATTGATAAAGTATTTCTTTGCTAAATATTTGAAGAAGTTTAGGAATAATAAGATAAATATGTTGTATATTTATTTTTTGTGTTAAATATATGTATGGTTGAAAAAATAACGTCTAAATAGGAATGTAGCTCCTGAAATAGATTTAATGTAAGGCCACAATACTAAAATTTAGCTCTCTTTAAACTGAATTGGCAATATATTATTTGCTGCTGTTTGCATTCTCAATAAATCATACGTAGCAATTGTAATATTTATAATAATTTTAACTTACAGCATTATTTGTACAATATATTGAAAACCTTAAACTTTCCCAAATGCCCATTTTTCAAGATAATATTTATTTTAATCTTAACATTTATTTGTGTAGTCATATTTGCTAAAATTCCTGAGTTGTTGATTCCTTTATTCCAGGGGAGTTGGTAAATTGTGAAATCAGTATTAATTTTTTTTAAAAAGTCTCCCCCCCTATATATTTTGTCCATTAGAACAGCAGCTTCATATTGCACATCATAGTTGGTCAGGGAAGAGTGATTGGGAATGGAAATTAACATTTCAGTTGTGTAATACTAGTTTTTCTTCTCTAATTGGAAATATAGAAATGGACATTTTCACTACATTGACCATGAGCACATTGTATTTAATCTGGATTCTTATCTGTAACTTCTTCTGAGGGAGTCATGATGTATAAACAATTTTTCCTCCAAAGCAGTCCAGAATTGTCAGCATTTTCCAGAAATATCCTGGCTTTTAAATGTAGTTGTATCACCTACTTTATATAGTACCTTGGAAGAAGCATTGTCTTGGTTGGCAAGTCCAGTGCTAGAGAAGCTACTTCCAAAGTGGTTACTTGTTTTTACTGGACCTTTAATCCTTGACTGAATGACTTAGATAAACTGGAGAATTATGGAGAAAGAAAATCTTGCATCTGGAGTTTCTGTTGGCTGTTTCATTCATAATTATCTTGCCAGGCTGTCTTATAGTCCAGGGCCGTGGTGGCGAACCTATGGCACACATGCCAGAGGTGGCCTTCAGATGGGTTTTATAAAACCTTTTCGCTTTAGGCGTCCGCCACCGTGTACAAAAATAAATAAATGGTGATGTCCATTTTGCGGTATAAGTTCATGGTGACCTAACCCTAAGTGGAATTTTCCTCCAATGGGATTTTCCCATGTATTTTACCAGGAAACATAGATAGGGCAGCTTAGAAAAGTAAGTGCCCTCCTAACCATACCCAAGCACTCCGGGTTTGTTGGCGATGTCCATTTTACTGTATGGGTTCATGGTGACCTAACCCTAACCCTAAGTGGAATTTTCCTCCAGTGGGCCATGCCCACTTGGCACCCAATGATACTTAAGTGGGTTTTAGGTCGCAGTTTGGGCGCTCAGTCTCTGAAAGGTTTGCCATGTTTGGTCCAGGGCTTTTCAACCTTTTCACAGATTGTACCACTTTTAGGACATGACAATATTCGAGTACCACCAGTGCTTAGCAAGATGTCAAAAACTTGATGACCAAAAAAAAGGGAGGGATTTTGGGTTTTACTGATTAGATTCATTTGTTGTTATAGAAATAGCTAGTTTATAATATGAGGACCCAGATTGTTGGGGGCAATAAGCTGACTTTGTAATAATGCCGCTTGGGGTGTGTGTGAAAGCCCTAATAAGCAGGCATATACATAGAATGAAGGCTACTGCTAAGCTTGTAAGCCGCCCTGAGTCTTCGGAGAAGGGCGGGATATAAATGGAATTAAAATAAAAAATAAAATAAAATTATGGAAAAGTAAAAAGTTGAGGTTCAGTGTTAATGCTTCCTTCAACTGCAACAGAGGAAGTCTGTTCTTTTCCCCTGCTTCCCCTCACTTTCTCCCCCTTTTTCCTTCCCACTGTGTCCTAATATTTGCTTTTGTATTTTTTGTTTTATTCTATAATCTAATATTATAAACTGTAGAAAAAAGGAAAAAAGTACCATTTTTAATTTCTTTGGTGGCTGTTGGTTTGCTGAATCACTTTCCCTTTGCACTGACAAATGTATGATGAATTTATCCATGTTTCTTAATATGCACCACTACCAGCTAGCTCAGGGGTCTTCAAACTTGGCATTTTTAAGACTTATGGACTTCAACTCCCTGAATTCCTCAGCCATCATGGCTGGTTGAGGAATTCTGGGAGTTGAAGTCCACAGGTTTAAAGTTGCTAAGTTTGTAGACCCCTGAGCTAGCTTGTCAGCTCTTCTTCCTCTCTTCCTTCTGAGTGTAGTAAGAATGCGCACCTTTCCCCCCCCCCCGCCCCCAATCCCTTCCCTGTACCCTTAAAGACACAGGAATCAAATGCAAAGCAAGAAAGGCTCACAAAATAAAGAAACACATAAACTCTTTTTTCTTCTTCTTTAAGCTGCTTCAGGCTGTCATGTGTCACAATGTTGCAACCGAGACTGAAAGGCAATTGCGAAAAGCTTTAGATTTAAATTAAGCCTGTTTACCTTCAAAGAAAACTTTCTAAAAGCCATAGACCAGGCATGTGAAACTTGTGATGTCACGTAACGTATTGTGACTTTTTCCACATTGCTGGCAATGGTTTCAGTATATTTGACATGCCTGCTATAGACAGACCCAATTAAAGGGGGTAAAATTAATTACATTTGTTTAAAGGGATTAAACCTTTCCCTGTTGTCTTTTTTCCCTTTCCCGCCCAAACCACCTCCTTTTTTAGCCTTTCCTCCCCCCCCTTTTCTTCAGTTCACCTCCAGCTTCAAGCTGTTTTCGGAAGCGCCAATCAGCTGGAGCCCTGTCTGCTCCTGGGGCTTCTGCCGAGCCCAGACAGTCCTGCAGCTGCAGCTACCTCTCCCTCAGACTTGGGTAGCTTCAGCTCATTCCCCCCCCTACACTTCTAGGATGGTCGCGTACCACCTGCCACGTGGCAAAGTACCACAGGTTGATAAGCGTACCACCAGTTGAAAAGCCCTGTTATAGTTTACTTGCTGTTTGATAAATCCATCTTTGTAACAAGATTTGAGGGTTTAGCTGGTAACTTACCAATATTGAAGCTGAAGATTCTTCTAGCCATAGTCACCGGGATATTTAATGCAGCAGCATCATAGGCCTGAAAGCTGGGAAATAAAATTATGATCATCCATGTTGGCTCTTTCAATCACTCTGGGTCTCTGATCTGGACAAATATGAATTCAGAATATGTAATCTGATTGTATGCATTTATTACATTATTTGGGCAGCACTAACAAGAGCAACATTTGGCAATTAAAGATATTTCCACTATAGCAAAGATTAAAAAAGAAAACAAAAATTGAAATAATTAAATAAAACTAGTATTGGTATCGTCGCATGGTTATGGCAGTCTTTGTCTACCAGCACATGATTATAGTTTTCAGGTAATTTTCAAACACAGATCAATGTGCAGCATATTGCCTAGTCCATCCTCTTAGTGGTGAGGGTGTGAGTCACAACAAAATGCAAACATTGGATTGTAAAAATTTTAATTGATAAAGTCTGACATTGAGATTGATACAGGATTTTGGGGTCAATGTATTTGAGCTTTTCTGGCTAATATTTGGGGACTGTAGTTGAAATGTTAATAACATGTTACGGACATTCTCACAAAATAATTGCTGTGATGGGATGAAAGTCATATAATGCCTTTTTACCAGAAAATTAATAAGATTATGCCCCATCATTTCCTTGATTCTTTTTTTAAAAACAAGTCTTATTAATTTTCTAATTTTACATCCAAATATTTATGAAGCAATGTGGTGATTGGATAGTCAAAAGTCCAATAACAAAATCTTTTTGAACATAGCTCAGGGCACGTCAACAAAAATTCCAATTCCCTTAGTCACAACATCAAAATCAAATTAATATATTTCTGGTTGTGACACTGTCAGAGCAATTATCAATACATTTTCACATATACTTATCCATGTCCTGTTTTTAAGTTTTATCTAATTTAAATACAGTGCTTCAAATTAGCCTATAGTATCTAAAAAACTTAATTTTCGGGTGACCCACATTTCCCCTATTTCATTATATAGTAATTATCATAACTGAAATATGTTCATTTAAGTGCATTCTTGTTTTATTTCAAAAACATATTCTATTTGTCATCTTTGTAATTCATCAATGATTAACAAAATATCTTTTTTATATATATGTTTTATTGATTTTTTAATATTTACACATACATGTATTTGTGAAGCAATATGTTGGTTGGGTAGTCAAAATAACAAAATAACAAATAAGTTGTAAATAGTTCAGGTTGCATCAACAGGGATTCCCTCTCTGATTCCCTTAATTATCACATAGTCAAAATAGTCAAGTTAATACATTTCTAGTTGTAACCCCGTCAATTAACAAAATTTTCAATATATTTTCACTAATACATATCAATATCCTGAATTTAAATTTTATCTAATTGCAATAGAATATTCTAGAATAGCCTATAATGTACGAAAGAAAGCTTAATTTTGGGGTAACCCACAGTTCCCTATTTCAATAAAGAATAATTCTCTTGTCTACTAAAGTTACATTGTTCATTACAAAACATTATTATGTTTTACCGTTAAAATCTAGTTTTCATCTTAACAAATCACCAATTATTAGAAAGATATTCTTTGTCTTAACCGTTCAAGAATTATTAAAATACTATCTTTTGTATATAAAATTCTAGATTCTATAATATAGTTCAAAAGTAACAACTAATATATTCTATAAGTTGTCTTAACCATACATCAATTGTTAAAATGCTATCTTTCAATATATCATTCCAAATTCTATAATATAATTCAGAATTATATTCTAAAAGATTACTTTTGTTTTACCTTACAGATCTGCAACCTAAATGTAAAATATTTTTTAGAGATTCCCCTTAATCCATTGAAAGGTATTTTATCTTTAGGAATCCCAAAAAAGAAACAAGCTCAGTTTTTTAAATCTAACTCTTGCCTTCCTTTTGTGCCAATCAGGTTTCCCTTTTGGCGTATTTAAATTCTCAAATGTATCTCCCTTTCTTCCTATGCCCCTTATTTGAAACCAGGGAGAGTATCCAAATGTCAGTTTTGCAAAGAAAGTGTCCCCTTTGTAACCATTGAAGTTTTGCTTTAATAATTCAGTTTTTGATGATTGATGTAATATAGTTGTCATTAAATCAGGCACGTCTTTTTCTTCTTCCAATTCCATCTGGATTAGGTAGAAAGTAGTAGCTGGTGTGATGGTTGTCATTTGATTAGTTGAATTCTCAATAAATTATATTTGAAGGCCTTTAGTGTCTTCACTCTTAATATTGCTTTCTTCAGGTGCTATTGCTTTTTGAGTTGAAAGCTTTGTAGTTGACATTGAAGTTTGGACTTTAAGATTCTCTGTAGGTTACATTTGTTGTTCTTTGAAGTCTCCTATTTTAGTGTTAGTTTCCACTTCTATTTGCTCTTGGATTATTATTTCCTCATTTAAGGTCAGAATTTGATTTGGTGGCTTTAAGTTGTCAGATTTTTCTTGCAGTTTGGCTTTAATTTGCTCTGTCATTGCCAAAATCGTGTCCAGTATCAGTTTATAATCAAGTGGTGGCATATATTCATCCATTTCGTTGTTTGCAGCTAAATCTTCCATGGAGGCTATTTTAATAATAGTCAAAGATTATCCACCTCCAAGAGTTGTTTTCAGTGCCAGGTGTTCCCACACTTATCTTTAAAAGTAATGTCAAGGACAGCTCTGTTATTCAGTCAGCTCTCACAACAGGAGAAAAATTTACTTGCTGTACCAGGTTTCGCCACAAGATGTCATCAATAGCATATAAAATGCAATGTAAAAATTTTCTTTTTTTCCAAATTAATATAAAACTTTTGTAGCATTAGTCCAATTTTTTTCTTTAATTCACAGCTTAGAGAGGAAATAGGGTAGTACATCCCCACCAAAAAACTAGGAGGTTTTTTAGTAAATACAGATAAAATCACTTAATTTCTTTGCTGAATTACTTGAATTTCTTTAAGTTTTTAAGGTTTGTTCCCAAAGTAGATATTTGCCCTTTTTTCAAAAAGTGGGGAAAGAAATTTTCAGGAAAGTCCCACAGGAAAATAGTTAAGGGAGTAAGAAAGGTAAAGTCTCACCCAGGTCCTCCAGATTGCTTCTTAGTGCTAGATAGTGCTTTTGGCTTTCGGTAGGGAGCGCCTTAATGATCGGCCATCTTTATGGCTGGTCTCTTCTTCGGGCCAAAGGAGTTGTCCCGGATTCAAGTGGAGGGCTGCTGCCCTTCCGCAATCACAGAGAAGGCCTCCTCTCGGTAGTCGCCCCTCCAGGGCGATTTTCGACCCTTTTCAGGGTCCTCCAAAAAAGAAAGAACGGACGGCAGGAAGTGGACTGTTCCTGCGCATCCGGAAGCGCCACGCGCGCAAACCGGAAGCCAATGATTAACAAAATATCTTTTGTTGTATCATTCCAAGTTTTATAATATAATTCAAAGTTATGTTCTAGTAGCCAATTTTCATTCCCTTAGAAATCTAGGTCCTAAACATAAAATCAGTTTATATCTTTTAACAGTTCCCCTTGGCCCATTAAAAGATTTTAAGCTTTATTATTACAAATCCCAACGTTAAGAAAAAAAATCCATTTTTTAAATCTAACTCTAGCTTTCTTTTTTGTGCCACGCAGGCTTCCATATCACTGCTCTTAACTTTTGAAATGTCTCTCCCTTTCTTCCTACATACGTTGTTTGAATCCATCCAGTTGTCAATTTTTCAAAGAGAGCGATCCCTTTATAGTCATTTAATTGTCGCTCTAATAGCTCAAATCTCCATGTTTGGTGTAGTATAGTTGTCATTAATTCAGTCTGGTCTTCTTCCAATCCCATATGATGCCTTTTTACCAGAAAATTAATAAGATTATGCCCCATCGTTTTCTTGATTCTTGTTGGATGCTTTTAAAATTCATTTTGGGGTGCAGCAGGAGATTAGAGTTCAAGTATTAAACTGGGCCACAGGCTCGTCATAGCTGTCTTTTAAAAATGCCTCAAATGTCTTTGGGGATCCAGTCATATTCTTGAAAATAATGTAAAAAAGTATTCTTTGTGTTTGTGCTTTGCAGCACGGTAGTTTCCTTCTTACTTTTAAAATAAAAGAATATAAGTCAAATCAAGTAGGTGCAGAGATGGAGATGACTTTGGTTGGGTTTCAGGATCCAGCTGACAGGTTCATTTGCCTTTCTCTCTTTATTTTATTTATTTATTTTATTTTAATTCCATTTATATCCCGCCCTTCTCCGAAGACTCGGGGCGGCTTACAAGCTTAGCAGTAGCCTTCATTCTATGTATATGCCTGCTTATTAGGGCTTTCACACACACACCCAAGCGGCATTATTACAAAGTCAGCTTAATTGCCCCCAACAATCTGGGTCCTCATTTTACCTACCTCGGAAGGATGGAAGGCTGATTCAACCTTGAGCCTGGTGGGATGCGAACCTGCACTAATTGCAGGCAGCTGGTGTTACTTAAGGAGGCATTAGCCCACTGCTCCACCCATAGTTTCTAAGGAATCAGTACCAATTCCAGGACTGTATTATCTAGTTTAGTTCAGGATTTAATTGTCATCATGACTAGTGTCTTTTCACTGAACTGATAGGTATTGGTGTATTGATATGTCTTTAATATGGTTGGATAATTTTTGCTGATATTTAGGTTTTCAGGGACTTTTACTGTTTACAAAGGTTGATAATCTGTTTATATCTAATCTGGAATTAAAAGATTGCTGAAGGCTATGACAGCTTTGCTCACCAATACAATTAATAGATTTGTTGAAATCTTAGTTTTTCTCTAGAATGAAGAGAGTTTTTCCATAGAACAGAGTATATATAAATGCACTTACAGTTACAGTTCATAAAAAATAAGAATAAAATTCTGTAATATACACAACTAATTAAAAACAATCAAGCAGTAATACAGAGAGGCATTTCAGGGGCAAAACCCTGCTAAATCCCAAATGCAAGGATAAAAAGCTAAATTTCATCTAGATTCTAGAATAGAATGTTACTATTGAAGGGAATTTCAAGGCCAGGGTAGCAAAACAAAAGAGTGACATATTTCTTCCAGCTGTGAGACATAGGCATGCCTACATTGAAGAGCTTAACTTCTGGGTCGGTTCATCTTCAAGTAAACTGTTAAACATCACTGCTAGCACTATGAAGTCAAACTGATAGTCTTTGTGAGCTAATAGAGAATTTTAAACCAGTGCTATATAGTTCCTGAAGAGTGTTCTAGAAATAGCTTCACAGCTGCATTCTGTATTTATTACAATTTTCAAATAATTTTCAAGGACAAATGTACGTAGAATGTATTAGTACAAGAATCCAAAACATGACCATCCCTGTCAAGGGAAGTTTGCTGAATGTATTCCAGACAATGTATGTCACCTAGAGTAATAAAGATACATTCAGAAATTTTACTCAGTCTGTACACTTATTCATTCAGAGAGATTGCATATCTGTTCAAAGACAAAGGCCCTTTAATTTTCCAGACCCATAAACTACAAGTTCACAATGCCTCTACCATTTTAGGATTCAACTTCATTTGATTGACCACCTAATCATACAACTATTGTCTAGTTTTATTATTTGCAGGATTATTTGTTATTTGTCTATTTGCACTGTAAAGTACGTTTGAGAAAATATTGGGTACATAGGGTTAAAAAAATAAAAGCCAGCCCAAAACAACATACAAAAATTGGTAGGTTAAAAATAATTTTCACTTAAAAAATTACCTTTCACTGTAAGGATTAAATTTATAAAAATAAGATATAGGTGAGTCTCGATTAGTGTGGTTAATAAATCCCTCAAAATGGTCACTATTGAAATTTGGCACTATTCAAAGTAATATTTCTATGGAAAATACGGTAATTGGTTCCAGCTTGTTAAAAATAAGCAATGAAAAGTTTTAGGCATAATTTTTATATTTAAATTAATGAAGTTTTACAGTAAAGGATACCAATAATGTACTTAAAATTTAAACATATGGTTAACAAAGTAGTTACAGAAAGCCAAATTAAAATAAATACATTCTACTGTAGTTAGGGCAAAAGGAGAAAGGGATGGTAGAGTATGAGATGATTAGATAGTATCATTGACACAATGAATATGAATTTGAGCAAAGTGAAGGAGAAAGTGGAGGACAGGGAGGCCTGGTGTGCTGTGGTCCATGGGGTCACAGAGTCAGACATAACCTAGCAACTGAGCAATAAACTGCAGTCAGGCATTCTAACTTTTTATCCTATTTTAGTGTTCCTAACAACACGTTCTTGTTCAATATATCAGATTTTTGCTCTAATGTTCTAGGCTTCTTTTTAAAAAATTGTATTGTTTTCCTCTGAAAGAATCTTCTCCAATTTGCACATATGAAGATTAGCAGTGTCCAAAATCCCAAACCCGACTGTGCATGTGCTAGCCTCTCATTAACTGAATTTTTATTAAATATACTTTGTGTTCCCCTTCTTCCCATCATTCAACAATATTTATTACTGTTAGGGTTTTTTCTTTATTATTTTAATATGTAGTAGCTTTAATGTTTGTAAGCTATCCAAACATGTCTCTCGTCAAAATGGGGGGGGGGCGTAAATGAAGGAAAGGAGGAGAGTGACCTGGTATCAATTTATAATTTGCACTAAATCAAATATTGTATTAGTTGGATTCACATTAAACATGACCTGACTTAGGTAGCTGAGTACGTAATCTACCTTAATGTAGCTTAAACATTATTTGAAGAGAAACAAAAGCAAAGTACATAACAAGGAAAATACTTTCTTCCCTTCAAGTAAGGTTATTCCTACAAATGATAGTGGTTTCTTATTGTATCTATATCAGGTTTCTACCAGATTTGAATTCTCACTATAAGTTTTGAAAGACCCCATAAGTAAATATGCATATTTGGTTATTGAGCTGGTTGTAAATTATCTGAACAAATTGTCTAAATTAGAAGAGTAGATTGAATAAAACTTGGAGATCACAAAGCCTGATTAAAGGATTAACAAAATATAACTCTTAGAATTAAAGCTGTAATTGATCAGATTTTTGTATATAAACCATACACTATTTTTACTTATAGCACTTTTCAGATACTGTACAACTGCATAGTGGCTACCTTATAAAGCAAATTTTACAGTGAGGGAAAAAACTATTTGGTCTCCTGCTGATTTTGTACATTTGCCCACTGACAAAGAAATGATCTGTCTATAACTTTAATGGTAGATTTATTTTAACTATGAGAGACAGAATAACAACAAAAAAATCCAGGAAAACACATTTCAAAAAAGTTAATGAAATTTTACAGTAAAGGATACTGTTGATTTGCATTTTCATGAGTGAAATAAATATTTCATCCCCTATCAATCAGCAAGATTTCTGGCTCCCAGGTGTATTTTATACAGGTAACGAGCTGAGATTAGGAGCACTCTCTTAAAGGGAATGCTCCTAATCTCAGCTTGTTACCTATAAAAAAGACACCTGTCCACAGAAGCAATCAATCAGATTCCAAACTCTCCACCATGGCCAAGACCAAAGAGCTGTCCAAGGTTGTCAGTGTTCTGTCCCAGCCTATGTACATCCTTGTTAAATGCACAAGGACAAAACCCCTTTTGACAAGTAGGCTGGAGACTCAGAAGAAAAGAAAAAACCCCTTTTAATATTGGTAACAAATCTGCCAAATGATCCAAAAACTAAGGCAACAAAACACAATCCAAATGGAGAAAATTGTCTACATGAAACACAATGCACAACAGAATTATTCACCGGCAATACCAACAGAACGTGATCCCATGAAGAACTTTGCAACGGTTGTCTTCAGCAACCAGCACCACCCACACATTCCCTTTTTGTAATTCAGTCCTCAAGGCGTGGCTTCTCAATGCCTTCTCCCCCTCCCCCAGAATCGCCCCACTGCTCCCTCTGGCCTACTCTCCTGGCCTATCTTTGTTTGTGGGCATCCCTCATGTCCTCCAGCTGTGCATCCTCCAAGTCCGACCCAGCCTCCCCACCCAGTTGCATCTCATCCTGAGCACAAGCGGAAGGGCCAGGCTCCTCACTGGAATGTAAGTCTTGGAGCTCATCAGAGCCTTCCTCTGACTGATGGCTCCCCAGGCCCCCCTCCTCCTCAGATTCCCCAGACTCAGTTCCGGGATCACAGGCTGGCACGGAATCACAACACTATCCCGCAGGGCCCTTCCCCCAGGTCTGCCGGTACAGATGCAGTCAGGATGGGAATTGTTCATGGAAGGCAGTCACCAAGGCAGGAGCTTGAACGGCGGTTGCATTCTCTCAGGTGAACTCCTCTGGTCCGTAGCCTTTCCACTCGATCAGGTACTGAAAGCAACCTTTCAGCCAACGGGAGTCCCAAATGCTGGCGGCCTTGTACTCGGGAGCACTGTCTCCGTCACCTTCTGGTGGGGGAGGTTCAGCTCGGAGTGGACATGCCAGTTGCTCAGGAACCAACAGAGACTGGTGAAAGACCGGATGTACCTGTAGGGAATGTGGCAGAGTTAAGCAATAGACGACCAGATTGATGATAGCCTCAATTGGGAACGGTCCTAGATATCAGTGGTCTTAATTTCTTGGCTGGCCAGGTTGACGGTAGGTTCCTGATGGACAGCCATACCCGATCTCCCACCATTAGTGGAGGCGTATCCCGCCTCAACCAATCAGCAAACCTTTTGTAGTCGGCCGTGGCCTTCTCTGTCACCGCACCAATCGATGGATCACCTGTAACTCTGTCATGTAGTTGTTCGCTGCTGGCACCGATGAGTCTAGCGGGGAAAAAGAAAAAGCAGGGATGATATCCCACATAGACCAAGAACGGTGTCATCTTTGTGAAGGTGTGCTGCAAGTTGTTGAATGCAAACTCAGCTACCACCAGATAGTCTGCCCAATTGTTTTGCTGCTGATTTACATAGCAGCGCAGATATTGCTTGAGGATTCCGATGACTTTCTTGGTCCCGCCATCAATTTGGAGATGATCCACAGACGAGAGGCAGATCTTGACATCCAACACATCCATCAACCCCTGCCAGAAACGTGCTGTAAATTGAGCCCCTCTATCTGACATGACCCTATCAGGGAGGCCGTGCAGCTGGAACACCTGCTGGATGAACACGGGCTGACGGCACGCCATGGCACGGGATAAAATGTGCCATCTTAGTCAGCATATCCACCACCACGAACACTGTCGTGAATCCAGAGGATGGGGGTAAGTCCATCAGGAAGTCCATGGACTTCCTGATGGACCTTTGGGCGTCGGCAAGGGCTTTTGGGCGTTGGCAAGGGCTGCAATAATCCAGGCAGGGTCCCCATCACTGACTTGGTGTGCCTACACTGGGTACACTACATGATATAGGCCTGGACATCGGGTCAGACTCGGTGCCACCAGAAGGTACGGGAGACCACGTTCAGGGTCTTGAGCATGCCAAAATGCCCTTCTGCCAGATTATCATGACACTGGCAGAGGATGAGAACCCTGAGTGGCCCTCTCGGAACATAGAGCTGGTCACGATAGTGGAGAAGTCCATCTGTGACTGTCCATGGAGAATTGGGCCCCACCTCCTCCTTTCGCTGAGCCACCCACACATTCTACTGCTGAGCTTTCTAAATCCGAGCCCTTACCTCTATTGGTTCCTAGAACGCAGCAAAAGACTCAACAGGGAGCACTGTCCTGGGCAGAAGCATGTCTTCTGCTCGGGAATATTTGATCTTCCAGGACAGAGTATCCGCTCTTTGGTTGTGACCACTGGGTATGTACATTACATGGAAATTGAACCTCACACAAAAAAGAGACCACCAAATTTGGCATTGGTTCAATTTCTGAGCAGTCTGCAGGCTTTCCAAATTTTTATGGTCCATCCGGACCTCGATTTGATGCGCCCCAAGATGATGCCTCCAAGCCTCGAACGCCACTTTGATGGCCAGTAGCTCCTTCTCCCAGATGGTGTAATTGCGCTCCACCAGATTCAGTTTCTGTGAGTAGTAAGCGCAAGGGAAGAGGGCACTGCCGGGTGTCATTGCCTGGAGTAACACCGCCCCAATGGCAGTGTCGAAGGCATCTGCCTCCATGACAAACAGCTGTTGCGGGTCAGGATGTTTCAAGATGGGCTCCTTCATGAAGGCTTTCTTCACAGCCTGGAAAGCCCGTTGTTCTGGAGCATCCCACTGAAACCAAGTCTTTTCTGCAGGAGCCAAGTGAGGGGGGCTGTCATGGTAGCAAAACCGGAGATAAAAGCCCGATAGTAGTTGGCGAACCCAAGAAGTTGCTGGACATCCTTCATACGACATGGGGGTTGCCAACTCTGCCGAGACTCGATCTTACTCAGCTCCATGGCAATGCCCTCAGGAGAAATGCGGTAACCCAGGAAATTGATGGTCATCTGGTAGAACTGGCACTTCTCCAGTTTGGCATGCAACCATTGTACTTGTGCCCGTACCGAGTACCAAACGCCGTCTTCCACTTATCACCCGACTGCACCCTGATGAGGTTGTAGGCTCCTCTCAAGTCTAACTTCGTAAAGATCTTTGCCTCCCAGAGCCAGTTCAGGGATGAGGGGCAGCGGGTATCGATTGTGCACTGTGATAGCATTTAATTTCCTGTAATCACAGCACAGTCTCAATTCGCCAGACTTCTTTTTGACAAAAAGTACGGGTGCGGACACTGGTGAGGACGAGGGCCGAATGAAACCCTGAGCCAAATTCTTGCCCAGAAAGTCCCACAACGCGGCCAACTCAGGGTCTGACATGGAATATAAACACCTTACTGGGAGGGACTAAATCGATGGGGCAGTCATAGGGCCTGTGCGGAGGCAATTGATCCACCTCAGTGTCGCTGAGCACATCAGCATAATTTGCCAGTTCGGAGGGCAAGGAGACCCCTGGGGGACCCTCCACCTGGCCAGCACAGATTTGTCGGGTGTGGTTCATGCAATGTAAGCTTGGGAAGGTGACCAAATTCTGTGACCAATAAATCCGTGGGTCATGCATCCGTAGCCATGCCAGTCCCAAGACCATGGGGAAATGCAGGTCTGAGGTAATATAGAACTGGATGGCCTCATGTGAACTGATGGCCATACATAACGGTTGTGTGGCGGCCTTAATTGGGCCATACAGGAGCACTCGACCATCAGTGGTCTCCACTAACATCGGCGGTTCCACCAGGCACTGGGGAACCACCCATTTATTTATTTATTTATTTATTTGATTGATTGATTGATTGATTGATTGATTGATTGATTGATATACTGCCCTTTCCCGAAGGACTCAGGGCGGTTTACAGGATATTTAAAAGAAAATCAATGCAAAAGTTAAAACAATTTAAAAAAGATTAAATGAAACCCTGAGAGAAAATAAAAACCCCAGTTAAAATTAAAATTAAAAATTCTCAGCCTGGGCCAGAGAGCTCGAAGAGCCAGGTCTTCAGGTCCCGGCGGAATGAACGGAGGTCGGGGGCAGTCCTAAGCTCCGCGGGCAGCTGGTTCCAAAGGGCAGGCGCGCCCACTGAGAAGGCCCTACCCCTGGGTGTTACCCGCCGGCAATCTTTAACCGGCGGCACCCTGAGAAGACCACAAATGCTGCATCCATAAAGTTTGTGGCGGCACCAGAGTCAATCAATACATGGGCGGGAATCCCCTTGGGCAACCTGAGGAGAATATCAGATGCCATGGAGGTCCGTGGGCAGCATCTGAAGGGCGTTACCCAAAATGCCCTTCAGGTCGGTTTCGGGCCATTTCCTGACAGAGGAGCAGGTGGCTTTTTTGGGCAAGCTCGGTTACAGACACCCATCCTTGCTTCTTGGGGCAGAAAGCAGCCAAATGCCCAGGGTCCCCACTCCAGATCTTAATTCCATAGAAAATCTGTTTAGGGAGCTGAAGGTTCGAGCTGCCAAATGTCAGCTTCAAAATTTTAATGACTTGGAGAGGATCTGCAAAGAGGAGTGGGACAAAATCCCTCCTGAGATGTGTGTAAACCTGGTGGCCAACTACAAGAAACGTCTGACCTCTGTGATTGCCAGCAAGGGTTTTGCCATCAAATACTAAGTCATGTTTTGCGAAGGGGTCAAATACTTATTTCACTCATTAAAATGCAAATATTTTTTGTTATTCTGTCTCTCACTGTTAAAATAAACCTACCATTAAAATTATAGACTGATCATTTCTTTGCAGTGGTCAAATGCACAAAATCAGCAGGGGATCAAATATTTTTTTCCTTCACTGTACATATATTAAATTACAATTTTGGGCCCACTAATTGCATTCTTTATATATTATTCAGATGTATAAGGTAAAACAGATCAACTATTTTACATTAAGTGCATTGGATTCACAATCCATAGGTTTTCTTAGAAACATGATCCAGGTTTAATTCTGTTTGCAGATGTAAGTCTAGTTACTATTATGGTAAAAATGTATTTTTTTCTGCCACTAATTGAAAATATCCATTTGTCATATAAGAATCTTGTACACATTATAGATCGTAAAAAGATAGATAAATAAGTTATAGTACTCAATCAACTCATACAACTTGGTTCAATAACATCTGTAATATTTCTGACTTTATACCTGGAATTAACATAATGTAGCATTCTTTGTTTTAAGAATTACTGGTCTCAGCAGTCTTAATGGTTGGACAAAGTGGTGGGCTCGACTAACAACTAAGCCATAGGTTTCTATCTGCTGTCATAAAATGCTATTGTGTTCTGTTGATGAAAATATTAAATGCCACTGAAGAGGCCTTGGTTGAAGGGTACCCTCAGCCAAAGAAACTGAGTGAGGGTATGTGAGCTAGTTATTATGTCACAACCCAGCCTACTAATAGGAATAGCACTGGGGGAAAATTGGAGAACAGAGCACTATATGATGCCTTGAATTTCCAAAGGAAGGTGGGTAGTAAATCTAATAAATCAGATAAAGTGGAAATGGAATTCTATGTATCAAGGCTGAATACATGAGAGCAGTTGGAGCTTGTTTTTAATTCAGATATCTGAATAAAATATCATATAATTTTTCCTACCTTGACATTAGTTGTGATTGTTCCCAAATTATAAGCAATAGGAAAGAGTTACCTGTTACAGAATGTTCCCTCTGGCTTAATATATACAGGACAGTACTTTAGTTGTTTCTGATTTTCATCCCTGCCATTAAAGATTTCTCCTCATTACTTTGGCCAGTTAGAATAAAGGAGAAGATAATCCCTGTGGTCTTAAGCATTTCCTTTTGTAGGCAATAATTACATTTGTGCAGTGGGATGTGGTAATCATAAAGTGAAAACATTCCAATGTCATAGTGACTATGCACAAAAGGAGCCATCCTATTGTAGGCTTGGCTCCATGATTTGGTTTTTCTGATTGTGGTACTACAGAGATGTATATATTAACATATAGACTTCTTGGCAAACTGGCAAAACTTTGCACACATATATATCTCCATTACTCATCAGCAAAGTAGATGCGATAATTACCTTCAGTAGTATGTTATAAGAACGTAAGATGATTAGAATTCTTTATACATGTATATATGTTATGTTTGTTGTCTAATAACCTAGATTCTCTGAAAAATATATAGTTCTGCAATATAAACGCAATACAGAGAAGCTGTTAAAAAGTAGTAAAAATCCAGCAACCAACCAAATATTAAAAGTAACAAAATGCACAAATAGCCTAGTAACTGCTTATGATGGGTTTTTTAAAAAATGCATACAAGTATGAGTACTTTTAAAAACTGTAGCTAAAGAATTAAATTGCTTCTTACTGTAAAATTTGGCTTTGAAAGAAACTTATAGACAGTTCTAATCTGAAGTTCAGAATCACAAAGCTTTGAACTTCCTTTCTCCTCTGTTATGATCCCCAGCAATTTTTCATGAGGTTTTGCTTCTAGTTTCAATTTAGCTATGGTTTATCGCTCATGTTTAAAACTGGAACAGTGTTAATGTAACGATAATTTAAGGGGGGAAAAGCCTGAATCATGAAGTCTGAAGTTGCTTATCTTCATTATAATTAAAACTAATTTCTAGAAAGGTGAAATGAGCAAATCTGATTAGTTGAACATAAAACAAGTCCTTGTGGGTGTTACACTGGTACAGAGTTCAAAAATTGAAAGTTTGTTCCTATAATGTTAAGACATACAGAAATACATTACGTCAGACCAAATGTGCCTAAATGTGTATAAATATAATCTATGCAACTTGAATACCTAGGATTTTTTATTCTATAAATAATTAAAGGGAACAATGCTGTATATTATCATCTAGGTGACAAACAGCATGTTTGGTGCTTCAAGAAAGAAGTTTGTAGAGGGGGTCGACAGTGACTACCATGATGAAAATATGTACTACAGCCAGTCATCGATGTTCCCACATCGATCAGAAAAAGATGTAAGTTTTTTGTGCATATTACATTTAATTTTAAAATTTAGGCTTAATGAGAGTAGGTTTTTGTAATATACAGAATTACACTCCACACATACACAAACAAACATAATTACTTTTACTCAATACCACACACTTTACAGAATGGTGGTGCAGTAGTTAGAATGCATTATTGCAGGCTGACTCTGCTACTGCCAGGAGTATGATTGACTCAGCCTTCCTTCCTTCAATAAAATGGTCTGTAAAATGAGGGCCCAGATTGCTAGGGACAATATGCTGACTTGTAAACTGCTTAGAGAGTGCTGTAAAGCACTGTGAAGCAATATATAAGTCTAAATGCTATTGCTAAGTGCCATAGTTACTGCTCTTACTCTTATAATAGCAGAACACTGCAAGTTTGTAAAAATATAGCATGGTTGTATTACTGAAGATACTATGTTCTCAGTTACTGGGTAACTTTCCTCAGTGGCTTTGTATAGATACAAGGAAGAAGGGGGATGGAGTTTTGAGTCAAATGCTCTCCAGTAGTAGTCCTACAAATAGGACTGCAAACAACATCTTGATTTCCTTTCCTTCTGTACCACTTTAGGAAGTAACAATTGGCAATAGTACAAAATTCAACTTAAGATATCTAAAACATCTAAAGGAAGGACTTGTATTATCTGTGTGTAAAATTAATCAGTTTGTCAATCTAAGGATTTTTACAGTACAGGTAGTCCTTGACTTAAGACAACAATTGAGCCCCAAATTTTTGTGCTAAGCTAAATATTTGTCAAGTGAATTTTCCCCATTTTATGTCATTTTTTGTCACAGTTGTTAAGTGAATCACTGCAGTTTTTAAGTTAGGGTTGTTGCTTCTCCATGACTTTGCTTGTCAGAAAGTCATAAAAGAGGATCACATGACCTTGGGTCACTGCAACTGTCATAAATATGAGTCATTTGGTAGGCACCTGAATTTTGATCACATGAACCATGGGGATCACTACAAGTAAGTGTGAAAAATGGTCATAAGACACATTTTTAGTGCTGATGTAACCTTAAACAGTCACTAAATAAACTCTTAAGTCAAGGACTACCTGTATTAAACTTTTTCAGTTACTTGAACTGATGATTTGAGGCCTGAAGCCAAACTTATAATAGCCTTTCTCTCAGCGCGTATGTAGCTGGCTGGCCATCATTCTTTCTATTACTTTGGTCAAGAAAGTGATATTTATAACAGGATACTAGTTGTTCACATCGTGAATATTCAGGGAAACCCAAGGACAGAACAAACTGCAGTTTCTTTCACAACAGTGGTCATATAATGAACAAAATTCCATTAAATAACAAGGGATTTTATTTTATTTTTTTTGTATCCTACTTTTATTATTTTTACAAATAACTCAAGGCAGCAAACATATCAAACATTCCTTCCTCCTGTTTTCCCCACAATAACAACCCTGTGAAGTGAGTTGGACTGAGAGAAAATGAGGTCACCCAGCTTTTATGGCTACCATACTCCTTGGTTTAATTTAAAGTCCCTCCTTGTCACATAATACCGTAATACTAATGTTTAACAAATTGCAGTGCTTATCTTTAAAGTGTTTAATATTTCATAACCACTATATTTTATCCTTGACTAATTTGTTTTACATTTGATTTCCAATTTAGATGCTGGCATCACCATCAACATCAGGTCAGCTGTCTCAGTTTGGGGCAAGTTTATATGGGCAACAAAGTAAGGAATCTATTTTTATAATAGGCCAATGGTTGTATGTGTTTGCAAGTTACCTTAAATTAGATTCATTTAATGTGGCCTTTTTTCTATTGATATAGTTTTTAAAGCTGTTCAAAGTATTTTAAAAAAGATAAAGAGTCTTTGGAGGTCCTGCAGAACTGCTTTGAAAGCTGTCTTCAGTTATCTACATATGTATCATAGTCAGCTGCTTTGCTTTGTCAGCAAAACTGTTCTTGTGTGCACACATGCAGACAACTGGAAACAAGTTTCAGAGCAGATGCAGAAGTGTTCCAAAAACCACTACTACTTTTGTGCTTTGAAGACAGGTATTTTGCTTGTTAGCATGTTTGGCAAAACTCCTCTTTTAATTGCTTTGTACATCCTTAATAATTTCAGCATAACTGCATCTTAAAATTTGATGCAAACCTTTTTCCTATAATATGCTTGCAAGCCGTTGTTTCAGTTGAGGGCATTAAAAAAGAACAATTCATAAATATCTTTTTTAATTTTAGCACTTCTACAGAAAATTCAGTTCATATTAGATTTCTATCACTTAAGTTACTGGAGAATAAATAATACTGGATTATGTTTTAGACCTCATCTAACTTGCTATTTCAATTTATGTCAACAATATTTCACAAAAAAAACCTTATATCTGGCAGGAGTTTTTTTCTATAAATGAATAGCAAACATTTATTAGTTCAAAGGGAATGTTATTCATGAATCATATTCTAGGAAGAACAATATCCTCTTGGATTTTAAATAAAAAAAACATCAGTACCTAGGGTATTATTTTGCTGGCCCCTTCCTTATAATAAAATGACTCAGAAATGTTTCCAGATATGGGTAAATTACTTCTGCTTCTGTTTAAGAATTTCTGTTTTACATTATTAAGTCTGCAACTATCCTACATGGCTCTCTAATTGAACTGTGAGACTGAAGGTTTTCTTCATTAGAGTTGAAGTGACATATCCAAATGACTCTATTTATATGCTTATATTGCAGTTCTTGACTAGGGTGCTTTAGGAATCCTTACAATTCCAAAATGGCAGTTAAGTGGCTCCTCAGAATGCCTTGTTTCTCTTGTTCATGTCCATGTGTAGAGAGCATGGTAATATATTTTAGAAATTGCCTTTTTTCCTCAGACCTGTGAACTCCATGGAA
This sequence comes from Vipera ursinii, assembly GCF_947247035.1. Classification (NCBI taxonomy): domain Eukaryota; kingdom Metazoa; phylum Chordata; class Lepidosauria; order Squamata; family Viperidae; genus Vipera; species Vipera ursinii. Next base: position 44,361,889 of record NC_139515.1, read on the forward strand.
GACTAGCAGAGAATAGAAAGTCTTGTCAGAACATTCAAGGGGAAATTATGATTTTGACATACAAAGTGATAGCTCTAAGAATTTTACAACAAAGAATATTCATATCCCTAGCAGCTGAACTTAACATCCAAAGATGTTGGGGAGCTGAACTCTCAGATACAGATGAATTAATGTGTCCCTTTAGACCAGGGATTCCCCAACCCCCGGTCCATGGACTGGTACCGGGCCACAGCACACCAGCAACCTGGCTGCACAAAGAAGCAAAGCCTCATCCATGGGATGCAGTCAGCACACAAAACCACGCCCCCTCCGGTCCACGGAAAAACCTCTCCACACGTAACCAGTCCCTGGTGCCCAAAAGGTTGGGAACTTGTGCTTTAGACAAAATTGTTGGCAGTGTTCTCATTTATAGAGATGGTAATATGCATAACATTTTTCATTATACCAAATAACTAACACACACACACACACACACACACACACACACAAAATATGTATATATGTATATGCATGTATATGTGTATATGTATATTAAAATTTCAAGACAAATAGTGATGGCTTTAGTCCTTTCCATGTCAGCATTGATAAACATTTCATCTTATTTATCTTTTGTTGTATGCTGCTTCATATTGGTATAAATATCTATAGTCTTACCTTACTGTACTCTAGAAAGGGTACAGAGAAGAGCAACCAAGATGATTAGGGGGCTGGAGGCTAAAACATATAGGGAACGGTTGCTGGAATTGGGTATGTGTAGTTTAATGAAGAGAAGGGTGAGGGGTGACATGATAGCAGTGTTCCGATATCTCAGGGGCTACCACAAAGAAGAGGGAGTCAAGCTATTCTCCAAAGCACCTGAAAGCAGGACAAGAAACAACGGATGGAAACTAGTCAAGGAGAGAAGCAACCTAGAACTAAGGAGAAACTTCCTGACAGTTAGAACAATTAACCAGTGGAACAACCTGCCTCCAGAGGTGGTGAATGCTCCAACACTGGAAGTTTTTAAGAAGAGACTGGCCAGCCATTTGCCTGAAATGGTATAGGGTTTCCTGCCTGAGCAGGGGGTTGGACTAGATGACCTCCAAGGTCCCTTCCAACTCTATATTATTATTATTATTATTATTATTAATAATAATAATAATAATAATAATAATAATAATAATAATAATAATAATAGTACTTTATAGTTGACTTAAAATAGAGCATAAAATCCAGTTCTCAATTCTTTGTCCTGTTACAAAGGAATTGCTTATATTAGGTTGAGCAGTATATTAGATGTTTCTATTTACTACTGTCTATAATATTTTCATGTGATCTTCTTTCTGTCTTACACTCAAGGGTGCCCATCCATGGACATAAATAGACATCTTTCATATATTTAAATACATAAAAAACTGAAAGAAGGAGTATGTTTTTAAATATTTTAAGAAAGCAGTTTATATATTTCTGTAACTTGATTAATATGAATAGTTTGATTTGTTACATAAATTCAAATGTAGTTTTGGATCACAAATGTATATTGCCTTGTCTATTATTTTTCTGTCTCCAAAAAAGCAGACTATATGTTACATAAGCTACTAAATCTCAGATGCCACCAGGAAACCTCCATTTGGCCTTTGTAAATTGAGATTTTAAAACATAGCTTGCATCAAAACTAAACGTTTATATTTGTGACCAAAACACAGCACTGTCCTACTCATATTACTCAGGAGAACATAGGGGAAGAGGAATTTCACATCTGTTTCTCTTCCTTTCTCTTTGTTTCTTCCCATCTTATAATTCCCATTGCCTTCCCCCTCTCCAGAAGCTCCCTGAAGAATTATTTTAAGGGGAAAATAGAAAAAAACCATTATGCCAGCAATATCCATTCCACTTGCAGATGGACACCATTGAATTAATTAATAGTACAAAATAATACATTTGATGCAAGTCTACTGTCATTGTTTAGTAAGTTGGCATAGATTTCAGCTGTGACTGTTATTGGAGTGTAAGTGTCATATCTACTAATGTTGGAAATGCAAACTTGTATTGTACTCTGCAAACTATCCTTATCTTTACCAATTGGTTGTTGATAATTGATAATCAACAATTAATTAAACAATGTTTAAACTGTATGAAGCAGATTATTGACTAAGAAATTTAGAGAATTCCTCCAGACATAGAAACTATTTAGCTTGGATTTGTTTATTTTTTAAAAATATTTTTGATTCTCAAGTGTTTCTGGGGAAAAAATCACTAAACTACATATTTAATCCATAATTCTCCTACTCGAAAATCCTTTCATTTAATAAAAAATAAAGTTTGGAAATAGAAAACAGTGAATTTAAAATCTGTTTTCATAAAATGGTGGTCTGCTTGTTTAATTTTTTTCTGATATTAAGATATTTGATTGTTAAAGCAAACTGATAAGATTATACCTTAATTCTCTCCATTCCCCTTCTTCTGCTTTTTTCCCAATAGGTGCACTAGGCCTTCCAATGAGGGGGATAAGCAACAATACCCCTCAGTTAAATCGCAGCTTATCACAAGGCACTCAGTTACCAAGCCACGTAACACCAACAACAGGGGTACCAACAATGTCACTTCACACGCCTCCATCTCCGAGCAGGTATTTATTGATAACAAATACTTCTCCAGGACATTTTTTATTATACTGTTTTATTTCCTTAGAAGTAGTTTGCATTCTAGTTATTTTTGAAATAATGAACCAGGTGTTTGTTTCCTGGATTGTTGCTTCTGCATTGCAAAAGTGTAGGGTAAAAACTTCTAATGCAGTATTGATTCTACTATAGAAAATAATGTATACATTCTGTTGAGGTAGATAGGTGGATACCTTTTAGGAAAATTTTGCAGCATTGATAAAATAGTTGCTTGGTGAGTGAGCAGCTCTATAAATTTAATAAGTAAAATACATTCTATATAGCAGACAGAAGTGTTATTGCTAGCATTATTTGATATTCTCTAATTCTTTAGGATTCCAAATTCAAGTAGGAATTGTAATTTTGTGCATTAGCCTAGGGCAGGGGTAGGCAACCTTGGCTCTTTTATGACTCATGGACTTCAACTCATAGAATTCCTGAATTGTGGGAGTTGAAGTCCATGAGTCATAAAAGAACCAAAGTTGCCTACCCCTGGCCTAGGGGTTCTCAGACTTTTTTGAATTTCAGCAGCCCTGGCAGTTCCCTACTAGAAGCTTAGGGCCCTGCAGTGAACTTATTAACAGTTTATTAACAGTTCTCTTAATTAAATAATAAAATATCCCAGTGAGTTTGTTGCAGCATCCTGGGGCACCATAGGGCACAATCTGGGAACTGCAGTATTAGCCTATTAAGCCCATATTGATTTTTCTAAGTCAGTATAGAGCTTTCCTGGAAAATAAGAATCTTGAGCACTATTTTTTTTAATGTACAAGCCTAATTGAACTTGGGAATTGTGTGAATCTAAAATTTCAAAAACACTACCAATCACGTTGATACAAATGAAAAACATGGACAGCTGGTGGTCTTCATTATAAGATAACTCATTTCATGTCTATATAAAATGTCCACTTAAAAACAAATTGGCCTGGACAAAGTGAAAATAATGATATGCTGACATACGTCTTGTTGTTGTATCATATTTTTCAGGGGTATATTGCCTATGAATCCTAGAAATATGATGAACCACTCTCAGGTTGGTCAGGGCATTGGAATTCCCAGCAGGACAAACAGCATGAGCAGTTCAGGTTTAGGCAGTCCTAATCGAAGTTCACCCAGCATAATCTGTATGCCAAAGCAACAACCCTCTCGACAACCTTTTACTGTGAACAGGTAAGATAAGTATATCCCATTTTATATGAGGGGCACTCAATCACACAAAGAGCTTCCCTTTTCATTCCTCTTGCATTCCTATGCACACTACTTTTCTGATAAAGAAGTGGACCATATTTCAAGATTTACAGCAGGCAGGAACATTGCATTTTTTAATGGTTGTTTCATCACTGGAATGATATAATATCCTTAGTTCTGAGCAAAGTCCTCATGTTTTACAAATTAATCTTTCCAAATTTTTTTGCTATGTCATATGTGACTTTTGAAGCCTGTTTTGGATTAGATTCTCTATTTTTTTTCCAATCTGAGCTTTAAAAGTTGTGGGGGGGAAAAGCAAATATTATATAGGAATTCATTATTATATAGGAATTTCTTCTTTTAAATCCCTTAAGTAACAGGCAGATTTTTCCTGCCTTATATTGACTCAGTATATCAGTCTTTGTTACTTGTTGACTGAAAATAGCAACTATTAACATTTGTTTAGGAAAATATCGTTTCTAAAAAACAGGTGAATGGTGGGTGTTAGAGTTACTCTTGTTTCTTAATACTTTTACCAAGAGTTTCTAATAAGTTGGGAACTTACCAATTGGAGATCCATTTTCAATTAAAGTAATTAAATTAATATTTGTGTTGCATCTGATCTGTTATGGATGACAAGCATAGGTGGTACAAGTAAACCAGTGGTATATTCCTCTTGAATTGTTTTTTATATAAAAAAGAAAGGGCTAAATGAAAAAAAATAAACAGTTGGTGACAGTGAGAAACAGGAAGAAAGATAAAGTGGAAATAGCATTATGCTTATGAAATTATATGAGATGTGACATTAAGCAAGTATCTTCATTGTTTGCAAACCATGTGGAGATTGTGGTACACAAGATGATATGTACTATTGTAACTTCCTGAAGTGGTTTTGGATTTCTTTGATTCTTAAAGGCTTGTGGGGCTGATCATGCTTTACATATCTTCAGAGCTGCATTTTACCTTCAGTTCTGTTTTGTAACAGATCAGCATTATCAGCCCAACATTTTTTTATAACAGCTTGTTTCAAACAATGGTCTTGGAATACATAGAGTGTTAATTTTTAAATGTTTTATATCCAATTCATTTTATATTTCTTGGCATCTTTTGGTGCATAAACATAACAATGTGTAGCTATGTCCTGTTAAGAGATCATAGTGGTGAGATTATAATTCCGGGATAACATTTATGGGCCGACTCTTCCATCAGGCTCTTATCTGTGTTTAGGATATAGTCATTAAACGTTCATATCAGCCTATTTCCAGTTTAGAAAAGAGAGTTTAATTTCCATTTGGAGTCAGTAACTCACTTCCTATTTTAGCCAGAGTGTTTATTCACAAATGAGAAGCAATTGCTTCCAATCATACGTTGTTGTTGTTAGTTGCAAAGTTGTGTCTGACCCATCGCGACCCCATGGACAATGTTCTAGGCCTTCCTGTCCTCTACCATCTTCTGCAGTCCATTTAAGCTCACGCCTACTGCTTCAGTGACTCCATCCAGCCACCTTATTCTCTGTCATCCCCTTCTTCTATTGCCCTCAATCTTTCCCAGCATTAGGTTCTTCTCCAGTGAGTCCTTCCTTCTCATTAGGTGGACAAAGTATTTGATCAAGCCAAGCTATTCTTTTATGTTATGTTTAAACTAATTCATTGAGGAGGAGTGAACATATAAAAAACAGACAACACGAGTAACATGCTAGTTTTCTATAATTTTTTCATCTGCAAGTCAAAATAAGGTGATCTATATTTATTTAGAAGATTATTTAGAGCAGACATGTCAAACACAAGGCCCGGGGGCCGGATCCGGCCCGCGAAGTGGTTTCATGTGGCCCGCGAAGCCATCCTGGAAACAGTGAGGGAACGGCCCCCACTGCCTTGGCCCTGGCCCAGAGACCCTCCTTCTACCAGAGACCCTCAGATCTGTCCCACTCCTGCCCAGGCCCCCATAGGCACCCTTGATGGGAACGATGTAGAGCTGGCCATGCCCACCCAGTAGGCCATATGCACTCTAGCCACGCCCACCCAGTAGGCCATGCCCACCTTGGCCATACCCACCTGGTCCCCTGAGGGCAACCGCAATGCTGATGCAGCCCTCAATGAAATTGAGTTTGACACCCCTGATTTAGAGGATATATGTAAACTTTCTTTACTCTTCTGTTTTTGTTTATCTTAGCATGTCTGGATTTGGAATGAACAGGAATCAGGCATTTGGAATGAATAACTCTTTATCAAGTAATATTTTTAATGGAACAGGTAAGCGTATTTTAAATCTTCATTCTTTAGAGTTTCATTTGGTAGCTTATTTTGTGTGTATTTTATGTTCCTTTCCCAGTATTTGTATAGATGTTCATGGTCTTCAGTAGACTTCATTTTCATAAGTGAAAGAGGAGATTCTTCCAGTTTCTCCAAAGCCCCTTGTGTCCTTTGCTCTCGAGTTTTAATTATGAACCAAATCCACTAATTTGTATGTGGTCATAGATGTTCAGTATCTGCAAAGAAGATACTGAAAGAAGCAGAACGTAACAGTGCTGGAATCACAGGCTTTTTAGATTTATTTATTAGATAAATATATAACTCCCAATACATTTGATTATGTTACTGAGCAGTAATAATACAATAATAAAACCAAAACCAAATTCAGATTACAATTAAAACCTACAATTTAAGCAAAAAAAGTGTCTGCTTATTCCCAGCCAGTAGATATTCTCACACTAGTCAGAAACAAAGAGGCTTAGAGTGTATGTCTTGTAGTTTTTGGATTACAATTATTTGTTGGTTTTCATAGATTTGGAAAGGATAATTGAGGTCATTTATTCCTATGCCTGCTTAGAGCAGGATCTGCTAAAGCATTTCAGACAGATGCTTATCCTGCCTCCAGCGAGGTGGACATACAACTTCTTGGGGCAACTATTCCACTGGGTCACAGTTCTTACTGCCAGGAAATTTCTCATAATATTTAATCTGAGACTCCTTTCCAGTACTTTCAAGTCATTGATTCAGATCCTGTCTGAATATGGGATAACAGATTTCCTCTTGAGGAACCTGAAGACTGCTATTATGTGCTTCAGTCTTCCCTTCTGTGGGCTAAACATGCGCAGTTTTTTTTTAACTGTTCCTCATAGGGCTTGGTATTTTCATCATCTTAGTGTCCTCTGATGCACTCCCATACATCAGTCTTTTTGAAAAAAAACTGTGATGCCCAGAACTACGCAAAATACAGTAGTGTACTTCTGATCTGGACTACATGCTCTTGCTAATACATTCCAAAATAGCATTTACCTTTTCAGCCACACTTCATCACACAGTTAGCTTATGTAAAATGTCTATTAGGTCTTTTTCACATGAACTTTCCCATCTTACATTTTTGTGCCTTTCTCAGACGCAAGTTTTTACATTTCTTCCTGTTAAATTTCATCCTGTTTATTTCTTATCCAGTGTTCAAACCTGTTTAGATCTTCTCTTTCTCTTCTGAAGTATTAGCCATTCCTCCCAGTTTTGTGATATCTAAAATTTTGATCATCATTCCCTCAGTTTCATCTAGGTCATTATTAAAAAATGTTGAAAAGCACATTGTCCAGCACAGAGCCCATTTGATACTACTTCCAATCTAATATGGACATAATGAAGGCCTAATTTCCCTTCTGAAAGAAGACACATATAAAATATGAGCTAAGATGTTCTGCCTTCTCTCCATCATCAATTTATCTCTTTCTGCTCATAGCAGACCTTACTTTGCCTTTTTGTTTCCGATGTATAACTCATTCCCTTTTTGTTGTTTGAAGTATTTACTTGCAAGCCTCAATTCATTCTGCACTTTAGCGTTTCTGTCACATTCCCTACAGTTTCTGGTGACTGCCTTGTATCCTTCCTTACTTCCATTCCTTCCACTTTCTATCCATATTCCTTTTTCTTTTCAACATTTAGAAAGCATAAATGTATCCACATGTTCTCTTAAGATGTCTCCAGTTTTTCCTTCTGGTACAAATTGTTTGTAATTGTGCCTTCGGTATCTTGTTTAGTAGGATTTCCCATTCTTTCCAGACACTTTTCTCTTCAGGATTTCAAGCCTGATCCCTCCTACCTTCCGTCTGAATTCAAGAAATCCAGTATACAAGTCTGACTCTTCTCTATTCCTCCTCCCCTTGATATCATGAACTCAAGGATAACATGGCCATTTTCTCTCAAAGTTCCTGTCACCTTCACTTCTTCAATTCCTCCCTGTTGGTAAGGATTATGTCTGGGATACCATACCCCTTTGTTCTTTATACCATCTTCTGACAAGTGAAGTTGGCAGCAAGATAGGACAGGGATTTGTTGGACTTCTGATTCTTGGCATAGCTAGATTTCTAGCGGATATAAGCATATTTAAACTCCCCTGTTTTCCTTCTGATGTGCATCTTTTCTGTTCACCTGCTTACACAGAAGGCAATACTCACCTTTCAAGCTTGTTTTAGAGGGCTAAAACGCTACTTACTCTTTCCTTCCCTCTCCTTTACCCCTTGTCTTCTTTCTCCCAAGCTACAAGTATCGTAACTTGGAAGAAATGGAATATAATTATCAAGTTTCTACAGAATTGTCTATTTATGATATGTATGCATGGTTCTACAAATACATTATTGGACGTGTATAAACTTAAAAACAACATGTATTTTCTTTTAGATGGCAGTGAAAATGTTACTGGACTGGATCTTTCAGATTTTCCAGCACTAGCAGACAGAAATAGAAGGGAAGGAAGTGGAAATCCAACTCCATTAATAAACCCTCTAGCTGGAAGGGCACCCTATGGTGAGTGTGAATCTGGTATCTTTGCAAAATTGATCATATGATATCTTAGGCATTAGAAACAGCTCTAATGTTGAACTTAAACTTTGGCCTCATGTTGTTATTACTTAATCTGCCTTTTGCCTGAAAAATGAAGGTTCCTAAAAGAAAATTGTAGGTTTTTCAGCTGCCGCCCAAAATCTGTTTGCTGATAGTAAACACATAGAACTGAGTGGAATTTTGAACAGACACGAATAAAATGGTGAGGGTTTATTTTAGTGTCTATTCTTTTCAATTTTTCTCAAAATTTTCTATAACCCAATTATTTATTTGATTTATACGGTTTCCCATCATATGTGTGACTGGGTAGCACCCAACTTTTAAATAAATAAAAATATATACATTTCTAAAATGTATCGAAAATAAAACATAAAACTGTCAGAGAATCATAAAAATCCTTCAACACAACCAGGACATGGGCTCTGTCACATACCTGGTGCCTCAGGTTTGAACCATGTCTTCAGGCCTTACAAAAGGCCAGCAGGGTGGAGGCAACTTAATCTCATAAGGAATGATGCTCCAGAGGTCAGATGCCATGGCATAAAAAGATCTTTTTCAAGATCTTGCTGTCTGACACTTCTTGGCCGATGGTGCCCATAGCATGTCTCTTCTGCCAGAATGTAGGACACGTAGAAAGAAGAAATGGTTTGGAAAATGACTCATCCCCAAGCCATGTGTGGCTTTAAAGGTGACCCCAGCACCTAGAAAACTAATTCGGTATAGTAGTTAAGGCACAAGGCTAGAAACCAGAAGACTGAGTTCTGTTTCCACCTTAGACCCAAAACCAGCTGAGTGACTTTGAGGCAGTCACTCTCTCTCAGCCCTAGGAAGGAGGCAATGGCAAACCACTTCTGAAATTGTGCCAAAAAAATTGCAGGGACTTGTTAGAGAGACAGTAGGAGTCAAATCTAGATGTTCTTGTTATCATGGCATAGCTATATTAATAAAATTAATAAATTAAATTAAATTATATTGACGGGGTGATAAAAGTAGGAGCCCGGAATAGATTAAGATCCTATTGTAAAGCATATGAAATACTAAAAGGTAAATATAAATAGTTTTTCCTTTTCTCCTCAAGGAACAGTAACAGAAGGCAAAGACTTAGAATCAGGAACAAGCTAATTTCAGAATAACAATCACACAGTCCTCTGAATTTACAAAGGTTCAGCATGAGGGGACTAGGCTAATATAGCCATTTTGTCCAGCTCTACCTTGTATAACCCATATGCATGCATAAACTATACCTTTGGTCTTAGATATGCTTAGTTTTAGTAGTTCAACTATTTCTTACAATTTTATGCCTATATTTAGTTATTATAAATCATTAGTACAATTTGTAATATTACAAATGATTTGAGTATATTTGAGTAAAAATGTAACAAACCCATTTTGAAAAATAATTAACTGCTAGTGCTTTTTAAAACCTAATTCATACATTTAAATTAATTGTATATTTTTCTTTAAAAATAATCTTATTAGCTTCATAGCTAAAGATTATAATAATGTTTTTGACTGTTTAAAGAAATAAAAAACTGAATAAAGAGTCAATTATGCATCTAAATTCAATATTGTTTCTACAAATAGAAGGTTTGAAATGGATATTACATTTTCTATATTTGTTAAAATAAAATCATGCTAGTGAAAATTTTAACTATCAAATTGTACATTTTATTTACTCAATTTCTGTCTTTAATTTACAAATATTTTGAGGCTTTCAACATGAAAATTAAAATCTATAATAATAAAATAATACAAATAAATTGAAATAAAATGAAAATGAAAACTATTACAATTTAAGCAATTCAGTGTGGTGTATTTATCTTCCAATATAGTTGGGATGGTAACAAAACCAGCAAATGAGCAAACCCAGGACTTTTCAATACACAATGAAGATTTTCCAGCATTACCAGGCTCCAACTACAAAGATCCAACATCAAGTAATGATGACAGTAAACCTGTAAGTTTGCCTTAATTTAAAGAGAGAACAATTCACACACACGCGCACACACATGTATGTATCTATGTATTTATCTTTATCTTTAAGAAGGTAGTTAGATCTTGGGTGAGAGCCTTAGCCATGAAAGCCGGCTGTGTGACTTTGGGCCACTGACACTGCCCAACCCACCTCAGAGGGTTGTTGTGGAGAAAATAGGAGGAGGAAGGTGTTTTGGACCTGTTTGCCGCCTTGAGTTATTTGTAAAAATAATGGTGATGGGAAATTAATTAATAAATAAACTAGTCCTTCTTGTCCATCCATATCAAATAACAGAAGTAATTAGCAAAATTGGGGACAACATTCTTCAAATTCAGTGCTATATTTGCTAATGGAAATTTGCCCAATTTCCATTTGCTTCATTTCTGGTTAAAGGGAAGCATTCAGAGAAATACTTTAGGATAGCAATTCTCGTAGTATGGACTGGGAACTTCTGGGGGTCTCCAAGACCCTTTTGGGGATCTGCAAAGTCAAATAAATATATTAATATTTTTCAATTTTGAGTTCTAATACAGTACTGTTAATAGATATAACCCATGTAAATCTAAGGTCTTTGGAGTCCTCAATCATACTTAAGAATTTAAAGGGGTTAGTCATAGTCTCTTCTGTTTGGCATGTCTACCTTAGCTGTGCATCGCTTTGCACAGAACCTAGATTAGAAACTTATACATCAAATGGTTGTACACTTTAATATTGGGAGGACTGAAGTTTATTTTCGTTAAAACCATTAGTGATCCCAGACAGTATTTTTTATCTACTGTCTTGCTTGAATTGTACATAATGGACAAGCTGTTTGTTACTAATGTATTGATACATGGATGATCTCACTTCACAAGTCTATATAAATATACAAACATAAGGGAGAGAAATTCTTGGAGGGTGCTCTTTTGTAAACACCAGATAACTAAATTAGCTGGTCATGTATTTTTAAAAATATTTTTATACTGATTTTTTTTCTTTATACCACTTAAGAATTTGAATACATCAGGCAAAACTTCGTCTAGTGCAGATGGTCCAAAATTTCCAGGAGATAAAAGTTCAACAACGCAAAACAATAACCAGCAGAAAAAGGGGATTCAGGTGTTACCTGATGGTATGTTTGTTAAACTTGCTGAGGTTTTTTGACTAATGTTTCAGAAGACACGGGTTCTCTATTATTACGTAATACTCTTGATTTATGTTTCTGTAGGTCGGGTTACCAACATTCCACAAGGGATGGTGACAGACCAGTTTGGAATGATTGGTTTGTTAACATTCATCAGGGCAGCAGAGACAGACCCTGGCATGGTACATCTTGCATTAGGAAGTGACTTGACAACTTTAGGTCTCAATCTCAATTCTCCCGAGTAAGTGTTTTCAAATTAATATAATTATTTAATGTAAATTCCTAGCTATAGTATCTTTGAATAGCCACACTTCCAAAATATGTACTAAAGTAAACTAAAAATGTAATTATTGTAAAATATGCATTTATGCAGTTCAGCTGCAGGATGTTAATATGTAATTCAACAAGATTTTAATAAATCAGGAATAATAATAATCATAAAAATAATTTTAACACATCAGAAAAACCACAAATTTATGATATATCTCTGCAACTGTTGACAGTATATTCTATGATTATTTGCATTGCAGAAAAACTTTATAAAGTCTTACATCTTTCATATTTAGTTTTAATATTTGTTTTATTGGTTTACACTGAATTTCATGTTACTTATCAGATAACTATGAATTGCCTAACCATATTGGTATATGGAAAAAAACAGTTAATATAGTTAAATAAACTCTTCTGGAATGGAAAAGTAGTCAGTCTTATATCATATTCCTATCAGGGTGAATAATAATGACTTTTTTAAAAAAAATATAAATCGATTTTTTTTTAATTTAAATCAGATTTTTTTTAATCAAATTTATTTTAATGAAATGCTTTTGGAGTAAAAATCTATCTAAATATAGTTTTCTATTTAAGATACATTAATAATTTAGTTTATTCAGCATGAAATGGAGCTTAGTTATGTAGCATGAGGTTGTATATTCTGCAATATTTACATTTTTGGTAAACTCGTTCAATGAATCCAAGCTTTGCTAGCTGAGATAACATGCAGTGCATTGATGCATTCACACAATTTCACAGTAACTATGAGATAAATCGTAAAACAAAGTTCAGGGATATTCTTTTATCCCATTGTTTTGCAAATCTATGTAGACTATAAACTCTATGATTTGAAGACAAATGCATCTGTACCAGGCTCTAAGTGTTTTAATTAAGTAAAGGAGTTTGAGTAGTTCTCCAACTATCGTGTTTCCCTGAAAGTAAGACTCGGTCTTATATTATTTTTCCCTCCAAAAGAGGCAGGTCTTATTTTTGGGGGATATCTTATATTTTTTGTGCTTTCTTCGTGCATTGCCCCACAGATTATCCGCCTGGCAGCAGCCTCCTCCACCACCAACTCTCCCATGGCTTGCACTGTGACCGGGCAGCACATGCCTCCCCTGCCGCCTCCTTCCACCACCCCTCCTTCGCCGCCACTGGAGAGAACGGGGAGAGGAGTGGCTCTGCGCATCGATGCAGAGCAGAGAAGAGCACTTGCTTGCCGCCTGCATCGCCCCGTGTCTCCCTTCTCCCTTCTGGAAATGGCAGCCCCGTTTCCTGTTGCTTCTCCCAGCCCTGCTGTAGAGTTTGGTGCACCATCGCCCAGCTCCTCTCTCTTCCCAAAAGCAGTTCTTAATTAACCTGCTTTCCATCTCTAGTGCATTTATCTCCCGCTGCAGGGAAACAGAGTTTGTGGGACTAAAAAGGTTCAGTCAGACCTTCCAACTTCTCGCGAGATGTTCCACCCCCCCCAAGAAGTTGGAAGATCTGACTGAACTTTTTTTAGTCCCACAAACTCCGGTCATGGTGCAAGCTACAGGAGAGTTGGTGGAGTAGGAGTAGGAGGCTGCCACCGGGCAGATCATCTATTGGGCAAAGCACGAAGAAAGCCCCTGCAGTGGTGCACAGCGGCAACAGAGCCTTTCTCTGTTACCCTCCTCTGGCTCCGAAACAGCGGAAGGGGACAGGGCCTATCTCACCCAACCTCTGTAGCATGAAGTGAAAGGGAAGGTCGCTGAGCAAGGAGTGGCCTGGCTGGGGGGGGCATGAAATAAGCAGGTGTGGGGCAGCTCCATCCCCTCCCCCACCTGCCTTTCCTCGTTGTGGCGGCAGCAACGCGACACACACACTCTCTTGCCCCATTGTGGCAGCGAGATGGGACGGAGTGGGCTGGGTCCTAACTAGGACTTATTTTGGGGGTAGGGTTTATATTAGGCCCACCCCAAAAAATCAGGGTAGGTCTTATTTTTGAGGTAGGTCTAATTTTCGGGGAAACGGTATGTGTGATTAACCTATTAATCTAAAATCGGTTCTGATATGGCTGTTTTACTAACCTGACAGCTTATTATTCTAAATAGGAAACCTTCATTTTGTTTCCAATAATAATATTAATGATTCTAATTACCAGCAAGAATTGAGTCCTTACATTTAAAGAGCACCTGTCATTTCAGGTCCATCATGGCAGTGCCTGTTAATGGGCATCCACTCACCTGCAGCCTGCCCTGTCCCTCACCTTGTTGTGTCATTGCCACATCACCAGTAGTCCCATTAAAGTGAATGGGACTGTCGGTGAGTCAACAGCAAGTCAGAGGAGGAGCCGCTGCAGGACAGATGAAAGAGATTTAAATTATGATTTAAATTGAGTTGATTTAAATCAAGCCTTTTTACTAGTGATTTAAATCATGATTTAAATTGACTTAATTTAAATCAAATCCACCCCAATTCCTACACAAATAGCAATAGCACTTAGACTTATATACCACTTCACAGAGCTTTACAGCCCTTTCTAAGTGGTTTATAGAGTCAGCATATTGCCCCCAACAATCTGGATTTAGCTGAATGACCTTGGAAGAATGGAAGGCTGAGTCAACCTTGAGCTGGTGAGAATCAAACTGATGGAGGTTAGCAGAATTAGCCTGCAATACTGCATTCTAACCACTGTTTTCATTAATTTGAGAAAAGAGTGCTTATACAATCCAATTTACATATAATGGAAAGTTTATGCTCCACAAGTCACATGTACTTTCTGAAATCTCCAACTTTGTGCAATTGATATTTAATGGTTAACTGACCAATAGTACAGGTTTTCTGCAGGTTGGAGTCCAGAGAAGCTAAAAAAAAATGCCTTTGCATTTCTCAAAACTCCATTAAATGGACAGATTAGGGGAAGCTGGGAATTCAACCACAGTAATATTGCTTTGCATCTTTATTACATTTTCTGTGATTTTCAGCCATGTAATTCCTGATCACAGAAAGGTTGTTAAATCCCCAAACGTAAAATCAAAATATTTGGTGGGGAACTTAGAAATCATCTAGCTTAACTTTATACTCAATGCATTATGTATTTAGCATATGGTGATTTTACAGAAAGCCGAGAGTCTACTGCAGGGGTGTCAAACTGCCAGCCCATGGGCCGGATGCATCGCAATGAAACCGCACCCACCCCATTGCCGGCAATGGGGAAAAAGCTCCAATATGTTGCGCGACATCATGTGATGTCGCGAGTTTGACATGTCTGGTCTACTGCATCAGAGACAGTAGATGTTCGGCAGTCAATGGGATTCGGAAGCAGCTACCAAAACACTTCCATGTCTTGAGGTATTAGCTGGGAGATGCCCAAATGGAAGCTTGCCTCCCACTAAAGTAGTACCTGTTCATCTATTTGCATTTTTACATGCTTTTGAACTGCTAGGTGGGCAGAAGCTGGAGCAAGTGTCGGGAGCTCCCCTGCTCTGCAGTACACAGATCCTGAACTTGGGCTTGCCATTAGTCAATCCCCCATTCTAACCACAGAGCAACCATGCCCCCCTACTCAGTGCATAATCCACTGGAACATTTTTAAACAATTGATTATGTAGTCTCTAAAGATCTGTAGGGAAAAAGAAATCACCAAGTCACTAGCTGACAACATATTCAGTCAGGAAGTTATTTGTAATATTACATCTAAGTTGTAGTTTTCACCCTCTGGTTCTGGTCATCCTAGCTTTTATGATCTACAAACATGCTAAGTATCTTCCCATCTCTTTTATCCAAGTTAATTGATAGAAACATTGAATAGTACAGGACCCAAGCAATAGCCCTGTAGCATTGGAGACTTTCTTTGAAGTTAAAACGAAGCTATTAATGGGCACTTTCTGTGTCTCAGCCAATTGTGAACCCAGCAAAAATTATTGTGCCCGATAAAATTGTCAAAGGCTTTGCACATGTATGCTATGCTTGCAGCATTCCTTTGATCCAATTAAGTTTATATCAGATTAATAAACACAAATTTCATTCATATTTTGATAGTTAATGCAAGCATATACATTTTTCAAATATTGAAATATTAATTCAGTTAGAATCAAAACAATATGACATATGATTAATGACACACATCAAAAACTAATGTGACAAAAGAAATGTTATATTTTGTTGATATTTGAATGTTAACGATTGACTGCTGCAACAGTGGAAAAATGCAATGACCATTAATAACAAAACAGTAACACAGTGAAACATCCAACTTTAATTTTTCAAAAAATGAAAGAGTCAAATGACATTTAATAATTCAAAGTAAATCAAGTTGCATTATTTGTGATTATTACAATTGCCAAATGTTGGCATTATGTTGTATTGAGGCAAATGACATAATGGCATCATTTCTTCAATGACAACATTATACCAAAATGTAGAATTATATTTAATTGCTCCATCTGGGTTAGTTTGGATCCAACAAAATTACTTGTTATCAATAAAGTATTAGTAATATTGATAAGAGAGGATTACAGTATATAGAAATTAGTGAAAATAATTAAAACATTTTGGCATATCTTTGTATACTGAGCATTAGGTTCTAATTTAATGTTATGTAAATATTGCTATAATATCCTATATTGTTTAAAATCATCACAGATTTCTTCTAGTACTGGATATTTTTAAACATTTTCTCACTTTTTCTAATCAGTGTTTTGTGTTTATTTTATTGTATTATCAAATTCTTGGTATTAATCTAGATCCAGATAATCTATTGAAGCTAGATGGTGTGTAAACCAGCCTCTGTTTTTGTATTTGAAATAGCATTTTGAGAAGGAATAATCTTTCGCAGTTAAGTATCTTTTTTTTCTGTACAGAAATCTTTACCCCAAATTTGCATCACCGTGGGCTTCTTCACCCTGTCGACCTCAAGACATAGGTAAGGTTGATCGATTAATATATATATATATATATTTAACTTACTATACTCTTAATATTCTTGAAAATCAGTATCATGGATTAAGAATTAAATCACGTCTCATTCCCTTATCCAGACTTCCATGTTCCTTCTGAATACTTAACAAATATTCACATTAGGGATAAGGTGAGTATACTTTATGGTCCCTTAACAGAATACAATAGAACTAAATAAAAATTCTCAGGCTGTTATATTTTTGACAATCTGTATATATAGTGGTATTAACATCAGGTTGCTTGAATAAAGTGTCATTCTACAGTAATATTAATTTAATGAGCTATTTTTCAGATGAAGATATAAAAAATGCTTTAAAATCTATATAATTGCTAAATATTATTATTCCTTCTGAAACACATTTCTATATTATAGTATGCATTTGATATTTTAGAAAAGTTTCTTTAAAATATAAGGTATCTTAATAAATAGTTTTACATTTTTAAAAAAGTTTTACTAAATAAAATCACTACATTTGTTCTCAGTTTATATTTTGGGAGGATAGATGAACATTTTTATCAACATAGTAAATTCTACTTTAACAGTATAATCAATCCATATATTTGGGTTTGGGTATTTCCTCTGAAAAAGTGTTACTGTGTTTTGGAAATGTGCATGTATATAAAAAAATGGCAGTCTGATGGAGTGCTCAAAACAATTTTATTTGCAGATTTATTTTATCAAAAGCCAGAATTCTAATTACATACAGGCAGAATACAGAATTATAAGCATATGATAGAAAACAAATTCTGAAGTAAATTTTTCCTAATTCTTCACTCAGTTCTCCTAAATAGGTAAAGTATGGTAGGATACTTCACACTCTTAATGACTGTATTATTGTCATACAAGAAAAACATATACTTGGACAGTGGTTTATAATCCACATTCTCTTAGATCCTGTTCAAATATAATACAAGTATGGAGGCTGCTAGTCACCTCTACTTAGTTATGCCTGACAGAAGAATAGCTAAACAGACTGGGAAGTCTTTACCATTGGTTTGTCTGTCATTATATCAGTACTAAGAGGTTTGGTTTCAATCTCCTATCAAGAATTTTAAGTTGTGTGTATGGTCATAATTCTGGTTTATTGAGAAATAGTACTTCTGGTTTAGGTTTAATGCTAAACCATTCTTATTGGATGTAGGTACCAGAATAAGCATTTGGGGAAATTTAGGGAAGCCAATTAAAAATTCTGTCAGCTGTTCTGTCTCTTACCAACTACATGGATGTATATGTGTAACATCAAAGAATTAATTCATTTCTAAGATCTTTATTTTTAAATCATCTCTTACTAATATAAATAAAACTTACATTGGATTTTGAAAGTCTTTTTTTTCCTTTTCAGTTGGCTGCAATAAAGCTTGGTCGCTATGGGGAAGATCTACTCTTTTATCTCTATTATATGAATGGAGGAGATGTATTACAACTATTAGCAGCAGTAGAGCTGTATGTCATTTTTAGTGAATTTTATAAGAAAATATATGGTTTTTAAAATGATGAATATCTTCCATTTTAACAACCAGTTACTGTAGTATGCCATCTGAAGGGGAAGTTTAAGCAACAACTATTCAATTTTTTTTAAAGCTTCCACTTGTAGACTTTCTTCCCTCATGCTTTACATGGTGCAGAACTCTTGTATCAGGAGTATGGAATCTTTTAGATTAGTAAACATGCCTGGAGTTTCAAAAAGATTATTATGGATAATTGCAAAAAATGACTACTATTCAGCAGGCTTCTATTTATAAATGGTCAGTTTTGATAAGTGTTTCTTTTTTGTATAAAATTCTCAAATACTGTAAGGCAAGCAGCTCCACTTTGAATACGTAAATATTTCCTTCAGTTAATCTACCATTTAATTTAGGTTATGTGCTGCAAGGAAAATTACAGTATAAAAATATTTTTATAAGCTATGTGCACATAAAAGCACATATTTAATATAGGCAAAGGTATTTTGTTAATTACAATTTTACTTTTTAACAAATTTAAATCAGTCCAGCTAATAGAATCTTCTTTTTCCTGATTGGATGACAAAAGATTTAACCGAGACTGGAGATACCACAAAGAAGAGAGAGTATGGATTACCAGAGCACCAGGCATGGAGCCAACAATGAAAACTAATACATATGAGAGAGGAACATACTATTTCTTTGACTGTCTTAACTGGAGAAAAGTAGCGAAGGTATATTTATATATATATGTATTTAGATCTTTAAAATGCCAGACTGCCATGTGAGATTGAAACCATATTGCTTACTCTCGTTGATTGTTGTTGGTGGGATCAGGATACAGGGATTTGACTTGCCTTGATAGGCCTATCAGCAGCTTTTGGTATCATTTATCATGCCCTTCACTGGGTATCCTCCTTCCTACAGTGAGGGAAAAAATATTTGATCCCCTGCTGATTTTGTACGTTTGCCCACTGACAAAGAAATGATCAGTCTATAATTTTAATGGTAGGTTTATTTTAACAGTGAGAGACAGAATAACAACAAAAAAATCCAGAAGAACACATTTC
This sequence comes from Vipera ursinii, assembly GCF_947247035.1. Taxonomy (NCBI): domain Eukaryota; kingdom Metazoa; phylum Chordata; class Lepidosauria; order Squamata; family Viperidae; genus Vipera; species Vipera ursinii. The sequence continues at coordinate 44,381,340 of NC_139515.1, forward strand.
AAAAAAAGTTATAAATTGATATTGATAATATGCCATGATGTGTCTCCACCTCAGCCAGGCAAGAGATGTAGTGACCGAAGGCTCTGACCCAGTGTTTGAGGATTGTTAGGGAAAAAATAGGAGGAAAAATAGTCTTGGACTAAATCCTTCAAAGATAGAATGTTTATGACTGAAACTGACTGAATATAGAAATAGTTCATCTTTTATTCTGGATTGCCTTTGATAGAACTGGCCTGCAAGTTGGTGGGCCTCTTGGAGTCATAACTTCTAGTTGAACATACGGATTTTATGGCCAGAAGGAACTGCACATTTTTATCTTGTTTACTAATTATGGTCTCTCCTCGATTAGTAGTCCTTGTAGCCACTCATGTTCTTGCCACTTAGTCACCAGCTGGATTATTGCAATTTACTGTAGATGGAGCTACCTTGAAAACAGTTTTGGTTTAGGTAGTTATAAGTGCCCATGCCACAGCAGTATTGTGGAAGCTGTGTTGATATCCGTTACTTTCTGGATGAAAGTTAATACGCTGAATTGTCACAAAGCCTTATGTTGCTTAAGGCCTAGGATATCTCTGAACTGAATTTGCTGTTCTGGCAATATCTGGGAGAAAGAGAACGCCATCTTCAGGGACTTTGGATTTCAGCCTTCTTGATGAAGGCGTCCTTTCTTCTAAGGAATACTGGTCCACTGCTTCCTTAGTACATTTTTGGAGAATTGTAAAAAACATGGCTCTTTGAAAACAATTTGGAAATTAATAAGGTCACACTACTACTAAATGATCAGTTGGATTGAATTATTGTAATTGCATCAATTTAATTCTGTTTTTAATTTTATTACTTACTACTATATGCCATTCAGTTTCTAGAAATACAAAGGCATATAAGTTGTGCTAATAAAATGAATAAATTGTACTTATGTGTAAATACTTACTTGTGTGTAAGTAATAGAAATGTAGTATTGCCAATGGGAGAAAATTAGTAATATTCTTGAAACAGCCTAATAGTGAAAACCATTTTACTTAATTACCATTCAGAGATATGCCTCTTAATAGGGTGATATTCAACTATAATTAGCACCTTTCTCTGCTTCTTCAAGTATGACTCAAGATAAATGTTTTACAGTACTTTTAGGGGGAAAGATGGAATTGATTTTGTTCTTTGCGTAATGAATGTGCAAAAACAATACTGCAAATAGTTACTTGCAGAATATGTACCATTCACTACTTGTTGACTGATCTGACACAAGACTCACTGAACATAGGAAGGAATTCTTTTTCGTGAACCTGAGATTTTTTCAAAAATAAATCTTACCAGAGCCAATTAGCTTTTAGCAAGGACTCCACAGTTCAACCCTAAGCTACAGATATTATCTACTATTGAAAATCATCCCTGATTCCGAAGTAAAGAGAGAAATGTTTGCATTCTTCTGTCTAATTTCTAGCAGTTAGTATTTTTATTAATTGTTTTCTTTCTATGTATTTTTAAAAGTGTTGATTGGAGTTATAAATACAATTCTGTGAAAAATAGTCATCCATCTTGGATTTTATAAATGGTTGCATATCTGCTGCTAAATATTATCCAAGCTTCATAGGGGATTATTGTTAAGTAAAGGTTGTTTGCTATTGATTTTTTTATTTCATAACATAATCCAATGTGCATTGCAAATATGAAAAGTAATTGTCTCCCTGGTTCAGTCAATTCAGTTACACTTTGCAGAAATGAAATACTGTAGTCTATAATAAAAATATCATAGCTGTCAAGCATGGAAGTGGACCTGCCGTGGTTTGAGTATGTTTTACTGCCTTAGAATTTGAAGAATTTATTATTACAGAAAGCTTAAAATTTGGTCAGAATTCCACAAAGAATTCTGTCCATCAGCTGAAGACTTGGTGGGTCATGTAAAACAGGAGTCCCCAACCCCTGGGCTGTGGCCCACTACTGAGCGTGCCCTGTTTGAAACCGGGCTTCGGGAGAAATGGGCAAGTGTGCTTGCAGAGCTCCACTCATGCAGATGGTGGGCAAGTGCGTGCACAAACACAAAACTCCACTCATATGAGCGGAAGGACCTTGCACTCATGAAGCTCCATTCGTGCGAGTGGAGAGTGCTTGCACTAACACACACAGCTCCATTCATGTGAATGGAGCGATGCTCATGAGCGCCCTCTGCTCTCACAAGTGGAGCTTTGCGCGTGAGCACAAGAGCCCTCTCCTCAGGTGCCCTCCACTCACGCGCAAACCTCCATTCATGTGAGTGGAGGGCATGTGCAAACCACTTGCACAAATGGAGCTGTGTGCATGTGCATGCACCTGCCACTAACACCCCCCCCCCAGCGTTGGGCCAGGCTGCCAAGGGAGGACAGTGATCCCTAATGAATAAGCAAGGCTACAATGGAATGGAATAAGAGAATAAATTCAGTGGGTTGGAATGGTGAAGTCAAAATCCAGACCTCAGCCTCATAGAAATACAGTGACACAATCTGAAATGGGACTTCATGCTAGAAAACTCTCATGTCACTAATTTAAAATATTTCTCTATTTAAAAAAATAAAAAACAGGCCAATAGGATATAGTGATGTGACAAACTGATCACCAATTGCAGGAAGTAATATTTACAGCTAAAGATGGTACAACCAGTTAGTTAATATAAGGGTGTGATTACTTTTCATACTGTCACATATCATGTTGGATTGTCTTATTCTTGAAATAAGCTCCAAACATTTACTTCTTTATAGGACCCACATTAAATTCTGATAACATTCATTGGCAAAAATATGCAGAAAATCTGACAGGAAACAAATACATTCTTACAGAATTGTATTTTGACAATACTAACACGAATCTTTCCGATTTGAATTCTTCATTTTTAAAAACTTAATCTAGCTGCAGTTAGATTTCATCTAATTGGTATAAAATAAATGTAAGATATATTGCAAACTTTGGGAAATGGTGACTTTTAAAAATTAAATTTAATTTCTAAAAGGCTGTCCTAAGGGAAAGTTTATTTTATTTTATTTGAAAGAAACAGTGTTTTCTTTTGGTTAAATGTGCAAAATCATTAATTCCAATGACCTGTTGGCTGATAGTAGAATAATTGCCTTTGTTTGGGTTTGTAGGAGTTCCATCTGGAATATGATAAACTAGAAGAACGGCCTCATCTGCCATCCACTTTCAACTACAACCCTGCTCAGCAAGCCTTCTGAAGACTTCCCTCTTGTCTTGGGGTATGGCTGTCTCAGCACAATACTCAACATAACTGCAAAACTGAAGTGGCTCAGGCATCCCGGTTTTAATTCCTTTTGAGGATCTGGCAATTGGTTCATGCAAAAGGGTCACCATTTGAAGTCCTGCCTTACTAATTATGTGCTGCCCAACAACTAAATTTATAATTTGTTTTCCTTTAGTTTGTGCAGGGTCGGATTTTTTTTTTATATTATTTTTATTTTTTTTGCCAGCAGACAAGCTTGGGTCTGTAAAGACAAGCAAGTACACTGACAAAAGTTTACTAGTTTCCAAAATGTAAAAAAAGGAAAAAAAAGAAACAAAATAGACAATAAAATTTGCATTGTTCATTGTAGCACTCTTGGTAATAAAAAAAATGTTTGTGCATTTTTATGTGAAGATCCTTCTCGTATTTCATTTGGAAAGATGAGCAAGGTCTGCTTCCTTCATTTTACTTCCCCTTCAGTTTTTGAAAAGGCAGTTTTCGCCAACTTAATGCAAGAATATCTGTTTAGAAGAAAGATATTGCCACAACTTATGGTTCATTTCCAAAGTTGTGTGTTAACTGAGCTTCATCTTTCCAGAATGAGCAAAACACTGTCCAGTCTTTGTTACGATTTTGTAATAAATGTGTACATTTTTTTTAAATTTTTGGACATCACATGAATAAAGGTATGTATGTACGAATGTGTATATATTATATATATGACATCTATTTTGGAAAATGTTTGCCCTGCTGTACCTCATTTTTAGGAGGTGTGCATGGATGCAATATATGAAAACGGGACATTCTGGAACTGCTGGTCAGGGGACATCTATGTCGCCCTGTGCACTAAAGGGCCAGATTTCAGCAGCCAAGGACATCCATACCCAAGTGAATGTGATGGGACTTAACGAAGTGAACTGAGACAATTCACTCTGGCTGTTTGAACAGCAGCGTTTCATAGGAAGAGAAAAAAAAAGATCAATCTTGTATTTTCTGACCACATAAAGGCTTCTTCTCTTTGTAATAAAGTAGAAAAGCTCTCCTCACTGCAGTGTTGACTTTGATTTGAAACTGTGATATCATTTCTTCAACAATGAAAATATATAAAAAGTTGAAGTATTAAAAATGCAAAGCTATAAGATGATTGTGGCACTTAATATGAAGAGTAGTTTTGCTACAGACATTTCATGAATAAGAGTTGCATACGTTTCCACTGTGGCCTAAATGCTCCATTAAACATTGTCATGTCCAAACAGATTAGCATAATAAAATAATGTATGTTAAGCAGTTGGGATGGATTAGCTGGGCAATCAAGGGAGGTCCAAAAATTCACATTGAAATAACTTTGTGTCGGTATGTTGTTTTAAACTTTTGAGAGGAGAAGAACCATTTCATTTGATGCTTCATTTTTTTCCCCTGGAGGTTCAAAACCAAACCATGAATACATTTTATTTGTGAAAGGCACTGTAACAATATTATTTAGACTGTGGGTAGAGGAAAGTGTATATCCCTTTACTGTTGCAAATTTAAGTCAGCTATTATATTGCAATCAGATCTTAAAAGTTGGTGCAATTTAGCTGAAATTACCAAAGTAAGAAAATACAGCAGAATAATGTCAGTGAAATGTTTAATTTTAATTTTTTTTCTATGTAGTGTAAAAGAAAATTGTTGGATTTTTTAAAAAAAACTTTGGGAAATCAGCCTCTAGTATTATATTTCTATATCAGGTGTACAGCAAATAAAATTCTACATTTTATATGTATTTTGGGTTAACTGGCAGACATAAAAATATAAAAACGATAACTGTCATTTTATTATTTAAAGCAAAGCACTTCCTCAGTCTGAGCACAGTTATTTCTGGTAACATATATCATGCAAATACTTTGTTGCTCCATTATTTAAATACATTTACTATTTACAAGTTTTTCAAAAGTAATGACCGAAAATATTCAAAATTTCATATTTACAACCTTGACCTAGAAACATGATAAGTCAGCAAAATTCTGTTAATACAGCTGTGATCTCTTAAATTGATTTTTACATTGTATGCTTTGTAGTCAAGTGCTATTTAAAATTAAAGCTATGGGATGATTGCAGGACAAGTTCATGCCCAACTAAGCAATGTATCTTAATTAAGAATGTTGCTGTTTCAAAAGGCCATGGCTTTTTAAAAAAGAAATACAACTTTAGATGCACTTTATTGTGGTCTAATTTGCAATATTGTACATTTACAAACCTTTTGGTTAAATAAAACAAGAACAGGATCCATTATATGTTAATGCTAACAAAATAAAGCATTACATGCTGTCAATTAAAATTCTACCTAGATTGTCATTAATATGGAGTCAGGAATTGATAGTGGTGAATTACCAAACAACCATGCACTTCAACTTATTACATGTGATCTACTTAACATTGAATTTCATATTTTGTGAATAATATGTATGTATGAGAAAAATAGTATTTACTGACCTGTGTTCTAGCAATCTTTTATGAAAATTTCAGAAAAGACTAGGTTTTTGCATGAAAAATACAATTAAAATTGGAAGCATTCTATAAAGCCATATTAATTAAACTAATCCTTTTTACTGAAGTAAGAGAGTGTTTACAATCTGTTTATTATTGAATAGCTCTAATAGCATTAGTAGGCTATACTGAAACTGCATCTTACAGCAAATAAGTAATAATTCCATAGTGATTTCCATGGCTCCTTAACTTTATAAGGGTTAATATTTCTTTAATAATTTATTGCATTTGTATCCCTTGGACTGAGAAAGCAATGTAAGGCAGCTTACATCATAAAAACATAGGTTAAAAACCTGATACCTAAATAAAACACAAATCTACCATAATACATTAGGCACAGAGGTTGCAATTCATTACTCAATGACACTTCAGAACAGGTTTGTCTTTAATAGCTTCCAGAAGGCTGCCAAAGAAGGCATCAGCCTAATTTCCAGAAGAAGACTGGAATATGAGGGTTCTAAGCAAAAATGTTACCTGCACTCTTGTCTCTTCATGTATTTGAGGCATCATTAAAAGATGGTGGAAGAATGTGTGCAAAGGGTAAGTTCGGTAGGCTGTTTCTGTGTGAAGGAAGATGGTTCTTCCCTTGCTGCCATGGTTATATGTTAAAACCATCACTTTGAATTGCACCAGGAAACATACTGGTAACCACTGTGGTCACCATAGAATAAATGTAAGAATATAGATAATTTGATTTGCTAAGCTAGGACCTGATACATTTTATATCAGTTGCAGTTTCTGAGCAGTCTTCAGAGTCATCCCCATATAGGCTGCATTGCAGTAATCCAAGTAAGTAGTGGTAATGATGGTTAATATCATTCTTTAATATAATTTCACTTGTTGAAATACCTCAAGTAAGTTTTTTAAAATATATATTCTCAGATTAGTAAATAATTTTATTTCCAATTTATTGTAACATTCTCTTGTGTTTTTATTTCATTCTGCATGTAAACATCTTTCACAAGATACAAATATTTTTCAGCAGGAAAACTATATGTAGTCTGTTTTTTAATCTGATGCAAAAGAGTCACTATACCAGGGATCTTCAAACTTCCCCTTTTATGACTTGTGGACTTCAACTCCCAGAATTCCTCAGCCAGCGTGCCTGGCTGAGGAATTCTGGGAGTTGAAGTCCACAAGTCATAAAAAGGCCAAGTTTGAAGACCCCTGCTGTATACACTAGCTTGCCAGTGACATTGTCTAGGGAGGTGCATTTAATTCCACGTCTCTAAAGAATTCCTATAGTTACTTTATATTGCTCTATCCTTGCAATCTCTTTTTTATTGTTATCCTCACATTTATGCAGCATACAGGAATGGATGTCATTTTTCTCTTTAAAGGGAATTACACAGCATTTTGCAAGTTGGTTTTTCTTAATCAACTTTTTCCAAGGAAATATTTTAGTTGGCATATCTTCAGGATAGAACTGCTGAGATACTCACATAGCCTCATTAAATTGTGTATTTTAGTTTACAGTGCTTTCTAATAGAGACAATAATTTCAAGACTTTAAAAAATATTGCATGTGTATGTTTTGAGAAATATTCATGTGCCTTCCTATATTTTTAATTAATGTAGAGGAGTCCAGCCCAGTGTTTGGAGGTCAGAACCAGAATATAGCGAAAAAACCTGGTTCAGAAAACACCTGTTTTTCCCCCTCTTTCAAAATCAAAATAGCAAGGGAAAGAAGTTAATTCTTCCTCCTCAATTTGGGATGAATCTGGAAATTGGCAGTTACAAACAAATTTGATTGTTTGGTAGGTTGCTTGTTAGTGATCGTATAGTGAAGAAACTTCTTGGATGAGAAGTGAAATGCCTTCAAAGAAAAACAAGAAAGTTCAGTTGTCTCGTGAAAAAGCACCTTTGGGATCTGCATGAGTTAATTCCATTTGAGTTTGGAGGCATATCTCCCAGAAGTAGTTTTGATTATGGCTAAGATCTGAGATTATAGTTGGGTCAAAATAGGAAGTGAGCTTGTCTCTTGCTCTAGATTGTTGTCTTTCTACAACAGTTATTTTTTTGTGGTAGTTTGGATAGGTATTGGGTGGGTAAATGTTAAAATGGGACACGGTGGCTCAGTGGGTTACGATGCTGAGCTTGTCGATCAGAAGGTCAGCAGTTTGGTGGGTCGAGCGCCTGTTACTCGTCCCAGCTTCTGCCAACCTAGCAGTTCGAAAGCACGTAAAAATGCAAGTAGAAAAATAGGGACCACTACAGTGGGAAGGTAACAGCGTTCCGTGCACCTCTGGCATCTAGTCATGCCGGCCACATGACCACGGAGACGTCCTCGGACAAGCGCTGGCTCTTCGGCTTTGAAACGGAGATGAGCACCGGCCCCTAGAGTTGGAAACGACTAGCACACATGTGCGGGAAAAACTTTACCTTTACCTATGTTGTTAAAACATGTTGGGATAGATAAATCAGAAGATTTGTGTCTCTCAGTTTTGTATGTATGGTCATTTATTACAGTTCGTTCTTACCTCCCCCCATTCTCTGAAAAACACGTTACTGCCATATTTATACATTATTTCTTGCATTTCATTGGCTAGAGACTGATCCTTCTAATCTACATGTTCCCTTATTTTATCCTGATGGTAGCAGCCCTGTAAATGGTGGTTAGTTACTGCACCAAATAACTGTTACCATGTGAGCTCCATTCTCAATTTAGTGTTGATCTTAGTGTTTTCTACTCTGTTCATCATTTTAAACAACGGAAAGGACAGAGTGGGTCTTGGTGCTATCTACTCGCTGCAGGACAGCTTGCCACAGGACAAGAGTTACACTAATACAGAAGAAATGGAATAGATTAAAGAAAGGATGCAGAAGGAGAAACAAAATGAAATATGAATGATAAAAATTAAAATATTTTTTAAAAATATTTTAATTGAATGGTTGGTTGTCCCGCAGTGAGTTAGTCACAGTGAGTTGGTCGTGGCGAGTTGTCCCATTCTCGTACAGAAAAGCACACGGGCAGATTTGTTCCTATTTATAAAAGAGAATATGACATCTGCTGTTGGTAGTATCCAGTGACAAATATACATTACTGTAGATCAATTGATGAATTATCTATCATCTAAGATGTAAAAATTGTGGAATTGCAACTGCATAATGCTATTACATTTTAGCTTATTTTCAAGAGAAAATGCTAGCAGAGTCCAACACAGTCACATTTATGTCAGAAAAGGTTTTTTTAAAATGATTGAAAAAAGGCCAAATTTTTAGATTTGTCTGGAAGTTACTGAAAACCACAGTAACACAAGGTCAGTTGGAAGGTATTCCACAGTGTAAGAAAGGATGTTAAGTTTGTAAGAGACCTAGCTCTCAAGTATTTTTAAAGAGGTTATAAATGTTAGGCCCTTACCCAAGAAAATCAGTCCTAACGAAGAACAAAGCATTGACAGAAAAGTATCACAGTGGAATGCAAAACAAGAAGCATATGGCCAAAAAAGAAGGAAACAATGAGAAACGTATAATTTCAAGAAGAAAACCAATCAGGAAAATAGGTGGACTGTAAAATAATAAAAGAAGTGAAAGAGAGGCTTAAGGATGATGTAGAAATTGCATCAATTAATAGAGATAGGCCATGCTGATTTTGCTCAGGGAGAAAATTAAAACGATTAAAAGAAATTCAGGAAAAGTTATCCTTCATTACCATTAAGCGGAATAATATTCAGAAAATGGGTTGAAAAGGGGATTGGATGGAGGGCAAAATTATCAAGAGCGGAGCAAGGCAGTTCTCCAAATTATTGTATCAGTTATACAAGCAACAATAGAAGGACATGGATCTTAACAAAAGGCTTGGTAAAAAGCCAGCTGTTAGATTATTATGCTTGACTTAAAACAGGATTATTTATATTCTACACTGAACATGTTTTATCAATGGAATCACACCTGCTTTTTGCACTTAAAACTATAGAGTCACATTCATGTCTCAATGTCATTTTATAATAAATGAAAAGGCTGTATGCAATAAACAATGTTTTGAAAGTGTTTCCTCATAATTTCACTTAGCTATTTGGTGATTATATTCTCTGAATTCTTAAAGTACTCATGAGGCAATGCAAAATACTATATTTCAGTATTTGTTTTTCTTAAAAAAAAGTTTGAATCAGAACAGCAATTTTGAGATAAAAACCAATTTTGAGTAAAATTACCTGAACAATATCAAACCTTATTGATTTATCATTTTTTTTCAAACAGAAGATTTTCTGTATTACATTCAAAACCTCAATAATGTATTTGGTAAATCTCATAGAGATTTATTGCAGTAAAACATCTGCAATTGCTATGGATCACATAGCAAGTATAACTGGGGTAATGGGGAACAAAATATTTTATACAGGAGTAAATACAGATAGTCCTCAACATAAGACCACAACAGAGCCCAGAATTTTGATCATAAGTTGTTGCAGTCATAAGTTGAGATACCACGTGAGTAGACTTGATTTTTTTAACCATTTTTATGGTTGGTTGTAAAGCAAGTCACTGCGGTTGTTATGCAAATCACACAGTTCTTAAGTGAACCATCTGATCTTTCATTCAGCCTTTTCAGTAGATGGGTTTCTTTTTTTTTCTGCTGGAAAATGGCAAAAAACCCCACAACCCATTGCAAATCCCAGTCATGTGACTGCGGAACATTGCAACCTGTCATAAATCCAAGTTGGTATCTGAAATGTGATCATATGACTGGGGCATCCTAAGCTGAGGATGAGTTATAATTAGTTTTTTAAAATTCTGTCATGACTGAATATTCATTAAAGAACCAGCCATAAGTTATAATGTTGCCTTTTGGGTAGAACATGCTAAGAATTGCTGTAGTTGATGGAAAAAATTCTCCAGTACATTTGGAAACAGGGTTTAATTCTAACTTGTTTCTGGTCAATTAGCATAAATCAATTATCTCATTGATTTATGTGGGACTTAAACATACTTCATTTCTCTGGACTCCACTTATAGAGAGTGTCATAAGACAGATATAAGATCAATGTTTTCATGAAGAGTGGCATTCTAAAACTTTTTAAATATTTCTCAAAGCAGAACAGTTTTAATTGATCATAATAAAACCAGCAAAAACCTGAAGTTTTCTATAACTTACAGTATGTAACCTGCAAACATAAAATAGTTGTTCCACAATATAAAATCTTAAAATTTGTGGAGTTGACCTAAAGAACATGTTTCTTAAAACAAGATATTCACACTCATGTTGTGAGTGGAATAGGAATGTATGGAAGACATGTTAGGTAACCAACAGTCCTACTTAATTCAAAAATGGCAGATGCTGGGGATTGTCAGGGAAAATGGAATAGGAAGCCCTTTGAAAATTTCTGCCTGCACAATTTGTATACACCAATTTGTATTAGTTTGGTGTGGTGCAGGGTCTTCAAATTTGGCCCTTTTCTGACTTGTGGACTTTAACTCCCAGAATTTCTCAGCCAGTGTGCCTGGTATAGTGGTTAAGTCTTCGGGAGTAGAAGCCTACAGACTGAGTTTTAGTCCTGCCTTAGGAATGAAGCCAAGTGGGTGACTTTGGGCCAGTCACTCTATTTCAGCTGTGGTAAGCAGCAAAAGCAAGCCACTTCTGTAATCTTGCCAAGGAAACTCCAGGGACTTGTACAGGCAGTTTTTCAGCTTATTATAAACACTTTGTATTTATAAAAGATTCTTTGGATCAAATCAATTTCCTTATGGTACTTTTCTGCTATAGAGGTTTATTCATTTAAATCTGGAGGAACCTGCTGGGTAATTTACTGAATTCAGTAGGACTTCAGATAAAGTATTATAGTAATGCTATGCATTATTACAGAGCTTTCCATAGTTATACTGTCTGGATGGTAATATTGGCATATTGTAATGCTACCAAAATTATTTTCACTTATTTGATTTCAGAGGGATTCAATCACCCCATCACTCCACTCCAACTGTCCCAAATCCTAATGAGATGACACACGAGTATATAAAGTCTATAGCTCACATTCCAGATGCATTGCTATCTGGTCTTTTAGAGACCAGTTAGGTGATGATACACTACCTGTTAGAAGTAGACAAGGACCGATGATCTAATAGAAGATTGAGAAGGCTCTAGGAAGACCTACATATGAAGAAGTATATCAGTGAAGCTATATTACTTTTTCTGCTTGTGTTGAAGATTGAAGACATGGATTTTGATGGTGTAAACATTGTATCAATCCTAAGGGGCTGAATAAAATAAGAAACAATAACACTTCTTTTCACGGATCATTTGTGGGTACCTTGGATTTCTGTGCCATCCCTGGAATATCAAAAGGACAAAACATTCACAGGTAAAATGAGGGATTGCTATAGCAGTACATATAAAAGCATTCATATCTCAGAATAGGATCCCTGAATGTTTTTGAAATGTAGAATGCTCTGCTATTATTACAGGTGGCATTTACTCTTTACTCAAGTAAGGGCATGGTCTCTTTCCTTAATCCAGTCAATTATAGCAAATAACTATACAAAGAACAGAATAAATACATAGGATGATTTTTTTATTAGATTTCTATCTTGACTTTTTTTTATAAAGTGAGCATACCAATTACTCCTTCCTTTTCCTATTTTCCCCACAACAAAAACTCCATGCGATGCGTTGGACTGAGAGTCATTGGCCCAATGTCACCCAGCTAGTTTTCATACCTAATGGAGGTATTTCCTGATTTCTAGGCCAGCACTTTAATCAGAAAGACCAAGACACAACTTACATTCACCACAGTGCATAAAAGTTTGAGAAGGAGCTGGCTATATTTACCAATGATTCATATATCATCTAACAGTGTCCCTACTCAAACAGTTCTAACCAACCAAAGCAAACTGCCTTGAATATAGATATAGTATATTTGGAATGGGCCCATTTAAATTTAGTGGAAAAGGGGTTTGTATCTTATAGAAAAGAATATGCAAATCTCTAAACCCAATCAATGGTAATACTGCAAGTCTCTTATGTGTTTGTACATACTGCTGCAGTTTTATTAATACTGCATAATGGTTTCACTGGAAATTCTAATACTCATTAATATCCTTGTCACTGGCTCAATTTTAAAAATAATATTTTAATTAAGCTAAAATACTTTTGGCACTTTCTTCTTTAAATAAAAAAATAGTCTTGTAGGTTAAAATGGTTTTAAACAAGAATGTAGATGTTAAAATGCAAGATTAAGAAATAACATTTTAGATCATTATTTGGCAACATACTGCTGGAAAGAGTTAATTTTAAAACAAGCAGTTCATGCAGGAAAGTATTTTAGCACAAATACAAACGTATATTTTAAAATATATTACAAATAGCAATATATCAAATATCTACTTTTAATTCTTTTCAATTCACTTATGTTGGATGCTTAATGTTTTGTATAGTTTTTGAAAGATTTCAATTTCTGAGCATTAATGTGTGCTCATCCATGTATCAATATTGTACACTATACAAATGATGCAAAATTTGAAGGGACTGAACTTGATTTAGTAAGACTTAATACAATTTATCTGCAAAGCACCTTTCTGGAAATAGGCTTAGAAAACTGAGATCAAAGCTCTTTAGTGTAATTGATTGATACATTGTTGAGTGATTTGTTTTTTTTAAATCACTTTGAATTGTTTAAATCACTTTGTTTTTTTAAAAAAATGATTCTTTTTCTTTCAGTATTGGAAAAGCAAATTACACTCAATCAAAGAGTTTAACACCTTGACTTCCAGTTTGCCAATGTCAGCCGACATGGACGTCTGGAGGACGGCTCCCGTCTTCCACGTCCAGTTTTGCATCGCGGGGGTGGTGGTCCTAAAAGGGGCGAAGAGCTGCCTTGGATGGGCGACCAGACAGAAGGGGCTTTTGCAGAAATGTGGGGGAGCCGCAAACCCCCCCCCCGTTAGTGCCTGCATTCCCTTTGTACCAGTGGATGAAAGACTTTGGCAGACAGCCAAAGTCAAACTTACCATCAGGCAACATTAAAGCAGCGTGGAAGAGACGGGGGTAAGATTCCTCTCTTATACCTTAATCTTCTTCTTTTCACCTAAATAAGCTGCTAAGTACCTTTCCCCCCTGTGGAGAGGGAGGGGGGAATTCAACCCTCCCTTCAAATAAGCGAGCAAGCCCAGGGGTGTTTTTTTTTAAAGTTGAAAAAAGAAACGGACTAAAAGAAAAGAATTTTCTAAGTACTTGGGGGACACCCAGTGGCTAAACCTGAAATTGCAATCTGACTTTCTCTTTTAAAAAATCAAGAAAATATTCAAGAAAAACAAGATAAGATTAACCTCGAACACCAGATGTGAAACTTCACTATGGAAGAGTTTCAAAAACAAATCCATGCTATGTGGGAAATATCTTACCAAACTTATCAGTTCCTTTCTACAGCTGGTGATGAAATAAGAGCTTTTGGAAAAGAATTAGAAAGCATCTCAAGGAAACAAACTCAAACTGTGACTATAACCAGTGCTTTTTTTGTAAAAGAAAAAGGTGCCGTAACTCACACATGTCATACAACCCTCCCTGCATACCCTACAAGGTTCCATCCAAAAAAGGTGCCGGAACTCCGTTCTGAGCGTTCTACGACAAAAAAAGCCCTGACTATAACTAATATTTTATTGGGACAGAACTTAACAGAAGAAATTGAACAATCAAATACATTGGCAGAAGATTTAAATATTCAACAAATACAGACTGTTGAAGATTATTATGGAAAACAGGTGAAAGAAAATTTATTCAGACCAGGACAATTATATCAAGAGGTGAAAATAATGAGAAGATTTGGAGCTCTTAACAGACTCCTCAATTCCACAAAAGTGGAGACTGGAGGGCCACTTCAATATGATATAACAACACAAGAAAGCTTTGATGACCTTGAGGCAAAGAAGCGAAAAATGACATGGCAAAGGAAGAAAGCAAGAATAAGATTGAAGAAATATGGACATTTTTAAGAGGTCTGAAATAGATAATACCAAAATAGACAGGATTGTATTTGGATTACAAGAGATTGTTTTGATGAGTAGATAAAAATACTAATTAAAAAATAAAAAAATAAAAATAAAATACAGATGTATGAATACTAACATTGAAATATTGAGTTCTTTAAATGATATGGATTAAGATGTATATGTTAAAAATGATAGAATGTAACTAATATACAGTACATGGATGTAGTGACATGAGAGGATGTATTAAATATTGAAACGGAAGAAAGTTTGGTTATTTTTTAGTATGTGGAAACTATGTATGAGAAACAAGAATATTATATTGTCCTCCCCCTCTTTCTCCTCCTTTCAATTCGTATTCTAATGACTACTATTCTAATATTGTACTACTAATATTGATATGGAAATGAGATAAATAAGTGTATTACATTATTAGGTATTGGAGAAAATTGTGTAAAGGGAAAGGAGGTTATTTAGCAATATGAAAATGAGAAATTTTAATCATTTAATTTTAATATCAATGTAAAATTAAAGCTAGAAAAATATATAAGGTGTTTGATGTTTTAAAGATGAAATGTTAACATATAAAATATACTAAAGTATTGATAAATATAAGAAAACTATTAAATGACTGATGGATAGCAATGAGAAGTATGTTAATTTAGGTAAGAGATAGTATGTATTAAAGGGAAAAAAAGAGAGGAAGTATTGGTTACAACAATTTGGAGATTTGTAATAATATGTATTTGTCTGAAATGGAACTATTGTAAGCCAGACACCATGTTGCTTTTTAAAGATAATATTGGAATATTGGAAAACTAATAAAAAATGAAATACAAAAAAATAATTCTTATTTGCTTAAACAAACAAAAACAACAACAAAGAGTTTAACACCTTGCAACTTGTGGATTCTCTAATAAAAAGGTAAAGTTTCCCCCGCACATGCGTGCTAGTCGTTTCCGACTCTAGGGGCCGGTGCTCATCTCCGTTTCAAAGCTGAAGAGCCAGCGCTTGTCCAAGGACATCTCCGTGGTCATGTGGCCGGCATGACTAGACGCCAAAGGCGCACGGAACGCTGTTACCTTCCCACCGTAGTGGTCCCTATTTTTCTACTTCCATTCTTACATGCTTTCGAACTGCTAGGTTGGCAGAAGCTGGGACGAGTAACAGGCACTCACTCTGTTACGCGGCACTCGGGATTTGACCCACCAAACTGCGGACCTTCCGATCGACAAGCTCAGCGTCCTAACCCACTGAGCCACCGCGTCCCTGTCGGATTCTCTAATACTGACCCTTAAAAAAAAGTCTTCTGAATGTATACCAAAGGAATTGACTTTCAGATTTTTTTAAAAAAAAATGTTTTATTGTTAAATACTTAAACGTGCTGAATTAGAAACATGGCGGCCCAAGTCTGATATTATTGGGATGATTTTGCACCAACCATTGAATCACTGAACACTTAAAACATGAATGTGCAATTTTTTATGTGAACTTATTTCTGTGAATAACCTTTGAGTGGTATGCTGAGTGGAATCCAGGAGGGATTTTTTTTCACTTCATGACAACTGCATTAATTAATAATTAATTTCCAATCATGTATTTAATAGCATTCTTGTCCCTTTTTGAAATTGCAGTTTGGCAGAAGGTAAAAGGTAAAGGTAAAGGTTCCCCCGCACATGCGTGCTAGTCGTTTCCGACTCTAGGGGCCGGTGCTCATCTCCGTTTCAAAGCCGAAGAGCCAGCGCTTGTCCGAGGACGTCTCCGTGGTCATGTGGCCGGCATGACTAGATGCCAAAGGCGCACGGAACGCTATTACCTTCCCACCATAGTGGTCCCTATTTTTCTACTTGCATTTTTACGTGCTTTCGAACTGCTAGGTTGGCAGAAGCTGGGATGAGTTACAGGCACTCACTCTGTTACGCGGCACTCGGGATTTGACCCGCCAAACTGCCAACCTTCTGATCAACAAGCTCAGCGTCCTAACCGACTGAGCCACATTGGCAGAAGGTACATATTAATAAATGACAATTTTAATTGAGGTACATCTGATTCCCATACCTGACTATTTATCAAACCTATCAACAACAGCTAACATAAGCAGTTTATTTTACTCTTTTGCAATTTTTCATAACAGTAAGAGTGTATAATGATGTGTGCATTGAAACCATTATTTTCACTGACTACATTCTGACATTGTTCCTCTCTGCTCCTCTCTTGATCATTCTTGAGTTGTTCTTTCTTGCTATTGTTGAACTCCTGCAGAGTATTTCATAGAATCTTTAAACTGGAAGGTGACAGTTCAAACCATGAATTTAACTCCACTATTCAGTGCAGAAAGACAAACTGGATTCCCAGGAAATCTCTATCCAGCTTCTGCTTGAATACATGCAGCACCACCAGCTGGATAATTGATCTCATGTTCAAGCTATTCTTATGCTTAGTTTTTTCCCCCTAACATTTAACCAGAATCTGCTTTCCTACAACAGAGGGCGTTCTCTGTGGGTGCGCCTGACCTTTGGAACCGTTTACCGGTTGAGCTCCGGATGGCTCCCGACCTTCGCTCCTTCCGACGTGATCTAAAAACCTATTTGTTTGAACAAGCCGGCCTGGTCTGATGGGTTTGGGTTTTAATTATTGTTTTAATGTAATTCATTTTTACATTTGGGCACTAAGGTTTAATTTGTTTTTAATTTTGTATTTTGGTTATTTTGGTATTTATGGCCCTGTTCACCGCCCTGAGTCCTTCGGGAGAAGGGCGGTATACAAATTAAATAAAATAAATAAATAAATAAATAAATAAATAAATAAATAAATAAATAAATAAATAAATAAATAATAAAATAAACTCAAAACCATTATTCTGCCTTCTAAACTGACAGAAGTTTTCACCTTTTGTGCAGCACTCCATTAGGTACTTAAAAGTGCTATCATATTCCACTCAGTTGTTGTTGTTTTTTTAAAGTTAAACTTACCCTGGTCTCTCATTGCATAATATCATTTCCTGTCTAATTTGTGCTATCCATCTTATATGTGTGTGATGTCTATTTCTCTCTCTTTCTCTCTCAATGGACAATTAAAGCCATGCCAGATAACTTGCATCAAATAATTGTTTCCTCTGCAAAGCAGTCAATTAATTCATAGGAGAGAAGAAAATTATGAGATGCGTAGAGAAATTCTAATACAAATACTGAGGTTTATGTACTTGTATCAGACATTAGGATGCAAGTACAGGTAGTCTTGTTTAGTGTCTGCCTCATTTAGTGACCTTTTGCAGTTAGTTTACCACTAATCCTGACATTTACAATTTTACAAGTCTTTAAAGCAAAGGATAGCTAAAGTAAGATCATAAGCACAGTTGCAGTTTCACTCAGCAAATGTTTTACTTAAGAACAAAGTTGCTCTTTCCAGCTGTGATATCTAAATAAAGACTAAAGGTAAAGGTAAAGTTTCCCCCGCACATGCGTGCTAGTCGTTTCCGACTCTAGGGGCCGGTGCTCATCTCCGTTTCAAAGCCGAAGAGCCAGCGCTTGTCCAAGGACGTCTCCGTGGTCATGTGGCCGGCATGACTAGATGCCAAAGGCGCACGGAACGCTGTTACCTTCCCACCATAGTGGTCCCTATTTTTCTACTTGCATTTTACGTGCTTTCGAACTGCTAGGTTGGCAGAAGCTGGGACGAGTAACAGACGCTCACTCTGTTACGTGGCACTCGGGATTCGACCCGCCAAACTGCCGACCTTCTGATCGACAAGCTCAGCGTCCTAACCCACTGAGCCACCACGTCCCTTATAAATAAAGACTACCTGTATATAAATATGGCACATACCCGATGACACCACTGTATCATAGTTTTGCCTCTTTGTTATAGATGCTGTTGGATTGTTTTATGAATTAGAATAGGAGGAAGCTGATCTGCAATTCTTGCTATAATTTTGAAAGTCATCTCCTATCAATTAATGCCCACCAAATACAACCTTTTCCTTTTGCAGGACTGTTGCTCATGAAAGCAGAAAGAAGGGAGATGAAGGAATGACTGCAACCTTTTAAGGTAGGCTGGAGCTGTTGTTGATCAGAGTGATGCTGAAGAGGAAGAAACTCAGAGACTTCCAAGCTGCCTCTTGCTTTTTGTTCCTATTTCTTTCCCCAACATCCATCCCTCTTGCCAAGTCACTCTTTCTCTGTACCCTCAGCATAAAAGGAAGATGTGTACTGAAAAAAGAATGAATATTGTGAGTGAGGAAGAGAAAAAGGGTTGGAAACAAAAACAATGCATAAGGGAGAAAGGCAATAGGAGGCAGATTGTGCTCAGGTTTGACAATGCTATTGCGATTACAGAAAAGCATGAGAAACACAGTCCACTCCATAACTGCATGGCATTATGTGGGACACTCTATCAAATTGGCCTATCCCTTCAGGAGAGCTTTTCTGGATCAGACCAATGCCCAAGAGTGGAATCCAGCAGTGCTCAAACAAATGTATCAGGAACAAATGTATCAAAAGCATCAACAGAAGAGCAAAAGCATCCTTATTCCCTAGCACAGGGGTAGGCAACCTTGGCTCTTTTATGACTCATGGGCTTCAACTCCCAGAATTCCTGAGTCAGCTAGCAGGTGGAATTTAAGCTAGGTTGCTTGTAGTCCAGGGTAAAGATAAAGGTTTCCCTATCAGTCATGTCCAATTCTAGGGCACGGTGCTCATCTGGGTTTCTTGGCCAAGGGAGCCAGCCTTGTCTGAAGACAATTTCTGTGGCCAGCATGGCTACACGCCAAAGCCGCAAAGAACGCTATTGCCTTCCGTAGTGGTCCCTATTAATCTACTTGTATTTGCATGTTTTTGAACTGCTAGATGGGAAGGAGCTGGGGCAAGTAATCTCAGGTCTCAAACCTGGGCTGTCACCAGCTCAGCTTCTTTAATTGCTGAGCCATCGTGCCCCTTTGTAATCCAAGACTGGTGGGTTTTTAACAGTCTAATCTTCCACGAATTTGTCTAGTTCCTTGTGAAAACAGTTTCCATTCATCTCCTCTGATGGCAGCACTTGCCACCGTTTAATTAGCCGTTGTGTAAAGAAGTACTTGATGGGCTTTGAATATTCTTGCTTTTCTTTTTAAATGATTAGCCTATATTTTCACTTGGTTGCGGAGTGATAATTGAAGGGGAAAAAACAGTGATTCAGGGAAGGGATGGCATAAAAGCTAATATGAAATAATCAAAGTAATACAAGAGAGCCATTTTGTTTTAATTTATATGAAACAAAGGATTTATCTTCCAAAGAAATGCAAGCTTCAAAGGAAATAGGTTTTTATATGATCATAAAAAAGGCTGAAAGGTTACTTTCTTTCACCCTGACTATACTGCTCTGTTGATACCATGCCCTTTGAATTTTTTAAAAAATCCATCTTAAAGCCTATCTTGAGCTACCATCGCTCATTTAATTGTATTCACTTATTGTTAGAACTGTATTTGGGGAATCCGGAGCTGAGTGCTGACACTTCAAGCTACTGTAAATTTCAGTAACAGGTGATGTGTTTTAAACATACATTGTGAAATATACACAGCAATTGTAACAGTTAGCTGAATTCATAGGGTAGGAGGTTTATAAAGTGGCCAGTTCCTATAATAGACTGAGTACCTTTATTGTTTTTCATCTGTAACTACCAATGATACTCAACTTTATCATTGGTAGTTACAGATGAAGAATGCTCATTCTCTGTAGGCCCCTTTCAATTCATCTGCTTTGTTAAAAACGATGGCTCTATTTCCATTTCATGTAATGATTATTGATTATGGGCCATCAAGTCACTGTCAATTCTTAAGAATCAGATTTTCCCGGGGGGGGGGGTCTGTTCCCTAACAGGCCCTTTTAAGTCTTTGGTCCACGGTAGGCACAACATTGCTGTTAAGTGAGTCCATCTCCTCTGCTACTGCTTTTCCTCTGGCCTTTCATTCGGCTTTTCCCAGATTAGAGCCTTTGCTACAGAGCTGGATCTTCGCATAACGTGTCTCTGGAGCGGGATAACTTGAGCCTGTCCATTTGTGCCCGCTGATAAATGGGGGTCCGGTGATTTATGACTCCGTTGCTCTTGCAAGCAGCCCAAATGGGCAGGCATAAACTCGTCGACGTCTAGTACATTTGTTCTGATCTCTTCTGCGGATTCGGGTGCGAGGCAGAGGCAGCTCAGCCGGCAGGCGGGAAAATTATATATATATATATATATATATATATATATATATATATATATATATATATATATATATATATATATATATATATATATATATATATAGTATATATATATATATATATATATATATATATATATATATATATATATATATATATATATATATATATATATATATATATATATATATATATATATATATATATATATATATATACCGCGCGTCTCTCAGAGGCTTAGCCCGCCCCGCTTCCTTCACTCCAAAACAGCCGCGCTGCCGGCGGCACGTGCAGCCCCGCTTTTCCAGCTCTCACGTGGCGGCGGCCCTGCCCCATTCGGGGTTGCGGGACCCTCCCTTTCGCGGCTCCTGACCCAAACAAGCAATCAAGTGCTTCTTCCGGAGCTTAAATCGCCGGGGCAGATAATCCTGAGCCAAGCTGTTCTCTTGGCGGACGTCGGAAGCCTTGGCCGGAGAGTCGCGGCCCGCCAGCGATCCCTCGGCTCACCCTCCCGGCTTCGTCAATGGCTTGCCCCACGAGGCGATCAGTGGGAGGGAGCAGAAGATCAAGGTCGGAGCCCGCTCAGCCCCGCGCCTCGGCTAAGAAGCTTACCTCGTGGCAGATGTCGACAGGCTCCCGGCCAGCTCCGATCACCCGGTGGGAGGAGAGGGAGGCCGAGAGCCATAAAGCCCCCTTGCCTCGCTAGGAAGGAGGTGCAGCCAGGGGCCGTTTCCTTGGCGATTCGCACTCTGCCTTGACTTTTTCTCTCCCCGCCCGCCCGCCTCGCAAAGCGGATCTGCGCGCCAGCTGCTGGCTGGCATCGCTTCCCGGGCCGCCTTCCAGCCGGAGCGAGCCCCGCAGGTGGGATCGGCCACTGACGAGTGGCCGGAGTTTCTTCCACGGGCGCTCCAGCTCTTTCCTTCCTCTGCTGGTTTTCCTCTGTCTCCCGGTGGGCGGAAAGCCACCTCCAGCATTGCTTCCAGTCTCTCTCGCCCTCCCCAATCACGCCCCCCCCCTCCCCGCTCGGCTGTTTTCCATGCTCTTTAGGCGGGGCGATGGCCAAGATCCGAGTGGCTTACGAATACACCGAAGCTGAAGACAAAACCATCCGGCTGGGCTTCTTCCTCATCGTTTCTGCTATCTTGTCACTTTTCATCTTGGGTTTCTGTTGGCTCAACCCGGCCCTGCAGGACTTGCAAGGCAAGGCGGCGAACTGCACCGTGCTGTCGGTGCAACGGATCAGCGAGGTTTTCGAGTGCACGTTCACGTGTGGCGCCGACTGCAAGGGCACCTCCCTGTACCCCTGCCTCCAGATCTACGTCAACAACTCCGAATCCAACGCCGGGCGCTCCTGCACCCGGACGAGCATCAGCTCCTCACCAACCCGAAGGTAAAAAAAAGCACCGGCCGGTTTCCGGGCAAATGTCAGGGGATGCCACTTTATTTTTAGGGCAGCTCAGAACCGGGATTAGGGAAGCAGGGCTGGAGAGAAAACGGGCGAAATTTCTGCCGGAAAGCTGATCTTGGGCAAAGGTCGGAATGAAAGACCTGGCGCTATTTGGGAGGCAGACAGCTCGGCCCGCCAAGGTATCTGAGGGTGCAGAAGCTGCCAGGATGGTATCTATGGACCCTGTATAGGAGGGCTGGACTGTTGGACTCAGGTGGAGCGTCCTTTAGTTCAGAGGAGCCAACTCCTGGCACCGAACCCTCGAATTTAAGAACTCTCGCTAGAATAGGTGATGAACCACTTTTAGCTCTGTAGTGAAGGCTGAGCAGAGCCCAGATTCAAAGGGGTTACTTTGGGATTATAACTGACTGTAACCAGGAATAAATACAAACTGTTACTATATGCAGCTGGAATGGTGTTAATAGGCCAGGTCACTGCTTATGACATTCATTCAGAAAATCAGTTCAAGTTAATAAGTTCATTTGGGCACCAAGTGTCAGAACTTAACCTTTCTCCCTTGCCATTTACCTTTCTTCAGCCTTTGGATAAGCACTCCTCCGGTTAAGAGAGGCAGCAAGCAAAGGGAAGTAGAGGCTCTTTTTACTCTCCAAACAAATCTGTGCTTCTCTTCTTATCCACTGTGCAGTCCCCCTTCTGACATCACTGGCATGATCTTGGGATCTGACACAAGGATTTAGGTTGGACATGGCTTGTAGAGAGGAAAGCCAGTTTAAAAGATCTGGACTCATTCATTTCTCAAAGCAGAATGCAGAGGACAATGATAGAGAATCTGCAGCAGACTACAATGGCATTACACTAGCCCCATCCACTATCCTATGTGCTGTGGCTTGTTGCTACTTAAGGGGAGAAGTCCTTAAGTAGCAACAAGCTACTTCAATCTACGTCATCATGAGAACTGAGACTTGCCTGCCTCAGATATGATTTGCAGACACAACAAAGCTACCAAAACAAATTGTTGGGGCATATCTGTGAGGAGAAAGTGGGGAAAATCTCTTAGATTAACTATTCTCCAAGAGCATCTGTTGCTTGCTAACTGCCATTCTCCTCAGGCTATAATGCATGGAACAATCTAGAAATGAGAAACTGAAAAGTGTGTTCCTTGTTACAAGAAAGAGGATGTCCCATCAGACACAGGGTGATTGATCATAAAAGAGAAGAAACTATCCCATCCAAATAGGATATGTTGATTTGCCTAGAACTCAGGCATTCACAAAATGCTGCAATAAAAAAATACAAATTTATTTACTTATACATATATTTACTCTAAATTAAGTAAAGAGAAAATAATAGGCTTTGTCCAAGGGTAGATATCCTGTAACTGAGGGCTTTTGGTCTCATTCTGTCATCACTGCCAAGAATCATTAGCATAATTTTGAGGCAGGAATCCCATGAACTTTCCTAAAAGTGGATAGAAATGATTAATCACCATACACTCCTATTGGTAGAAGAAAGTATTTTGGCTTGCAAGAGATGCTTTATTAAGCTATCTAATTTTGAACTGAACAAAATGAACATGTTTGGGCAAAACTGGTTATTTTTTGTGATATACTACCCAAATGGGCCCAAGTTGATTGCTATTATTTTTACTGTTAGTGGAGAATCAAGCAGGTCGCATGGGCATGACCAAGTCTACACCTTCTCTATTTTACTAAAAAGAATTACGTGAAAGTATTGACTCTTCAAGACTGTGACTTGGAATTTAAAGGAGGAAAAGCATGAATGTATGAATACAAGGAAAGAAAGGAAGACAGATATGTTGCCTGTAATTAAGATCAAGGGAAGGATATAATAGGTCTGAATGAAGGTGGTTTTATTTTTTGGAATAGACTAGTAATGGTAAAGTTTTAGTTAGCTGAATTATACGCTGTAAAGTATGAATTGGTGTCATCTAGATTGCTGTCTAAATTCTTACCTTGGTTACAAATGCATGTTGTGCCTCAGGGAATGATATCAATAGAAGAAACAAATTAATTTTGGCAAACAGTCTGTAGTCAGGGAAAACCTTTTTTCTGGCAGGTGACATGAGAAGAACAAGACAGGAAAGTGCAGAAAAGAATGAATTGTGAGTATAATTTATTTGATTGTTTATGTTGTAAGATTAAGAGGATTAGTGAAGAGTATAGTGATGATGAGAGGGTTTGAATGGAGGACAGTGTATTATTTTGAAGTGTCAAGAGTAAGTCTAGGAAAAAATGGACATCAAAGGAATGGAAAGTAGAGAAAAGTACTAGAGAATGGAAACTAGGGATGCCTGCTGAGCATGATTATGGTAGCATATTATAAAGGTCCCACAGACACTGTTGAATTGGGTATTCTTACAATTATAACTAATAAAATAACTAAATAATACATGTGTGATAATAAATAGAATGCTTAGTGAGTGGTACCATACTAAATAGGGAGTAAGACAGGGATGTGTGGTTTTCACAATCATGTATAGGAAATTATTGATAATTAGGAGTGTTTGTTAATAAGGTGAAAATGAAAAAAATTAGAGGTATAAATACTGATGGAAAGATGGTGGATAGTCTTCAAGATGCTCAAATAAGTTTTATTTTGATGTCTTACATGGTTGCCCTTTTTTCAAGGACTTAATTTCTTCTTCCACTTCTGCCTGGTACAACAGAATCGTCTCAAGACCACATAACAAAATTCTACATAAAGTCTACTTTTAGCAAAATATTTTTGTCTAAGAATTATGTTGTGCTGGTAGTTTAAATCCAATTCACATGGACACTTTTGCCTTTGATATTATTTAACAAATAATAATCTTAAATTTCTTCTAGCAAAGTTGTTCTTTTCTGATCTATAGCAGAGGAAGAAAAGATTATTTTGTGTTTTAGATATTTCTGTGCTAGAGATAACGCTTTTTTCTTCCTGTGCCTGGTGAAGTTCTTTATGTTGCCAAGTTAAATATGTAAAATCTAAAAGGCTCAAAAATATGTTGTACTATGAGTTAAAGCTTGAGAGATGAGAACTGAAGGTCAAGGCTTCCTTTTGCTTTATGAAAAAGGATCCCAAACAAAAAGAATGGAAAAGTTAACAAGTGCCTCTTGGAACTCATTCCTTAGAATTACATTTATCAAGTAGTTCTGGCCGCCAAATAGTGGCTTAAGAGGTGCATGAGTTGATTTTGAAGTTTTAAGAAAAAAGGCAAGGAATAAAAGGTTTCAAAAGGCAGCACTGATAGAAAATAAACTGTAAGAGTTTTCACATGCATGAACAAAGCAATATCTGCTAAAAAAAGAGATGAGCAATTCCTAGCCATATGAGACCCTAAAATTCTCTAGTGCAAATCTAAGCAATTCCCATTGTGTTCACCCAGTTTTTGGCAAGGACTTGGAGGTATTGAAAGGCTTCCTTAAAAACTTATATCTATATTTTAAAGTGTGCATAGCTGTTCCTCCCTTCCTGTATTTGGGGGAAAGGATTTTAAAAAGATTCTTTGAAACTGCCTTGTCCACTTTTCTGTTCCATTTGTTTCTACTTATTGAGTTCACCTCAAAAACAAAGGCATCCAAAGGCCAGGTGCAACCCTTAAACTGAAAATAGTTACCTTTTCCTGTGTTACACAGAAATAGTCGTCCTGTTGGCTTGTGCTGCGCTAATTAATTGGATGAGGCTAACTATAGAATAGAGGCTATATTTGTTTAAATAAAGGTCAAATAAAGGTCAAATAAAGGTCTAATTTAATTAGACAAAACCTAGAAAAAATAACTGCTAGATATATATTCTGATTATTATTTTGTAATCATGTTGTTATCTGTATACTCCCTTCTGTTATTTCCACCTATGAAAGCTTAGGATTGCAGTCTAAACTCAAAATAATATATAACCCAAAGCTATAGTATTGCTTTTGTTTCACATTGGAAGTTTCTATTGAGGTGGTTAGGTTACTATTTTTCATGAATGTGTTAATAAGTACATACACTATTAGTTAACTTTTAATGATGGCAAGGAATAACAAATTCCACCCCCCCCCAGATGTACAGTATATTTCTGGGGACAATCTAGTCACGTCCATATAAGAATTTGTTTCAGGGGCTAGAATAAGCCTCACATCGCAGCATGTAACACTGAATTGTGGAGGGGCAAATAGTTCCAAGTTCTGGAGGATTTGATGCTTTGTCAGAATTCTTTCATATAGAACTTTTCACATATAGTCAGCCTATATTGAAAGTTATTAGAATTATAGCTTTGTTGACTATCAAAAACAACTTTGGGCTACTAAACCAGATATAATGTAATTCTGCTTCCTAAACAAGGATGCATTCCAGTTGGTCACTATAACTGTCCACTGAAAGGTACTGTGTTTGAAATGCTAGTGGTATCGGTAATGTGAACTTTATTTCATAGTTAGATGCATAATAGTTCATTTATTCATTAAAAATTCGCTCACTTTTCATTGTGTAAAAAGAAATCCCAAGGTGAGATTCATTTACACTTGCAAGTCAAGTGAGAGACATGCATATGTGAATCAGCTACCCATTTCTCTAAATATGCCATTAATCATCAGTAATGTTTTCTCTAATCTGATTTTCTCCAAATATGTTCAGCTCACATAGTGCGGGATTAGGGAAAACGGAAGGCCACTAATCTAGTAGGTCAGTGTTTCTCAACCTTGGCAACTTTACGATGTATGGACTTCGATTCCCAGAATTTCCCAGCCAGCAACGTGAAATTCTGGGAGTTGAAGTCCACACATGGTAAAGTTGCCAAGGTTGAGAAGTACTGTAGTATGTTATTCAGCTGGATAGATTTTTTTTTAAAAAAATGAATGATTTGAATTGTTATTGGTATCTTTATCTGACAACTTAAAAATGTACTAAAATTATTCTCACCCTTTATTCTTCAGTGGAGTTATCTATCATCTCTTAAATTAATACTGTAGCACAATGTGTACCTACACAGAACACCAAATTAACTGCTTTTTGAAATCTTTCCAAAACACTGCTTGGAGCAATAAAAATATCTTCCAGTTTCTATAGTATCATAGTCTGATTCAACATCATAACTCTAGTCATATAGTCCTGCAAGCATCACAGAATTATAGTCTTATTTTCTGAGCTTTGCATCATTGGACTCTTGTCATTGGTACAAAGTCCTCAATATATATTACTTGTTAAAAAAATAAGCTACATAGTATAGAATACATTTCCTAAAAGAGGGGGTTTTTTAATAAAAAAATCAATAGGATTAAAGAAGCTTCAGTTCTGAAGAGAAATTAAAATAACCATTGTGACTTTCGCATATGAATATGCCTGAGATGCACAGGTTTGAAGTCTTGGGAAGTACAAGGGTAAAATTCAAAAAGTCTTGAACATCTTTTGCTTTTGCATTGATTTTCATTTTTACTGTTTTCATTTACTGTAAAATATTTCACCTTTCTGGGTTGGGGGAAGAACCTCCAGTTTTACAGGGGAAGACACATTCATCAAAGTAGAGAATGCTTTGGTATAGTGCTTAATGTATAATATGGTATAAGCACTATAAATGTTTATCAGCACTGATTCCCGGTCCATGTGGTTACAGTCAACTGGGCATTGGTTTTGCTAAACAGCCACAGGTGCTATCTCCAAAAGAGCACAAAATGTATTTTTATTCCATTGAGAGTTGGAGTGGAAGTGTGGGGACCAGAGAAAGAAGCTTCCAGGCAGCTGTCTGCTATGAAATTATGTAGTATTTCACTGCCTTGTCTATCTGTGACTTTGTGTGCTGTTTCCAGAATGTTCAATCTCCTGAGTGGTAAGAATCTCAACCTGAAAAATAGAAAGGAAGAGACATTCTGGAGTGCTCTTTGCTGATGAGCTCCTGAAAAACCTCTGCGTTCTATTTTTATTTGGATTACTCATCTTTATCAGTAATTCTCAATGATGAGACAGTGAAGTTCTTAGAGAAATTATTGTGATAATTATAATTAATGGTGAGCTAACAGATAAGCTGAGTATTAAATCTATAGGTTTGTGCCATGTGTGGTTTGTTTTTTGCATAGCCATCCCAACTTTCTTTCTATTTCTTAGGCACACTGAGAGATGGTGACACTATCCCAAAATGGTAGCAGATTGGTTTCCTAGTCTTAGCCCCTCAGGGCTGCTAATTCCTTGTTTGTCTCAGTCAGAAAATAGCCAGAATGATAATGCCAGACTTCACTGTGTTGCTTGATTATATTTCATAAGATAACGGTTAGATTTAATGCACATTCTGGATCTGGATCTAATTTTGATTAGAAATAAAAATGGCATCATTTATATTTATATATTTGTAACAGCTAGAGATAAGGGACGCGGTGGCTCAGTGGGTTAGGACGCTGAACTTGTTGATCAGAAGGTCGGCAGTTTGGCGGGTCGAATCCCAAGTGCCGCGTAACAGTGAGCGCCTGTTAGTCGTCCCAGCTTCTGCCAACCTAGCAGTTCGAAAGCACGTAAAAATGCAAGTGGAAAAATAGGGACCACTACGGTGGGAAGGTAACAGCGTTCCATGCGCCTTTGGCGTCTAGTCATGCCGGCCACATGACCACGGAGATGTCCTCGGACAAGCGCTGGCTCTTCGGCTTTGAAACAGAGATGAGCACCGGCCCCTAGAGTTGGAAACAACTAGCACACATGTGCGGGGGAACCTTTACCTTTACCTTTTTAACAGCTAGAGACTGAGCCTGTAGGTTGAAAGATTGTGGGGCTCAACCTTCCTCTCTCAGAAATCCACTATGTTTCACATTCCCAGATTACTTTCCTCCTTTAAGTGCAGCTTCTTGATAATTACTGTAGCAACCACCTATAGGTTTAGGGGATGGCTTTATCTTCTAATCTCTTCTTAATCCTAAAATACAGGACAAATAGGGATCCCTGAACACATACTAGTTAATAGACCAGGAATAATAATGGTAGTAATGATTGTGTTAATAATAATGAAAAAGGAAATTGAAATCTGTAGCTTCTTTGTACCTCTGAGCCAGGTGACCACAGAAAACTGTTTCCCCTTCCTTTTTGTGGATGGAGGCAGAAAAGCACATGGTAAAATTAAAAAAATGTATTAAAATAAAAATAAGAACAATAGAAAACATCTTATAATCTTAGGTAGTCAAACTATCAAAACCTTCACAAGCAAGTAAATAAGGCGCCGAGCAGCATAAAATCACATCAGTCTCCAATAAAAAGAAGCAAGAAGACTGGTCCCAGATCCACAGGAAAATTTTTAGCTCAAAGCTTGAAGTAGAAGTAAACACAAAACTGGAGTTTGAACTGCATTTTGACAAAAAAGTATCTAGAGACGGTTACCAGAGTCATCAAGATGCCAGAGATAATAAATCTGTTTAAAACAAAAACAAATCAACAATTCTGATTACAAGTCCTCTACTGGAAATCTTTGCCTTTGAAGCAAAAGAGTTCTCCAGCACTCTTTTCTTGAAACATTTGTTCTTCCTAACCAATAGGAAGGCTGATTTACATATTGTCAGGCATGACTCACTGAGAAACAATGATGTTCCTGTTTGGGAAGATTTGTGTATCTGGAGAATGAATTGTAGGAGGGGAAAGAAAGCCTGTCTCTGGGATTGCCTACCTGAGGCAGATTCTGGACTGAATGGGAAGCTTCCCTAGTGAATACAACATTATTTTATATCAGCCATGTAGGGAAATGCTAGCAAAGCCTATTCATCAAATGTACAGGTAGCCCTCAACTTACAACAGTTTGCTTAGTGACTGCTTGAAGTTACAAAAGCAGTGAAAAAAGTGATTTATGACCATTTTTCACACTTATGACCATTGCAGCATCCCCATGGTCATGTGATTTACATTCAGGTGCTTGGCAACTGACTCACATTTATGACTGTTGCAGTGTCTGGGGGTCACCTTTTGTGACCTTCTGACAAGCAAAGTCAATGGGGAAACAGATTCATTTAACAACCATGTTACTAATTAACTGCAGTGATTCACTTAACAACTGTGGCAAGAAAAGCCATAAAATAGGACAAAACTCACTTAACAAATTTCTCACTTAGCAACATAAATTTTGGGTTCAGTTGTGGTCGTAAGTTGAGGACTACATGTATTGCATACACTCAAGACACAACATAGTACGGAAAATAACTACTAAGCTTTTGTCCTTATTTTTATGAGTTTCTCATAAAAATTCTGTTTGTGCCTAGAAAGGCTCTAGTCTCACTAGTGGAGCTCTTCTTATGTTCTTTACAGATTTATTCTATTGTGTCACACCCTTTTTTATGTAACTGGAGGCTGGAGATGTGCACAGGGAGAGATGGAGAAAATTCAGTTCCTTTGAATAGGAGAATTTCAGTATTCAGTGACCATTCTCGAGTAGTAATATTCACAACACCAGTATTCATTTAAATCTCTCACTTGTCTTTTGCTGAATTTCTGAGCCATATGGTTTAAATTTAATTATGAAAACTGTTAAGGAAGAGCCAAGTTAAAATGTTGCATACTAAAAAGATACCATTTAATGACCTTTTATTTCCACAGTGTTCATACATCCCCCCCTGTGAACGGGAAAATGAGAAGAACTCTGATATTGTAATGCACTGGCAGGTTTATTGGGAAGATGAAGTAGGTTCTCAGCCTTTCACTTGCTACTTTAATCAGCACCTCAGGTAAGTATTATCGCACATCTATGAGTTCATTTGTATATATTATCTCCACTCTCACTGTCTTTTTGGTACCTTTGCTTGTTGTGCACAAAATTTGAAGATAGAGTTGAGCTAAATCAGGGATCAGGTCTAAATACAACCTTGTCTCCTTGGAAGTCAAACTGATAAATTTTGCATAGATGAAGGTTTATTCCTGGTTGCTATCCTGAGTGTAGGACAGGGGTGTCAAACTCAATTTCATTGAGGGCCGCATCAGCATTGCGGTTGCCCTCAAGGGGCCGGGTGGGTATGGCCAGGGTGGGCGTGGCATATTGGGTGGGCATGGCTGGAGTGTGTATGGCCTACTGGGTGGGCATGGCCAGCTCTACATCGTTTGCATCAAGGGTGCCTATGGGGGCCTGGGCAGGAGTGGGACAGATCTGAGGGTCTCTGGCAGGAGGAGGGTCTCTGGGCCAGGGCCAAGGCAGTGGGGGCTGTTCCCTCACTGTTTCCAGGATGGCTTCGCGGGCCGCATGAAACCACTTTGCGGGCCGGATCTGGCCCCCGGGCCTTGTGTTTGACATGTCTGGTGTAGGACATTCTCTCCCGCCCCCATAAAATTTGATTGACTCCTGACCTTTGAGAACAGAACTTTGTAGTAAAAACAAACAACCATTTGTCTTCCAGACATATTAAAATACTTCTACTAGTAGCAACAATAATGAAAACAGGAAAGTTCTTATATTCCTTATTGGCCAGGAAGTTATAATGAAGAGCAGAATGTTGCTAATGTAAAACAAAGATGACAAACAGAACAGAACAGAACAGAACAGAATAACAGAGTTAGAAGGGACCTTGGGGGTTTTCTAGTCCAACCACCTGCTCGAGCAGGAGACCCTATACAGGTAGTCTTCAACTTACAACAGTTCGTTTAGTGACTGTTGGAAGTTACAACAGCTCTGAAAAAAGTGACTTATGACCATTTTTCACACTTATGACAGTTGCAGCATCCCCATAGTCACATAATCAAAATTCAGATGCTTGGCAACTGAACCGTATTTATGTCGGTTGCAGTGTGCCGGGGTCATGTGACCATCGTTTGCAATTTTCTGATAAGCAAAGTCAATGAGGAAGCCAAATTCACCTAACCGTGTTACTAATTTAACAATTGCAGTGATTCACTTAGGAACCGTGGCAAGAAAGGTCATAAAATGGTGCAAAACTTACTTAACAAATATTTTACTTAGCAATAGAAATTTTGGGCTCAGGTGTGGTCATACATTGAGGACTACCTATACCATTTTTTTTTGCAGCTGACTATTGTGCAATTATAGGTCATAGCCACAGGGCTTAAGGAGGGGGTCCAAACCATAATCTTAGCTGATTACAGCATACACTCCTTGGAATAAGTATACCATTCATCTGGAATAAATGGTAAATCCCTAGGATGAAATTTAGATTAAGATTCATGGTCTTCTGACTCCAACTAAGAGTATAAACATACCGTGGAAACATCAGGCAGAATACAAAATTAATAAATCATGATCGTCATTATCATCATCTATGCTGTTTTCTCATAACATTGCTTTCATCGTTTGAAGATTTTGGAAAAATCCGGCAACTCACCAGGAATTGATGAAGGTGTTTCTGCTCATCTTGGATAACACAAAGACAGTAACCTTTTTACAGGCATAAATGTGGCTAATTCATTCTTCTCAATATTTTCTTAGCTTTTGTCTTTCCTGGTTTTAACTTTAGGTAAAGATTTCTAATGTTAAAAAAAGGGAGGAAACATCCTGCTGCTGGGTAAAACATCAACTTCTAACCAACACTTTATTTATTTAGAAAGTTCCTGTGCTCCAATTACACTTTCCCAGAATAAAATGGTCAACTGCAAGTCTGGAAAGAGGAAATGCAGAACAAAGGAGAAATGTTTGAGTTTCCTCCTTTAAAATGTCTGCATTTCTGTAAATGGGTTTGCCATCTGCACTGCTGCTCCTGAAGTGATGACCTGGGATGGGAACGGTGGAGGAAGTGTCCATGAAGAAGAGGAAGAATCTAGAGAGGGTTGATAAGTGCAGGGTGCACCATATGCACAAGAGAGTGTTGACAGCAGATAGGTGAGAGGGGCTTGACTGAAGAATGTGCAAAGGAGACCTCCAGAGAACGCCAAAGGAATATTTGGAAAGAAATCATTGTAAGGAGCTTGGCTGTGGCTGCAGTAATAGCATCTGGAAAATGTGGTAGCCAAAGAGACTCAGTTACAGCATTAGAAGCAGCAAGCGAGAGTTAGATGATTCTAGAATTGGTGCCGCATTATGACTGCTTCAATTTGCAGAAGTGCAACTATTAATTGACTTCATGAGTCAACTGGTCCTCCAGTTGCTCTGAAAATTGGAAAAAAAATCGACTGTGTATTAAAAGGACCTCACGTGGCTTACTCTTTTGTGTTACATTGTTCAAACATTGGTTTGGGACCATTCGGAGACAGAAGAGACATGAGAGAATGACCCTCTTGTGATATCCAGATAATAGAATTACAGCACCACCTAAAAGGAACCATATGCTGCGAAGTAGGAAGTTAAAATTCTGAGTCTAATTGTGGGTTCAGTAATTTGCGGTGGTAATGGATCATCATCTGTTGATTTGGTTTCAGAAGCTTTTTGAACACTGTCTGAAAAACTGTAGAATGGCCAACAGGATTTGGTGCAGCCGTTTGGTGACGTTTTAGAAAGCCTCAGAAACATTGTGACAGTGCTGCTCGAAGAATCGTGTGAGCAGCCTTGGGAAGAAGGCCTAACCTGGCCAGCATCTGCCTTACGTAGGGTTAGGCTGGGTACATCTCATCAGCAATAGGAGAAAGATAGCAAAAGTCATTTGGGGCAGCAATGCTGATAGGCAGCAAGGCAGCAGGGTGAGTGGAATGTAGGGCAGCAAGGGTTTTGTGCTATGCTCATCATGGATGAGGCTTGAGGTGATACTGCTCAGTGGCACTGGGGCTGAAGTAGAAGCCCGGGGGTTGATGTTGGCTGGATGAAACTACTGAAAGCTTTGGGCCTCTCCTTCAGCTCCAGCACTGCCACTGTTGCTGAGGAGTGCCACACTGCAGGATAATAGAAGGATGGGGTGGGGGGCAGTTGAAGAGCCCTGGCAGTTGTAAGTGTGAGCAGGCTGCCAAGTGCCTGAATTTTGATCACGTGACTATGGGGGCATTGCAAGAGCTGTAACCTCAAGGACCAGGCATAAATACCATTCATTCATTGCCGCTGCAACTTCATAGGGTTGCTGAACAAATTTGGTCATAACTCCAGGACAACCTGTAATGGTACTCCCTGTGACTTCTTATGGAAGGGACAGTTGGACTTTGAAGAAGCAGGATAGGAAGAATATTGCATTGGAGAAGACTCCTGAGAATACCAAGGACAGCCAAGAAATCAAACAAATGGATCATCTAGCAAATCAACCGAGAATTCTCACTCAAGGCTCAAATTATCCTGCTTTGAACAGGATTTCCTAAGGAAAGCTGTAATGCTGGGAAAGATGGAAGGAAAGAGAAGAGGATGGCTAGCAGCAAGGAGGAAGAACTCAGTTACAGTGAGTATGCAACGTTGGAAAACCTGAAATATCAGATTAGGAATAAACCACCACGGTAAAACTCTATTTGGTTGTTAAGAATCAACACTGACTTGATGGCACCTAATCAATCAATCAATCAATCAATCAATCAGAAGAGCTGAACTTCATGAAACTTTATTCTTTTTAATAACATTTTCTAGTCAGAAAAGGTATTACCAGAGTCTTGATTTTTGCCACTACAGACTAACATAGATGGCCTCCCACTGGCTAGCTCTTTTGTGACAGTGCCTACAACATAATCTCAACATGCAAACTAGGCCCACTGTTGCTTTCCTACTCCTATCCTGAGATTGAGACTCACAAAGAGATCCAGGAGAACCTTTCACATGACCAAAACCTCCATTGTGCCTGGGTCATAAGATCTGCCAAATAATAACAACATTATTTCAGCTCTTCTTGTTTGGATTTAGCTTTTTCCTGAAATAATTCTCAGTATACAGTACACTTTGATGCTTTTATATTGATTTATCTGTTTCTCCAAAAAAAACTCCTGAACCCCTTCAGGAATATTCCTTTTCAAAAGCAACAGTCAACAAGAATGCAATGCTGAGAGATGATCTGCAACAAATACTTGGCTGTAGAGCTGGCTTATTGCCTTGGTCTTAATTACTTTGTGATCTCAATGTTGGAATTGATTGCATAGGCTTCCGGTTAGTTCAGCCTTGAACCCCTTGTGTTTTATACTCATGAACCAAATTCTGCTGGCAATGACATTTTAGCCTTTTGCCTCTGGCATGTTTCTCTTTACTTAACAATAACTTATAAAAGGGAAGCAGGAGAAAATTCATAATTGAAAATATGCTGGGCATAGTTGAGTTGGAAAGTTAAACTGTCTTTGGGGAGTTAGTGGGTGGCAAATACAGCCTCATCAGATTGTCAGGAAATAGTCATTTTGTGACTGACCATTTTTGCAACTATTCTGTGGATGGGCAACCAGACTATAAGTACACTCACAACAGATGCAGCATTCAGCAGCAACCCTATAGTTCAAAAAGATTGGAGACTTCACCATAGGTAGCACGGCCTCTTGGCACAGATTTCATAGGAGGAGGGAGAACTCTTCACAGAGACTTACTTACAATGAAATGTGTTCTCACCCTTACTGATACTCATGCCATACAGTATATATTTATCTCTGTATACATATAGACTTGTATTGTATCTCTCTATCTCATTCTCTGCAACAATATAGTTCGGCAGATATGTATCCCTTCACTCATTGTGCCAAATTAACTCTACTGTTTATTTTCCATTGTGACTTGGCAACTGTACCATGGCTGACTGATATCTTTTATTCTATGTCAGGATAAATGCTGTGTCCAAATATTTGTTTAGAGTTTACTAAATGAAAGAATGCAATAGATAATAACCATCTGCAGAGCACTATGTTGCTCTTCATAGTCATCCATCTTACGATAATTGCTTTGTTGCAGCAAAGGAACCCTTTATAACAAGGGCTTTTAGAGAATAGAACGTTCTACTTTTAGAGAATAGAACATCTGCCAACCTTTATTTTGTCATCTTAGTTGGCTGTTTTCTCTTTTGAGTTGCAACCAACTGCTGAATCCAAATACAGACAGAGGGCCTCTGGTGAAAAGATCACAAAGCCTCTTTAACTTGGGTGTCTCTCTACATGTATTGTTGATTAAAGAAGTGAGCAGATTCTGGTTTAGTCTTATAAAAGATAAACTGAAAGCAGCAAAATTAATATGCATTCCTTCCATCCTTGAGTCAACCAGGAAAGCTATATCAGCATAAATTGCATAGGTCTCTCAGTCAGTTGAGCTTCATGTGCCTCAGGAACAAGGCTGGCAAGTGATACTGACCTCACAGCTTTAACATGGAAATGTTTCACAGCAGTGATTGGTTGATTCGTTGACTATTTTTTCTTTCATCTTGTATCCAGCACCATCTGCCACAAGAAAAACAACCATCAATTTGTCTTCGTAACATGGCAGGGCAGAGTTGAGGGTCCCTGGACATATACTTGAAATGGAAAGTTTAATTAACTATGTTCTGAGTGAATACAGAGCTACTGGAATTTTTGTCTGGGGAATGCTAGTCTTTCAGAAGATCGATATTCCCATGTCCAGAAATATTTGTCTAACAGGTTGGTGGGGTGGAAGAGGGAATGAGCTTACAGGAACAGCAGCAGAGCTCCCTCCTACTTTATCCCATGGCTCAACTATGCTCTATTGATTTGTTAGATATTAATAAATAATTACTGCTAGTGCTAAAAATAAATAACTATTGCTAGTGCTTGTACTATTTCCAGAAGAAATAGCCTGGCTAACAAGTTGGTGGGGTCAAGGAAGATACAGGATGGAGCAGGAGTAGGTTTGCAAGCACATAATCATAGCTTCCGTCAGCTTCATTTCATGTACGTACTTTGTTTGCCCGACAGTCAAGATTTTTATTGATTTACAAATTATAAGAATGTTACGAGCCCTTCTATTCTTGTTTTTGGAATTGCTTCCTGCTCTTCTAGCTTCTTGCATTCACTGCATGTTTAAGATCTCCCCATGGTTTTTCAATAATCTTCAGGTTTGTAGACTATGAAGGCAACTATAAATGATTTTCTTCCCCCCCCCCTATAAGTACTTAATTTGGAAGCACGTTTCTGAAATATCCATCCTTTTTAGGATTCAGTTTCTAAACAGCTTAGAAATGTTTATTGTATTTAAGAAGTATATTGTATTTAGCTTTGTACTTTGTTAGGAACTGTGCATACATGTTGCAATTTTCACTGTGTTCAGTGGGTGCTAGTTGGTATAACGCAGTGGAAGCTACTGCATATGTAGCAGTGATATTTCTGAAATAGTTTGCTTTTAATCTGTGTATGTGTAAAAAATAAGGAACTAAATTTAAAAAAAACAAGTGAGCATTTTTATTTCATGAACTGTATACAATAGCAATAGCACTTAGACTTATAACCACTTCGTAGTGCTTTACAGCAGTCTCTAAGTGGTTTATAGAGTCAACATATTGCCCCCAACAATCTGGATCCTCATTTTACTGACCTCAGAAGGTGGAAGGTAGAGTCAATCTTGAACCTGTCAGGATTGAACTCCTGGCAGTACGTAGACTCAGCCTGCAATACTGCGTTCTAACCACTGTACCACCAGGGCTCCAAAACATATCAATATATCCAGGGCGTTTTTTCTAAAAAAAATGGTGCCGGAACTCAGAGGTGCTGTCACTGGGAACGATGCCGGTGTCTGTAAGAACCCCCTCTTGCTACGGCGTCGCCACCTGTTCTTTGCACCCCCGCTACTGTGGCTTGGAGCCAGAAGCCACGGGCATTCTCCTCCCCACATCCGCTGTGGGGATTCCCCTCCCTGCAGTTGCCATGGCGCAGCCCATGCTGAGCCCCCACCTGGAGTTGCTCTGAACCCCGACCCAGAGCTGTCATCCATGTGGCAGTGGTCTCCGGCACTGAAGAGCTGACGGCCTCCGGCACCGTCCCTGACACCAGCTGAAGACACCCCAGCCACAGAGCGCTGCATCGGGCCACCCGGTGTCTCCAGCGCCAAACAGCTGATGGCCTCTGGCCCCGGCACTCGTTCACTTACTGCCCCGTCGCTTCCAAACACAGTAAGTGAGTGAGCAAGTGCTGTTTGGAAGCATTTAGAAGCGACGGGGCAGTGAGTGAGTGAATGAACAAATGGCATTTGGAAGCGTTTAGAAGCAACGGGGCAGTAAGTGAGTGTGTGAACGAGCAAATGGCGTTTGGAAGTGACAGGGCAGTAAGTGAGCGGGTGAGCAAGAGACGGAGTGAAAGAGGGGGAGTGAGTGGGGGGAGAGACTGAACGAGGTGCCTTTGAAAGAGATGGAGGAGTGAGTAAGAGTGACTGGAGGCTTTTGTGAGCAAAGTGTATGTGAGTGGGGGGCTTTTGCGAGCAAAGGGTGAGAGAAAAAGGGAAAAGTGAGGGGGAGAAGGGAGAAAAAAGGCACTGACTTCTGACTTCCTCTGTTGCAGGAGTAGAAGGAAGCATTAACATTGAACCTCAACTTTTTACTTATCTATAACATTATAAACTAGCCATTTCTATAATAGCATTTTCAAAATAGAAGACATTATGGGTGAGTGAGTGAGTGAGAGAAAGAGATGAGATTCTTAACTGAAATGTACAGTCAACATTATCAACATTGCCCCATTTTACGACCTTTCTTGCCACATTTATTAAGTGAATCACTGCAGGTGTTAAGTTAGTAACACGGTTGTTAAATCAATCTGGCTTCCCCATTGACTGTGCTTGTCAGAAGGTCGCAAAAGATGATCACATGACCCAGGACACTGCAACATCATAAATATGAGTCAGTTGCCAAGCATCTGAATTTTGATCAAGTAACCCTAGGGCTATTTCAATGGTCATAAGTGTGAAAAACGGTCATAAGTCTCTTTTTCAGTGCTATTGTAACTTTGAATGCTCACTAAATGAACTGTTGTAAGTCGAGGACTACCTGTATCATCAAGGGCACTGTTTTTTCAGAGTTTGTATCCAAACTTTGGAGCACCCTTTTGTTTGGAGGAATGGAGAATCACTAAAAATTTTCAAGGTGGAAAATCTAATGCGTAAGGTAAAAATAAAATTGGCCAAGAGATATGGGTTAAAGTCCTTTGCTTGGAATGATGCTCACACACTTATTAAAGGATAAGTTGGGATGTGCAGAAAATTTGGTAGCATCTGAGAAACTTCTGGTAAACTTCTCATATTTTTTAAAATTTCTGTTTTTACTTTAGATTTTTTATCCCACCTTTATTACTGTTTTATTAATAACTCAAGATGGCCAACATATAAAATAATAATAATAATAAAATACGCCTCCTTCTATTTTTCCCACAACAACCTTGTGAGGTGGGTTGGATTGAAAGAGAGGGACTGGCCCAAAGTCACCCAGCTGACTGTTGTGTCTATGGAAGGACTAGAACTCACAGCCTCCTGGTGATTGGCTGAAAATCAGCCAGCCAGCTTTTATGCCTAAGGCGGGGCTAAAACTCACACTCTCTTAGTGATTGGCCCAAAGTCAGACAGCAGTCTCTGGCAGTTTTCCTTTTTTTCACAATACAAGAGCCTCTCATTGAGAGTCAGGGTTGCTAGCAATTGTAAGGGCTGAAGTTAATTTAAAGGGATTTGATAAAGTAAATCATACTCTCCTTTTTTTATTGAAAAGTTTTTCAATACATTTTATCTTTAACAATCCCTCCCCCCACCCAACCCTTCCTAACCCTCCCTAACCCTCCCCCTCCCTTTCCCCCCTCCCCCCTCCCCGACTTCCCAGAGCTAAATACAAGGTATAAAGGTAAAAACAATCATTAAACAACCATATGTTAACAACAATAAACTATTAAGTCTATCACACTCTAGCTCATATAAAATGACTACAAGCAATACTAATATCACCTCAAAACTTATACAAATGCTAAATGAAACTTTTTAGTCCCATATTTGTTCTGGATGTAATCAATCCACTTTTTCCACTCCATAATATAACGTTGTTGTGAATGGTCTTTCAAATAAGCCGAAATCTTTGCCATTTCTGCCAGGTCAGAAACTTTTAGAGTCCATTCTTCTATAGTCGGCAGAATCATAGTCTCCTTTTTGATAAAGTGGAAAAAATGGGCTTAATGGCCCCACCGTGCATGGATTCACAGTTGACTTTAGAGTCATCCTGGTGAGATAGTCAGCATATAAATTTAATAAATAACATTTTTTTTCAAATGCCCCTATCAGGAATTGAATTTGAATGAAGTTTCAGAAAAGCAAATGTTCTGTGCTGATGGTACTAAGCTTCCAAAGATCTAGCATGGGATAAATGAATTCTTCCGAATAAAAAATAACTTCCTGCCTTTTTCTAATCATCATTTCTTCCCTACAGCAATTTGAAAAGTAAAACAAAGTGAAACAAACCACTACTCCCTCCATGCAGGGAAAATTTCCTTGAGCCATACTTGGATATCCTATTTGCAAATAATATCTTACTTACCTAGTTGAGATGGTGTAGTTGGGGAGCAAGGAGGAGTGCAAAGTTCCTGCCTTCACTGCAACCTGCCTGTGCAACATTTGCTGGCAGGGTCTTTTGGCAAGCTCAGCAGCAATTCCGATTGGCTTTTCAAAGCCAATAGCATAGCTGATTCAGGAATTCTGGGAGTTGAAGTCCATGAGTCATAAAAGAGCAAAGCCTGCAATAGGCTTAAGCCAATAGCAGCACAGCTTGTGCAAAAGCTTTTTTTTTTTTTTTGCAAAAAAAGGTGCCGGAATGCCTTCTGAGTGTTCTATGAGAAAAAAGCCCTGAATATATACAACAACGTATCAAGATTATATTTAATTTAGTTTCTTCCCCTCAAATCTGATTTTTGTAAAAAAATTAGAGAAATCACAACAGTACATTGTTTCTGATGATGTTGGAAACAACATATATTTTATGGTTCATGGATGTTTGATTCTAACTCTCCATCAATAATTCTGCTGTCTTTCCTATTACAGACCAGATGATGTATTGCTACAACGTACACATGATGAATCTGTTCTTTTGCACTGCTTCCTTTGGCCAGTGGTCACATTCCTGGTTGGAGTCCTAATTGTGGTCTTGACCATCTGTGCAAAGAGCTTGGCTGTCAAGGCAGAAACTATGAAGAAGAGGAAACATTCCTAAATGAAGGACACTCTTCAAGAAAGGATGAGAGAATGCCAAATGTGACTGACTATCACTTCTCTGGTGTTCCCAGCAATGCCCATTCCCAGTGTACTGCCAACTGCTGGTCTTGCTGATGCCTAGGTGACCATGCTCTGACATGTTAACTAGTTGTTTCTGCCATTATGAAAGCAAGTGTGTCTCTTCCACTAAATGATCCTAAGATGTATCAAACCTTCATTCAACCTTAATGAAATCGAAGTATCTGATGGAGTGGAGGACAAAGTGTAAAAACCCAAATTGTGGTTGACTTCATCTTATTAAATTTATCTTTCTTAATGCTATTATTTAGTCTTGAATATTTATTACTTCCTTTCTCATAGACTGTATTTCTCAAATATTAAAAGTGGTTGTTTTTATTAACATGTGTCCTTCTTTTGTGGGAATGATTTGCTTTAAGGTCAAAGACGAAATACCACAAAATATCAGTTTTATTGAGTATTCTTAAAATTAACTATTTAAAACTCAGTATACAGTACAATTATTTTGGGAATTGAAAATTGACTTTTGGGAAGCCACATTTTCCTTCATATGTATTTCTCTGTATGATCAAAACTTTGTCTATTGTGAATTCATATTTCTTATCAGGCCTTTTCCTGACTGTTACTCAAAAATTAACAGAAGATTCTAGGACAACTATTTTTTATTTTTTGCAACTACTAGAAATGGCATAGGTAGAGCAGAAAATGAGCAGCTGGCAACTAGAAGCTTCCAGCCATATATGGAAAGAGTGGTTAACATCGGTACATTATTATTCTAATGAAGGTGTCTGATCCCTTTACTCTTTTACTTCTAACTTTGGTCTTTCAGTTCTTCATATGGCTATTAGAAGTTCCATCACAAAACAGAGGTAACACTAATGTTCAAGAGACAGTACAGTGAATTCTCATGTGTTTTCCCCCCACCAGTTTATATCATCCTAAATGGTTCAAGTTCATTTCATTTGTCAAGTTACCCTTGTCATACTCCCAAGAGGAACATTTTCTGCCAAGCCTCACTCAATTGCAAAGCCAAATATTATTGTTCCTACTGCCTTATACGGTCATCATCTTCATCCTCATCATCTAATATTTTGTAAGAATTGTACAGAAACACACTGTAAGATATATACTAATATAAAAAATAATGACCAAAAAATAGACCACAAATGGTCCTGATTTATTTCAATTCTACTGGAATTCTCTCCTGGAAAATAGAGTCAAACCAACTGCTGTTTCTTTGGAGTTCATTTCCTACTTGCTATGATGATTTTCCGGAAGGCAGGAGTTCCATTTGGAAATTCAACTTAATTTTTGGAGGCTAAGAGACCTATAGAATTGGATTTAGCACATTTCTTTCCTGAGTTGGTGGGATATGGCTTTGCCCATAGGTGCAGCATACTACCAGTGGAAAAGTCTGTGGCCCTTCACCACATACCAAGAACACATGGCCTCACTACAGCCAAGAAGGCCATTTCTCTGTGAGGAGTGAAATGGATGTTGAAATAGGATCCAATCTGGGTCGGTCACTAGGACCAGAGGTTTTTGTCTTTCAAGCTTTTGGACTTGGAAGACAAAATCTCTGCCCGGTGACCGACCAAGATTGGATCCTGCAGAATTATTGCAAAGTGCCTAAAAGCAATGCTATTGATTGGATTATTTGTTGAATCCATTATTGTTGACACACCTATTACATAATTTCTCTTTGAATCTTTTATTTCTGGGTTCCTAAGTAAAAGATAATATCTTTTGAAAGGTGCTTTTATTGCATATTTTTTTCAAACAACCTGCTGAGCATGTATCTCATCTTAGGCACAGCACACTGTTCTGATTTTATTCAATATTTATACTGCCATTACTTTGAAGAATTTTGCTTCACTAAACTCTGTCATACTCAGTTTTATTAAAGGATATGAATTCCCTTTCATGTGTGGCAATTAGATTTTTATTTGTTAAGGAATCTGCTTCCTCTTTGCTTTATTCAATAAATTTGACACAGGGAATTGTTACAATATGTACATACATATCTTTCTTTAAATTCTGTTAATGGTATTCTGAGTCTAGCTGCCAGAGGCCTGTAATTCAAATAGCGACTTTATCATTTATAAAAGATCCCACTTTAGAAGATGGATCAAAATTAAGATGTAGTGGATATGTTTTCCGTAGTGTTTGAAAGGCTACAGTTATATTTTTTAAAGTTTCTCAGCCCAAAAAGAAAACCAGAGGGTGGAGTTGAGATTGCATCAAGAATGTGAACTTATATTCTATTACGGTAAGTCTAACTAGGAGTGAATCTGCAATCTGCCTTGTGATTTCTCAAATATTTATTTCCTCTGAAAAACAGGCTTTTATTTTTCAGCTTAAGTCTCAGGGTTTTTGAGGGTTTATTTTATATTTCTGTTGGTGATATTTATTAGCTTTTATTTTATTTTTTTTAAGTGAGAGAAGGTGCTACTACTGCTATTCTTGGTTTCTTCCTGCCTGCCCAAACTTCACAGTTAGAAGAGCAAGAAGAAAAATCATGCTTTCCCATTAGATTTATTGAAGAAGTGGAATAACAGGGAAAACAATTTTTCTACCAATGAGAACTGAAATTCTCTTTAAAATAAAGCTCAAAAGCACATTCTTTATATCACATTGAATAACATTTTATATATATATATATTTAAAAGCATAAAGTATTTGTATTAAATAAAAAAGCTGTGAAAATGGAAGAAAGCTATAAATGAAAGATGGTGATTCTGGATTTTTTTCACTGCTAGGAAAAGTCCATGCAAGAGGCAGAAATAAAATAAAAGTTTATGTAAAGCTAAAATCATTGTGACTTGATCGCAGATCAATCAGTTGATCTTAATGATATCTGTAAAGATGAGCCTGCTTATACCAGTTTTAGGAGCTGGGGTGAGAACAATTATGACACACAGAGAAAAAATAAGTGTAGAAATGAGACGCAAGTCTGGCAGTTGCCATATTTTGTTGAAAAGTGATAGTGGCATTGTGGAACAAAAAAAGTTTGGTAAACTAGGGGGGCATATTCATGAATATTTCTTAAGATATTAACTTTAACGTACTAGAATGGTTATTGTGCTTAAAAGGGAAAGCTTTGACAAAATATTTATTTTATTTATTTATTTTAATTCCATTTATATCCCGCCCTACTCCGAAGACTCAGGGCGGCTTACAAGCTTTAGCAGTAGCCTTCATTCTATGTATATGCCTGCTTATTAGGGCTTTCACACACACCCCAAGCGGCATTTTTACAAAGTCAGCTTAATTGCCCCCAACAATCTGGGTCCTCATTTTACCTACCTCGGAAGGAAGGAAGGCTGAGTCAACCTTGAGCCTGATGGGATGCGAACCTGCACTAATTGCAGGCAGCTGGTGTTACTTAAGGAGGCATTAGCCCACTGCGCCACCAAGGCTCTAATATGATAAGAGGGCAGCCTCTTCCCATCCCATATGCGAGACAGACTCAGATGCTCAATGAAAGTTTAGTCTAGCAAAGGCATGGCTGAAGATCACATAGCCAATACTTCCCTTTTCATTATTGTGAG
This sequence comes from Vipera ursinii, assembly GCF_947247035.1. NCBI lineage: Eukaryota > Metazoa > Chordata > Lepidosauria > Squamata > Viperidae > Vipera > Vipera ursinii. The sequence goes on from NC_139515.1 coordinate 44,426,082, forward strand.
AACATTCTGTTTCATTTAAAAGAAAGGCAGAATTTGTGTAGAATCCCCCTGAGCCTCTTATAAAGGATTGCAATCTATAATATATGTGTGTACAGTATCCATGTATGTGTATTAACAAGGAGCAGGCTTTTGTTTTAGGATCTCCACTTAGCTCTGAAAGGATAGTGCAGATAGTTTAGTTATAAAGATAACACGAGATTATTTTCATTCTGATTGTGTTTTTTTTTAATCTCTGACATTTATTTTCTCCACGCAGGGCCATCAACAGCAGTGTCTTAGATAATAAACCAACACTATTTACAGCCTGATCAAAATCTTCATTTTCCATTTCCATTTTATTTTTCTACCGCAGGTGGAAAAAGGCATTCCACAAGTTTCCCTGCAAATCATAATGAAAAAAACAGGCAATAAAAGATCTAAAAAGATTTTCTTTAGGGCAGGGATAAGAAATTCATGGTGATGCAGGGAGCTGTCAACCGTTCAAGATTAGTCCAGTAAGGAAACAAAAACCACCAGCACTACAGGAATTCCACTTTTTTTGGTACAGAATATTGCAACAGAATCTTGAAAGCCTGACAATTTCTCTTGTCCTCTCTTCTTATGACAAGAACAATGAAGGTGGGAAATCTTGAATTTCTTCCTCACTTCCTCCTGCTTTCCTGGCTTAAGGTAATATTTTTGTTACATCTCTTGTAGAACTTCTTCAAGGCTTTACCATACTCCTGTATAGCAGAGGTCCCCAACCTTTTGGGCACCAGAGACTGGTTCCGTGGAGAAAGGTTTTTCCACGGACTGGAAAGTGTGTGGTTTTGTGTGCTGCCTGCATCCCACAGATGGGACTTTACTTGTTTGTGTGCCTTATCCACTTCTGCATGCTGTGGCCCAGTACTGGTCCATGGACCAGGGGTTGGGGACTTCTGCTATACAGGACAACCAGCTACCACACACCATGGAAAGAATTGCAGTTAGGGTGTGTTACCCCAGAGGGAGATTTCAGATGTATGCATTTTTAAAGTGCAACAAATAACTTCATGCAAATTACCATCCTTTCCTATTTTCTGCCTTCCTCTCCCCACTGTCCAAACAGAGTATATGGAGATACTCCAATACATTTGAGAGATATAAATTCTTAAAAAGTATTTCACAGCAGAACAACAAGTATCATTGATGCATTCTCAAATGAAAGGATTGACTGTTCCTGTGTGGGTAATACATCTGGAGCAAAGCTACTGGTTGGCCTGAAGCTATTGACAAATCTTTGTTTCTGTCTTTGTAGAGATTAATGCAGCTTTCCATTCTTCACAATTCTTTTATTTTGTTGAATATTTTTGTCTTTGATCCAATCAGCTTTTCAACAGTGCTTAAATACCAACTGTTAAGAATATTAAAGATTTTTTTTATATTTATAGAACCAACAGCTTGTATTAGTTAGTTATTTCTCATACCAGCTAACAAAAGACAGAAGAAGAAAAAAGACTGTCACTTTTATAATGACAAGTTCTACAAAGAAAAATAAAAATAAAATAGTCACTGAAGTTCCTGAAATACCCACTTGAGCTATGTTTCAAGAAATTAAATGGACTTCACAAAATTCACTTTGGCAATAGCTACATTATTCTTCAAAGTATCATAGACTGCAATCAATACATGTTGAAAATTGAAGCATTTACAGCTGAAGGATTATTACTGAAGCAGAAGAAAATACATCTGAATTATGACAGCAAGATTTTTCTTAATTTACTTTTTAAAAAATACTTTTCTGACTTCATCACTGCCCTTGTAGATCAAATAAGAGGAAGAGCTTTCAGTTGGTAAATCTAAAGACATTCAATTGCAAGGATTCTGAAGGGGTTGCCATTGGAGCTGCCTCTCAGGAATGTCTATGGAGCTGATGCAGAGGCTTGTAAATTAATAGGGTTGAATGTAGTTAATAGCACTTCCTTTTCTGCTATTTGTTGCAGAAATGGATAAGGCAACTAATTGCAGGTGATCCATCACTGGAGGTTTTTAAGAAGAGATTGTCTGAAATAGTGTAGGGTCTCCTGCTTGAGTTGGACTAGAAGACCTTCAAGGTCCCTCCCAACTCTGTTATTCTGTTATTCTGCAAGAATACAATGTTTATTCTGAGGCACTTCACTGCCCAATGAAGTTCTCAAGGTAGTTTTACAGAAAGTTCTGATAATCAGTTATTATCTCTTAAATTTATCATAATTCTGGCACTGTGTGCTAAAATGACATTAAATACTAAGCTCAATATAAGGAAATATAATTTTTATTATATTAATGCTTTATGAAATTGATATAGAAAAGTTATTGTTTCTTTTTTCTTCATTATCAGGCCAGACAAAATGACTGGAAAAGAAGCAAATAATAATAAGAAGTTTGAGCATAACTGCATAAATTTGTATCACGTATGAATTGTATATAAAAAAGGGATGGATTTTTAATTGCATACACAACCACCATCCTGACATTTATGAGTCTGTGGATGACCCTGACATCAATAATCTTCCAGAGTTGCTGAGAGTTGGTTGGCCTACAAATTTAATATATTATTATTATTACATATTCAAAACAATTTGAAAGCTAGGTGAATAATTGCAGTCAAAAGTAAGGAAGTTCCTTTTATCACAAAGCAATGTTTGGAAAGTGTAATGCCTTAATGACTGCAGTGTAGTGGTTAAGGCATCATACCAGAAACTGAAAGACTGTGAGTTCTAGTGCCACCTTAAGTCAGAAAGCCATCAGTGTATGCTGTGAGGATTGTACTTCCAAACACTGGAAAGAAAAAAGGATGGCAACTGCTGTTGGTGGAGCAGTGGGCTAATGCCTCCTTAAGTAACACCAGCTGCCTGCAATTAGTGCAGGTTCGAGTCCCGCCAGGCTCAAGGTTGACTCAGCCTTCCATCCTTCCGAGGTAGGTAAAATGAGGACCCAGATTGTTGGGGGCAATTAACCTGACTTTGTAATAATGCCGCTTGGGGTGTGTGTGAAAGCCCTAATAAGCAGGCATATACATAGAATGAAGGCTACTGCTAAGCTTGTAAGCCGCCCTGAGTCTTCGGAGAAGGGCGGGATATAAATGGAATTAAAAAAAAATTGACTGAATTAGCAGAGATGGCAAAATTGCTTTGATTAGAGATAATGGACTAGACAGCTTTATAAAAGACTGGAAACTGTACATGCTAAATATAATAACAGATAATAACAGAAGGCTATATAGATGCAATATATATTTCATCTATATAATGTAATGCATATTCCATTTTTTTGTCATCCCCACTTGTTCCAGATGCCTAAGTCGTTAAGTCCTTACCAGATGCCTGATAACCAAACTGTTGCCCTCTGCAGTAGCAGAGCTAGCACATAAACATGTGCACATAATTTGTGAACTAAGGACATCTCTTCAGTGTACACCAATTCATTTGATTCCATTAACAGCAATTTACTTCAGTTTTATTCCATTCAGAGAGATGTCCATAATAATAGAATGAAGAAAATATTTACTCAAAAACAGGCATGGGTAGTAGCAAACAAGCAATGATTTTGAAAAACATACTGAGTTATAGTAATGATGCTAAAAGAGGGGAGAAGAACTATCAATTCCTTCAAACTAAGATTCAGTTGAAACATTTGATTTTGAAAAGATAATGTACAAATCTGAAGCTGAATTCTCACATTGGTTTTAAACAGACAATACTGAAAGAAAAGTTAAGCACAGCCATCTGTCATCTCAGTAACAGAAATTTTAGGCTCAATTGTGGTTGTAAGTTGAGGACTATCTTTATTGAGACTATCTATTTTAAAATAAGTGGAACAAGAAATAAAAATGGCACAGTGTTTGGAGTCCACTGCTGATCTAATCATCCAACCATAGAAAAGATGTACACGCTTTTGAAAAGCCTCCTATTCTCATGATTGAACCTCATGTCATGACACCATTCCATCCTCCTCCTTCTTTTGTAATTCAAAGAAACAAATGCACATATGTGTTTTAAAGCACAGGATAGTACTAGCTATTTTCCCTTTTGCTGCTTGCAACAGAGATATATTTTTGTTACCCAGGAACTCTAACTCAGGTGGTAGGGCACTGGTTGAAGTCTGATTTTTTTCCCCCTGCACTTTCCTTTTGGTTGGCTGGATGAGCATGATTGTTCCCAGCCTGTTATCAATGTTTTGAGATTAACAGGAGTACAGAGTAGATGAACAGCTGGCATCAAAAAGCTTTGGAGGAGCTTCCGGTTCTGGACTTCTGGTGCTCCCAGACGCGCGAGGGAATTGCTCCTTGTGTCGCCTGGATTTCTTCATTGGGGGGGGGCTGTAAAGGGGTCAAAAGTCACCCAGGAGGGGCGATGTGTGAGGGAGAGGTCTCTCCAGTCGGTGGTAGAAGGGTGGCGGCCCTCCCGTCAGCTTGGAGCTACTCTCCGAACTGAAGAAGAAAGGATCGTCCACTCCCATGGCCCATCATTTAGCCATTTTCTGCCGAAGCCAAAAGCACAACAAAGCACTTGAAAACTGGGTGAGAATTGCCTTCTTGTTTTCCTAATTGTCTACTTTCCCTGCCAAAAGCTTCTCCAATTTGCTTCCCCCTGCGAGGAGAGAGGGAAGGGATTTCTTCTTCCCACCCTCCTTAAGAGCGGCCTTTGTCTACATTGGGAGAAAAAAGAAAAAGGCTTGTATTAAATTATACTGATTTATTGGACTTACTGCCTTTCTACTTTTGGTGCAAAATTCCTATATTTACAGAAATGGACTATTCTACTTATTAGTCTAAAAGGGGGACAAAAAAAAGAAATAGATAAAAAGATACTGTCTGAAAAGGTTTTGAAGTACTCTGGGGATATCTAGTGAATACTATTGGCAAACAAGCTTGCTTACATTTTGGACTGACTTTGGCATTAAGATAAAAACCTGAAACAGCTGGAGATGAATTTGGCTTACACTTGTGGAGGTGGACTCTTACTGATTTTTGTTTGAAACATAGCTTCCACGAAGGACTATTTATAATTATTGCAAAATGGAGAAGGATCAGCCACAAACTTAGCTTGACTATAACCTTATACATGAAACAATCTACAGAGTCACTGAGATGTCTATCTCTAGATTTAATAATTTACATGCCAACCTTAAATCACAAACTAAAATCCAGACTTCAACTAAAGAATTTACACTTCAGAATATAACAAAATTGGAAGATATTACTATTGAGACAGAGGAACATAAGCAACAACTATCCAAAGAACTGACAACTTTAAAAGTACAAGGAACTATCACTATGGCAAATAACCTTAAGGACCAACAACATACTATGGGAAAACTTAATGTGCAAGGTAGTGATGCTAAAATGGAGGACGTGGAAGATCAACAAAGACAGTTTCCTGAAAGCCTGGATAGCCAAGCATTAATTACAAAATTGGATAAGACTCTCTATTTAAAGCAGATGAACCCAGCCGGAAGAGGAATCCAGACCGAACTGAAGATAAAGTTTTTAGAGCAAATACAGAGACTAGAACTAACAGGGCAACAACATAATGATTACAAATGGTTTGGTTTTTGTGGACCACTGATGGCTAGATGGCCTACTTTGATTCAAATAATATGTATTGGAGCGAAGGGAGACCTATCTGGCAATTCAAAGGCCTTGGTCTGGAAACCTGATTGGCCCAAAAAAAAAAAGGCAGAGTTAGATTTAAAAAGTGAGTTCTTAGAGAACCATTAAAGGCTATCCTTTTAGTAAAGGCTATCCTTTTAGTAATCAGTGACCTATCAGGATCTAAAATTAGAAAATGTTTATGAGATAGAACTAGAATGTGTTTATGTATCTATTAGGCTTATTTTAAACATTATAATTTGTGCACCGACATAATGGAAATTTGGTTTATAGATCCCACTTTTGATGTTAAAAGACGTTTGATTATTCTATTTAAGAATTAAGAATTAGCTAAAATTTAAAACAGAATCTGGTTGTGTATAAATAGTTGTAGACTGATAAACATAGGCTGTGGTCCTGTCAGTAACGTGTGATGTATTAGGATATGAAACAGACGATGTTTATTAGGTAGAACATAGCTACTCAGCCACTGTGTACATGTTAGATGCTATAGTTTTTGCTGTAATGAAATAAAGGAAATTTGGGTTGTGAATATTATTTGGGTTGTTAAAGGCTAAATTTGAATAATATAATTAAAATTAAAATTAGGTAAACTTTAATAACAGGACATAGATGTATCTCAATGAAATTGAATTGACAAATTTTTCAACTGACCATGCTATTTCTAGAAATTTATTATTTTAAACTGGTTGTATGAAATGTTAAGGGAAATTGAGAAGGATGTTTTGATAATGTAACCTGAATTATGTACTGAAAACTCTGTTACTGAATCTCTGATTACCCAGTCATCATGATGCTTTCTAAATATGTAGATTTTAACTGAAAAACTAATAAAACTTGTTTTTTTATAAAAAAAAAGCTTTGGAGGGACTGGGGAGTGGAAATAGTGCCAAATGAAACTATATAACAATTAGCAGGCTAAGTTAATATGATTGCACAATAAGATGTAGTGGGAATGTTTATCGAAAAATGGCAGATGACACAAAATTTGGAGGCGTAGCTAGAATAGAGAAATAAAATTAAAAATGGTCCACATAGGTTGAGAATTGAATGGAAGCAATTGAATACAATTGAATATAGAGACAAATGCAAAGTTCTCCTTTTAGAAAAAAAAGTTAAATGCACAGGCAGAGGATCTGGGATGCGTGATAATGTGTATAAGGGATTTCAAGATTGTCATTGCTCATAAACTAAATATATGTCAGAAGTGCAATATGATAACTAAAGACAAAGGCAATTGAAGGGGAACTCATCAAATTTGCAGAGGACACGAAACTGGCAGGAGTAGCCAACATCCCAGAAGACAAACTCAGGATCCAAAAAGATCTTGACAAACTTGAACAATGGGCCGTATCCAACAAAATGAGTTTCAGTGTGAAGAAAAGCAAAGTTTTACATTTAGGCAGGAAAAATTAAAGGTAGAAGTACAGATTGGGTGAGACCTGGCTTAAAAACAATAACAGTGAGAGGGACCTTGGAGTCCTAGTGGATGATCACTTGACCATGAGCCAGCGGTGTGCAGCAGCAGCCAAAAAAGCTAATACAATCTTGAATTGTATAAACAGGCATAGAATCAAGATCAGGCAAAGTATTAGTACCGCTTTATAAAACCCTAGTAAGACCACACCTGGAATACTGCAACCAATTTTGGTCACCATATCACAAAAAAGATGTTGAGAGTTCGGAAAAAAAATCAGAGAAGAACTACTAAGATGATCAAAGGCCTGGAAACTAAAACATACAAAGAATAGCTGTAGGACTTGGGTCTGGCTAATCTAAAGAAAAGAATAAATAGGGGAGATATGATAGCAATATTCCAGTATTTGAGGGGCTGCCACAAAGAAGAGGGGGTCACGTTATTCACCAAAGCACCAGAGGGCAAGACAAGAAACAACGGTTGGAAACTAATCAAAGAGAGAAGCAACCAGGAATTAAGGAGAAACTTCCTGACAGTGAGGACAATTAACCAATGCTTGTCTCCAGAAATCGTGGGCACTTCATCACTGGAGATTTTTAAGAAGAGGTTAGACAGTCACTTGTCTGGGATGGTATAGATTCTCCTGCTTGAGCAAGGGGCTGGACTAGAAGACCTCCAAGGTCCCTTCCAGCTCTATTCTATTCTATTCTATTCTATTCTATTCTATTCTATTCTATTCTATTCTATTCTATTCTATTCTATTCTATTCTATTCTATTCTATTCTATTCTATTCTATCCTATCCTATCCTATCCTATCCTATCCTATCCTATCCTATCCTATCCTATCCTATCCTATTCTATTCTATCCTATCCTATCCTATCCTATCCTATCCTATCCTATCCTATCCTATCCTATCCTATCCTATCCTATCCTATCCTATCCTATCCTATCCTATCCTATCCTATCCTATCCTATCCTATCCTATTCTATTCTATTCTATTCTATTCTATTCTAGGCAAGTTGTTCCACTGGTTCATTGTGGAAGGCAGTAATTTTTGTAAATGTGTAGTATTGAGGGACAGCAGAATTAAGGAAAAGATATAAAGATCAAAATGAATAATCATGAAAAAAGAATAATTATGGAAAAGATCTTCATCCCTATAGTTATTAGCACATTAGCAGAGTAACAAACAATTTGAACAATTTTTTATGCAAACTAAATATCCCAGTTCAGACACATTATGTAAAGACCTAGCTCTCTGGAGAAGGATCTAATGCAATCAAGGAAATTGAAGAGGGCAATCAGCAGACAGGTGATTGAACTCTGTAACAGTGGCATTGAGCGCAGCCTTGGGTGTCTTGAAAGAACAGGTTAGGAATAGATTATTACAGAGAAAAATCTGGGTGTTCATTAGAAATCAAAAATGACTTGAAAACAATCTTGGGGCTTTTCCAGGACACCTCTTAATGGCAGTAGAGGTGGTACAACTCTTAACTTAACTCTCAATACCTTTTTTCATTCCTGGCCACCAAAATTGCCTCCACACCAGATGCAATGTCTTCAAAAATCCAAAGTGACCCACCTGCTTAGCGTCATGACTCCATTGCAGTGCTTGGAGTCTAAGGCCATCTGGGAGGTATAACTTGGAGCCCTTCTAAGCTAGTCCTCCCCCTTAGGGTTAAAATACATTTGTTGTCTTTAAACCAGGCATGAGTCATGGTTCCGACAGACAGAGACAAATAAAGCAGAACTCCAAGGCTTGCAAATTCCTCAAAGAACATGTTTATTAGTTACAAAGTATCAGCATGTCAAAGGTGAAACCAAGTCTGGAGATATGCATAACATTTCCCCAATACAAAGTTACAAAATCCCACCCATAGAACTATGCAAGGAAATATGTTCCCCAATACATCTTCTTGGCGGACTTTTTATGCCCAGCCTGCAGTCTCGGGAGCAGCTGATGACCTTGGTTCCCGCAGGACAAAAGATTATTTTGACTAGCGAAGCATCTGGGCAACCCCCCCTCCCTCCATTCTATGTGGCAATCGAAAATGAGTAGGAAAAATGGCTACAGCCATGCTCATTTGTAGAGCTGCCAGGCACTTAATAAACTGTGGATTTATCTTGCTAATCAAATAATTTAAAACATTATTTGGATAATTCTTAGATTTATCATGATTGGAACTTGCATTTCTAAAGAACAGTCAAAGATGTAAGATGATTGAAATCTCCCATTTAGGAAGGAATGGGGACAAAGAAAAGTAGTGCCTCCAGCTCCCAACTCTAGTAGACAGTCTTGAAGGATACTGTAATTGATAATATCAAAAGCTGTAAGATGAGGATGGTTATGCCACCACTACTCAAGTTGTCATCTATGAAGATTAATGTAGATTCAAATGTGTGCTTCTGTTTACAATTGTTTGTAATAGATTTAGAAACTGATATATTTCAAATTGCTTTTAATATCCCAATTGATATATTAGATCCAAAAAGAATATGGACCAGTGGCGTAGCGTGGGGGGTGCAGGGGGGGCCGGCCGCACCGGGCGCAACATCTGGGGGGGCGCACTCGACGGCGCCGGGATCCGGCAGGGCGGAGGCACCGGAGCCCCAGCCGGGAAGGGCCTGACGCCCCACGGCGCGCCACACACACACACACACACACACACACACACACACACACACACACACAAACACACAGCGTGACTCCTCCTTCGGGCCGCTCCGACCGGAAACTCCATAGGCCACAAGTCGGAGGCGCTCTTCTTTGCCCGGCCTAGAAGGCTCCGGGGAGCCAGGCCCGGCTGGAGCCTGAAGTCATCCGGTCCCTGGGGCGAGCCGAGTCCCGCCGAAGACAGCCTTCGCCAAGGCAGGGGCGATCAACTTACCGGAGCGGCTTTTTCCCCCCCCCGCCTGGGTTTACATTTCATGGCTGCAAGCCCAACTCTCTTCCTCTCCGCCTCCTCCTCCTCCTCCTCCTCCCCCCCCCACGGTCCTCTCCCGGCTTTTTCTGCCCGGCGGAAGCCGCCGGTTGTCCAGAGAGCTCCTCTCCGAGCGCTAGCCCTGCGGAGAGGCCAGGAAGGTGAGGGGGGGCGGGGATGCGCTTCAGGACAACCTCGGAGCAGGACCGGGCTTGTCTCGGCTTGTCCCTCGCCGTAAAAGGAGCCAGTCAGTTTCCTCCTGGCTTCCGGAGCGCACTAGAGAAGGGAAGCGCGCCCCGTTGCCGCTCGCCGCGGGTTGGGAACTGCAGCGCGGAGAGAGCTATAATTATCTGGGCCTGGGAAGGGATGAGTCCTCCTCACAAAAGGAGATTCCCCTGGGTAACAGGGGTCGGCAACCTTGGCTCTTTTATGACTCGCGGACTTCAACTCCCAGAATTCCCGAGCCAGCTATGCTGGCTCGGGAATTCTGGGATTTAAAGTCCGCGAGTCATAAAAGAGCCAAGGTTGCCAACCCCTGCAGTGGCGTAGCGTGGGAGGTGCAAGGGGGGTCGGCCGCACCAGCCGCAACATCTGGGGGAGCACACTCGCACTCGCAGCTCTCTGCCCTTGCCTGGCTCACTCTCTCTCACAGCAGTGCTGGCTGTGCGAATCCAATCCGAGCCGCCGGGTCACCGTCCACTGTGGAGGGGGGGGGTGCCAGGCGTGCGGTGCGGTGCGGAGAGAGAGCGAGGGACTATTTGGGGGAGGGACAGTGCAGCGGCCGCCCAGCAGGTTAGGGGGCGCAAATTACTTGCCTTGCCCCGGGTGCTGACAACCCACGCTACGCCACTGATCATTGCAGTCACTAAGCGAAACTTTCTATGAATTGGTTAATTATACCTTAGAGATCACTTGGATAGATTTTCTATGGATGCATTTGTCTTCAACCTTCCATATCCTCCTTTATCATAAAGTCTATAGAAATATAGAATTCACAATAAACTTGGCTTGAATGCTTTTTCAAATAGTCCATGCATTCAAACAGAAGTCTCTTTTCTAAAATAAAGTAGAGCTGTATATTATAGTTTCTTAATTTCTAATAGAATTTCAGTTAGTCATTTTTATCTCAACAAAAAGTAAATCAGGCATGTGAAAATACATTGTTCACAATCAGCTTCACACATCCTACTACATTTTATAATGTCTGGCTGGCAAAGTATTTTTCAGACTGGGATGAATAGAACTGAAAGAGAAAAGGTCATTTTAAAAATAAATTCCATTCTGAAAAGACTGATGTGTAAATCACTACAACTGGAAATAATTCAGAATATTCATAACCATCATCCTCACAATTTCTTTTCTTTTTCTTATTTTTAGATATGGAAAGGTTGCTGCTACTGTAATTGCTGAGCAATTGCTGTTTAAAGATCAGATATAGCAAATTAACTTGTTTTTTTTCTTTATCAGCGGGGACAGCATTCAAATGTTCCTTCTCAGCAGTGATTCCAGTTATTTGCAGAATGGCAAGCAATAACTGCTTCCGCACCACTCCCTCAGAAATAATAATTCATAAAGACAAATTATCTACCAATGCCCCTTGATGTTTTGTTCTGAATATGAGTGGTCTGAATATTAAAACCACATACTTTATTTCATTGCTCTGACTATTCATGAAAGTAGACACCACAGAAGAGTTGTGTAAATTCTTCAGAGAGATTCAGATTGAGGTTGGAACAGGAATAGAAGAGACACCATAGACAAGAGACAGAGGGCAAATATTCTGCTCAAAAAAATAAAGGGAACACTTAAACAACACAATGTACTGTATTTAACAGTAGGATGTCTTATCTTGTGTTCCCTTTATTTTTTTGAGCAGAATATTTTAGCATCCTATCTCACAAATGGCTACTTCATCTAGGTAAGCAAGAAACCTGAGAAGAAGCATTTCCAACCATTCACAGACTCAGCCTTAAATAACCTACCATAAACAAGGATGGGAATTTTTTCTGCCCATTTCCAAGATTCTGTATTAACCCTAAATAAGGGTTCAGCCTATTTGCTGAACTCACTGTAGTTCTTGTCCAGCTGCATGGGGATTGACAGTCCTTATAGCAATAGCATTTAGGCTTATATACCACTTCATAGTGCTTTGCAGCACACTCTGGGCAGTTTACAATGTAGAAGCATTATTTACATATTGCCTCCACAATCCAACCTCAGAATGATGGAAGGCTGAGTCAACTTTGAGTCCCATCAGGATCAAACTCCAGACTGTGGACAGAGTTTGTCTGCAATGCTGCACTTTAACCACTGGACAACCAGGGCTCTTATGGATATATACGAAAGAAAGAAAGAAAGAAAGAAAGAAAGAAAGAAAGAAAGAAAGAAAGAAAGAAAGAAAGAAAGAAAGAAAGAAAGGAAGGAAGGAAGGAAGGAAGGAAGGAAGGAAGGAAGGAAGGAAGGAAGGAACTATAGGGAGGAGGGAGGAGGGAGGAGGGAGGAAGAAAACAGCATTTATATGGCTTCATCCCAGTAAAACTAATGTATGCCCCATGAAATACATCAGGCATAAAAACTATGATTTGAAAGAGAAAGTGAAGTATAATTGGAAAAGCAATGCAAGGAGAATGGATTCTCTTTTCCTTTCAGATATAACAGAACCAATATTTTGCTACTGGACCTGGGACAGAGGGCCTTCCCAGCTGTACAAAGGTATTACTTTGATTGTGAGTGGAGTTATGATTGGAAATGTAAATTCTGAAGTAGATTCATAGAGATATTACTTTATCTATGAACTTGCAAGTTGCAAAAGTTCACCAGTATAAACAAACCTGTCTGCAACTCCAACCTAGAAGGTCCTAGAAGTTGAGAGAACATAGGAAAAGGTTAGTTTCTGGCACATTGCTTATGTACATAGTACACCAGAAAGAAACTTTTTCCTGCCTTCTCTTGCCTTCATTTCCTGCCTTCTCCCACACACATACACTACAAGGCAAGAATTATACTGTATAGGTTTTTTTTAATGCTTGTTGGACTTGCAAACAAAATAGACTTATAATAGTCTCTTAAAATATAACCCATTCACAAGTAGAGCTCTGTCTATATTTTTCTCTAGTGAGAATGTATTTTATTTGATTCTGGCTTAGTACGTCAAATTAAAACTCAGGCAGTATGATTTGTAAATGAATGGCTTGGGGCAGAAATGTTATGTATGGGCTAGATCATTAAGTCTTGTTTAATAGACTATGGTTGAAAGCAACTGTAGTTTAAAAGAATGCATATATCTTGCAATTGGTGCCTTTAAATCAGTTCTTTGGCTGCTTATTTTTCCAACAGTCCTACTATGGTCAAGTAAAACTATTTGTTGATAAATGTGAAGTCTAAGACTTAAGATATGTTTGGAAGCAATTCCAATAAAATAATTGCAATTTATTTACAAGTTAGTTATTTAAGATTCGACTCTACTGTTCTATTGATTAACAATTGTAAGAATAATCATGCTTTGATGGAAATTCATAGGTATAGTGTACTTTTAACAGTTGTTTCTCTATCTGAAATTTAAAAAATGGAACTGATTGATTTTACATTCTTCAGACATTGACGTTTTATCTGGTATCAAAATTTTAATGATAAAGCAGCCAAATAAACCACAAAGATGTTTTTAAGAATCAATTGTTTTATTTATATTTTATTCAGAAAATGTGTGAGAAGTGCTCAGATATATTGGATCTCCCTCTCTCTCTTTTATCTATCTATCTGTCTGTCTGTCTGTCTGTCTGTCTGTCTGTCTGTCTGTCTATCTATCTATCTATCTATCTATCTATCTATCTATCTATCTATCTATCTATCTATCATCTATCTATCTATCTATCTATCTATCTATCTATCTATCTATCTATCTATCTATCTATCTATCATCTATCATAAACAATAGCCTTCTGTTATTGGGATCATTGGCACAAGAAAAATGTAATATATTCCCATTATTTCCAGTTTTTCAACAGAGAAAATAGAATGTCTTGTGTTTATATTTGTGTATACACACACACAAACAAATTTGCTTTACATGTAGAAGCAATAAACACTTCTCTGTTTTTGTTGGTTTATGATTTTTTTTCTTTCTTTCTGTCTGTCTCAAAGTCTTATGACTTTGGGTGCAATAACAGTTAAAAACATAACATCCTAATAAATACAAATCAGTAGGCAACATAAATACCATCACAGCCATCAACACAACTATCCCATGGGCTATGCCTCCCATATATTCTGACTCTCATGTCTGATGGGATAACCAGGTCCTCAGAGTTGTCTTAAGGGCCTCCAGCCTTGGGTCTATCTAATTTCTAGGGGTATTAGGCTCCAAAGAGCAGGCACCACAACAGAAAAAGCTCTCTTCCTAGATCCCAAGCATGTTCTGATGGTGAGGTCTCTCTTAACTCTTAATGGATTTGGTTTCAAGAAATGTAAGGTTGATAGATATTGCAAATTCCATAAAACCCATAGCCTAATGTGTTATTATTTTTGCTTAAGTATCTTGCACTACATACCACTTTTTATACCAGAGATGCTGCCCTTCAAGGATAATCTGTACATTGTTACTAAAGCACTAAATTATTTTTGTCAGTATTAAATTGTTCTTGGTTAAACCCATGCTAAGTAAAGGCATTCTTAATATCTCAGATACTGAAATGAGTGGCCACTGTGGGCATTATCTCCTTGGAAACCATAATTTATATGCTGTAAAATTGTCTTCAGAGCAAATAGTAGTGCAGCATTATCTCTAATTGCTTCCATAACTACGTTTTTAATGATGAAACAATCAAATAGGTTAATCAAGGCTGCTCCAAAAACCTTTTAATCAGTGCAAAACTGGTTACAGCAAATAGATTTACAAACAGTTCAAATTGTCCTTTGTAATTTCCTACTGTCTGACAGTTTCAATTTTTGCTTTTATACCAGTTTTAATTGATGGAACGTTTATGGATTTGCATGGGTGATTAAAATTGAATGAATTCTTTAAATCTATGGTGGACTTTATATTTGTATTGAACAGAATTTTCAAAAACCCATACAATTAAAATTATAGTTACAGACTGAGAAACACACAAGCACACAGACACAGTCACACAGTCACACAAACATATTTAACATTTTTATGTGTGTCAGTCACAGTAACAACTATGATTAAAACTCACTGATTAGTGGAAGATGTTAGTAATAAAATGTTTCTCTAAATATCCACAATTTCATTTATAATCCAAACTTATTTACCTACTGAAATTTTTTTAAAAAAAATCCTTTATAGACAGAATTTATTTATTAACAAAGTTCTTTAAATTTTGCAGGACTGGGTTATAATCATGCACAAAAAATAAGTCATTGCTGTTTTTGCTGTGTAAAAGATTATTTTCTCTCTTTATATTTTCTATAAAACAGAAATGCTTCTTGTAAAGAGTACCCTTCCTCTGAATTAAAGGCATAGCTGATTAAAATTGAATGAATTCTTTAAATCTATGATGGACTTTATATTTGTATTGAACATAATTTTTAAAAACTCATACAATTAAAATTATAGCTACAGACTCAGAAACACACATCTAGGAGTAGGCATCCTAGATCATACTGATTCTTATTCATTCTGTAGGTTATAATCTCATACCAATTTATAAATAGCAATGTGATATGTACTGATTAACTATAGCTTCTATAGTTTTGGATTGCTAAATGAAGCTTGGCAAATTAGTTTTATATATTGGGACATATGTATAGCCTGATGTGTGGCGGTGGTTTCTTCAGAATGTATATATATTTTAAAAAAATAATCTACTAATATAATTGGAGAATCTGTTGGACTAAATTTTTCCCACAAAGCTGTGGGCTTGTTAAACATCTAATTTTTTGTGAAATGCTTTATTAAACAATTATAAAAATCCTATTTTAGTGGTTGTAAAGCAATCTTCAGTAACCCTTGCATAGTATTCTACATACACATAGCTTATTTGCACAGCATAATAGGATGCTGGATTTTGATGTAACATTTACATGCTTTTAATCTCTTATTATGTTATCTATTACTCCTAGAATGCTGCTGATGTATGGAATTTAATTCTAGTGATACTTTTGCATGCAAAAGCTTTCTAAATGCCACCCATCCTTTCATTCATCTGTACTGCATAAGGGGAATATTCTGTTTGTTTATTAGATTTACAGTATATGCTGCCCATCTTGTCTAGCGGCGACTCTATTACCCTAAGGATGTTCATATTTATGCAATCACAAGTGTGATTTATTACAATAGTGATACAGTTGTGATTTATGCAATCACAAATGTCTGTTTATTAACAGAGCACAAGGTACACACTCACCAGCACTGATGATGTTGGATGGGCAATGAAGCATCTTCAAGCAAACAATCAAAATCAGAGAGTACCAAACACTCCACAGTTGAACCCTGAGTTACAGATATTCTCTCTTATTGAAATCATAAGAACATCATGCTGGGAGCCAGAGGCTGATGTAGTCTTATTTGTATGGGCTGCACATATAAAGGAGAAAAATTAGAAATGAGGATTGCCTTTGGTAATCTGTGGCAGGAATTACATTATACAGCCCACCATTCAAAATTATAACACATACATCCTATATCAATGATGTCAGACTGTAATAAATGATTAAAGAATAAATATTCAGGCAAACATTCAAGCAACCTATGAATTAAAAGCAGGTTTATATGGGGACTGAAGCATTTGAGAACTATTAAAACACCGTGGAAACATTCAGTATATAGAAGAAAATGTACAGTTTGGGGATTCTGTAAAGTAAATTCCACTTCAATTTTTTACATTTTACAGATGTATTGTGGGAGTTTTCCTTCAGCTGCATTTTGTTGTGACAATGCACCTGGTCTGCAAAATACTAAAAATGAAACAGCGTCTGCTCCATCTGTCTCCTTGGTGACAAGGGGATCGTGCTGCTTCTGAATTCCTTCTCCAATGATAGATACTTATTCTAAATTTAACTTTGATTTTTTTTGCTTATAGGAGATAACATTAATTGATATATTTATATCACCTAGCTCAGGGGTCAGCGACCTGAAACAGTGAAAGAGCCACTCGGAACCGGTTCCCTCACAAAAGGAAAAACTGGGAGCCGCAAAAAATGTGTGCACATGCGCGTACATGCGCGCATGCGCAGAACAGCGTTTGACTGAAGAGTGGAGCCAAGGCGAGATATGCACCTACCCTGCATATTTGAATTGATTGGTTGAACGTTTTTAGTCCCACCTTTTTTTTTTTTTTTGGACTGCACATGGCAGAGGACTGGGAGCCACAGGAGACGGCTGAAAGAGCCGCATGCGGCTCCGGAGCCGCGGGTTGCAGACCTGTGGCCTAGCTGATATAAAAATATATTATGGCTATCTCTTATGGCACAAATCCATAAGAGAAACCTATTCAGTTTCTGGCTTCCAGTTTGCCATTGCAGTGCTGCAGACGCTGGAAGATGAGCTCCATCCTTCGCATCCGATTTTGTCCCACTGGGGGATCCTGGTTGAAAGTCGAAAGTCGCCCTGTCGGGGCAACGAGCAAAGAGGGGACCCCCGCTTGATTGCGGGAGGGCAGTGGCCCTTCCATTGGATCCAGGGAAGCCCTCCAAAATGGCAGGGGAAAGACTGGCCATAGCAATATGGCTCGTCACTAAGTTGCTGACAGCCAAAGTCAAAATCACCAGCAAGCACCTTTAAAGCAACACGGATAAAACTGGGTGAGATCTGATCTTCTCTTTAAGACTTTTAATTATTTTTCCTGTACAAGCTGCCCAAAGTATTTTTTCCCCTGTGAGGAGAAAGGGAAGGGAATTTCTACCCCACCCTCTAAGAAAAGCAGTGACTAACTACCCAGGGGAAACAGAGCAACTATAAGAAGAATTTTAATCTAATTGGATGTATATGCTTTTGAAACTTGGTAACTAAAAGTGTTCCTATTCTTACTGGAGACATTTGTTTTTATCTAAAAAAAGAAATAAGACTTGAAAAACTATCATAAAAACTTTGGACTTAAAAAGCTTTAAATGGCATTGGTGACATCTTGTGGCAAAGTATGATATTACAACTTGTTATTGCCTAAAAGGGACTTGGCTTGAAGCCCAGACTCCAGAAAAAAACCTCTTTGACCTTGACAGCTACCATCTGTGAAAAACTCAACTGCAAAGAAGGAACTTCTGGGCAGCATGTCTGGCCTGTTTGAACTATGAATGTAAACTTTTACTGACTTTCAGAGCTACATGTGGGGAATTGCTTTCCTATTTCTTTACCTGAGAAGCATATGTTATTATATGAGATGATGGGATACCTTGGACTATAAACTCTTACTTGACAAACAATTTCTACTATAAAGACCACCTATAACACATGAAATAGATGCCCCATACCTAGCTATAAAAAACAAGAAACTATTTTTAACGTTTGATTCTAAAGTCTTCAACTTAACATACTAACAAGAGAATATGGATGAAGGTCAGGAAAAAATCCTTTCCATGTTGAAATCAATACACGAAACCATTCTTTCAGCTTGTGACAAAATAAGATGCAACATAAAGGAACAAGATGCCAGCTTAAATATACAAACCCAGATCTTGACTACAACCAAAGAACTAACAATGCAGAAAATAACAGGAGAAGTGGAACAACTAAACATTAAGACAGAGGACTCAATTGACCAACAATGGAAAAATCAGAACAGGGAGTGACAAAATTGAAAATGGAAAAGACTTTTTACAAAAATCAGAAGAAAATTGAGGGAAAGGAAGAACAGATTGAAGCGAAGATAAACCTATCAGGAGAATTATGGGAAATTGGAGTAATAGGGAGGTGATTTAATGAATACAAATGGGCTAGCTCTTCAAAAAAAATGCAACCAAATGGCCTTTCTTATTCCAAATAATATATATAATAATCGAGGGAGAACTATTTGATGATTCAAAAGCACTAACATGGAAGGTTAGTTAGCAAAGGAAAAAAGCCAGAGTAAGACTGAAGAAAATAAGGGTTTTGATTTATTAGAGGGGATTTCATATTACTAAGCAGAGGGTTGAATTTGGTGGAAAATAGATAATTTTTAGAAAATAAAGTAACATAATTAAATAGGTAAGATGTGTAACAAGACTAATAGACTTTGGTATGAAAAGGGGAAAAGGGAGAAGTTGAGATAAGGGAAATTTTGGTCACCTAATGTAAAATACTTGGAAATCAGTTGGAAATAAGAATTCTGTTTGCCCATTATGAGATAATAGATATTACCAGAAAAAGAGAGGGACTATTTGAGCTTTTAAAAATTAGACCTAAATGAAAAAAAATATGTATATTACTGATTTATTGGTTAACCCAGACAATACATGTAATGGTTTTGATTTAGTAGAGGGGATACTGTATTATTAATTTGCTGGTTTAATATGGTGGAAAATAGATAACTTTTAGAAAACAGAACAAGACTATATTCAAATAGATGTGTATTTAGAATATTAGGTTTTGTTATGAAAAGGGAAAAAGGAAGAAGTTGAGATAAGGGAAACTTTGGTTACCTAAAGCTTGGAAATTATACATAACAAATGTTAATTTGAATATTGATGGGAAATTAAAGCTTGGGAAACAAAGCAATAACAGGACATTGATTGTATTTAAGGATTGAGTGCAAACACAATTAAGATATGTATAAACTAAAAAATATTGATAAATGTACCAAAGATTTTTTTAACTTAGTTAATAATAAGAACCATATTAGCCTAATATGAGATAGTAGATATTAAGGGGAAAAGAGAGGAAATATCTGATGTTGTAACTTGAGATTTATACTAAAGATTTATATATGTTATTGAACTATTGATTAACCCAGTCACCATATTGCTCTTTAAATACTTACCGTAATTGTAAAATTAGAAAACTAACAAAATATTATAGAAACCTATTCAGTTTCTAACATTTTCCATTCAAAGACCGATTCAGTACTTCCATTCATCTGTTCCATGTTCCAGCCAAATAGCAATAGCAATGGCACTTAGACTTATATACCACTTCACAGTGCTTTACAGCAGGGCTTTTCAACCTTTTCACCCATTGTACCACTTTTAGGATATGACAATATCCGAGTACCACCAGT
This sequence comes from Vipera ursinii, assembly GCF_947247035.1. Taxonomy (NCBI): domain Eukaryota; kingdom Metazoa; phylum Chordata; class Lepidosauria; order Squamata; family Viperidae; genus Vipera; species Vipera ursinii. Next base: position 44,446,185 of record NC_139515.1, read on the forward strand.
CGCCTAGCAAGATGTCAAAAACTTGATGACCAAAAAAAAAGAAGGAAAAAAGTGATAAAGTAGTCCTCGACTTACAACAGTTCACTTAGTGACTGTTCAAAGTTACAATGGCACTGAAAAAAGTGTCCCTCAAGCTACAGCCGAGCAAGACAACTGCCTGCTGACCTGGCAGCACTCTTCCTCCTGTCCGAGGTTTTCATTGTTGTGAACATTTCTGTTGAGGATTGGCAGTAGGGGTGGGGTGGGGGTGTGTTTGGTTTTTATTCCCTCCATCTGCTAGGTGGTTGCAGCAGGTTTTGCCAAGCATCGGAATGTAAATCACAAGACCCTGGAGATGCTGCAACATTCCAGCTGATCAGTGCTTCTTCTGGGCTCAGCAGTAGCACCAGGATCAGTGCTGCTTTCCAGCTGATTGGTGCTTCTTCAGGGCTCAGCAGAAGCACCAGGATCTGCACCGAGCTTCAGCTGGAGCCTAGCGCTGATCCTGGTGCTTCCACTGAGCCCTGACAGTCCCAAGGAAGTGCCGATCAGCTGGAGCCTGCCGCTGATCCTGGCGCATCCGCTGAGCCCTGACAGCCCTGCAGCTCCAGCCATCTCTCTCTCAGGCTTGTGCGGTGCTGCCACCAGTTTAGCTCATTCCCCTCCCCCGCTACCACTTTTCTAGGATGGTTGCGTACCACCTGCCAGGGGCCAATGTACCACAGGTGGTACCCGTACCACTGGTTGAAAAGCCCTCTTTTATAGCTCTCTCTAAGCAGTTTACAGAATCAGCATATTGCCCCCAACAATCTGGGTCCTCATTTTACCGACCTCAGAAGGATGGAAGGCTGAGTCAGCCAAATAATTTGAGGTCAGCTTTATGCAATTTTACTGTTCTTGGAATACTAAGTAGAATATCTGTGTTCATTATGCTTTCATAATAAGTTTAGAGAAAAACTGTTTGAAAACCTGTGAAGTATATTAATTACTTCAGGTTAATAATTGTAATCTTCCACCTAATCAATTTTTTTGTACAATTTGTGTTATTAGGGAAAAATGTTTTCCTCTTTAAACAGAACTTATTATGAAAGCATCAGATGAACACTTCAGAAATCAACTCTAGCATGTTTGAAATTTCATGAAAATAATCAAACATCATTGTGTGGTGATGATACATGACATTCTCATCGCCGTTAAATTACCTGGTTTGTAAGATAAATAAGATAATCATCATCAAGGAAATATATATCATTTGTTGTAATAAAGGTAAAGGTTTCCCATCTCCAGTTGTGTCTGACTATATGGGGCAGTACTTATCTACATTTCTTAGGTGAGGGAGCCAGGGTTGTCCAAAGATACTTCTGTGGTCATGTTGTCAACATGACTAAAGGCTGAGGCCCATAAAATGCTATTACCTTCCCACCAAAGTCATACATATTAATCTAGTTGCACTTGGTTGCTTTCAAATTGCTAGATTGGCAGGAGCTGGGGCAAGTAACGGGAGCTCACCCCGTCGCATGGCACTTGGGTCTCGAACCTGGGCTGTCAAGCTCAGCATCTTTAACCACTGTATCTAATTTGTTACAAAATATCCTTAAGGTAACTTTGCAGCTTTCCTTCTATTATTTGATTTGAAGGTTTTGTTCATTCAGTCATTTATTTATTTACCTAGGAGAAAATAACTTGGTGAGACTTATTTCTGAATAAATAGACGAAGGTTTAGGCTAGAATGCTTTTACAGTGATATTATCTTTTATTTTCTGCTAGTCTTGGCTATATTTATTTATATACTTTTTCTATTGCTATTCAGTTATTTAAATCTGTTTTTTCTCTTGTATTTTTTCTATAAATGAGAACCTCAGACACGTTGCTGGAAAGATGGCATACAAATGAAGCAAGTAAAGAAATAAAATTCATCAGAAATTTTGGATGTTATTCAGAAAGATCACATCATGGGGGAAATGTGAATAAATCCACCCATTTGTATGCAAGTAAATCCAACAAATCTTTCTGGGGAAAGAACACCCAATTTGCAATGAATGCTTTAAAATCATAAAATGGCTATTGTTAATTTTTTTTCTGCCTACAAAACTGTTGTCAGAATACTTAGAGATGATGAACAACAGCTTTTAAATTTTCCTTCGGTTGAAGAAACCCTCTCTCAATACTAGAAGGTCTTTCATCAAGGTAGGGTTCACAATGGGCCTTGAAGAAAATAGTATACTTAGCTCTGCAACTAAGTGGGCTCTCAGTAAGGTTATTAAGGCAAAACCTGTTATTTTCAGAAGTCTAGGACACCTGACTTTGTTGGAGAGCTTGGGATATGCAGTTTGTATTTCTCATGTGTACAAAGGTGGATAGATCAAGATATGAATCATACCTTAGGCTTAATGGATAATTTGAAAAAAATAATCACATTGATAAGTCTTGATACATTTTTTCGCATAAGATAGTTTATAAGGAATATTTCATTAAAATAATTTTAACATAGAAAAATAGCATTATCTGAAGAATAATATAAACAATATAGATAAAACATATTTACATATCAAAAATATTTATCTACAACAATATCTATTATATTTAAATTATGTATTTTAAAATATCACCAGACTAATAAATTATACACAGCTTCAAACACATCTGGCACTTGTAGTGCATAAAATATTTTTAAAACTTAATTTAAAAAAACCTAACAGATAGAGCTGCAAAAAAGCAGGAATCTGTTTGAGCTTTAGTGCCTTGAATAAACAGCATCTGAAACCAAAAGAAAACTGTAATTAGAAAAGTACAGAGATTGGTTTTCAATGTAACCTAGGGAATATATTCTTATGAAAGTACAGTAATGATTGTATATAATAAAATATAAATAATATGACAAATAATATAGAACTGTATGTGTATATAAGGAAGTAATCTTAGAATAATAGACAAAATGTTCAAATTTTTTTTCCTACTACAAGAAAAGCAGGGAGTCAGCAAAAGGAATTCTTTTACAGATTTCCCTGGAACTGTATCACAGTATAGAGCATTGCAACTGTAACAGAATTTTGAAAAACTTTAAATTAATTACAAAAAGAATGAAAAATCATGAGAGTTAAACATGTCTGTGTATTTGTGAGTAATATATATTACGAGATTTAATACAAAGTAATACCAAATTTACAGCAGTTTCTTTCTCTGTAAAGTTCATTAATCTCTTCAGTACAACTCAATATAACTCAACAAGGCTAAAATAATAGAAGTTCCTGGATGATGTACGGGTTGTTAATCAAACAGATTGTGAATACACTACAGGGCTGATTATTATCTAGGTCTTGCGTGCAAGGTGTAAAATGAAATAATTTTAATTCTTTTGTTTATGCCTTCCCACTGGAGCAAAATTTTAAGTGTGAAAAGAGAGAAAAGCAAATCAGTGTTTTCCGTTGAGATGATATGTTTGCATAAGTAAATATGTCAGATTTTGTTTATACAACATAATTTCCAAAAAAGGAGGACTTGTAAGGTACAAAAATGTGGAATATCACTGCATTAAAAACAGAACACAAGAAGCCTAGCTTTCCTCCTCAGTCTATGGCAATTGTTTTACATGAGAAATGAACATTCCTGTAATTTACAATGAACAAACTCTCAGCTCTACCCAGGCTTGTGGACCAGATTTCCACTCAACCAGTATTTAAGAAAATGGTATCAACACATGTCTTTAACCAACCTTTTCACTGTTACTGGTTTTAATTGATTTTACTGTTGTATTGTTGATTGCTGTTGAATGTTTATACAAACAGAAATGTGGTGTTATCAGTCTAATAATATTAATGATACCAGGAAGAAAAGTGACAAAGGGACAAAATAACTAAAACAAAGTATTGATGGAAATTATTTATTAAGAATAATTGTGTGACTACGTGTAATGCTCATTAAATTTATTCTTACCTCTGGGATACTCTGGATTCACATTTTCATATATTGGAAACAAGGGATTTTCTTGTTCACTGCGTAGCTTTCTTGCTCTTAAGACATCTCTCACACATTGATGTAAATATACATATTGACACTACAATGAAGAGGAAATACATATTAAAAACTAGACTCCCCCCCTATAAATCTTTTAACTGTTAGCAAGCTCATCTCCAACATATTTAAAACACAGTAAAAAGGTAGAGGTTGCCCCGCCAGTCGTGCCCTACTTTAGGACCTGGTGCTCATTTCTTTTTCTTGGCTGAGGGTTTCCATGGTCAGGTGGTCAGCAAAGCTATATGCCAAAGTTGCAAAGGACACTGTTACCTTCTCACTGAAGTGCTACCTATTAATCTACTTGCATTTGCATGCTTTTGAACTTCTAGGTGGATTGGAGCTCGGCCAAGTAATGGTAGCTCACCCTACTGTACAGGCACTCGAGTCTTGAATACAGGCTGTCAGCTATCCAGCTGACAAGTTCAGGGTCTTTAACTGCTGAGCCATCATCCCCTCCACTTAAAACCTAGTATATTGGAGAAAATACAGTCTGGTCTCTTGCTTCAGAAATGTACAGTAGAAGTGGGAAGGCCCTAGTTGTATTTCCTTATTCCACTTTGATAATAATAAATTATTTTTCTAGTACTAACACATTTAATGTTTAATTCTCAATATAGTTTTAAAAAATAATCAAAACCTAAGTTGTTACTATGCCATCTCCATTAATATATAAATTAAGAATAAGTTACACTAAAACAACAATCTCCTTTCTCATTTGTTTTCCATTCATGCTTAACTTGCTAAGTGTATTGATCTCCTCTTTTAAATGAAAAAATGAATTATGGCCAGACTTCATAAATAAATAAATAAATAAATAAATAAATAAATAAATAAGCACATTAAAGTGGAATTATGACCTCCCAGCTTCAAAGCACTAAGCTCAAACCTATGAGCTTCTTGTTATCAGTTAACATTTTTAACACTCACATTCAAAGCATCTTGAATGTCATCTTTGAAAATATTACCTCTCTTCCTTTTACTAAGACCAACACCCCGAAACAGCAATGCTATTTCGCTCATTGGCAAAAGAATCCCAGCTTATTTATCTGAAATATTTCTAGAGGGCTTATAAATTATCATACAAATGGTAGTGAATTTGGCTTTATGCCAGAATTGGTGAAAATGGTTTTAGCATCCTTCCACCCATTATAAAGAACTGTATTTTGCATGAAATTGGTGCCATACTCCTTAAGTTAAGTAATTAAGCATTCATATCTGTAATAATGAAGATATAGGCATCCCACCAGGCTCAAGGTTGACTCAGCCTTCCATCCTTCCGAGGTAGGTAAAATGAGGACCCAGATTGTTGGGGGCAATAAGCTGACTTTGTAATAATGCCGCTGGGGGGGGGCGAAAGCCCTAATAAGCAGGCATATACATAGAATGAAGGCTATTGCTAAGCACATTGGTTTGTGCTTAAATTGTAAGCCGCCCTGAGTCTTCGGAGAAGGGCGGGATATAAATGGGATTAAAAAAAAATTGTAAATCATAACTCTAAGTGAGGCTCGTGGCATAGAAGATGAGGAACATGAAGAGTATTGCCATTATTATATAAACTCTCATCTGATTGGTATCAGGGCTGATTATAAAGTCACAGGTTTTGTAGGTTTGAAATCCAAGTATTCAGGACAATCTTTTGTGAGCTAATGATGAAATAAGGGTAGAATTTTCCATTAAGGCTGGGGATCAGATTTCTTTTCTTCTACTCCTCAACCGTGTTGACCCTATATCACTGCTGGTTTTTTTTGTAACACTATATCTTAACCCTCAAAATTGTAGGAAACTGTATGGCCAGTTTTTGGCAATTGCAACTTCAAAGTTAGCAGCACACTGGAAAAAAGGAATTGGGGTTCACATGCAGCTTTGGATCCTAGAATGCCCTTTCATCTGTTACAGGAAATCTCAGGATTTGTCGATGCTGGGAGAGAGGCAGGATCCCAGAGTCAGAGAGAATGGAGAAAAGATATTTGACAAGGAAAGTATGGATTGTTTCTATTAGAAGAGAGAGAAAAAAGCAATTTGCGAGGCTAACAGGTGAAGGAGGCACAAGTTAAAAAGAAAATGCAGATTTGAGGAAGAATGGGAGATGGTGAAGGTTGGAAACCTTCAGCCAAGCCCCATACTAGAGTTTTATTCAGCTAGAATTGTGCACATTATATTGTAAACTGCTTTTATTAGGCGGTGGTCCAGAAAGATAGGATTTAAACACAATAAATATATGCATTAATAAAAGGATGCTGTTGATGTAAAATGGGGAAGGATTATGATTTATTGTGAAGAGGGTGATTGGACAAAAGCCTGGGAGCAGAGGTGATGATGGAAGGGGCAAAAAAAGTATGAGCAGAGGAGACAGAAGTCTGAAGATAACAGAAGAAGAAGAGTCATGAAATGGAAGACTGGAGAGAACGTAGGTCATAAAATTTAGGACAAGATAGATAGTGAGATGACGATAGGAAAGAAGTGGAGACTTAGGGATTGTGGATCAAGGAGGAAAGGGGACACTGTTTTTCTACTATAGATTTGAATGGTATAGTTAGTTGGACACAGTGGCGTAGCGTGGGTTGTCAGCACCCGGGGCAAGGCAAGTAATTTGCGCTGGGCGGCCGCTGCACTGTCCCTCCCCCAGATAGTCCCTCGCTCTCTCTCCGCACCGCACGGCACGCCTGGTACCCCCCCTCCACAGTGGGCGGCGACCCGGCGGCTCGGATCAGATTCGCACAGCCAGCACTGCAGTGAGAGAGAGTGAGTGAGCCAGGCAGGGGCAGAGAGCTGCGAGTGCGAGCGCGCCCCCCAGATGTCACGCCCGGTGCGGCCGGCCCCCCCTGCACCCCCCACGCTAGGCCACTGGTTGGACATCTTTAGCTATCTTGATAATACTATATTACCATTCTGTTTTTAAAGTTTACCTCTGTTTGAACCATGTGAACCCTGTGAAGCCTGAGATCATACACTGCCCCATAAATATCCACAGAATCCTTTGAGTCTAACTGTTGAAGAAGTCGGTCCAGTGCAATGAATGTCCCGGTTCGACCAACACCGGCACTGAAAGAGAAAACAAGAACAATGCCACTCCAGATTATGGAAAAAATTCAGAGAAGAGCAACTAAGATGATCAAAGGGACTTGGGTTTGGCTAGCTAGTCTAAAGAAAAGAAGAAATAGGGGAGACATGATAGCAGTATTCCAGTATCTGAGGGGCTGCCACCAAGAAGAGGGGGGTCACATTATTCACCAAAGCACCAGAGGGCAGGACAAGAAACAATGGTTGGAAACTGATCAAAGAGAGAAGCAACCTGGAATTAAGGAGAAACTTCTTGACAGTGAGGACAATTAACCAGTGGAACAGCTTGCCCCCAGAAATCGTGGGCGCTCCATCACTGGAGATATTTTTTTTAAAGGCTAGACAGTCAATAGGTTCTCCTGCTTGAGCAGGGGGCTGGATTTGAAGGCTTCCAAGGTCCCTTCCAGCTCTATTCTATTCTATTTATTTATTTTATTACATTTATATACCGCCCTTTCCCGAAGGACTCAGGGCGGTTTACAGGGTAATTAAAAACCAAGATAGAAAAGTTAAAAACAAGTTTAAAAAATTATATTTGTCCCTGTATAAATAAAACCCCAGTTAAAATAAGATTAATCCTCAGCCTGGGCCAGAGAGCTCGAAGAGCCAGGTCTTCAGGTCCCGGCGGAATGAACGGAGGTCGGGGGCAGTCCTCAGCTCCACTGGCAGCTGGTTCGAAAGGGCAGGCGCCCCCACTGAGAAGGCCCTATCCCTGGGTGTCGTCCACCGGCAATCTCTTACCGGTGGCACCCTGAGAAGACCCTCCCTGTGGGAGCGCACTGGACGAAGGGAACTTGATGCCGGCAGCAGGTGTTCCCTCAGATATCCCGGACCCAAACCATTTATTCTATATCTCATGCCTTTTTTTGCCAATGTCTTATGGATTATTAATTCAAGATAAACTAGGATTGATATTCCTTTTCATTTTTTCAATTTCAGAGATCAAATTGAATGATTCAAGGTTTGCTGTTACCCTTTGGAAAGAAGCAAAATAACTTTTTAAAATGAAGGTCTGTGTATTTTTGAAAATACTGTTCTGCAGCTCATACCTGCAATGAACTATGGTTGGTCCAGCCTGAGGGGTCCGATTGATATAATCTCTTACAGTCCTCACAAACTGAATGAGCGACTGGGTGGTTTCTGGTACACCATGGTCTGGCCATACAGTGTAATGGAATTGACGAATAAGTTTAGAGGAATCAAGCTGCTCTTCCTATCAAGTCAATGGAACAAACATAATAATTAGCCTGGGAAACAGACATTATATACCACATGAATATGTGCTACATTTTGGAGAAAAGTTTTTCATAAAGTATAAGTACATAATGGCTGCTTTACTGGTGTAAAATGAAAACCTCCAATTATTTCTAAGGCATAATAAAGTATAAAGATGTTGAGAAATAAGTGACAGATAGATCTCTTGAAATATCCATGCTATCACTCCAGTAAGGTATCGAAATATTTTTTCAATTCACAAACATCAATTCACATCACTGAATTGTATATAAGAATAGATTAGCAGAACACTATTCAATAAGTCTCCTTAGAAGGAAACTCAAATGGATTTACTGGAGATCCATTTTTAGATTAAAGGATATATCTGTCTGGCTGGTTAAGCAGGTTTAGAAGCAGGTTGAGTGGACACTTTTAGGAAATGTCAGGGATATTGGTCAGAGTGGGAAGAAAAAAATGTGGAAAAATGCAGTGATAGACCACTTCATACCATATTGGTGTCATAAATCTATAAGGACTACATATTGGGAATTGAGCTCAATTCAAAGAAGGTGTTATCTTAAATAGGCATGGAGCTGCACCCTTAATACATTATTTCTTTCACATTTAACTATAAAATGAAATAGCGTATCTTCTTTGAACCATTTGATTAAATAGTTGGAAATACTTACGCTGGAAATCTTAAATTCTCTTATTGTCCATTCTGGGAGGACTGATTCAGATAGCATCTGGACTATTAAGTCACCATAATATAAAGAATCCTGGTCAAAGGGCCAGTAATGATCACATTTTACCTAGAAATTTGAAAAAAGTTTGCTTTTAAAATTACAAAGCTGTATTTATCACTGTACAGCTGAACAGCTGTGCCATTCTTCAAAGGAATGCTCCACTTTGTAGATTAGAGCAAAACATCCTCTCAAAGCAGTGCTATATTCTTCTCATTTTTAACAACAAGTCGAAGCAACCATGTTACTTTGTATTATTATGCTTTAGTGCTCCTTCAGCCTTCTCATTCAGAGTTGGCTATGGCACTTCTAGGTTGAGTCACTTCAGCAGATGTAGTGGGTTTGCCGACTGCTACCTGGCTTTGAACTTTCTGAAGCCTGTCAAAGTTTTTTGGGAATCTTTAGCAAATACTGTGGAACTATGCCATAGCTCATGTTAAAATCACTCAGTTTGGAGTGATCACAACATACATCAAAGTCTGAAAGATACTTCATGCTGGACTGTTTTGCTGCATACTTCAGGCCATCAGGGAAGTACTGTATATGGCCAATGCTGAATGAGAAAGTTCAGGGCCTAATTGTAGAAATGGGGAAGAAGCTTTCACCCATAGCACTGAACTGAAGAAGTCAGAGGCAATGCAAATGGTTTTGCTAAGGTGAATTGTGGCACCACTTCACTTCTATGGAGAGAATCACATCAACTCCTTGGCCAAATCTTTTTGTTGAAACAAAACAAGTTGCTTTGCATATATCAATGAAAATATACTTTAATTTTATAGCAAATTTTGTAGGGTTCCAGATACAGATGTTTATAATCTGATTTTCCTATTCTAGAGAAGAATGTACAAGCGCCAGGCTAGACACCAGAAGACTGTGAGTTTTAGTACTGCCTTGGCATAAAAGCCAGCTGGGTGACTTCGCGCCAGTCACTCTTTCTCAGCCCAACTCACCTTACAGGGTTATTGTGGGAAAAATAGGAAGAAGGAGCATTAGGTATGTTCACCAATTTAAGTTATTTATAAAAATAACACTGTAAAGGTGGAATAAAAAAGTCTAAATCAATACTTTTCTGTATATAAATACAAACCAGTAAAAAGCAAGAAATACCCTCTCTGTTTCAGACTGGTCTGCTTTGCTCTTTGCAGAGGCATTTGCGTATCAGATGATTTGATTGATCCTATGTGCTATGTACAACTATCAGTTTACAGGTAGTCCTTGTCTTACGATCATAATTGAGCCCAAAATTTCTGTTGCTAAGCGAGACAGTTGTTAAGTGAGTTTTGCCCCATTTTATGACCTTTCTTGCCACAGCTGTTAAATGAATCAGTCCGGTTGTTAAATTAGTAACACGGTTGTTGAATGAATTTGGCTTCCCCATTGACTTTGCTTGTCAGAAGGTTGCAAAAGGAAATCACATGACCCTAGGACACTGCAGTTATCATAAATATGAGTCAGTTGCCAAGCATCTGTAATGTAATCATATGACCATGGGGATGCTGTAATAGTTGTAAGTGTGAAAAACGGTCATAAGTCTCTTTTTTCAGTGCTATTGTAATTTCAAACAGTCACTAAATGAACTGTTGTAAGTCAAGGACTATCTGTAGTTTTGCACACCATAAGTACCACAGTCATTTGTTGCCAACATTTCATGGAGTCAAGCAGAATCTGTCTTCCTATGGCAAATGTATCCAATGCTATGTTAAATCGGGATAAACAGGCAAGGAACATTGCTTGATCATTTCATTTTTTTGTTTTTAAGGTCCTATAAGAGGTAATGTGATAAACCAAGATCATTAATATATTAGTAACACTCAGCTCCACTTGTCCTTATTTGGGTCAGATGAAGTGGTGCAGATATTGAACTAGCTCAAGAAACCATGCCTTGATTCTAGTCAGATGGAGATCTTGTGATAGGTGGGTTCTATATCTGTACAGCTTGTTCTAAATGAAGGAATGGATATATATAGCCTGAAAGTCTCTTAATCAAGTCTTGTCTTTTGATGTTTGGAAGCTTCTGGAACATTCTGATCTTTATCAGCTTTGACTAGTTAAAAATGTAACATCTTCTGTATGATGTTTACCTAATACAATTAATGTTCTATTAAATTTTTCATTACTGCCATATATGATTTGTGTAGGCTGGCTTTGACAATAACCAAGAAGCTTCAGCTAGAATAAAATATGTTAACCACAAGTGAAATTGATACAGCAAGAAACATCATTCTACACTGGTCTTTTCTGAACTCAATAGAAGGTGCTAGTGTATCTTTATCACTTTAAAATAACTTTTGCTTGTTTATGATTTAACATTTGAGAATATAGTCTGTTTTACATCTGCACATTTTAATTGAATTAACTCTTTATTATACTTTCCAGCTTAATGTCAACATGGATAAAATTATCATATTCTTGAATACCAACTAATAACCATATGAATGAAAAGCCATTTAAAAACTGAAGTAAATAAATAGACAAATCTTAATGAACCTTCATTTTTCTGTCAATATTTTTGTGAGTGGGTAACAACTCTGCACAATATTATAGTTAAGATTCAGATTTGCTCCTTTTATTTGTCAAGACTAGAATTGTCTACAAAAAACAAGAACTGAGCATAATCAACTTTCTACAGCTGCCTTCATCACCCTGGTTTTTACTGGATCATCCAACAATCCAACACCAATTCAATTGGGGCTCAGAAAGAAAGGACAAAATGCAAGCTATTTCTTTGTCCCATCCCATAGTTGGATGTTTCTGTGAGAAAATTCACTCATGCAATATTTGGGTGCAATCCACTGTGTGTATACAGAACTTTATGGAAACAAGGATTCTGTGCATTAGCGACATATGAATGTTTGGTACCACTGAATACTACCCCCCCCATCAAAGGTTTCCCTTCTTTTCACATGGAGCATGTGTTTGGGTGATGGTTTAAAAGCTTGTGAAAAGGCTATAAATAATGATCCCAAGGCAAACACGTGTGTCTTTTCTGCATAAATCATAAAGCTTCTACTACACTGTGATATGCAACAAGTTCTGTCATGGGTGCTATTATCGGCATTTTATCAGTGCTAGATGATATAATCTTTTTGTGAGGTAATTAACAAATAAGAAAACCACTCACCCGGCCCTTCTCGACACACTGGGTTACCATGACAACATTATGAACATTCTGTTCCCATGCCATTTTCCAGAAATCATCCTTTGTGCCAGGCAAAGGTCCTTGAGTTGCAATGTATTCCCTACGGAAATTATTGCCCTGTTGATTCAAAGCCTATGATTAGTTCAGATAGTGCCATAGTAACCGGAGATAACTCCCTATTCTTGGTTTTAAAGCACAGTATTCATACTTAAAATAAGAAGAGGGATTGTCCATGATGTCATCAGGCTGAAAAGAACTAAAATGTCACATATGAAGATTACTTTGTCTAAAGAAGCAACTTCATCTTTCTATCAGTCAGGATCAACATACAATAACATCCAAAAACTAAAGTAACAACAACCAAAAAACCTGGCCAAAATTATGAGCAAAGCAATGGATTCAATTTTCCAGAGGAAAATGTTCCTGCTAGGCTAAGTCTCTCTTCTTCCAATTTCATGGGTTCCTAAAGTGCTCCTATTCTGTATATATCATTTTAAAGCTGGTACCTTCTGATACATTTGGAGTCTAATTCCCACTATTACTTCCAACACTTATCATGATTGAGTTAACTATAGATTATAGAAGCTATATAAGAATACCCACATGATGATTTGTTGTCCTATATTGAAAATAGCATCATGGCATCATTACCATTTTCTTTTAATTCATAGATCTATATGCTTTCTGAATCAAATATATCTTCAAATAGTGGTGCTGTCTGTAATAATCTGCTGTATCTATTTCTAAAGGATTTAAGGTACCTATATCTGTCAAATTATTATCTGTAGGTTCTAATGCTGCTTAAAAATCAATTTGTGGTCTTTAGTGATAATAGAATTTCAGTTTTATGGAAACTAGTTTGGCACAGTGTTAAGAATTTGATTGGTTAAAAAATGGGCAGGAAGATATAAGAACTTCTCTTTGGATAACTGTCAAATAACTTTTTAAAGAGTCCATATAAAGGAAATATGGATCACTTACTGGGATGTAGCTTGCGTTGATATAGTCAGAACATGGGTCATCATCTACATTTGAAAGTTTCACTCTTGTTGTGTCATCTATAAGAAGGATTTATTATAATAAAAATATGAACCATTATATACAGTTATTAATTTCCTTAACTTTCATGAGCTACAGAAATAGAAATAAATATTTACTATTTTTCCAGTCAGCATTAATATCCTCCATCTAGACACATTAAAAATCAGGTCGAGATTGCATTAACTAGAAGTGAAACCATACTTTCCACCCGAGATATTGAACGATCCACATATAATATTTTTAAAAATATACAAAATAAAATACTATTTTCAATTATGACTGAATTCTAGTAGTAGGATGAAGCTTGTTCTTGCTAAAAAGACACATGAATAGAAAGAAAATAAATGGCTCACATTCAACATTATAACTTACAGGGTAATATATTATTATACCGGTTCTTCCCTCGATTCTCTGGCAGAAGTGCTATGTCACATGATTGATTTCGACCCACATCCTTTAGATCCTATAGAAAACCAAATAAAGGAGATGAAAATAGATTATACACAGATTGAATAAATAAATAATATGTATTAATATGCACCTTCTATAATACAACATTTGCTAGCCAAGATTAAATGGTAATAGAACATGATTGCAGGTTTTTTTCCCAGTCTACATGGAGCTTACCTCATATTCTTTAGATAGGAGGTAGTTTGAATCTGCCTGAAGTTTGGTGAAGTGCATTTCAAACTGATTTACTTTTATTAGGCTAAAATATTCAAGGAGGAGAAAAATCTGTTAGCAAGGTAGGAAACAACAACCAGTGAAAAAATGTTCTTATCTTATGCGACTTGGGATCAGCTCTTACCTGGATGTTTTCTGGTTCCTTTAAGATGTTCGGGGAAGAAAAAAATAATAGGTCAGCTGTTGATTAAATAGAAGACACCATCCATAGGGTATGCAAATGCAAAGCAGTCGACCTTACCCTTTTTGTCCCAAGTTCAAATGAACTGATGTGGCTTGTTTACGAATGCTTAGTTTTGCTGTTGCTCTTTCATGGCCACTTCTGCAATACAAGAATTTGATCAGGTTTGTATCTAATGCTTAAAAGAAACAATATTATTTTGTTTGACCAGGAAAGGGGCTTTCTTTTGCAATCTCTGTTGCAAGAACAATGAAAACAAATGGGACTTTGTTTCGTCGCAGCTTTGCACGTGATTCATCTCATCTTCACACCACGAAACTGGCTCTGACTTATGCCACCAAATTATTAAGTGAATATCTATCCATATATCCTGATTTAAATACATGTAGAGTTTGGGAATTATTGTATAATAATTAGGAAAGTAAAACTACCCTTTGACACAGGAAAGAATTAAATATAAACTCACTTTATTTTTCGTCTGCAAACAAGCAATGCAGTGATAGCCATAACCATAATTATTAAGAATAAACCAGCGCTCATGCCTTCTACAACTCCAAATGAAGACTCTGAAATAATTGTATGAGATAAAAAAGAGAAATAACATATAGAATCTATTCATAGTCCTTTGTCTTATGATGTAATGAACAACAACAATCAATCTACATATATTTACACAGTTACAGGTAATGCTCGACTTGCGAGCATGGAATTTGGGTTATAGGTTGTTGCCATTGTTAAATGGGTCATCACGTCAGCTGACTCAAATTTTCAACTATTTTTATGATGGTCATTAAGTGAGTAATTGTGGCCATTCAGCAAATCATATGGTTGTTACATGAGTCATATGGTCATTAAACAAATCAATCATATCCAATGGGCAGGGTTTTTTGTTTTCCGCCAGAAAATGGCAAAAAAAATTGCAAATTGTGGTCATGTGACCAACGAGGGTTAAAATCAATTGTAAATGCAAACGGGTTGCTAAGCCCCCAAAATACAATCATGTGACCATGGAAGGGTGGGGGGATGCAGCTCTTGTAACTTTGAGGATGGGCTATAAGTGGATTTAGTGACGTCTGTTATAATTTTGGATGGTCATTAAATGAGACTACCTGTACTGGTAAGGTCTTTTGATTTAATTCATACAAATTACTAAATCCAAGTTTTTAAAGAACATTATTTGTTAAACAAGCTAAAGAGGGTTTGTTTACCATTTTTCTAAGCCACAATAGTTCACATAATTATATATAAATAATAAAATAACTATTTTATCAGTTTCCCACTATACACGTACATAAGTATTATTTACAAGGAGAACAATTAACAAAGCAATATTTTATTGTATTATTTTGTTCTCAAAACTTCAATTAAATATAGAAAACTATCGTATTTTCATTATTTCAAATAGACCTGCATTCACCCTGTTATATAATAAGTATACAACAGTATTTTTTCTGCCTTTTGGACTGAAAGTTACAATTCTTAAATTGGCAAGGCACATTCAGATGTATTCTCCTTCTCCATTACTTTATCTGTTAGTTCTGTTGATATTGCACTGACTTTTGATACAATCAATCATTGTATCCTTTTAAGAAATCTGTCAGATAGTAATGTGTTTATGCGCATGATTTTTTAAATTGGCCATTCGGGTCTTTAACAGCTATATCCTATTGTTCATATAATTTCAGTAATCTATATGCAAATTTTGGAAAAAATATCTAGGGACTTGGAGCTGGACATATTATACACCAATCTTTCTTTTTTCTCTAATGACAATAATTAGGAAGTTTTTGACTTGTGGACTGAATATAGATTAAAATATTGAGATTTACTCTAAATGACAAATGCATCTTGGTTGGGAGCAGAATTGAATCTCAAATATATTCTATTCTGTAAAGGATGTAGATGTTAAAATTATATCTGAACTATTCACTCCACATCTTACAATGCGTGTAAACCATCGAACACAAGTTCAGTTGCTTCTTCCTGGCAAACACAGAATATATCCAGTGATCACAAGGTGGCTTTATGGAATGCTGCCTCTAAAAAACATTCAGGAAAGTCAATGTCAAACTACTAATACTTTGGAGTAGCTAATCTCATCTAAAAATCCACCTTCTTCTATCTCATTTTTCTCAACCAAATGAAGTTAGGGATTGGCTTATAATCATCCTTAAAGGAAGCAAGAGTGGCCCTTAAGGAGGATCTAAACACTACCTCCTCTAGACAATATATAATATAGTAATAAGATTACTATATTAATTATATCATTTTCAGTTATAGTCAAAATTTTAAAGATAGGAAGGAAACTAACCTGACTCAGTCACAATTGGCAAAGAAAAATATGTATCTGTGAACAAGGGCTTCTGGACTTCCTTCAGATCTTCTTGAAAAAGTTGGGTAAAAGCTCGAATACTGATTCTAGAAGGAAAACCAAAAGTTTTAGTACTGAAACTCCGAGGTAGTTATGCTTTACAATCACAGGACTAATAGCTAGAGGTGCAGATGTTATCACAGAAACGACGACTGTATTAGAATAGAAGAAGGAAGGTTGTTAGTGTTGGACCACAGTTCCTAGTTAGCATGGCTATTACTAGAAGCTGCAGTTGAGCAACATTTGGAGGACTATAGTTTTCATACCCTAGCACTGTTCTGAAGACTACAGGAGTTTAACATTCTATCTATCTATCTATCTATCTATCTATCTATCTATCTATCTATCTATCTATCATCTATCTATCTATCTATCTATCTATCTATCTATCTATCTATCTATCTATCTATCTATCTATCTATCTATCTTCCCTAACTTTTATGAATATGGAACTCAACTCAACCCATATTGCTTTCTGTTTTTGCTTCAAGTATTGTGTCAGGTGGTTTGTTTATTGTAGGGCTTAAATTAGGCACTTGTGCATTTATAAAGCAGGCTACAAGTTGCTTTGCATTTCAGTTAGTGTAAACTAAAAAAAATGATTTTTCAGAATTAGAATGTTCTGCTCTTTCTTTGTACAATTCCAAGAATATTCCCTGTTTATTTTGCAGGATACTCAGATAGGAAGGTCAAAAAGACCTTTAAATGTAGCCAGAAGCATCTATTGTGTTATATAAAGATCAATAGAATAGAAATATATTAATCAATTTACAGTTATGAAAATAATTAAGATATAACAAAATAGCATCTAAAATATTTTATTATTCAGCAGTTTTCTTATTTTGTCTAATTATTTTCACTATTACTCATAGCTGGTTCTATAACACAGACACACATTCACATGCACACACACACACAAACATGCATACATACATACCTATACAGACACACATGGAGAGAGACAGAGACAGAGACAGAGAGAGAGAGAAAGAGAGAGAGAGACAGAGACAGAGAACAATTTTTGCTGGCTTCTGTTTCTAAAACACTCAATATGGATTACTATTATACTGGCAAAGGAATTGGCACACTTGCCCTAATTTCCTGTGTGTTGGCATAGCAAGAGTGTATCAGATTTTGCAAAGCATCATAATGTTAAATAGACCCTAGCTAATAGCCTTTTGTTTGATATGCACACTCAGTCAAGAGTTAGGACATAAAACATAAAATACATGTTTTTTTTAATAAATTATGCCTACATCTTAAGTTAAAATATGACCAAACCGCACAATGCCTTTATGCAATTGATGTAATTGCCTGAGTATTTAAGAGAAAAAAACCTCATAGGATAGCAGTTTAGTTGGATAAAAACACTAACCATACAAACAAACCTTTTAAAACCATTTTTAGTTATAAATTATATAACTGGAATTCTAAGAGTGGTTTCATATTGATCAGGACTGATCATCTAAGGCCAAGTGCAAAATATTATTCCAGAAGGCTGTCATATATACATTTAATTAAGCACTCAGTAATTTTTTTAGATAGAGACACGGTGGCTCAGTGGGTTAGGACACTGAGCTTGTCAATCAGATGGTCAGTAGTTTGGCAGGTCAAATCCTGAGTGCCGTGTAACAGAGTGAGCGCCTGTTACTCGTCCCAGCTTCTGCCAACCTAGCAGTTCGAAAGCACGTAAAAATGCAAGTAGAAAAATAGGGACCACTACGGTGGGAAGGTAACAGTGTTCCGTGCGCCTTTGGCGTCTAGTCATGCCGGCCACATGACCACGGAGACGTCCTCGGACAAGCGCTGGCTCTTCGGCTTTGAAACGGAGATGAGCACCGGCCCCTAGAGTCGGAAACGACTAGCATGCATGTGCGAGGGAACCTTTACCTTTACCTTTATTAATTTTTTTTAGCACATGCTCTTGTGCAGAACTAAATCTGAACTCCTGAAGACTTTTCATATATACATCTACTCTCAATTCCTAAAAGGTTTGTTAGCTTCAAAGATTTAGTCCCACTGAACATATGGGAGATTACTGATGAATTAATATGACATTTAGTTATTTTGAACACTGATATATTGTTGATGGTGTTTAGTTACCTTCTTAGTTCATATAGTTTCTTTGTTTATTAACTGCAAAATTCTCAAACATGATATAGCTTTGATTTAGCATTATCCATGTGATAGACCAAGGGAAAGCTATTATAAAAATAATATCATGTGGTGCAAAAGATTTGGTTTATTTACAGCAATGAAAGTATATCTAGAAAGCATAATGCAGATAAAACAACACTGTATTTTGTAACCTAATTACTACAACGATTCTCACCTATAGGCAGTCCTGGGCTTTAATGGTCCATCACAATATTTCTGCTGATTTGTATCACACTTTCCTCCCAGATTTTCCATTTCTGCTCCAAGCTTAATATCAAAACTCTTTGAAATGCTCTCTGGGCTTTCTGAACATTTACTTGCAAAGTAATCTGTTTGATAGATTTGGATGGAATTATTGTGTTTATATTCCAAGTAAGAGGGTAAAGGGTGAAGCTCTTCCGGCTTCGTTCTTTCACTGCCTAGAAAAGGATGGGGGTTGGGAGAGGCAGAAAGAAAGAGGCTAAATATTATATAATATGACTTCTAAAGAATAAGTCTGGGATTTCGCTTTGGAATTTGAATAGTAGCTTAAATTTTAGTCACTCATGAAGTCATTTAACTAATCTGTGGTAGAAGACAGTGTCAAAGGCAGCATATTAATTTGCAGGCTATTTTCTATGAAAACATACCGTCAGTCTCTCTCACAACCACTGTAAAATACTTCACAGCTCCATTGGTATCACTGAACCAGCTGCAATTGAAGGTGAAGTGGATAGTGGATTTGGTAATAATGGCATCCGTTTTATTCACTCGAATATATGCAGCTGGTTGAGGAGGACCTAAATGGAAATGAGAGTACTGTTACAAATGCCATCTGCTGTATTGTGCCAAAATTACAAATGGAAATTAACTAAATTAATTTTCTAAGTTTTCATTTTATAAACTAATGTGTTTAGCCTATCATCTCATCTGTTTGTTTTTATGTGAAATTGCATCAGTGTGTGTGTGTGTGTGTGTGTGTGCCTTGAATGCAACTTTTCATACAAAATAACTATTGCTAAATTTATCCTAAAGAAAAGTATCTATAAAATATTTATGTTTAGAAATGCTTTTCATTGTAATGAAATATATTAAGCAAAATATACTTTGGCATATATTTCGAGCTGAGAATTTCATTGCAAATTGGAGGAAGTGTAATTGGAATAATTACAATCCAGTTTGCCTATTAGCTGAAGCGGTGTAGAACCAGCATACCGCAACATGAGAACCAAATGAAATCTTCAACATCCCTAGCTCAAATACAGATTTTACCTATAGAGAGTCAGATATTGTGGCAGTATCTTCCATCCCATAAGTCTTTTTTCCCTCTAAAACCAATGTAATAGCATTTACTAGGCCATTTACTTTGCTTTGTTAGTTACAAAAGCTCATCAGATTAATTGTTTTAAAAAGTAACAATAAGAAATACATCCATTATGGCATGCTGCTCTTTGGCGGGAAGGTACTCCTCCAAGCAAACAGTTTACTCATCATTGCATAAGGGATATACTGATTCAGAATTGAGATAAGACAAGGGCCAAGTACTATGTGCAAATTCCGAGTTGGTTATCAACCTTGGAAGCCTTGACCCATCCGACCCTACTCAAGAAGGGAAGAAGACCAACTTTTAGATAGCAGGGGAGAACTCAAAACGCGACAAGATCTGGCTCAGCAAGGGTTTCAATTGGAGTGGTGGACTTACCTGCAGATTCAGTCAAGGTATAAGAAGGATAAGGAAGGAAGGAAGGAAGGAAGGGGTATTTATCTGAATCTGCAGGAATTAGATAAGATTCTGCTTGGTCCGGGAGAAAGGGATGATATCTAAGTGCTATAAATTGTTGCTAATCAGGGTAGTAGGGGAGGAGGTGGTAAAAGACGCGATGATTGCCTGGGGGAAGAATTTTGGTTATGCACTTCCACTTGAGAAATGGGAAGAGATTTGGTGGATTAATATGAGGCTGGTGGTTTCCACGTCATATAAGGAGAACATATACAAAATGCTTTATAGATGGCATCTCCCTCCGGCTAGACTTTCCAAAATGTTCCCTGGATTGTCGGCTGATTGTTGGAAGTGTGGTAAAGGGCCTGGCACGTATTATCACTTATGGTGGACATGTCCGGAAGTGGTTAGATATTGGATGAGGATCCAAAAATGGATAGAGGAAATTACAGGGTGTTTAGTTGATCTTAAACCAGAGATCTATCTGCTTGGCTTCAGGCCTGGAAATATTAAGAGGGGAATATGGTATTTGGTTTTACATATCTTAATGGTGGTGAGGATGGGGTATGCTCAATTTTGGAAGGCAAATCATACCCCGCCGGATGAAGCTATAATTAGGAGAATATTTGATTGTGCAGAAGCAGACACATTGACCAAGAAGTTGAAGGGTAAAGAAGAGACACCAGCATTTCTATCATGGAATAAATGGTATATTTGGATGGATAAAAGATTAAAGAAATGAGGGTGGCTTGGAGGTTGGTCAAAAATGAAGTGATATAGTTTTTGTTAATGAATAAGCTTTGGAGTTGATTAGTTATAAGAGATTTAGTGAGTGGAATATAATTGTCAGCTTAGAAGTAGATATAATTTGATTTTTTTGGAAATGGTTTCCAATTTTTTGATTTCTTCATTTTCTGTATATTGTAAATGTTTTTTTGTCTTTGTTGGTGTATGGTGTGTGTTCTTAACACGAAAAGTAAATAAAGATTTATTTTTTTTAAAAAAAGAAATACATCCATTTACTTTTAAAATTAGAAAAACCACTGGAAAATGCATGAAAGACAGCAAAGAAACACATTTTGGCATTCATTTCAAGTCTTTTATCACACACTAGAGGCCTTCCTGCCCCATCCCTGCTATACTTTCTTCTTCATTAAGCTTTGTGTGTACATTCAGAAGTGACTTACGATCTATCATAGTGATGCTATTGTCTGATACCATCTCACTGGTCATGTCAGCTGATTGCACTTTGATAGACACTGAGTATTTTGTGTGGGGAACAAGGGTCATGATGTTGTATACAGATCTTTCTTTCTCTATGATCCTAGAGAATTCTATCTCCTCCGTGTCCATTTTTTTGCACTCAATGCTATATCCATCAAAGTCAGAGTCAGGAGGGATCCAGGAGCACGCAATGGCAGTTGAATTCTGTGGCCGACAATGTAAATTTTGTATCTTATCCGGTCCTTTGAAAAGAAGCAGAAACAAAATCAAGATTATACATTGATATTTATACTTACATCAAGTACTGGTCATATCAAAGAGATTTATATTGATTTGGCATATTGCACTATCAAAGAGAATGAGGCTGCCACAATTTTAATGTTGGAGGAATAGCAAACTCAAGATTATTAATTCATTATTGCTAAGTTTCCAGACTTAACCATAATTTAAATAAATTGTTTAAAATTGCAGTAACTTATTTGTGATAACCTTAAATATTAGAAGTTTACAGGAAAAGTACAATAAATGTCCTAAGACTCAGTTTGCAACTTTACTCCGAAGGGTCTTGATGATTTAACGTGTTGTTGGATGGCTTCTGTGGGGGTTGTGAAGTTGAGTTCTGAATGCTGCTAAGAGAAGGGGAAGTTTCCTACTGCTGGGAACTCTCACCTTGCCCAGTTCCCAGGATTGTTTTTTTCAGACGCTTTCCCCTTTGCCACTAAAAACAAATACAGCAAGGGGAGAACAAGAACAGGAGCTGGATGCTGTCTTCCTTTGGCCAGCTGGAAAAATGATTACTACAAATTTGAGGCAGGGGGTGGAGGGAGAGGACACCTACCGAGCATCATAAAATTGCTGCAAAGGATAAGATGAAATGAGACTGATGCCTAAATGGATATACTTAGTTTCAATGCAGTCAATATGCTGCTAGAACAGTGATGGTGAACCTTTTAGAGACTGAGTGCCCCAAACCCGCCCCACCCTGCCCCCGCAACATCATCTGCATACAATGGGGCGGAAGAGCGGAGTCTTGTCCCTGTTGCCCAGTTGCCATGTCTTTGGCTGCACTGCTCTGTGCGGGCCGTGCACGGGGGCGACTCTTCTCTGGGGGACTGCTGGTGAGGAGGGGGCCACAGAGGAGGCGGGGCTGGGGCGATGGCGTGCGTGCCTACAGAGAGGGCTCTGAGTGCCGCCTCTGGCACACATGCCATAGGTTCGCCACCACTGTGCTAGAATATGGGAGA
Organism: Vipera ursinii; assembly: GCF_947247035.1. NCBI lineage: Eukaryota > Metazoa > Chordata > Lepidosauria > Squamata > Viperidae > Vipera > Vipera ursinii. Next base: position 44,468,936 of record NC_139515.1, read on the forward strand.
GATTCTCCCAGGATTTTCTTCACCTGAGGAATGTGGGTACTAGACACTTAGATTTGAAAAAAGAAAGACATTATTTACGGTTCAACTGCAGCAAATAAAACATTTTCAGCTTGCCCGGACTTACTTGAAAGCACAAGAATTCATTAAAAATATTTGGTATTATTTCTCTGCTAGTGACTTCATGGCATCACTGATGTTTCTGAAGTCACATAAAGCCAGTCTACACTGCTGTGGATCCTAACTATATCTATAGCCAATTCAAGCTTGTTTCCTTACTGAAGGGGTGAAGGGACTTAAGGATAGTTGTGACTACAATGAAATGCTTTGGGAAGATGAGATGTTTCTGAACAGGGGAATTAAAGATCTCCAGGAAGGACAGAGAAGTGAAGAAAACATAAAGAAGAGAGAGAGAGAAAAACTCTCTATAGAGGCAAACACACAAAAAAAGTGTGACCCAAAGATGCAAGAGGATCAGGAGGTACTTGGTGTCAAGAAATGGTCCCCAAACCACCCTTTAGTAAAGGCTGACAGTCTCATGAACAAACGATATCACAGAACATTGTAGATATTTCCCACAGATTGTGGAAATCAGAACAATGGCAAGCAAAGGATACACTGAGATGGTGGGTAGTTCCTCCCCAAGGAAACTAAAGTGACTATTTTGAGACACAGTGATGTGAGAAATGTGTTGTCTTCCAATCAGATATAGAAGGTATGACAGAGCAGTTACCAAAATTATTCAAATTCACCAGTCCCTGTCTGGATTTACATGGGGATGCAGGGCATAGCCAGAAGAGAAGTGAAGGTTTTGAATCTGCCACAATGGTTTAAGCTGCTTTTCGATATAAAGTAATCAATGCATCTATAAATCTTTCTTAGCAGTGTCCAGATTCAATTCAAAAAAGATCTTGCCAGTTCTTACTTGTCCTCACAGTTCCAAGAAGTGGTTTACTGTAAGTCTTCCGAACTGGACCACTAACCGTCTTGATACTGAAGTGATAGAGTCTCCCTGGATGGAGGCCATTCAAGATGCGGCCTTTTGATCTGCTGCTGCTATAAGGATTGAAGACTGTGAGGGCATCTTTTGGAGTCCATTGCAACTCAAAGTCATCATAGTCTGTCCAGTCAGGAGGGCCCAGCCATGTGATGGATAAAGAGGTGTTGGTCACATCAGCAAATGACACAGTACTGGGAGGGATTGGCACTAAAGATAGAAAAACACAACCATATTTCACTTGAGTAGGTAGTACACTTAAGACCATAGTTCAAGATCAGGGATCTCCAAACTTGGCTACTTTAAGACTTGTGGACTTCACCTCTTAGAAGTCCTCCCATGCTAACTGAGGAATTCTAGGAATTGAAGTCCTTAAGTCTTAAAGTACCCAAGTTTGGAGACCCCTGTTCTAGAAATCTGACTGAAGGAAACCCATTAATAGAATTCTATTTAGGAAATAACAAATCACAAAATTTAAATTAAAACGAATCAGAGAAAACAAGCAGAGAACTTCCTTTTGAATTCTTTTTAATTCCTTAATAATGTAAATTATGTGAACGAAAATGGAGGAAGCAATGAGAATGGAGCAGCCACCAACATGCAAAGGCACCGTCCAATTTCATCTGGACTTTTTTTCTATCTGCAGTCCCTAACCAAATTCAGACCATGTTTAATCTGGTCTTTCTTTTCTTCCTGCCGTACCAAATTTGACATGTTTCTTTATAGTGATCAGGAGTTATCCTACTGAAGAATAGGCTGATAGCATCCTGAATATTAAGCAAAATCACTGGCTTGAGTTTGGTTCAAAGTTGAAACATGTAATCAGATTTTATCTATTTCACTTTCAATGTTACCTAAATATAATAATAATAGTAAAAAGTTGGAAGGGACCTTGGAGGTCATCTAGTCCAACCCCCTGCTAAGGCAGGAAACCCTATACCATTTCAGACAAATGGCTGTCCAGTCTCTTCTTAAAAACTTCCAGTGTTGGAGCATTCACTGCTTCTGGAGGCAGGTTGTTCCACTGGTTAGTTGTTCTAACTGTCAGGAAGTTTCTCCTTAGTTCTAGGTTGCTTCTCTCCTTGACTAGTTTCCATCCATTGCTTCTTGTCCTGCTTTCAGGTGCTTTGGAGAATAGCTTGGCTCCCTCTTCTTTGTGGCAGCCCCTGAGATATTGGAACACTGCTATCATGTCACCCCTCACCCTTCTCTTCATTAAACTACACATACCCAATTCCAGCAACCATTCCCTATATGTTTTAGCCTCCAGTCCCCCAATCATCTTTGTTGCTCTTCTCTGTACTCTTTCTAGAGTCTCGACATCTTTTTTACATCGTGGTGACCAAAACTGGATGCAGTATTCCAGGTGTGGCCTTACCAAGGCATTGTAAAGTGGTATTAGTACTTGACGTGATCTTGATTCTATCCCTATGTTAATGCAGCCTAGCACTGTGTTGGCTTTTTTGGCAGCTGCAGCACACTGCTGGCTCATATTTAAGTGATTGTCCACTAGGACTCCGAGATCCCTCTCACAGTTACTACTATCGAGCAAGGTACTACCATTAGTATTTTGCTTTTCAATTTCACAATATAGGATTTTCTGCTGATTTCCATGCCCCATTCCAATTCCTTTGATTTTGTGTGGAATTGCAGATTACACACTTCTCTGATTATCTGAACTGGTGAAATGAATTATATACATTTTTATTAGAGCTATCTTTCAGTTTCTTATGCATTGGAACCAGATACAGTTCACTGTGGAAATATCGGTGAAACTTGTATTAATTTGTTTTAAAATCATAAATGCTTGTTCAAAGTTGTATCTATGATCTACCAATCCATACATTATTTACTTGGAGGAAAGCTCCACTGAATGCAATAAAAAATTCTTTTCAGGAAAACAGATGGTTAGAATTGGATTATAAAGCACTTATAAAAATATTTTCATGGTGCAGACGTTAAGGAAAAAAGTTTACTTGCCAAATTATGCCTCCAATAACATAAAAGAAAGATGGGATTGTTATTTACCTGTTCGTCCCTCTGTATTAGCTGAATTAAAAAGCTCACCACTATAGGTAACCACAACAAGAGTATATTTTCTACCAGGAACTAAACCCTGGAAATGCCACTCTGTCAGATCTTTTCCACGTTGTGCTTCCTTCTGTGTGCCATTTGTATTATAAAGATGTAATTCATAATAATCAACATCTCCTGGTGCTGGATTCCAAGTAAACCATAGGCTGTTAGTCATATTCCTATTACCCCCTTTGAGATTGCTAACTGGAGCTGGGTCTAAACAGAAGACAATAGAGAATGCTCAACATTTATACCAGATGTTTGTACATCTGTACATCAAATATAAATATCTGCTGAATTCACAAAATCCTTAGGATTATTACTTCTGATTGGCTGCCTTAAGGAGGTTCAAAATTTAACATCAAGTGGAATCTTACTATCCTACTGGATTGTCACACAAATATATGATATAGCAAGGCATTTTAATCTAAGCTTGGGGAGTGCTTATTTTGATGATCTGATGACAATCTGATGACAAAGAAGTATTCATAGGTTTTGTTTCAGTTGTAATTAATTTTGGATTGTGGATTTTGACTGACAAAGGTAAGTTATCCTTTGTTGCAACAAGCTGATGTTCAGTTGTGTTTTATAGACCATGCTAGTTTAAATTAACAACAGTTAATTTACTCATACTTGAAAAAGAAAACTTCGATTAATCAAAGGAAAGAATAAACTTCCAAACAACTTCTAGATGGGCTGTAAAAAGAAACATGAGAAATGTTATAGTGAGGTATAAACAAGAAATGTGAGAGCTTAAGTAGAGCCTAGGCTTGTTTATACCTCACTAAACTATAGTTTAACTATGATACCTGAACTTTCTCAGTCTCTATAAGGTTGCAAGCAGGCAGGAAGAACTACAGCAACTGTGATATGGTTTACTAGCAAGTCTATAAATAATAGCTTTTCACAGTTCAACTAACCCACTATGTTTTCAGAGTCCATTTTTCTGTAGATGGATCAGCTCATGAAGAGCTTTACCTGTTCTCGCAAAGATGAATGCTTCTTTAGTAAGCTTGCCACTGTGAGTAACAATCACAATTTTGTACAATCTGCCTTGCACCAAATTCTGGAAGGAATACTTTTGGAGATTTTGGTTTCCTGAATTTCTGTCCTGAAGAGAGGTGTCTGGATTATACAAAAAAATGTCGTATTTATCAAATTCTCCCAGAGAAGTAGTCCAGTTGAATGATAAGCGTCCAGTGGTACGTTCTGTAACTTTCAAATTTGTGACAGCTGCAGGAGCTAAAATCGGAAAAGAGAGTGCACTCTGAATAATCTAAAAAACTATACCGACACACTAAATATCCATAGTGTTGCCTTCTATAAAATTAACTGGAAATAAATGCCATTATAATTTGATCTACTCCTGGCTACAAACTAAAAAAAAATAATCACTGCATAAACTAGAAAATAGTCCCCAGATGCATTTATTTATCCATTATTCACCATAGTAATTCTTAAGTCATAATCAAGCTGGCTTATAAAACCTAAAAAGAACAGTTAATATAGTGTACTACCATAGTATAATTAAAAATACTGATAGAGGATAATTTTTATAGCTCCTAGTTGAAATGAGGAGTTCTTGTTGTTCTCAGAGCTTGGTTGTTTTCTTGTAGATGTTTCATTACTGAAACTAGGTAATATCTGCACTAATAATGTTATCTAGTTTGGCTAATGAAACATCTGCAAGAAAACAATCAAGGTCAGAGAGCACAAACGACCTCACAATAAAAAAATCAATGGGTTTTCTATCAGTAATTTCAACACATACATGCTTAAGTCATTTTTTAAATACAACAGATCCAAACATTCTTTAACATAAAAAATGTGTTTAAAGTGAATATAGGCTCTGTCTACTGCAGCTTTTTATATGTGGACAGGTAAGTTTTTACATATAAGAGGGACCTAATTTTGCATATTCCATCATTTATATTCTGAACATTCAGCTACTCATAAAATTAAAATGGCCAATTCATTTTCATAAAAGTTGATGGATATGAAGTCAAAATGTTAAAGAGGTGTGGACTCTTTTAGGTTGGCTTTGATAATGGCAGTTTAGAAACAGGCATTTTTAAACTATTGAAATTCTTTCTTTTTAAGATGAAATGAATTTCCTTTTTCTTTTGTTATTGAAAGAAATAAAATAAGAAGTTGGGATAATTTACTGTTATTTACTATATAATGGTGCTGGGCTTTTTCTCCTGGAAGGGCTAATTATTGAGACTGATATATAAAGTCTACACTATAAAAACAGCAGTGTCCCCAATCAATAAGAAAGCCAGCAAAGAAAAAAAATGACCTATGTTCCAAATTAAAAGAAAAATTTCCAGGAACTTGATATATGTAAATTTTATGTCCCCAGAAGAACTCAAATCCCACTTGTAGTAGAAGATATTTAACATTTTGAATTCAAAATACTTTTAACTTGAAATATTCACACACCTTTATTTATATGGAGGCTTCTCATAATAAAGAAAAATAAACAAGAGTAAACCTATTATGGATATTTACCAGTGTATGTAGACCAGTCAAAATTAACTGAAATTTTCATATAAGAAATTATTTGGACAGTTGAAATACTTGCAGATTTGCTGGCATATTTTATTTATGTATTGTTTCCATAGCTAAGAAATTAGCTAAAATAATAATTCAATTTGCAAAAAACAATGCAAATATTCATGATGCAATTTAAAATTTATTAAAGTTGAACAGATTTTCATCAACAGATTGTTGTTGTTTCATATTAGAAGCATTGAAGTACCTGCTTGGCCTTCAGTTTCTGCCCGGCTGCTGAAGAGACCACCGCTGACAGTGAACATCTGTATTTTATATTTTTTGCCTGGTGTTAAATCTTCAAATTTATGCTGTTTAGCAGTGGCTGGTTCTGATTTGTTGTGTAGAAGGACACCATGCTCAGTCAACAGGAGGATGTCATAACGTTCAGCTACCCCAGGAGCACCATTCCACGTCACCATCAATGAACAACTGCTGTATTCATTGTCTGTATGCAACTGCTGAACAGGAGCAGGAACTAGAAATAATAGTTTAATGGTAATATTTCAAATGAGTAATTTTTCTATACATTTGAAAATTCCAAGTTCTATTTTTGGTAATTTTGGACCGTATTTGCAATAATTGATGTTTGCTATTGAACTGCTATTGAGTCTGTCTGTTCAGGTGAGGTGAGATCAAAACAATGGAATGTAAGATGAAGAGAATTGGATAAATCATATCTGGTAAAACTCTTAGGTAAGTTGTTCCCCCTATGTTTTGGTGCCAAGAAAAACAACATCTTCCTGCAGCACACATATTAATCAGAATCTCAACTACTTTTATGACAGCTATTTTAAATAGTTGCACCTCCCCCCTGCCCTATTCATTTCTAGCTTCCAATATAAATGAAACTCTCTTTATGCAGAGTTTTAACAAGCCACTTGTAGAACCCATTTATATTTCATTTCTAACTATCTCCTCTGAGCTAAACCCAAATCTCATCTTCCCCTGGATTCTGCCATTGCCAAGGGGGAGAGGGAACAGGCACGGAACTTTATGGCTTTCACTTCCTCTCTAAAATGTAACCTTCGTTTATTCCGCCTGCCTGCTATCCTTTACAATGTAAACCAAATTGCTTTCTCACTAGGCATTCCCTCTCAACCTACGGGGAAACTAGAAAAGGGGGCGGGAAAGGGAGAAATACAACCCTCCGGAATCTGGTTTGTTTCTTCGAATGATGTGTGAGGAGGGTGGAAATAATCCTGCTGCAAATGGACTGTTATTTCTCTTCTCCCATGATGGGCTTATCACCTGGAGCTTGGCTGATCCGGAACTGACCTAATGAACTGTGGGGTGGGGTTTGCTTGGGAACACTTTAAAAATATCTATCTGTGAGGGAATTCCTCAGATCCTGTCTATTATGCCTGCTATCTCCTATTTCTTAGTAAAAGTTCCTGCTTGGAAAATCTTGTCTCCAAGAGTCCTACTTTCTTAAGATGTGGGCTGAAGTGGCTTCTGACACCACTTATGAAATTGATTATTATAACTTAGCAAAGTTCTTTAATTATTTTCTCCATTTTACTCAATTTTCAATTGTTACAGGTAGTCCTTGACTTACTGCCATAGTTGAGACAGGAATTTTGATCACTGAGCAAAGCGGTCATTATGTCAGATGCCCACATGACTGCTTTCCTCAGTGACCGCAATCTTGGCTCTGGCAGTTATGGTTATTAAGCAACCATGTAGGTCATTGAATGGATGGGGCGAAAGAGGTGCCTGACAAAGGAGGACAGAATTTGTGTGCTGGACTGGAGAGACAAGGAGGGGATTGTGAAGATTTCTTAACTGTTTGCTCCTATGGCAGGGGTGTCAAACTCAATTTCATTGAGGGCCACATCAGCATTGTGGTTGCCCTTGGGGGGCCAGGTGGGTATGGCCAGGGTGGGCGTGGCCTACTGGGTGGGCACAGATGGAGTGCGTATGGCCTACTGGGTGGCCATGGCCAGCTCTACATCATTGGCATCAAGGGTGCCTATGGAGGAGGCAGGAGTGGGACAGATCTGGGGGTCTCTGGCAGAAGGAGGGTCTCTGGGCCAGGGCCAAGGCAGCGGGGACCGTTCCCTCACTGTTTCCAGGGTGGCTTCGGGGGCCACATGAAACCACTTCGCGGGCCGGATCTGGGCCCCGGGCCTTGTGTTTGACATGTGGTTTCAGGAAGAGACTTACTTGTTCGTCCAACAGCAGTTGAATTGTTATGCAGGAAGCCGCTCTTGGTCTGTACAACAATGATATACTGCTCCCCTGCATCTAGTTTATTAAAAGTGTGCTCATACACATGTTTGGAAACCGTCTGGACACCAAGGGGATGGTTGTGATGAAGTATTGTGACAGTATAAGAATCAACATCTCCCCCTCCAGGGGTCCAATTCACTTTCAAGCTGTTCATCATTCCGGCAGGTGAAATATGAATATTTTTAACTGCACTTGGAACTAAAGAGACAAAAAGCAACATGGGAAGGAAAGTTACTTTACATTTCCTTAATATAGCATATATTTTCAAAATTGCAGAAAACGTGAAAGACAGTCATCTGTTTTATAATTTTGTAAACAAACTTTAAGAGATGTTATAATAGGAGGCAGGCAGGGACCCAAAGATTTTGGAGAAAAATTGCAGATGCTTCAATGTGAAATTACAGAAAGTAAATTGATGAGCAAATGCCAGGAATAAATACTCAAAACCTGGATACTGAATAGGCTAGCAAATGAAATTTGTAGATGTGATGGAAATGGGATGGGAAGGAGGATTCAGTGCTGTGAACTTTAAATCCTGCCACTCCAAACACAATTCTGTGATAAGAATGTCTTTTCACTTTTAGATTCTACTAGACAACCTGTGCCTATTGGATCATTGTTTCAGACATATTTCCTTACAGATTCCTCAATGCTTTCTATGAAGGCAAAGCTTCTAAAGTATTGGAAAAGTTCTTAAAAATTCAGAGATATATTCAGTATATCTGCTTTGAAAGTAACCCATATTGAACTCTACAGCACTGTCAAACATTAGCAATTGACCACAGGAAATGTTCTATGACATTTTGTAATATGTCATGAAATATTTTATGATAATGTTTATGTTACCATGTTGGAATGGACTAGGCTGGGGCCTACTTAGCCTAGGATTGTTTTTTTCAAATTGTTCAAGCAAATACTTCTAGATACCTACATGTAGAAGATGGAGACATACTCCTAATGTAAATCCCCAAGCAGTGCCGTCCCTCACTGTAAAGCCATTCAAGTTTGTGACCATACACAGCCCCTTCTTGCATGCTGTTTTTGTATGTTAAGTCATGTTGCATGTGGAGGAAAACCCAAATTCAAAGGTACAGAATTAAAAATGCATTTCCCTTCTTGCAATCTGCTAGATCAGGGGTCCCCAACCAGTACTGGGCCGCAGCATGCCAGCAACCAGTTTGCACAAACAAGCAAAGCCCCATCCATGGGATGCAGGCAGCATACAAAACCATACACATTCTGGTCTGTGGAAAAACCTTTCTCCACAGAACCGGTCCCTGGTGCCCAAATGGTTGGGGACCTCTGTACTGGATCATATTGCATTGTCCCAAATTTGTGAAAAAATTACTGCTCTCATGCATTCGTAACCCAACAAAGGCAAGTTCAGAAGTCTTTTGATATATTTTTTCCTAACCTGTCAATCCTTCTATGAAAGTAGAGCGCTGTGCTTCGCCACTTATTGTCATGACAACAATTTTGTAGAGGCGGCCTGGAGTGAGGGATGTAAACTTGAATGATTCGACAGTATTTTCAAGGTGATGAGGTGGAAAAACTTTCATGTCATTGAACAGAAGCTGGATCTCATACTGATCAACATCTCCATCAGCTTTGGACCAAGTAATATATAAATCTTCAGTACTTCTGTCACTAAGAGTCAACTCTTTTACGGATTCTGGAACTGAAGAATGAGGGAAAGGACAGTGTGAGGTAACAAATATACATATACACAAACACACACACAGCCTTGAGGAACAGTTTACTCATTTTGACCAGCTTTTAAATAAGACCACAAATATTATTAGCCATCAAGAAAGTTATTATAAAAAATCCTATAATTAGCTTACTGTGTGATAATTAAGGATATTTTTTACTGAACTGAACTAAAAGCCTAAAAGCATTAAACTGAAAGAGGAAGAAAGCTCTTGCAAAGGGGAGGATTGCCATTTCTTTAGCCCACTTGATTTATGTGACTGGTACAGAAGAGGGCCCATAGACCTTTCTTCACCAACCTATTCATTTACCTATGGAGAGCTGCATGCATTCTTGTTGCCTAGGATAACTGAGCAGATAGTCCTCAGCTTTGTTTAATGACTGTTCAAAGTTACAAGAGGAATGGAAAAAGTGAGTAATCACTATTTTTCACACTTTCGAACATTGCAGCATCCCCATGGTTACATGATCAAAATTCAGATGCTTGGCAAATGACTCCTATTTATGATGGTTGCAGCATCTCAGTGTCATGTGATCACCTTTTGCAACCTTCCGACAAGCTAAGTCAATGGGGAAGCCAGATTCACTTAGCAATTGTGTTACTAACAACTACTTTGATTCACTTAACAACTATGGCAGGAAAGGTCATAAAAAATCAGGCAAAACTCACTTAACAACCATCTCACTTAGCAATTAAAATTGTGGGCTCAATTGTAGTCACAAATTGAGGACTACCTGTACATACATTCAGAAATGATTTTAATCATTTTGAAATACATATATTTTTGAGTGAGCATGAATTTTAATTATTTGCATTCTACCTTTATAGAAATATTTATGTAACCTAAACCAACTGATACATCTTTTATAACTCAGTAGTGTTTTTGACATGGCATCCATATATGAGATGATATAACCTAGGTTCCTTTACTTAGGGAAAATATTTAACATATCCTTTAAACATGTTAAAAGATTCTACATATTCTTTTTGAGGAATGAGGTTAAACACTATTCTGGTGATAGCTAGCATGCTATGATTCAATTTGTTTCTTAGGAATGTACAGAGATATTTTTACAGGAAATGCTGTATGATGGGAGACGACATTATCTCTTTCTTTCCAGAACTTATTTGTCATAAATGTACATATGCAAGCATGCACACACATCTTATATTTAATTTGGGCAAATTTTTCACTTCTATGTTCTTTAATAAATATAGCAGCTTGGGAAAGCCTGATCCAGGGCATTCTTGAAATGAAGAATGTTACTCACTGGACAAAATAGTGTTTCTTCAGGAGACTGAAAGTTAATGCCTATTCTCTTAGTTGCTAACAGTCATACAACTGTTCATCTTGATTTGAATTTGTTGATTTGTTTTAATTTATTAGCTGGTCATAAACATCAAATTATAAGACAGGCACTTGATCTTTCTTTACATAGGAAAACAGTCCTTAACAATCAGTTCAATTAATAAGATCCTCAGTTCAGATGTGTAATATTTAAACTGGATTTTTAATTTTAAAGTATAGCTTATTTGAACCACTCTTGAACATTCACTTACCTGTCCTTCCATTGGCCCTTTCACTGGTTTCGTATTTTCCACTCCTTGTGCAAACAGTTACACTATAAAGCCTTCCTGAAATCAGGTTAGTGAATATACATTCATTGACATCCTTGGGGACAGTTTTTGTTTGAATGAAATCATTGTTGTGCTTGATGATCACTTCATAATTGTCATAGTCTCCAGTGGCATGTAGCCAGGATACCTTTAAATAGTCACTTCTTGCAGAATTGCTCACCGTGAGTCCCTGGACATTTGAAGGAACTGAAAAGATAAAACATACTCCAATGTGCCATTATACTTGATACAGTCGATACACAAAGTAATTTGAGAAAGGAATTGTTACATGTCAACTCTAAGGAAAGGATAATCATTCTGACCTAGCTGTAGTTGTATGTAGTAAAATTTATCCTGATAAACATAGTATTGTGATGAGTATCTGATTTCAGGCCAGTAATTATCGAGCTACTAACATTACAAATGAGTCTTCCTATCTAGGCCAAAATGATTTGTCTGGATATGTAAAAATTGAGCAAAATCCTATTTTTATTGTCCTTCTCTGTTCTCCTCTATATAAATGACTTATTTCCCAGGGCTACAGTATGCATGAATAAAATAAGTGTTATATAGTATGTTGTTGCCTAAAATAAAATAATGGTATTGTGACCAATATATTAATCACTGTATAATTTCTCTATATATGAGTGTTTTGAACACCTTGCCAGCCCAAATAAGGGCCAAATCTTTTTTTTTTAAAAAAAACAACTGCCTAATGTGCAATCAGCCCACGTTCAAATCTCAGAAGGGTGTGGCTGACTGATGAGAACAAATAAGTTTGAAATGGCTATATCAGTCTCCCTTTAATTCTTTGTTAGCAATCCAAAACATTTATGCATATATAATTAGCTTCCCAGAACACAGTTACACACTACTTGTCCCCTGACTCAAATAGTAAATACATAGTCAGTTTTAGAGTACACTTTAAATACTACAAGGTTCTTAAATATTTACTTTATTTATTAAGGGTTAGAACTTGTTTCTGTAAACTGTTAGTTGGAGCCTAGACTTTCAGGAGAACATACAATAATATATAGTTACAAACATTTATTTCACAATATCACACTGATCTAAATGGGAGGATAAGTGATTGTATATTTTTGGCCTTTTTGTATTTGTTCTGTTAGAAACTAATATTCCCTTTTAAAATAGCAAATACTTTTTGGTTCATAGCACAACTCATTGTTTTTATATTTTTATGAGAAAAATATTAAATGTATTCTAACGTGTATAAAGTATGATAACACTGAACAATCAAAAGCAATGCTCTTGTTTTTATCTGAATGAAAATACATATTTATTCTCAATTCCTAATGATCTTTAACAATTTTTTATTCACAACATTTTTCTTTAATGCAACCATTTAGCAGGCAGACCCGTTCAAACAATATTTTGCCATTCACTTAAGAGCAAAGCTTGGTGCTTTTTCCTTTCTTGACATTATATAGCAGGGGTGTCAAACTGCTGGCCCACGGGCCAGATGCGTCACGCCAAAACTGCGTCTACCCCATTGCCGGCAATGGGAAAAAAGTCGTGATACATCGTGACATGTCACGTGACATTGCAAGTTTGACACCTGTGTTATATAGCATACAGCTCAGGGAGACACAATACATGTGTGTGTGTGTGTGTGCCTGCGTGTGTCTGTGTATCTCAGACATACCTACAAGCTTTCCCAATAGAGCTATGGTAGATCCATAGTTAGCTGAATACATTCAAACGTCTTCTTTCAGCTTTTTTTTTTACCTGTTCTCTCTTGACTGAAAGACTTGTTTTCATATTTCCCACTCTTGGTTGTTATCGTCACATCATAAAGACGACCCGGTGTGAGAGTGTTGAAGGAGCACTCGCTGGTGGATTTTGCAATGGTGAGGATATGAACAGTCTGACCTCCATGGGAGAGTGTCACCATGTAGCTATCCACATCCCCCGCAGCTGGCAGCCAGGAAACACTCAAATAATCACTCCGCCCTGAATTGTTCACAGTGACTCCACTTACGCTGGAAGGAACTGCACATCAAAGCAACAGAAAGTTTTCAGTTTACCAGGTGTTCAGAGAAAGTTTCCCGATAAGGTCCACATTTATAACAACAGAGAATTTTGTGACACCTAAAAAAATGACAAAAATGTGTTATTGCATAAGCATTTTAGATCTCAGTCCTGAAGTGGAACTCTGATTCGAGAAAGTTTATGCAATGCCAATTGTTAGTTTTTAAGTTTCCATGAGATTCTTCATTCTTTTGGTGCAGAAAAATACTGGTAGTCCTTGAATTACAATAGTTCATTTAGTGACTATAGTGGCACTGGAAAAAGTGAGTAATTAGTCCTCACACTTACAACTGTCGTAGCATACTTCACAGTCACATGATCAAAATTTGGGTGCTGGCAACTGGCACCTATTTTTGACTGTTGCAGTGTCCCAAGATCACGTGATCACCATTTCTAACCTTCTCAGCTGGTTTCTGACAAAGTCAATGAGGGAAGCCAAATTCACTTAATGACCTCATGATTCATTTAACAACTGCAGTTATTTGCCTAACAACAGTGGAAAAAAGGTTGTAAAATTTTCCCTTGCTTAGCAACTGAAATTTTGGTCCCAACTGTCGTAAGCTGAGGACTACCTGCACACCTGTTCTTCTGGAAGCTTAGAGCTTCCTTCATCTAGAAGACCAAGGCAGTGGGATGATCTCTTTTTCTACTGAGAATCAATTCCCTTAGGATAATTTGTTGGCGGGAGGGACATTATAATTCAGGGTGAGACTGAAGCAAAACCTGAGTGGAAAAATCAAAACAAAAAGTGGTGGCCTTTCTCTCTACTTCATTTTACCTCCAATCAGATGGCAATTCTGGCCACCACAGAGCTTCCCCCCCCCCGTAAAGTGCTGCAGTAAAAAAATAAATTTAAAATGCAATCAGCTGATTGTGATCACTGTTACCGCAGGAAGAGAATGGAGGTGCTTATTCCTCCTGCCCCACTATAGTTTGCTGTGTGGCCACAAGGAAATGAAAAATAAAGCATAAAAAAGCAAGGACGAGTTATTCTGTTCTAAATATTGTTTCTACTATACAGTAGAAATGAAGGGTTAAACCTCCATTCTCCCTATAAGTAACATTCATTGATTGCTGACTGGCGGAAATTAGTTCAGCCTAAAACAATCCTGGGATGGGGGCTAAAATAGTCATGTAACCTTGGTGCTGACTATGGCATTCACAATACTCTCTTCTACGAATTTAATTCAATGTTTTGGACACCCAGCAGAAAAAAGTTACTCTGTACTTATGTTGCTAGTACAATATAGTTTATTGAATCAGCAATTCTTGCAGTTAAAAGGAAATGATATAGAGCTTAGACACCAAACATTAATTAAAACAACACATACACACACAAATACGTACAAGGAATCTTATTTACAGTTGTTCATCTTAAAAAAAAAAGCAAAATGATCAGCCAAACTTGGAGGTGCTGCAACAGAATACTTTACTTTCACAAATTTTGAAGTTGCCTGCCCTCTAGTGGAAAGATTTATGAACAATTTATCTGAGAATGAATTTTAATTTTTTTCACATTTGTTTTTCAAGTTTCTTTCAATAATTATCTGAATCATATTATAAAATGATATATCCTCAAAATATCTGACTCTATTAATTTAGGCTTTTAAAATATATAAATTCTGTAACTGAAAAGCATTAACTCAAGATTTTACCTATCACTTAAGAAATTCACCATACTCCTATCAAATGTTTGTGAGCAACTTTATTCTTAAAAGGAAAGAGTGTGTATATGATCACAGCTTTTCACATAAGCTGAAGAATGGAAAATCCATGATACAAATATGAACAAAGCTCAATGAATAAATCTTTCATTATTTTCTTTTGAAGATACTGAAAAATGTCAGTTCCAAAAAAACAATTTCAATTTGTGTGGTCGAGTGAATTTTCAGAAGACCTGAAAAAATAATTTAATCTGTTTTTTTTGGGATGGGGGGGTGGGGAGAGATAGTGCCTTTAAATCTGGGGAGTGGCAGGATAAGTGCCTGCAGTGCTCAAGGCAAGATTTCAGAAGACGTTTGCTATTGTTCCTTTCTTAGAGTTGAGAGTTGACTAGATGAAGGTCACCCAGCTGGCTTCATGCCTAAGGCAGAACTGGAACTCAGGGTCTATCAGTTCTACTTCAGTGCCTTAACTGCTATGCTAAATTGGCTATCAACCTGTAATTATACTCACATTTTATTTTATCTTTCAAGAAAAAAGTAAAGCTTTCTTTTTCTTACCTTACTATATGCTCCATTTGAAGAATGCTTCAGATTTCTTAGCCTTGTAAATAAAGCCACAACCTCTCAAATGTTATTCAACCGTCACCAGACATGTTGGCCAGTTCCTATACCCCAGCCAGCATGATTATTGGGCACTAAGTTAGGAATGGCTATTCTAGCACATTCCAGAATTAAGGAATATTTTAAAAACAGAGGTATTTGGGCAACATTAAAACAAAAACACCGAGTTCTTTAAGAAGCAGGCATTTTCAGTTATCATCATCGCTTTCTCCACAACCACCATTGGACATTTTAATCCCCAAGAACTACTATCCCAGCTGAGATTTATTCCTGATGATTTAATGGATCCAAACGTGGAGCAATATGGAATCAATTCCCATTGCCTTTTTTCCAGTTTTTTTTATTTGCTGGTTCAGTCACTAGACTTTTCCAGCCATTGTTTGACTTGCTAGTCTCCTACCCAGGTCCATCCAACCAATCTAGTCTTCCACCAAGACAAGTCAGTCAGAAGCCACCTGACCACTATTTTAAAGTATTGCTGATTTGGTTTCCTCTCTGAAGGACAGACGTGATACAGTCATTTTAACATATTCACTCATGAATAAATGTATACATTATCTACCTACCTGTTCTTCCTTCAGCAATCACTTGTCTGGAAGATATTCCTCCACTAATAGTGGTAACAACTACTGAATAGAGTCCTCCAGGCTTTAAGGACTGGAAGTGGTACTTAACGGTATCACTGGGAACAGTCTCATTTTTTATGACAACATTTTCATGAATGACCAACACTTGGTATGAATCTACATCTCCTTTTGGCCTTATCCAGTTGGTGAATAGACTGTTGCTTGTTCCTTGGTTTGCTACATTTAAGCTCATCACTTGTGCTGGAACTAGAAGATTAGCATGAGGGTTAATGCATGAAATTACGGTTTATATTTACATAACACTCGCATAAAAATTCAAAATCATACCAGTAAAATCCATAATACAGGTAGTCCTTGACTTATGGCCACAATTGAGCCCAAAAGTTGTTGCTAAGTGAGATATTTGTTAAGTGAATTTTGTCCCATTTTATGACCTTTCTTGCCACAGCTGTTAAGTGAATCACTGCAATTGTTAAGTTAGTGGCATGGTTCTTAAGTAAATCTGGCTTTCCCATTGCTTGTCAGAAGGTCACAAAAGGGGATCACGTGACCCCGGGACACTGCAACCGTCATACATTTATTTATTTATTTTTATTTATTTTAATTCCATTTATATCCCGCCCTTCTCCGAAGACTCAGGGCGGCTTACAAGCTTAGCAGTAGCCTTCATTCTATGTAAATGCCTGCTTATTAGGGCTTTCACACACACACCCCAAGCGGCATTATTACAAAGTCAGCTTAATTGCCCCCAACAATCTGGGTCCTCATTTTACCTACCTCGGAAGGATGGAAGGCTGAGTCAACCTTGAGCCTGGTGGGACTCGAACCTGCACTAATTGCAGGCAGCTGGTGTTACTTAAGGAGGCATTAGCCCTCTGCTCCACCAAGGCTCTGACATAACAGTCAGTTGCCAAGTGTCTGAATTTTGATCACATGACAATGGGGATGCTGCAACGATTGTGTGAAAAATGGTCATAAGTCACTTTTTTCAGTGTTGTAACTTTGAATGGTCACTAAAAGAACTGTTGTAAGTCAAGGACTACCTGTACATGGTCAAATGTTCAAATGTCTTGAACATTTCTGAAATTTGAAAATTATTGGTCTCTTGGGAACGAAAGCTCTTAGAATCAGTTTTAATACTGGAGGGTGGAACAAAACGTATTTTTGCCAAGGACACTTGTTACAACGTTTTTCTTCCTTACAGAAGCCTACATGTACCAATGAAAAATGCCATCCGAAAGAGATCTTGATGCAAGGCATCCTGTAAAAAATTCCCAAAGTCAAATGAATAGCATGATCCAATGAATATAGTTTACAGCTCGAAAAGCCTTTCAATGAAGTTTTTCACCAAAAATCCTTAAATAAAGGTCACAGCATAAGAGGACATATCTGCTTATTAGTTAAACTAAACTCTTAGTTAAAGGAGCAGATGTAAAAATAAATATAAAGTTATTACAGTGGAATATGTAAATACTGGGGTTTGCAATAGAACAATTAATCAGTGGAACAACCTGCCTCCAGAAGCTGTGAATGCTCCAACACTGGAGGTTTTTAAAAAGAGACTGGACAGCCATTTGTCTGAAATGGTATAGGGTTTCCTGCCTGAGCAGGGGGTTGGACTGGATGACCTCCAAGGTCCCTACCAATATTATGATTATGAATTATGATTATGAATTTGTAATTTAATTATTATGATTATGAATTTGTAATTTAATAAATAAGGAATGTGAAGTCATGGGTGAAGAGTGAGGTGATTGTATTTGTACACAAAACCAATGATTAAGGATGTTTAAAGAAAAGTGGTGGTGAAAATTTGCAAAAAGATCTCTTCAAAATGGAGGAATATGTAATGGCATGCAATCAGAGTTCTGTGTAAATAAGCAAACCGTGATGTGGACTGCGGCAAAACCTCTTAGTGTTGCATATATGTGTTTATATCTTACTGGGAAAAATTGACCAAGACAGAGATATTGCAGTTATCACAGTTCAATGAAATATCAACATATCAAACAAATACTATAAAAAGCACATCCCATGAGCAAAACCAAGCTGCTAATATTGTAAAGCATTTATATAGATCCCAGATATTGCAATTCTCGGAATGCTAGATATAGAAACTAACTATTGGACAGGTAGAAAATATGCAGAAAAAGGCAAGGAAAATGATTGGTCCTAAAATAAATCCTCTCTGAGGAAATGTTACCATATTGGTATGTCTTTAGAGCAGGGATGTCAAACTGCCAGCCCACAGGCCGGACACATCATCCGGAAGCTGCGCCAACCCCATTGCCAGCAATGGCAAAAAGGCTTTCATACATTGCACAACGTCATGTGACGTAGCAAGTTTGACATGTCTGCTTTAGAGGCAAAAAAGTGAATAAGATGACATGATAGATTTGATTCACTGCCACAAGATGCCATGATAGCTGCCAACTAAATTGCTTTAAAATGACAAATTCCTAAAGCATCAGCTTATCAGGGGATACTTGTTGTGATGGCTAGACATTTATCTCCAGCATCAAAAGCACTAGGCTGATATACAAAATTGAAAGTGCTTTGGCTCCTGCTCTGCTCGTGAGCATTCTGCAAACATCTGGTTGACTACAATGGGAACAGAATGCTAGTAGTCCTTATTTAGAGACTGCTTCATTTAACAACTGTTCAGAGTTGCAGTGGTGATGAAAAAGTTTACACATCTTGTAAATTTTCACATTTATGAGATCTTTTTAGTCTATAAAGTATAGACCAAGAAAACTGAAGAAAAAACACAATCATGGTTTCACTTAATGACCATTTCATTTAATCACCAAGTTGCCAGTCCCAGTTCTAGTCTATACATGACTTTGGATCAAATCTTGCAGAGCTCTTCATGATTTGTATATTCTGAGGAGACATAATTTCTGATTTATAGAAGACATGAAGTTTTCAAAAGCATTAACTAAGAAAACCACACAAGGTAGTTAGGACCAATAATATGTCAATAGTATGGTACCTGTATGACCCACAATTGAAGTCCAATTACTCAAATCCCCACTTATGGTGGTGACATTAGCAGTGTACTTTCGTCCAGGAGTCAGATCACAGTAAGTAAACTCCTTGGCTTCCTTAGCCAGAGCCCTGTTGACAATTGTGAGGGACCGGTGTCCTAGTGAAACCACATAGTGATCCCAGTCAGAGTGAGGGGTCACCCACATGATTGTTAGAGATGATTCATTAGCCTGCTTCACGCGGAGCTGAAGAACTGGCTGTGGAGCTGTGGGAGAAAAAAAAGAAATACCGTCACAATATTGAGGTTTTATGAGGAGCTGCATTTTGAAAAGGAGTTAGTAATATTGTTTTGATAAAAATTATGAAGAAACACATCACAGGTATGGCTAGTTGTAGTGCTATGGTTGAAAAAGACCTTATGTGTGTGGTCTACCAACTGAGCTATGATATTACTCATAAGTAAAAAGTATTTCTTTCCTGAGTGAGCCTGGCTTCACAGCTTGTAGTGCTAGTTTTTCAAGCCAATGGGTTATTTTATTTTATTTTTTTACTTTTCTCTGTTTGTATCTGCAAGCTACTGAGTTGGTGTTAGAAGAGGTATGCCTTAAGTGCTGAGCACAGTTCCATTCCATCTGGCACTGAGCTAAACTATTTAGGATTTGACATTTAATGAGAGACTTCAAACTGAGGAGAAGGTTTATGGGAGTTGCCCTTAATCTGATGACACTATTGAACAAATTGAGCATTTATTCTTGAAACCACAGTGGCTTTATTCCTACAAAAACTCAAATCAATGGGGAAGGATAATTAGGATATTGTGAAAACACCAATAAAAGTAAATGACCCCATTCAACTAATCCTGGAGAGGAGAAGGTAAATTAGCCCTCAAAAGACTTAGTTATGAGTACACCAACTCTACCTAATCAGCCATGCTGTGGAGATATATAACCAAGTGATCTATTTTAAACACCAAAACAAAAAAAAAGAAAAACAGCCAGAATTCATGACTTAACAATACCTTTCTTAAAGACTGATTAGTTGCAGTAGCCAAGCCATAGAGAGCCAAGCCAAACCATTATAACAGGGAGCGTCCACAGGGGCAATAAAAAAAATAATCAGCTATGACTATATGATCAAAACCATGCATTTTCCCATTCATATAGAATAGAGATAATGCACAAAGACAAGGGCTTTGAACTCATGGTGTAATCGTATGTGGGAAAGACCTTGGGGGATTGGCTAAAGAGCTGCTGCCAAGAAAATGGTCAGTAAGAGACAGCATAGCCAGCAACTGGATCATGGTTGCGGCATGAGGTTGTGAAAAGACACACACACACACCTCCCCCCCCCCGCTTCTGGCAATGAAAAGCAGACAGGAAAGAGG
The DNA here is from genome assembly GCF_947247035.1 of Vipera ursinii. Classification (NCBI taxonomy): domain Eukaryota; kingdom Metazoa; phylum Chordata; class Lepidosauria; order Squamata; family Viperidae; genus Vipera; species Vipera ursinii. Next base: position 44,489,412 of record NC_139515.1, read on the forward strand.
ATTGCACTTTCAAGCTTGCAAGATTCTGTGAGTCTGGCTTTACAGTAAAGTAGAATTAACTCACCTAGTTGTGATTTCTATCTGGTTTAGCCCACAAAGCCAACATTGATCATGCAAGTCTGAAAATAAAATCCTCCCCATTTTCCCCTTAAAAGTGAGAGAAACTATGGAGCATTTCTTCTGAACTTCTTGCCCTGCCTACCAGGGCTTTTTTTTTTTCATAGAACGCCCAGAACGGAGTTCCAGCACCTTTTTTGGATGGAACCTTGCAGGGTAGGCAAGGCGGGTTATATGACGTGCGTGAATTCCAGCACTTTTTTTTTAACAAAAAAAGCACTGCCATCTACCATCCACATGCAGACTAGGTTGTCTCTTATCTGACCATTCTCTTGGTAGTGTCTTTTCGCCAAGTCTTTCAAGGTCTTTCCCATATTGTTACACATGGTTATGGAACCTCTCTTAATGAACACAAAATTATCCCTGTGTTACGATATCATGGAACCCTTCTAGTACTCCTATGGCAAGAAGTACCGTACTTCTGTGCTTTTGGGTACATTTGGTGTGGCTGTGTAATTAGAAACAGTGGTAAGGTATATTAATGACGGACTCAACTAAAATCAGGTGAATCAAGTTTTCATGTGGTCAGATTTAAAGAAAAACAATAAAAGGTATGATCACAAATATGCCTGTTTCTACTGCAACACTCCACTTTTGCTTAGGAATAGTACATTTCTGTAGCCCACAATAACCTGCACTTTATAATTATAAAAAGTACAATGTCAAAAAGTCAAAATGTGTATAAAGGATTAAAAGTGAGGGTGTAGCAGGAAAAACAACCAACATGAGGTGTAAGATAAGGCAGGGTTTCTGACCCCGGTCTTCTTATGCACCCTATCTTTTGTTTTCCAGACAACTCCCTTCCTTTCTGTAAAACTGAAGTTCTTAACTTTCTACCCACAGCAATTGCTTATTTCAGAGTCAACTGCCCTTCTTTAATTGACTGAAAGAAATAGGTCTCAAATATTTTTTTATGTACTTCACAGTCCCTTCCCCCAAAGTAGTATTTGTATTCCATAATCTCATTTCAGACAAACTCTTGTAATTTTTCAACATTTCTGCTGGCTATAATAGGAAAAAAACCCAACCCAAACAAACTGTTTTCTCACCTGTTCTGCCTTTGCAGTGGGCTTTATTCTGTAATCCTCCACTTTCTACAGCAATGACCACCTCATATTTTCTTCCAGGAATGAGTGCTAAATCCTTGATGATGTATTCTCTTTTATCTTTCTCCAGTGTAATATTCAGCAGTAATGTAGAGCGGTCAAACAGTAAAATACGGTATTTGTCCCAGTCTCCCGTGGGGGGAAGCCAACTTACTTTCAGACATCTCAACCAACCCATGCTGTCTACTTTCAATTCTGAAACTTTTTGGGGAACTGAAACACAGAATGCAAAATGATACCAGATAAAAGGAAAGTGGTTTATCACAGAATAAATAATTCTTCCTTAAATTGTTATTCTATTAGCATTCATTAATTCGGTAGCTTCCTACTGATAAACATCTAAATGCTTTTGAAAATGTTTACAAAATCCCAGTTTGTGACTTAAAATCCTGTGTCTATATATAATGCAAGATTTGCAACACATTGGCAGGATACAATCACCGCCTGAGAAGGAGTTAGTAACTCTTTTTCCTATCTACAATACAGATTCTTCCTGACAGATATATTTTGTTTCTTCATTTGGGACTGGGCACGTAGCTAGGGGAGAATGGCTGGGCATAGGATTTATAGGGAGAATTTTAAGCATCATTTAATTTCATTTTTTTAACTGTGCTCTATTCCAGTTATAATATTTTTATGCTGAAGGGTGAACAAATTATTATAAAGACTGTAAGCAGATATACAATAATTTTGATAACAAATGAGGATTATTGTAATCTTTTACATACATATAGTTCAAGATTTACTAATTAATATTTTCTTTTGAAATCGGTATGACCAATGAACTGTAATCTAAATCCAACCCATAGTATTTACTGTATTATTATTATTATTATTATTATTATTATTATTATTATTATTATTATTATTGCAATCTTTTACATACATATAGTTCAAGATTTACTAATTAATATTTTCTTTTGAAATCGGTATGACCAATGAACTGTAATCTAAATCCAATCCATAGTATTTACTGCCCAAGAACAATTGGCACAAAAAGATCAAAATACTGATCGGATTAGAAGATGCTTAGAAAAATGAGAAACATACTTGTCCTTTCATGAGCTGTCACTTTGGTGAATAATTCACCACTGATTGCATTGACATTCACTTCATACAGACTTCCAGAAATTAGCTTGTCAAAATAAGTCTCCGTGACTTGTGCTTGTAAAATTTTACTTTCCTTAAAAGATCCATGATGAAATAAGGTGACATTGTAGAAATCAAGGTTTCCTGAAGGCCTCTTCCATGACACTTTCAGTGTATCCAGACTGTCATCATTAGCTACCATCAAATCTAAGACTTTGGCTGGAGCTATTAAAAAAAGAGTTTAAAAAATTAGTTACCAAGCACACAGTACACCAAATATTTGCACCAGTGTTGTAGGCAAGCACAAAACTCACTTTTCCACATATTATTCTGGGGTGGTTCAGTTATTTCCTGGTGTAACTTCAATTCTTGCTTCCAAATTGAAGGATTTCCTTTTGGACCTCACTGAACCATCCCACAAATAGCATGGGTGGAGATCTGGCATGATCACAGTGAGAATGAACTATTGTGGATTTTTTTTTTTTTGGACTGATCCATTTACAAATCAGTAAGTTTTACACGTCTTTACAGTTCTACATTAAAAATATTTTGAGCTGGAAATAATTTAATTATCAATACTAACAGAGTAAGAAGGAGTATAGTCTATAGGCTCCATTGGCTTGGCATCAATGTAGTGCTTAGGATTAGACATAGATTTATCTGTTTTGATCAAAGTATTGTGAATCATGTAACAATTCATAAAGTATCTCACATAGTCCAATCACACTTTTAACTTTGCCTGATCACTTTTGAATATTGTAAACTTTGGATTTTATATTGCATATAGAATTGAATTTTGAGTAAAATACAAATGTTCAATATTTAACTGCTCTCAAAATTATCTGGCGTTTTTTGTGTAGTTGTAAGTTTCTAAACCGGAAATGGTAACATTGATGACAGGATACACTTGGTTATCTACTTTTATATATAAAATGGCAAGTGCTGACTATACTGAGATGAATGGGACAATCCTCAGTGGAAGCAAAAAATATTCTGTTAAAGTCTTATTTTGAAATAGTTCAAGATTTAAACCACTTTTTTCTATTAAAGTCATAAGTACTTCTTACAATATGCCACATTCTATTGCAATTAATTTTAAGGACATTTATATGAATAAACCTCTGTTTTATTTTGAAAAAAGTGGTTTTACTTTACCCTTTAATTATGTAACTTATTAGGAAAAGATTTGACAAATCTTACCAGTTCTTACTAGTCTTACATTATAGTTCTCCATGCCCTGAGCCTTGGAAATTATTGTCAAATTATATAGACATCCTGGTGTTAATCCTGAAAAATTGTATGACAAAATATCTTTCTCTAGATTCATCTGTTGAATTAGAACATCTTTCTCCAGCAAAACCAGTCTGTATTGATCCACATGACCAGCCCCTGGCAGCCAAGAAATATGCAGTGACTGCGTTTTACTCAAGATCTCGATAATTTTGACTGCTGAAGGAACTATTAAAAAAACGAAAGGGAGAAGGTTATATAAATAATACTGCAAGTATATGCCTTAAGTACACCTCTTAAAATATACATTTTACTTAATAAAGTTAACTAGATTTCAGTAAAACATTTACTTGTATTCTGAAGAGACATCCAAATTTTTTAGATTAAAATGTACGTACTATGCCCATTAATGAAACCTCACTTTTGTTCCAATCAAATTATGCTCGCAGTATTAACTATGATTTTCTAAACTTTTTGGGCTTTTTATATCACTTGATTTCATACTCCTTGGGAAAGGAACATCAGTCAGGACATTGTCTGAATTATTAGGCCCAATATCAGTTCATTTTTTTTCTTTTTATGTTGTTATTGCATCTGTCATTGATACGTGTTCAGGCAGGATTGTGATAGTAGAGAAATCACTGCCATAGACTTCTTCTAATTTACGTTCCAAGACCAAAACCAAAACCCAAACCATTATAGGCCCTTCATTTACATTTAGGCCTAACATCCCAGAATTTCTGGCTACCTTGGTCAACATTTGACTATGAATTCTGGTAATTGCAGTTTCAGTGGATCTGACAAGTTTCAATCCCCCCCCCCAATGCTGTATAGTGTGGGACACAGATTATATATAATTATGGCAAATGGCATCTGAATGGTACAGTATATTTATTGCTATAAATAAGGTGAGAAAGCTCAATTTACTGCTTCTTCTTAAATAACTATGCCAACTTTTTTGCTAAATGTTGGATTTCTGTCTATTTTAATTGCCTGCAATGTCCTCAGCAAACCAGAGTGGCATGAACAGGTAAATTACATGTTAATTTCAATTATAATAAGTTTATATTATGATATTATTATATTACAAGGTTGACTCAGCCTTCCATCCTTCCAAGGTTGATAAAATGTGGACCCAGACTGTTGTGTGGGCAATAGGCTGACATTTGTAAACCACTTAGGGAGGGCTGTAAGATATGAAGCGACATATAAGTCTAAGTGCTATTGCTAATATATAATTTAAATTAAATCATATGCTTGCATCCTGATGTATGAAGTGAGTACATAAGTCACCTTATTTACAAAATGATGTCAGTATGCATGTTTTGTCATTTGCCATCCCATGGACCCCACAAACGTCTATGGCTATTCACAAACCATCTCAAAATTCTTTTATATTTAAGGAATTCTCATTTGTTTTCTTTTCTTTGGGGAAAGAGAAATTAAGAACATAAGTGAAATAATATTGGTGAATATAATATCGCTATCAACAGCATTCTTACCAGTAGACCCACTGATGTCAACTGATGAGCTTTTTTTATTTCCAGCAACTGCTCTTATGGTGATGGTGTATTTATTGCCAGGGATGAGATTGGCAAATATCTGATCACTTCTAGAAATGCCTCCAGGAACTAGTATTTCCTCCACTTTTTTGCTGCCATTAAGTAATTGTAGCTCATACCAATCCACTTTCCCTAAGGATGGGCTCCACCAAACCTGTAAAGAGGTGGTTGTAACTTTGTCCTTCTTAATTTCAAATCTTGCAGGGGGCAACGGATCTATGAGTTTCCAACAAACAAAAACAAGGCAAACAAGGTGGTAACCAAATGAGCAAAGCCAATAATTCAAAGCACATCAACTGTCTGAATACTTTTTATATGTAAGATAAATGTATGAATAGCTGTTATTCAAGACCTAAACTGAGCTCAACCACATATCAAATAAAGAAGGTAGACCAGCAGGAATTAGATATTTGGGAACTAGAAGAAGGAAGTTGCGACAAAGGCTAAATTGTCCGGCCTAAGAAAATTAAAAGGCTGCGAACTTATCTATAATAGACATTTCTTTTTGCTTGTGCATTTATAGATCTAAATACTTACAATTAAATCAACGTTTTAATTATAAACTAAATTAAAATGTTAAATGAAGAAAATTTTGTTCCTGCCTTCCTTCTTCAACTGCTAGGAATAAAGGATGGCACAAACAATACAATAATTATTCAGTATCAAGGATCATCTATATAATATACAGATGATGGGATTATGCCTGAGCATGTTCTTCAGCTAGGTTGCACAGTGAAAGGAAGACACACAATCCAGGAAAAGGAGGAAGAAGGCATTGTTTTGGGAGTCACTACAATATAAAGGTGACAAGATTATCATAGCCTAAATAACATTCTATGCTGTTACAGAAAACTGTCAGGTACCTTACCAAACTTATTTAAGTGGTTTCTGAAATATCTTAGTTGAAAAAAATATGACCTTGACTAGAGGAATATGGTAGTTATCAGATAGTAGTGAGATATGGAAGAAACAGTTGATAAAAAATGTTTTTAATTATTTGCTACCAGCTCTGAACTTTCAGGATGGAAAAGTCAACCTGTTCAGAGTCAACCTTTTCAGGATTTATGCCCACTTTAAGCCACATATTCAAGTCAACAGCAGAATGCAGAAAAGCTCCGAGTTTTATCTCTGCTACTCTGAATAAGGATTCAAGATTGCCTGCCCAAGATTCTGACCAATGCTGCCAATTTGGGACAACCATGTGTTGGCTGGGGAATTCTGGGAGCTGAAATCCACACAGCTTAAAGTTGCCAAGGTTGAGAAAAACTGGTCTAATCAAAAGAAAGTGCTTTCCTAGGTTTCATCTCTCAATGGAAGGTAGAGACTTTTAAAGGGCTTCTTAGTCTGGATTGCTCTTAATATAAACAGGTCTGGAAATGACAAATTAGAGGTGGGATACAGCTCCTAAAGCAAATTAAAAGATTGCGTGCCTAGAAGGCGAAGTTCAGAAATTCAGTCTTTATCTAATCTATCTAGCTCAGAACACAAAACACTCAGTCCTTTGGACATCCGCTAGAACAAAGGAACAATGAGTTTGGGAAGTGCCTGGCCTGAAACTCTGGTCTGGAAGCAAACACTTAAAAACCATTTGCATTGTTGCAAACTTCTTGACTGGCAAGTGCCCAAAAGCGATATATCATGGAAATCAAATATTTCTATAAAGATATTTTACAGTTTGCTACACATATTCTAGCAAGAAAAAGAAGATGTATACAAGAAATGAGCTTGGTTAACTTTTAATTTTCACTTTCATTTAATAATTTTTTAAAGAAATTCACTATGCTTCCATGACATTTCTCTTAGTTCAATTTTTATCTTGCATTTGGTATCTGTTTGTTTAAAATTTAATAATACAGATATTTGCCACTATTGCAATGCAGAATTTATTCAGTATAGAATCTTTATTTTTCACATAACTGACGTGAAAGAAAAACATGTTGATTAATGCTATTGTACATACACAGTCAGATGGCTCTGAATCTATAATATAGAGCTTAGTTTTTAAAAACTTTTTTGTCATGTGGCAAAACTATAAATACAAGTGTATTAAAATAATTTCTAATATTACTATCAGATGGAAAAAGGCAAACTGAAATATTAATTTAGGTGTAAATAATTTTGTAAAGGAAAGACAGGAGATGAAAACTTTGCTACACATACACACACAAACACTGTGTTCAGGTAGTGAAAGTTCCTATCTTTTACTACTGTATTGTTTTTTTTTCTGCTGATCTTCTACCTCACCATCTTTTTCTCTATCTCTCATTGCCCTTCTCTCTCTCTCTCTCTTCATCAGAAAAGGAACAAAGATTTCCTGATAATAAATAAAGAAGAAATGTTCTCTATGGATAGAGACAGCTCTCCTATTGATCTTGTAGTCAAATTAGAATCAGAAGAAATGTACAATTTGTTACTTATATTTTGAGACATATATGCAATATTTATGTTAGCAATCTGTCTACACATATACAGAATGTTATTTTAATGCTTACATTGTGAGCTTAATATATAGATATATTACATTGTATAATATACAGATATAGTGGAATATATAAAATCCTTTTATAAAAGCACTGAAAATTGTTTTGTGCCCATATTAAAATTAATAGACATTACCATTGCAGACTTTAAAAAAATAGATTTAGATCACTTATCCCTTTTTGCTACTTTACATGGCTACATGAATTTTATAAGTGATTTGAATTAAGTACTTTAAGCAAGGAGGCAATATTATTTTAATATGGTTATTAGGGTGAAATCAGATATAAAGGTAAAGGTAAAGGTTCCCCCGCACATGCATGCTAGTCGTTTCCAACTCTAGGGTGCTCATCTCCATTTCAAAGCCGAAGAGCCAGCGCTTGTCCGAGGACGTCTCCGTGGTCATGTGGCCAGCATGACTAGACGCCAGAGGCGCACGGAACGCTGTTGCCTTCCCACCGTACTGGTCCCTATTTTTCTACTTGCATTTTTACGTGCTTTCGAACTGCTAGGTTGGCAGAAGCTGGGACAAGTAACAGGCGCTCACTCTGTTATGGGGCACTCAGGATTTGACCCACTAAACTGCCGACCTTCTGATCGACAAGCTCAGTGTCCTAACCCACTGAGCCACCGCGTCCCTCTGAAATCAGATATACTCATGAACAAACATCATCATCATTTCCTGTGCAAATCCATGACCAGATAGCCATTCCCCAACTTGATATCTCACTAATCCCCAATCCAGAATGACCATCCTTGCTGGAGATGCTGGTAATTATAGCTAAACATACCTAGCGGGCAACAATTTGGGGGAAAGCTGATAAGCACTGGGCAAGACTAATATAATTGAAAAGATTCCTAAAGTCTGATGAAAGGAAATATGCTTAGCAAAAAGTTAACAGCTCTAGCAATTAGGAACTTGTAATTTGTAAATAAGAATAGAGATACACAGTTAAAGTATCATATACTTATACAAGAGATTTGTGTTTAGAGATTTCAAATAATATCATTTTATGTCATCTACCTCATGATGCTGTTTAGGAACCTTTCACATTAATTTCATGTTACATAACAATCTCTACAAATTCAGGATTAGCATCAGGATGAAAATAGAGCAGGGAAGATCCTCCCTCAGTTTCTAATTATCCCCCCCCCCAACGATCAGCCAAGCTGTACCTGTTTGCAGGGTGATATTGCTAGTTTCTCCATCAGAGACAGAAACAATCCTGATGGAGTACAAAGTCCCAGCTTCCAAGCCACTGAAGTTGCATTCATAGGAACCATTGTCCTTCTGGATGGCTTGGCAATCCCTGGATAAAAACTTGCCGGAGCTGCAGATTACGCTGAAATTACAGAGGTTGCCCATACTGTTCCATCTGAGATAAACCGACTGGCTGAAGACCTTCCATTCTGTCTGGTTGATGGTGCATTTGACTGGAGCAGCTAGACCACTCTGGAGAACAATCAAAAACAGCAAAGGCCATTTAGGAGTAAATGCTTTCTTCTTCTTCTTTTTTTAATTTACTCTTACTTATGAGAACTGGGCAAATTCTAAAGGTTGTTGCATTTTCAACACAATCATCCTGAAATATTTTTCAGGATACCTGTACCTTAATTAATCCAGAAAAACCCACAAAAAGCTAAAATTCAAACTATGGAACGAAACTGTCACTTCTCCTTGGTGTGTGAGAGCACACACGTGTGTGTGTGCAGGCAGGTGTGAGTAACTTGTAACACAAGAGCTGTAAAATACAGCCGGACCTAAGAGGAGTTGTTACATCTTCCCAATTTCCCAGATTTTTGCTGTCCCGACAAAAATCTCACTTCTCACTCTAGGCTCCCCGATGCTGCAGACGAAGGGGAAGGTGGGCAGAGAGTAGACTGGAAGACTTCCAAAGCCCCTTCCAACTCTGTTATTCTGCGGGAGCCCTGGTCTTCGCGAAATAATGACTCAGTACTCAGTCACTAGATTTTGAAAGGTTGTCTTCGGTCCGAAGAGTTTCCAAGCGGGAAACTTCAGCTCGCCGGTTAAGGTAAGGCTGATGCGGAGGGCAAAGTCGTGGGAGAGTTAGCGAGAACTGATAGGAGAAGAAAGAGCCGGAGTGGGAGGAGGGGAGCAAGGAGGCAAGGGGGATGCGCGCCCTACCTGGCGAGCCCCCCCCCCGTCCCCCGCGCGAGTGCCTGTCACCCACCTTGAGAAGGGCCAGCGCAAGAATCCACCAAGAGCCTCCCGCTCCGCATTTCAGCCTTGCCATCCGTTTGGATCTGCAAGGCTGGCGGCGAGGAACCTCCTTTTGCCCCGCCGGCGGCGGCGGCTGGCGGCTTCCCCAGTGCCCGCGGGGTCGACAGACGCAGCGGCCCACGGCGGCCCTCTAGTGGCCAGCTTGACTCTTGCAGGCTCTCCGGAGGCTCCGGGGAAGTTTCCCGCCGGCCGGGCGAGGACTGTACCCCGCGGCGGATTGCAGGCGCGGCGTGGAAGGTGCCATTCTCACCCGGCCCTCGCCAGGCGCCTTGGACCTCGGCGTCTGCTTCGGAAAGTCTAGCTGCTCTCCCTCCGTCGTCCACGGGCGGAGAGCTCTGCCTCCGCGCCCGAACTTTCCCTTCCCACCCTGCCTCTCCGTTGCTCCCGGAGCCCGGGGCGCTCTCCCTCGCTCTTACCTACCCATCCTATCACCGCCCCCCTTTCCTCCTCCTCCTCCTTCGCCGCCGCAAGCAATTCCACCCCTCCCTTTTTCCTTCCTTCCTCCTTCCCTCCCTCGTCTGGGACTTCTTTCCCAGGGCTATTTCTGACACTGGATGGAAGGGAGATGACTTCCTTCAGGCGTTTCTCCTCCCCTTGGAATGTCCTATGTAAACCTCTTGGTTTCACAGACTGGAGAAGCTACTTGGCTAAGCGGCGAAACCTTTCAGACCAAAAAGAAAAAAAAGTCCAGTTGCCATCTTTCAACTTCCAGACTCTTAACTCGGTTTTAGCTCGGCTTGTCCGAGTCACTTGGCCTCTCCGCTTCCCCAGCCTTCGACGTCTCATTTTGAGCACATCCAGAAATGTGCTCAGAATAATTTCCTAACATAAGATCGCAACTCCAAATTATGGGTGCCGAGGCAAAGGTGGTAGTTAACCCCCAAACAACAGCCTTGGCAAAACTTGGCTGTAAGTATATAATGCCCTTCAGAGCTGAGATAATAGCCATTTTTTCCCTAACAAAGCCTTGTAGCTTTTTTTGGTTGTTGTTTTAAAAAAGACAGAAATTTCCTTTTTGTTATCTAAGCTGAGTAAATCAGTAATCAGCCTAGAGCAGTTACTTTTCTTCCTCACAATCAATATAGCCATTCTCATTTTGAATATCATATCAAGCAGAACCTTATGTTCAGCAATAATCAGTTCTGTGGAAAAAGGAAAAAAAAAAACATGGAAAATTTATTTTACTTTTTTTCTTCCATCAGCATCTGCATTTAAAGTGACCATTATTCTGCCCCAGGTATATTTCCGTTAGAAATATAGATAATTAAAAGAAATAAATGGTTTTGTTCTTGGAAAACAGCATTAACAAATTATTTTAACTCTGAAAAAAAAGAATAACTTTGTGTTTGTAAAAATAAAAAGAGAGAAGCAATCCCTGCAGGATTCCACATTCTAACTTCTATACTGCTCAGAAAAATAAAGGGAACACAAGATAAGACATCCTACTATTAAATACAGTACATTGTGTTGTTTAAGTGTTCCCTTTATTTTTTTGAGCAGTATACTTGGAACTATTGTCTATTTCAGCTTATAAACAGGGGACTTCCAAGTGTGTCCAATTTTCGGGGAATTCTGTAAGTTGAAGCTCACAAGTTGATTTAAAATTGACAAGGTTGACAAACCCCTGCACTAGAACAAGCCTCAGCAGCTAATAAAATCATTCAGAACAGGTCTGTAGAGAACCCTTCTCATTATAGAGCATTTATACAAATCCTTAAAAAGTTTATTCAAAAGTTGTGAAATCATTCCTGTTGTCTTGATATATAAGGTTTCCTTTAAATTTACCATTGCTCAATTTCATTTTTACAAAAATTAAAAACCCCTGAATACTTTTTACATTAATTTACATGATAGCAACATCTATTTTCCTGTGAGTTATCAGCAAGTCAAATCTCATCAAGGTATAAATGCCTTGCTTCAATAATTTTTCATCCTATTGTACCTAATTGCTTATTTTTAAGATACGTTTTCCAAGTTTGAGCCATTCTTTTGAGATTCTTTGCTTGAATTCTCACCTCCCAAATAACCTTTGTGCATTAGTGCTGATTCAGTTTGAATTGGAGCCCTGAGATTTGAAGAGGTCAGAATTCCATCTGAATTTATAATTTGATGTAAACATAAATTAAATGAAAGACAGTTTATATTTTTAAACTCAGATTAAAAATTATCCATAGCTATTACTGGGAAAGAATTAAAATGCCTGTGGCTGCTTCATTGAGGGGAAACATGGAATGTAAATAACAGGGAAAATAGAACTTTTACACATCATTAATCCCAGCATGTTTCAGCTTGGCACTTCCAGGGATTCCAGCACAATACTATTTTGAAATATTCCTGTGAACCTCCTTTCAAGACATAGATAGCATCTTCAGGCTATCCAGCAAACAGCCCATGTACTGAGCAATGCAGAAGATGTTTTGCATCAAACCAAATAATTCTCAAAAACTGGATAATAATGATATCTGTCCACTTGCTTTTTGAGGGTGTTAAAGTTCCCAGGACATTAGAGGAGGCCTTGTTGTTGTTAGTTGCGAAGTCGTGTCCGACCCATCGCGACCCTATGGACAACGTTCCTCCAGGCCTTCCTGTCCTCCACCATCCTCCGGAGTCCATTCAAGCTCACACCCACTGCTTCAGTGACTCCATCCAGCCACCTCATTCTCTGTCGTCCCCTTCTTCTATTGCCCTCAATCTTTCCCAGCATTAGGCTCTTCTCCAGTGAGTCCTTCCTTCTCATTAGATGGCCAAAGTATTTGAGTTTTAGCTTCAGGATCTGGCCTTCTAAAGAGCAGTCAGGGTTGATCTCCTCTAGGACTGACCGGTTTGATCGCCTTGCAGTCCAAGGGACTCGCAGGAGTCTTCTCCAGCACCAGAGTTCAAAGGCTTCAATTCTTTGGCGTTCAGCCTTTCTTATGGTCCAGCTTTCACTGCCATACATTGCAACTGGGAAGACCATAGCCTTGACTATACGCACTTTTGTTGACAGGGTGATGTCTCTGCTTTTTAGTGTGCTGTCTAGATTTGCCATGGCTTTCCTCCCAAGGAGCAAGCGCCTTTTAATTTCTTGGCTACAGTCCCCATCTGCAGTGATCTTGGAGCCCAGGAAAATAAAATCTGTCACTACCTCCATTTCTTCCCCATCTATTTGCCAGGAATTGAGAGGGCCGGATGCCATGATCTTGGTTTTCTTAATGTTTAGTTTCAGCCCAAGTTTTGCACTCTCCTTGTTCACTCGCAACAAGAGGCTCTTTAGTTCCTCTTCACTTTCTGCCATTAGAGTGGTGTCATCTGCATATCTTAGGTTGTTGATGTTTCTTCCGGCAATCTTAATTCCAACTTTTGATTCATCTAGCCCTGCCTTTCTCATGATGTGCTCTGCATATAAATTAAATAGGCAAGGCGACAGTATACAGCCTTGCCGGACTCCTTTCCCAATTTTGAACCAATCAGTGGTTCCATGTCCAGTTCTCACTGTTGCTTCTTGGCCCACATATAGGTTTCTTTTATGAGATGGTGTAACTTTTCTACTTCCAATTTTGTGGATACTAGGAGAATAGATAGACTTGAGTAGCAAATTTGGTCCTTCCTGGGAAGAGCTCCCTCATCTCTGTCTTTAATAGAATACCAGGCTGACTAGGACAGATGGATAAAACTAGCATTTTCTGGACAACCTATAATTCTATCAGATTTCTTGCTTCCTGGCAGTATTATGCTTTGTAACAATAGTGGCATAAGCAGGCTGGCAATTGAAAAACAATATGTTTGATGTATAGAGAAGGTCTACAGAGAAGGAGGCTGGTATAGAGAGAAAAGCATTCACCATTTTCATATCATCCCCCTGGTTTTTATTTTACTATTTATCTTGAAATGTCTAAAATAGTATTAGTGAGAGTAGTCAGTGTATAAGATGGATGATTGGAAGAGGGAATATAACTCAAGTAGGAATTAGTGTTAAGAAGGCAAAACAAAATAGCTGAACAAGACTCTTAGCCAGTGAACTAAGACCCGCTGGGAGAACTTTGGAAAAAGTTACCCAGATTTTGGGTGACAAATTGGTCAGACAACTGGAGAGAACTGGCAGCTGGGACAACAGTTCTTTTGGGGAGATAGGTTGTAGTGATTGCTAGACTGTGGCCATAATGGCAGCAAAACCAGTGGAGCTATGGCCACCAATCTTGGCTTCTAACACCTCTTTCACCTGGACCAGCTATGAAGACACCATCAAGTCTCAACCCACCTATTAGCAGTAGGTTGAAGGTTGGGTCATTTAAGTTTCTGGGAGATGGACAGGATTCCTAAAACAATGCTGCAACATAGGACATTATATTATAAGGTTGCACTGGTCACGGTAGTAGATAACCACTGAATGGGGAAGTTTCCCACTTTTGAGAGATGGCCAAGGCTTAAAGGCACTACTTTCAGTAGGGTTCAATAGCATGTCAGCCTTCTGGAAAAACCTCCCAAAACAAATGCTTTAAAATAAACATGTTCAAAGAGATTAAACATTTTGTCCAGTGCCTGTAAGAGTTAGATATTCATTTACTGTTTAGATACTTAAATCTGCCTCAATCATACAGAATTTCAAAATAAGTTTTGACCCAAGGGTGCATGCCAGTTTGACCTAAAGGTACATCCTGAACTAGTCATCTGTGAGCTTAGTGTTGTTAGCTAAGCCAGACTCTCACTTGCCTTGGCAAGACCATTACAGAAGTACACTATCCTGAGTATAATTAGGGTTGCGATTATCTTCATTAAAGAAGTTGGAGCTGCGAGACTAAATGTAAGCTGATTTTGCACCTTGAGAAATCAGTGAAAGAGTGTTTAATGAAGTAATTAAATTCACTAGCTAGCCATTCAACCTCTGCTCGTCCCTCCCCATCCATCCAATTCAGTCTAGCAGTTTGGGCATGATACAGGTCCCATCAGCCAAGGCTGGGGTCTTCAAACTTGGCCCTTTTATGACTTGGGGACTTCAACTCCCAGAACTCCTCAGCCAGCATGCCTGGCTGAGGAATTCTGGGAGTTGAAGTCCACAAGTCATAAAAGGACCAGGTTTGAAGATCCCTGAGCCAAGGAATGTTGGCTAATGGCGACTAGGAGGCGTGTGTTTTCTGTCATTGGCCCTGCCCACTAAAACATTCTCCTTTCAGAGATTAGGATGACCCTGAACCTGTTGACCTTTCATGAGGCTGTAAAGGGGTGGTTATGGGCCTGGGGCTCTGAGTGTGTTAGGGATCCCATTTCTTAGCTAGATTAAGATCTGGCAGGCTGAGAACGGCATATATGCATGGAGAGCATATATATCTATTTTGCACTTTTTAACTGTTTATATTTTTATGATATATGCCACCCAGAGTGTCTTGTTTAGCTGGGCAATTATAGGAATCTATCTATCTATAATCTATCTGTCTGTCTGTCTGTCTGTCTGTCTATCTATCTATCTATCTATCTATCTATCTATCTATCTATCTATCTATCTATCTATCCTTTTCTATTGTCATAGCATTCTAAAATCTGAAGACATACTACTTCCCACAGGGGGGACCCACTGGCCTCATTCTTTAGGGGTTGATCCCACATTTGCAAGATACAATATAGGTTGGGAAGCTGGATTCATCAATTTTTTTATGAATCCAGAGGAAATATTGTGAGGGCAGTATCAGGCAGCATTTCATTCAGAGCTGCAGGATGGGTAGGTTCATCTTGGTGAAACCTCATCCCATCTCATCACTCCTGGGCTTTCCCCCCTCCTTCCTGAAGTGGTCTGTTGTCTTGATTTCCCTGCCCTCCAAAATGCTTCAGGAGTATCCAGAAAAAAGGCTTTGTTGTTCTGCCAATGCAATCACTTTTTTCCTACTGAAAGAAAATGGAAATGAGGAAATGAGAATAGAAGGGTGGAACCATGGCTGGGGTACCATTTTTTCACTCTTCTACTGGCCAGCTGGATGAACCTTCGTCCCATTTCCTTTTCTACTGAAGCCAGGAGAACATTCCCACAGTGGAAGGAAGCACAAGGTTAGTGAGGTGAAATCAGTGGCTGAGAGTAAGTGTCCATAGTGATTCTTCATTGGTAATAATGTAGTCTTAAATGCCCTTATTCATGATTATTCAGAAATAAATTCAACACAATTCCATTCAGTTTGCTTCTGGTCAAGTGTGAATGAAATTGTATTATCAGGTTTCTTCAAGAAGTTTAACTGAAGAACATTATAAAAGTTAGAATTACAGTAGCTTTATGTTGCTGAGATAGTTGGCTAGTGGTTTGCAACTTCCAGGCTGCTCTTGAATTCCATTTTTAAAAATAATCGAGTTTAAGGATAAAATATAATTAAAAATCAATATGGCAATGGTTACATTTTTAGCAATCTTTTTAATTCTAAAAATGGCATAGTTCTTTCTGTCACTGGAAAGATAATTCTGTAGCTGAAGATCCATCTCACAAACCACCTCTTAACTGATGTGCAAACGCCCAATGCCTTTGCTGGTCTATCATTAATGCTCTTATGGCAATAGGGGAACATGGCTGAAATGGAATTAGAAAGGTTTGGACCATGCAGAACAGCCATCTAGACTGAGAACAAAGCAAACAGCTGGAACAGATTCTTATTTCACCCACTCCTTCACCCAGTTATGCCTTTGAATGTGCTGCATGTCAGCGCCTATGTCAGCCACGGCACTTCTTTCCAAAATCCATGTATATGTAGAAGTCTTGTCTTGCATTAACACCTGAGACTTATAACTGTACCTTTACCACAAACTTTCCCCCCAAAACAGTGCTAATAGGCTAATGCTGGATTTCTATCACAAGCTTACCCAATTTTGAGTAGTCATTTCTGGGTTGCCAAATGGAGCAGCTGTCATTGTTCTCATACAGTTCAAAATAGCTCTAGTTTGATATTGATATGACACATGAGAAACCTATGACCAAATCTTGGCTGGATAAATGAAATGAGCAGTACAATTCAATTTACCTCAATAATTCTCTATGATCCTTATTACCGCTCTAGGGCTATCAGTGATGGCTATAAGCAAAATAAGGATCCAGATCAACACCCACAATATTTGTGCATTTATGTATTTAATTTATAGGTTAATTTATAGGTATAAACTGCAAAGAGGGTCTCAGCTGAACTACCCATTAAACCCTCATGGAGACTCCAAGTTCCCTCTGATTCCCAGCCAGGATCAGCAATTACTAGCTGATTTAGCAGGCTCTGTCCCACTTTTCACCAAGCTGCAAAGCAATTAGAAAGTGATCTGACCACAGTAATAAAAATATCCTTCAAGACCAGATTGCATCTTAACTGCACTGAGACAAAAACTAATGTGTGGCCTCCAGGATGCATCAAGTTTTTGATAATCTGGGTCAGTGCCATGACCATGAAGTCCTGAGATGTCCTAGATTCAATGTTTCTGGGTGGCAGATCGAAGTCCTCAAGAACCGTAAGCCTTGGGTCTAACTCACCAGCCCAGCAATGAAATCCAGCAGCTCAGGCAGGGATGATGTTGAGCAACAGGGATATACAATAGAATCTGTTCCCTAGAGCCCAACTTCAATCAGAGAGTCTTACATCCAGTTATCTATGGAGCAAGAGCCTCTGGAAACTCCTAACAACTTGTGGATGATAACATTGTACTGCAATCAAGTAACATGTACATCAACATCAGTTATCAGACTCAATATACTGGATTATGATCTTATTGTTCCTTTTTTATTCCAAAATATAGTTGAGGAAAGGAAAGCTTTTCCAGTGAATAAATTATCTTACCTCATTTGTAGTGCTAGAGAAATGATGAGTAGTTGTAGGAATCCAGTTTTTTTCTGTCACTTCAAATAAATTCTGGTTAAGACTGAATTTGCCCATAGTCTTATAGTTGTTTTGTGTAACATTTCTGATGGAAATCATTGTATTGCCACTGTCAAGAAAATTCTGTGGACTATAGCTTACAGGATTAAAGGGAAAGGATGGGTTTTTAGTGCTCTGAGCCAATGGTTCAGCAACTTGGAAATCTAGGAGGAATAAATGTATATAAAATCAGGGCTCAACATACATAGAAATAGTTTGAAATATTAATCACATCTTAACTGTTAACATGAATAGTGTTAAATGGTTTTCAGTTTTACAATAATAGCTGACTACATAGTCTTTTAATTGAGAAAAATGCTTTTTGAAAGTATAATTATATTTAGAGCTGGGTTGATAAGATGATATCCACATTGCTCTCTGATGTTAGATTTCTAAAGAAATCCACAATGGCCATTTCTTTAGGTGCATCCATGATTATTCATAACTTTAGTATGCACATGTGCTTAACTGCTCAGTCATATTTTGACAATCCAAAGCAAAGTTTCCACAGTCTACCTATAGCACGAAGAAACTAACTTAATCATTTCATATAATAAGCTAATCATCAAGGTCTAAGAACTACCCCAAATCACACTGCACTGTAGAACTCAGGAACTGTACTTGTCCTGTTCCAATTTAATGGCAACTTTCAGAAGTGGCCCTAAGAATCGGCAAATTCAGATCTTGCCCTGGGTGCTGAAGTGAATAAGACATCAAACTGAGATTAGTAATATGAGGTTTAAAAGTAACTTTTCAGTATTTAAACTATGTTTGTTTTTCCATTTCTAGATAGTTTTATGTAAAACTAATTGGGACACTGGTGTACTTTGGTGTGAAACTACCAAAGTATATTTATTTCATGTTAATTCAGCCACACATTTTTAAAATAATACATTCCTACCGCATTTAACATATTGAAGTTTTGTCCTGATTTATTGTTTATTTCCATATAACAAAGTGGTCCAAAAAGCATCTTATACACAGCCATTTCTCTTTCTTTCAAGAAACACTCAATCCTTAACACAGTTAATATCACATGCTTCCTCTGTCCAGAATTCATATGTTTCCCATCAATTTCTTATTTTTAACAAAAATTCTATCACACACATTCAGAATTATTAATTTTTCACTATTTTTCACTGATCTTTAGTAATTCACTTTATTTCCTTGTGAGATACCACGACCCTTGGTATCTGGGACATTACTTTTTATGCACATTCTTTGATGATGGATCATGCAATCTATTTAATATTTGCTGCAAATCTGTTGGGTTCTCTGCTAACAACAAAGCAACATCTGCATAAAAGAGGTCCCCAGCTATTCATGCATGCTTGTGTCCCCAACTACCTCCCTTGCCAAAACCCAACTACCCTAATCATATGCATTTCTACTACATTTATACATAATTACATCAGCCATTCAGTGCATCATTTGCTTAATTCCAATTAATTAAGGATTGCATTTATTCTTTTGCATGTTTTACTTCTGTCACATACTGCTTTTATATTCAGCAACTATTCTTTATCTCCATATCCATGAAGAATGTTCTATGAGTCAAGAGTCACTCATTTTTCAACCATCTGCCCTATCTGCCATAAAGTTGCTTTGCGCTTCTCAGGTTTTGCTCACTGTCACCTCTTGCATTATTTTTTTTATTCAGAATTCTGCCAAACCCTTCCAAGGCACAACTAATAAATGAATCCCTTTTCAGTTTTGGAATTCAGTGTTCCAAATTTGTTCTGTAAAGGGGGATAATAGTAGCATTCTTCCAATTATTAGGCACATATGGAGTCTTCACACCCTTTAAAAGAGGCATACAATCATAGGTAAATCATATCCTTGCTTTAATTTATTGTCAGTCGCACCATCTACACTGTTGTCACAGCAACAGTGCCTTTTTATATATATTTTTGTTGGATAGCACTGTCTTAATTCTTGTCTGACATAATTAGCATCTTTCCCATGAAAATTTCTAAAATACTGTTGTCAGCATTCTCTTACTTGAGTTTCACCCTACCATTTCATTTCTTTTATTTTAAATTCCATTTACCCTGCTGGAAGTTTGTTACATTTCCTTCAAAATTGCTCTACATCAGGGGTGTCAAACTGCCTGCCCATAGGCCGGTTTCATCATATTGAAGCCACACCCACCTCATTGCCGGCAATGCAAAAAGAGTCGCAATACATCGTGACACGTCACGTGACATGGCAAATTTGACATCCATGCTCTACATCTGTTTTTTAAATAATAATTAAACTTTTAATTTTAATTATTCTTTGCTTTCTTAGTTTACATTCTTTACAAATATATTTTTCCTCACTATACATGTTATACAATATCTTTCTGTCATCCTCATGTTTTGCAGCAATCAATCTCTTATTTTTTTTAGCTTATAGGTCTTTTACATCATTCAAGCATCATTTTTCATGTGTTCAAATGTTTCAAATCAAATCAAATTTCAGATATGTTTCAAATGTTACCTTAACTCCATGCCCTTCTTTAGCATTCTGTAACATGCAGTTTTCTCATATTTTCTTTTTTCCACTGAGAAATTAGCTATTTTCATATTTTTTATTGAATTTATTTATATATGAGACATATATTTTCTCTTTCTGCATTAATTCTATTCTCATCCTTATTTTTTCTTTCATTTCTTTTCTTATCTTCCTTGTTTATCTTTTCCAAAATCGTCTCGTGATATGATCAAAAATGGTATGGCCCACTTCATTAATTCTCTGATTTCTGTATCAGGATTCCAATCCAGACTGTTTCCATGCTGATTCATTTTTGGGTTGCCAAATGGCCCAATCACTTGTTCTGCACTCTCTTGTTCTCCCATAGTTACAGATAACCCCCCTTTTCCCACCCCTACTTCCAATTGCATGGATTCAGAATACCCCATAGTTTTCTGCAACACTCATTTCTGATTCTTTCATTACTGCAGTCCATTGCAGCATGGCATGCAACTGTCACCAACATATGAATTCTTACTTTGATATGCAGACACAAGTTAGATTGCACTAATTCACTATTTTTGAAACTTTTTAGTCTTTATTTTCAGAATTTAAATATATACCTTCACTTTCTTATGTACTATTTAATTCTTCTGTAGAAGATCAGGTATCTTAATTCATACCTATTTCATTCTTCTTCTTTCTCTTAATTTCATAGACTCATATCTCTTTTATTTACTTAAAATAAATATTTAATATTTGAAATAAATAAAGTAAATCAATTTGATTTATGATTTCATGCTTTGTAGCATTTATTCCTTTTACATTTCAAGATGCAATCTTTCATACACCATGGTGATAACTGAGTTCATAGATACTAATCTCTGCCGCAAATCATGACTTTACTCAATACTAGGATTTATAAAATAGAGAATACCTTGCAAGGGAATATACCATTGTCTGCATCCCACAAAATGGAAATACATGCAGTATATTGACAAACAATCAGGATGCCCAAAATAGCATAGTGATTTTATTCTGTCTTACTCAAAAATAGAAAAAGTAATTTTAGTGTGTTGCCCAGATAGAACAACCAGAAACACAATTGATTCAAAATGCATATAGTGAATTAGTTAATATTATCATTATGATGAAATATTTAGCGCCAGTATTAAAAGAAGGTTTGGTTCCCGCTTCAATCCTGGGAACAATTTTAGGTATCAGAATTACTCTCAAAGACCAAATTTAGCCCCAGTTATCTGCTGGCTTATAAGAGCCTTCTCAAAATAATGCAATCATTTAATAAGTTTCAAGTGCATTCATATTAATTTGGCTAGAACATGGCTCAGCACTGTCTTTGAAATAAACTCTTAAAGATGACAATCATGATGTCAGATAGTTGATCTTGTCACCATTATCTGCAGCCATTTGGGAATGGTTTTGAGAAACTGACCAGAAGCATTCGTCCCAGGATAGTTGTTTTTCCATGCTGATTTAGGCAATCTGTAAATGCTGCTTCGCTTAGGCATTTCATACTTCCCAAACTTAAACAAGTTTTGAATCTGCTTCCGTTTCGTATTTGTTGTAAACTACTCCTTTAAATGTTTTATTATGGCTATTATTTAAATTTTATTATTACTGTGACTTCTTTTGAAGTGTTTGGATGCAAGGGAAAATGAAAACAAGGCCACTCAAAGTCACCTTGAACTGTGAGATGGTAGGCAATTAAATTTGAAAAATAAAGACCCTGGAAGCCTAAACATTTTCTCTGGTCTGTCTGTGTTATCCATCATGACTATCTTCAGTGTTAGAGATTTTCCCAGATGTTTCTTGATATACAAAGTATCAAACCTGCTACTTTCTACATTCAAAACATGTGTTTTATTGCTGAAAGCCAAGGACAAGAAGAGGAAAGAGGATATTGAAGAGAAAAGGAAAGGAAGGAAATTGTAAAGTTTTCCTGAAAGTTTAAAATTTTCTTGTAGTGTCATCTGGAATTATTTGCTTTCAGATACTTTATTGCTGTTCTCCATAAGTTGTTCTCCTTAAGGTAAATCTCCCATTTTACAGTTCTTATTTTCTTCTGTTAACTGTACCACTTAGCATTTTTTCCAAGTAATATTTGCAATTGCTCAAGTGAACCATTAATAATTAATGGATATTTTCTTCTGTAGCATATACTGTATTTTTCCAGTTTCATATGTTATAAAGAGAGCTGAGAATGGGAAATGTTTGTTAAAGCAATACATGGCAAATCCCAATCTTCTACTTTATATTATATTTAACACATGATTCCCATTTAACTTGCAAGTTGCACATGCATCAATAACAAGCCTTAAAATTTGAAGTCAGATCTAAATCACAGTTCTTCATCAGTACCAGTAACACCAGCTAGGAGTTCTGGACCAGATCTTATTTCTCCCTGACTTTCTCTGCTATTCATAAGGCTATAAGGTAAAGGTAAAGGTTCCCCTGCACATGCGTGCTAGTCGTTTCCAACTCTAGGGGCCGGTGCTCATCTCCGTTTCAAAGCCGAAGAGCCAGCGCTTGTCCGAGGATGTCTCCGTGGTCATGTGGCCGGCATGACTAGACACCAAAGGTGCACGGAACGCTGTTACCTTCCCACCATAGTGGTCCCTATTTTTCTACTTGCATTTTTACGTGCTTTCGAACTGCTAGGTTGGCAGAAGCTGGGACGAGTAACAGGTGCTCACTCTGCTACATGGCACTTGGGATTCGACCCGCCAAACTGCCGACCTTCAGCGTCCTAACCCACTGAGCCACCGCATCCCTTCAATATACACATATATTTTTTCTGCTCTGAAGAATATGGTCCTGTACGATTCTACTTCAGCCTTTTACAATTTGAAGTATTATGTCCAGCCCATTTTCAATTGACTGGGAATTCTGGACATCATAGTCCTATCACATTTGAAGTGTATCATGTTTAGGGAAATCATAACAGGTGATATGTAAATAACTTGTTGGAAAAATGTCTATGGAGATTCTCAATTATCTAGGTCAGGGTTGTCTCAAAGATCCTTTTAAAAATGCACCTGGACTTTCTTGGTTTCTTTTTCTTTGAAAACATTTACTTCTCATCCCAGAAACCTCTTCAGCTTTTTTTAATCAAGAAAATCCAGCTGCCTTTTGAAAAGCACCTTTGGGACAATTGTTGAAAAACAAGTATTTTTATTGTAGTAGACTAATATGCCCCCTCAGAATTGGCTCTACTGCTTCATCATTGCATGTGTGCATTTCTGGGAGAATTTATGTTAAGAAAATATAATTTTGACAGGGTCACCCAAAGTATGAAGATCATCCCATCTTACTAGATAAAGCAAGCATGCACCTATAACAGGCAAGTATGACATATGGAGATACTAAGGTGAATGAATACTTTAGTGACAATGGCAAAGGAACCTGTTCATACTGTGTAGTAGAAGATCACCGTAAAGCATACCTGTATTTTACCAAGAAAATTACATGCATGTATGTAAAATTAATTGATGATGCAGTGCTGGTTGATGGGCCTTTCGGTTGGATGACTTTCAACTTCAGAAAAAAAAGATACTTTCAAAGTATCAATGACATTTATGATATGCAAGTTTAAATCTATCTTGCTACTGATGCCATGCAGGGAAGAAGAAAAAATTGCTTGGATACAATGCAATCAATAACCAAATAATACAAATTAGACTTAGTGAAAAATTCTTTCATATGTTGAGTGTTTATGGTCCAGCCATTAATTCAGGTTGATGAGCTTTATGGTCAAGTTCAATCTGAAATTGCTACAACCTGTAAACAAGATGTGCAACTTGTGATTGGAAACTGGAATTCCAAAATTGGAAATAACAGAAGAAAACACAATCGGATTCTATGACTAAGGAAATTAAAATGAAGTAGGAAAACAGCTTGATAATTTCTGCCAAAGACAAGAAACAGAAGAAAGCCATCTGATTGTCAGAATAAATAGTGGAACTTTCCAAGAAAGAAGCCAAAGACAAGAAAGAAAAGATCTCAGGAAGAAACTTAACAAAGAATTTCAGAGAGCTATGAGAAATGACAAGAAGCAGTATTGCAATGACTTCTATAAAGACATCATTGATAGAAACAGACATGGAAATACAAGGTGTCTCGCAACAGATATCTGAACACAAAAGAAAAACCCAACCATGAACTGGTATGCCGAAGGATGCCAACACTGAGGTGGTAACAGATGCATAGATCAAGATTCAAGATCAAAGATGTGAGTATACTGAAATTTTGAGATATCAATATCCATGATGATTTAGAAGATATTTTTCTATTTACAGGAACTCTTAGTACTAGAAGAAGAAGCTAGATCAACACTAAAAACTCCTAACAATATTATTGATAGTCAAGGATATAGCAAATGATTATACAACAAACAAATCCAGAGTTTCCACTTGAAGCACAAATGGCTCAAATTATTAGATTTTGGGCATACAATGAAAAGACCTAGCTTTCTTAAAAAATCCATGATGTTGTAAAAGATGAAAGAGAAAAAGAAGGCAACCAGCAGCAAGGTGAACTTGCTCAGTTATGATAGCAGTATACACCATTAACTGAAGGATCAGGCTGAGGATAGATCAGACATGTCAAACACAAGGCCCGGGGACCGGATCCGGCCCGTGAAGTGGTTTCATGTGGCCTGCAAAGCCATCCTGGAAACAGTGAGGGAACGGCCCCCACTGCCTTGGCCCTGGCCCAGAGACCCTCCTTCTGCCAGAGACCCTCAGATCTGTCCCACTCCTGCCCAGGCCCCCATAGGCACCCTTGATGCAAACGATGTAGAGTTGGCCATGCCCACCCAGTAGGCCATACGCACTCTAGCCATGCCTACCCAGTAGGCCACATCCACCCAGGTCACACCCACCCGGCCCTCTGAGGGCAACCGCAATGCTCATGCAGCCCTCAATGAAATTGAGTTTGACACCCCTGGGATAGATCATCTTGAAAAAAAATTACTGGGTAGTAGTTAAGAGTTGACACTGACTTGACAGCACATAATCATCAGTCATATTAACTTGGGTATTTGTTGAAAAGTAATAACTTGGTGACAGTTACATAAACTGAATGGATTTTTTGATTCAGCCATCTAAAATTTCATCAATATCATCACATCATCATCATCTAAAAGTCAGCTTGTCATCTTTCAAAATCCATTTCTTATTTTTATTCTTTAGCTTAAGTAGATGAAAATATGATAACCATGACCCACTATTAGGGCACATGACAGGAAACCATCCCAGACACTAGTTGTATCATTTTGGCAAGCAGATGCTTTCTGTGTTAGCAGAAACAGGCTCCATTTGGGGTAATAATCACACTCAGGTTGGTCATCCCAAAGGTGCCTTTTCAAAAGGCAACTGGACTCTGTTTTTCCTTGAAGACTTTGCTTCTTATCCAAGAAGATTTGAAGAAGCATCTTTGGAACAACCATGACATTGGATGACTGAGAATCTCCTTAGTCAATCTGGTTAGTCAAGAACTACATTATAATAAATGGTGTACAGATTGTCTGTCAACTTGTTTAACAAATAACTTGGTGGAGATGATTGCCAAATGTCTGACAATGGATTATGGTTTGAAGAGTTTATCTTTTTGAGATGACAGAATTTAGTACAGAAATCAATGATTACACTTCATACCTCATCCATGGTAAAATAATATATATTTTTATGTTGGGAGAGTAATGATCAATCTGTGACATTTTATGGTCCCACTATTTAATTGCTGAATATTGGTTACAACTGCATCACACTTCCTATAGCACTTTGGAATCTTTTTTTTGTCAGAGACACCCGACTACTAAAAACTGAGTTTCAGGCACAACAAAACTTTGTTTTGCTGCCACAACACTAGCCTGGTTACTAGATATAACAATTTTAGCTTGAAGATTCCCTTTAAAAATGTAATTAGTGGGTTATAAAGAGCCGGTGTTTCCAAATATGATCATTTGGCATATAATTATGAAGGTTTAGAATGCCAACCTATGATTTCTACTCTTTTAAAAAAAGCAGTCGGCAGACTTTCATCCTGAAATAAATTTCTTTGAAAAACATTGTCAGGCATGTTTAATGTTTCCAATAAAATAAAACTTATCTTTTATTTAAGATATTTATTCTTGTGAGGTCCTTTTCAGTGACAATTATTCCTTGTTGTAAACCTCTTGCATGTTACTTAGCCTAACATATAGTTCAAAAGTCTTGATAGCTGTTTTTTTCCTGCCATATCAGCACTCTTAACTATTTCACACTGTGGTAAGGGGGAAACTCCAGCATCCTGCAGCAGGTTGTATATATATTTGGACTATATTGTTTGTTTTCTGTTACTCACCAGTTGGATGCCTACCTCTCTGTCTACAAGGGGCTTTGCCACACATTATTTTTTTATGCTTTGTTCATGAATATATTTAAGGTTCAACTTCTAATCTTTCATTCTTTGCAGTGCTGTAGAAAAATATATATTGCTGTGCCATAATAGCTCCTTTAAACATTCAATTGCCTTCAGGTTTTTTTAAAGTATGGACAAAACAGTGTAAAATCTTAAAAAGGTAAAAAAAAAAAAAGAATCCCTATGGGTTTTGCTCTGCTAAACTAGTCAACTTTAGGGGCGGTGCTCATCTCCATTTCTAGGCCATTGAGCCAGTGCTGCCCAAAGATTTTTCTGTGGTCATGTGGCCAGCATAACATTAGGCCGCAGCTCAGTGTCTATGGTGAAACACGAAGCGCTGTTACCTTCCCATTGAAGTGAACCTATTTATCTACTTGCATTTACACAATTTCGAACTGTTATGTTGGTAGGAGCTGAGCCAAGTTGTGGGAGCTCAGTCCGTCACACAGTGGTAGGATTTGAACTGCCGAAGTATAGACCTTCTATGGCATCTTTTTAACCACTGAGCCATTGCACCTTTTTAAAATCTAATTAAACAAATTAAGTAACTAGTTTAACAACTACTTCAATACAAAAACAAAGAGTTGCTTCAATACTAAAATGGGCAGCATATGTAGTTAATAAATAAGCACATTAACCAAAAATGGACAGAAAATTTCTGGCCACATGGCTGTTATGCTCCATGGGCCTTTGGTGGTGCTCTGAAAATGATGGCTCTTAGTAATGGAAGATTGCCTGGCCCGGCCTTTTTAATGAAATCAGAATAAGCTGATGCTAACTGTAGTACCCCACAATGCATCTTTTATGTTGATTAGCTAAACAAATTAAATATTTTTGACATATTTTCATAAATGTAATGTTTACCTCTGTCCCCAAACTACTGATGCAACTTTGAAGGGTCTGATCTAAAATTGTTAATATATTATGTCTTTTAAAATCCATATCTCAGCTTTATTTAAGAAGTTTTTTAGTCAGATTTTCAATCTTTCAGTCTTTCTCCAAAGGGTAATATAGCTACATTTCCTTATCTAAAAGCCAAATTTTCCTAGATTACAATTAATTTGAATATTTGTTTTATCATTTTATTTATTGTGAACTTTGATTCGATTGACTAAACCAGTGCTTTTTTTGTAAAAAAAAAAAAGGTGCCGGAACTCACACATGCCATACAACCTGTCTTGCCTAACCTACAAGGTTCCATCCAAAAAAGGTGCCGGAACTCTGTTCTGGGCGTTCTATGACAAAAAAAGCCCTGGACTAAACTCAGTTAAAAACAGAAGCTAGATGTAAAAAATGAAAAGGACCAGAAGAAATTCATAGAATGAAAGTGATGGCTAAACTCTAAGATCATAACTAATTTCACTAGCCATGGAAGAAGGGTGATGGAACCTGTCTTCCCACAGTTTCATTTTGCAAAACTACTTTCAAAATTGTGTGTTCCAAGTTAGATTTGAAATCTGTATAAGGAACTGTTCATGTGGCTTAAAAGTAAACTTCAAATATAGTAAAATTGACTTGTCAACTTATTGTTTTAGGGCCTTTATTTTCTGCTGACTGAATGCTACTCTGAAGGCAAGATTATGGGAGAAAACCAGCACAAATACTATTCTTACAGTAATATAATGATTACATAATGTAATTATATAGAAGTATTATTTATACTAATAATATATTACTATAGTATATTAATGTTATGAAAAAGTTAGAATGCACAAAGAATACCAAATGCAATTATGCTCATGTATTTCAGCTGCTAAATGGAACTGATTGGATCAAGAGGTGAATAATTGGGAGACATTTTGTTTGCTTTCTTATTGCCAGTTCTTCTTAACCCATATCAGTCATTCTGTTCAAATGCTATATTCTTTTCTCTTATCCTCTGTTTTGTCTGCTTAAGTTTGCAGACAAAACAAAAGGAGGATATAACGTATGGGTATTACTCATGTCAAGCTTAATGTCTAAAACTTTTTTCTCATAGGAGCCAAAGAATTTTTTCAAGTTATAAAAATAATTATTAATGTTAGTAGGCTCCTGGTCAAACCTCTTAAAATACAAAGATATATTTTAATATCATTAGTTTTTCTAACATTAAAAATTGATTGCATTTTCAGTACTCTTACTTTCTGAAACAGCTACAGTCCTAATTCAAACATATAGCAGTTGTAAGGGAGAAATTTGAAATAAATGTGTAAAGTAACATTTTTAAAGAAACTGCCATAATTGTTTTATTTCAATATTTGAGTGATATCGATAAGATTTACAGTGCAGGCAAATGCATGTATACTTGGTAAATTCAATGCAATCTACTCCAAGAAATAAAATTTATTCTCAGGTATAAGGCTTTTACTTTATCCTTTCAGCAAATATCACTGAACTTCCACTAAAATCCAATAAAATTCAAACGAACTTATTTATGAATAAATATAAATGGTTGAACAGAAGATAATATTCCCATTTCCAAATGGAACAATTCATCAAGATGGTTTTATACTCTGTTGGGAAAAGATAACAGATAGACAAACCATGCTGGGTTTTATAGATTAACATTCACACTTTATTTTTTACTTGGAAAGTTATTGGCAGGCTATGTAGTACCTACAGAAATAGTGGCACCTAGCCAAAAGAACTCCAATCACCCCATCAGTTAATGGACAGCCACATTCCATACCAACTGTAGTTTCCAAGTGATCTTTAGTTGTACTCCAAAAAGTTGAACAGTAGCCCAAAGTGATCAAGGCATTGGTAACTTTTGCTAAGGCCACTCACTCAGAAAGAAGCAATAACTGAAGCTGGGCAGAGGAATCCCAGATCAAGCAGGCACTGTGAATCCAGGAGAATCCATGCTCTTTTGGCGAAAGTGTAATCCTGACCAGAGCCAACACAGTCACTGACATAGGCTACCTCTATTTTGCTCATATTTCATTTTACTTGTATCATTCCATCCAATCCCCTAAACAACTATTCATCCAATAACTCATGATCTCTCATTTGTTCTTAATCACATTCCTCTATCCACAGATCTCTGAAATGCTAAGTAGTAAGCATTTTACATGCTTTTGTTTAAAGGCTTACCAACTCTATTGTATACATAAAACTCTGTGCCCTTTTTGCTTCAATATAGGAATACTGAATGCCTGAATACTGAAAGTCATATTCTGTGTATATAACCAGTCCCAATGATGCTCCAGGTATTAAGTTTTCCACAAAGAGGTCTACTCAAGCTATGGCCTGATTTGCATGTTCAATTTGCCTGTTACAATTGGATCCAGGCTTATGTATTTAATATATTAATGCTTTCTTCATTAATATAAGAACATATACTTTTTAAAGTAAATAATAAATTTGAATCTGTCATGCTCAGAACCATCCAGCCCAAACAGTACTAAAATGTATAGGACTTAAAACATCAACATGATCAAACAGAAAGCAAAAGAAAGGGTTTCAATGGTGGAGCCTCTTCTATCTTGTGTACTATAGTAAATTCATTAATATGAGAGTACAGTGACTGTCTGATTATCATTTTCTGGTTGGCATATATTATTCACACCTTTAAACCATTGCATAGGCCATTGCACTCCATATCCTAAATATGTTAGTTTAAAATATATTAGATGGAAAAGAAATGCATTATACCATATTCATTGGTCATGGATAGAGCATTCAAATGTCTATTTGATCCAGGTCATTAAGAAAAACAAAATATCAAATATATCAGCCCTATACCAGTCATTCAAACTTTTTGCTGGCTTTGGGCTATATGCTGATTCAACATAGTGGCTAACAGAATTAGATATGAATAAATCATTCTGTAATTCAAACTTTATTCCAGTCATATATTCAGGCAAATAGTGTTTCTCATCTATTGCTTTTTTTAATCCACCATATTGTAGTATGCATACTGATCTTTGGTTTTTTTTTACTAGTATGATTGGTTTTATATTAGAAATGTTAAGCTCTATAATTTCAAGAGGCAAACAGACTACTAGCATGACCATGTATTTAAATGATTGCTAATCTTGGCCTCTTCATTTCTGTGGGGGAAATACATCTTTCTGTTCACCATCCCCAAGAAAGGCCATGAAAAGCTACCTGGAAGCATGGAGAAAGATAACAAACATACATATATAATTAAGAAGGCATTTCTTATCACTGTCCTTAAAACTACAGTTGGACTATTTTGGAGAGCTTTTAAAGTGCTTCTAAATGATTAAAGTCAAATGTCATTGTACTTTCAAAATCTTATCTTATAGTTGACAGGAAACATATTCAAACAAAATGCTTACCAATCTTTGAACAAAGATTTTCATGGATGTTCTCTCCCTTCTCATTGACATCAAGTTTTTTCCAACTATGGGGATATTTCCTGCCCTTCTTCACAACTACTCTTGAACTTCTTTTCTCAAGGAAGAGAGAGCTGTTTTTCACCTCCAGGAGGCCTTCACTGCTGTAACAAGTCCAGCTAGGAGCCTCAGAGCAGTTGGCAATAATCACTTTGCGGGAATGCGCAACTTTGGACCTGGTAATGGCTAGACATTGGCCAGTTCTAAGATGAAGAAGCTTGTCTTCTTGCAACCAGTTCCACTGCTGATTAATATTGGTCAAGTTGCACATTCCCACATAGGCTATTTTATGACTTTCATAAATACACTGCTCTTTTTGCTCATGGATAATCAGAAAACTATCTAAAAAAAAGAGAGACAAAGAATCCATAGTAACAGAGTAGAACACCTGTTAATATTCATAAGATAAGGACAATAACAAAAGCACAAATTCAAACCCATTCATTTTATCACCACTCCCATCATGCTAATGTATAAATAATTCATATATAGATCAAAATGGTTAGGACAAAATGTCAATCTTATGAATAACGATAAAGCTTTATTGAATTTCAGTCTTTACTTTTTCTTAAACAAAAAACCTTGCAAAAGTATAGCCAGAGTTAGAATAGATTCACATGATGAGATTAACACATTTTGTACTAGCACAGTATTCAGTGGCAATGGCAGTCAGATATATTGCTAGTCCTTATTGATCACATATTTGTTTCTACATATATATGTATATCTATATATAGTACTGACTTGGGTGTAATGCTCTTAATTGTAATACAATTCCTAAACATTTTTCTTCCTATAATGTTTAAAAGACACAACTGGTAAATTCAAGAATAAATTCACTGAGATAAAAACTATTCAATCCTAACTATAAAATACCATGATGCAATACTTCTTATATTTCTTTCTGCCAAATATTCATTAAAAAGTCCCAGTGATATAGATCAATTACTTGAAATAATACGCTCAGTTAGCATTTGTTTCTGCTATTCATTTCCATTTTTACAGAATATTTTATATAATATATATTCATAAGCATGTGATATTATAACTTTTGGAAAATATGAAATCAGAAAAACAGACAGCATCTCAGAGTCTCACATTTAAGGTAATTTTTAAACACAAAACTTAATTTTCTTTCTGAATAAAATCTAAATATGGGCTTCCATGGCCCATCCCTCTATTTCTGTTGTATACACCAAACCTTAGAAATTAATTATTCTATTTCAGAAACCTTTTGAAAATTCCCAGTAACCCTTGGAATTCACAGCCAGGAAAAAAAGAAACAGAAAAATTGTAGTCATACTTACCAGAGATTGCAAAGGCCAGGGAGGTAGAAATTAAAACACGAAGTAAAGCCCCCATTTTCCCTCTAACAACAACCATTGCTTCTTTCTCTCTCTTCAATTTTTTTAAAAAAGCATCGTCCAGATAAGTGAAGTGAAGGCTAGGAAGGAAATGTGGTTTCACAAGAGGAAAAAGTCTGTGACGAACATTTCCTTCTATTCAATTGTTTTTGGGGGAGTTTTACATCACTTTGAATTTTCATACAGTTCTTTATTGTCCTATCTCTTATATTTAGGAAAACATAAGCAAAACATGAAGGCATTAAAAACAGATCTCAGCTAAGGAAGAGGAGCTGTAATTTGGTTTAATTACCTGTCTGCAGGTGTACTTGTGTGTAAATATATACTGTGTTGTCCTGTAAATACCACCAGCTTTTTGTAATGATATGTTATTTATACATCTAGGAACATTACATATTTAGATGTCATATAGGATTTCTCTGTATCCTACAAGGAAGAAGGGCATGTTCTCTGGGGTCTCTTTATTATGAATTCAATTGAGTATTTGTGCCCTGAGTGCCAACTTGTAACATTCACATGGCATCTTCATGACATCATTTTTCACTGTACTTTGCTGTCACTTCATCCGTTTTTCTCTATCAAACAACAATGGTTGTGAAAGAAATTAATACCTTTTGCCTGGATTGGCTCCACATCTTTTTGAAGTGAGGAAGGATGCACGAAATAATAAGCATGGCCCTGAAGAATGATTTTCTTATATTGTGGCATTACTGAAAAAGGTGGCACAATTCAAGAACTGTGGAGTTTAGAGCCTCAGCTTTATAATGCATAGGTAAAAAAAGATAAAGGAGTCCCTGAAGATTTTACTCCACTAGTCATTGCCAACAATAGGGATCAGGGCTCATTTCTGTTTCAAGGCCATTGCACCAGCGGTGTCCAAAGACATTTATGTGGTTAACTGGCCAGCAGGATGTCATGGAGTGCTATTACCTTCCCACCAAAGTGGTACCTATTTATCTACTCATATTTGCATGCTTTCAAACTGCTAGTTTGACAGGAGCTACAGCAAGGACAGGAGCTCACTTCGACAGATTGGGCTCAAGTCTTGAACTTGGGCTGCTGGCTTTCCAGCTGAAAAGCCAGCACCTTAACCAGTGAGCCACTGCGCTGCTCTTAAAATATATAGGTTGCTCTGGAAATCAGATGGATTTCTCACTGGGCTACAGACAAATATATTACTTTTACTCTTGCTGTCTAGAAATGTCCCTGTGGTGTCATCCAGAAAGTAGGGTTCTGATTGCTTTATTCTGGATTAATTTGGAGTCAGCAGTTTGTAGAAGTAGTAAAGTAGTAGAGTAGTGGAATCAGCAGCAGCAGTAGTAGAGTTCAAAAGCAGTAGCTCTTCTCTTGGTCTGCCCGTGCCTTGACCTTCCAATCTTATAATCTGCTTCTCTCTTGCTGCCACTAAGGAAAGTATAACAAGTACTAGTTCATTAGATCAGGTCCCCCCCCGCCCCTTTTGGGCACCAAGGACCAGTTCCATGGAGAGAGGTTTTTCCATGGACTGGAGGGGGCATGGTTTCATGTGCTGCCTGCATCTCGTGAATTGGGCTTATCTTGTATGTGCCGGTCCATGGACTGGGGGTGGGGACCCCTGTATTAAATTATAGGAATAGAAAGGTTTCTTACACATTACTTTTGATCACCCAGATAGAATAGTGAGAAGACATATATAGACCTTGGAGAAATACTCTCAGGCAGAATGTTGTATCACTGAATACTCCAACAGAAAAGTAGCAATATTTGATTATAATGACTGAAACAAAAATTTAAAAATTACAAGCATCTTTATATGCAGTTTATTAACTACATGAAGCAAAGATAACATCATTTGCTTTAGAAACCTATGAATAAATTGTGTGCTGAAAACCCTCGAGTTTTTGAAGGTGGAATGCCAGCTAGGAAAAAATAAATAAGCCTTATGTTTAACAAAGCTTTCAAGATTTTGTTTCTCCAAGCATCCAACTTCACATGTGAGTAGAGGGTTTACAACTTTTTTAAAATTAAAAGACATGGAAATATTTTAAAATTTGCCATATAAATATATGTTACAAAGATTATTTTCTGTTTGTTTGTAAAATGACTCATGATTACACATGCACAGAATTCTGCCCTGGAGCAGCTTTTTAACACAGTAAGTGGTATTGAATAAATGCATAACTATTGCAAAATGACACTGGATGCAATTTATTAGGGATTTCTCTTGACCTAGCTCCATTGAAATTAGATGGACGTTCAAAAGAATCCAGCAATCTTCATTAAATGCATTCCTTTTTTAAAAAAATAACTTCATCTTTTTTCATATAATTTGCACAGGAAATGGTCCTTGTGTTGCACCCATTTTATTCCCCAATGTTTTACCAAATTCACTATTTGCAGTAAATATTTATGAGCATTTACTACAGTCATCATATAAAATAGTTATTGATTTTTATTCATTTTAAAACCCACAAATTTATTTTATTTTTCCTCTGTAGGATGCTGTGGAGATTACTACTAATAACCATCCCCTTGCAGCTTTTGCCACCAAAAATTCAACGCACTCCAAATGAAGTTTACCGCATAATAGGGAATAGCACTTAGCAGGTACAATTGAACATCTGACTGGCTATTCACAAGACAGACTTTGCAAACATTGAAGCATGTATACACATTTCTTCTGTGAAATTTCCCACATCCAGTTGTTATACATACATACTGTACATACATACATTCAGTGTTTCATATTCCATTAATACAGAAATAAATCTTCCTTAATATATGCACACCCACACACGTGTATACATGTGTGTGTATATGTGAAAAATTCAATGTAACATCAGCATATTAACCTTCATTAAAACTGTTTCAGGAACAATACATTCAAGACAAGAGTCCATCAATCTTCAATGCTTTTTTTTTAAAGGATCCACATTCCTTTGACAGGTTGAATGCTCTGTTTCTCCTTCTACAGCTGTCAACTCCTTGAAGAAGTTGCTGGAAGGTAATGAGATAAATTACCTCAAAAGAGAGTGATCTGTTTACTTTTTCCATCTTGGTTTCATTGGATAGCTTCAGCGGAGAGCCTGCTTTCATACAGGTTCAAGGCATGATGAACAAATTCATACTGTTCACTTGTTTGGACCATTCCACCTCTGAAAAGCAAAAGAAAGCAGAGCAAAATAAAAAGGTAACGTCTCGCTGATGCTACAATGCATTTCCCTCCCTAAAGCCTTGTGTCATCTATCCTCTTGGTTTTTAGTTTGTATTTAATTCTTATTAATTGTAGTTGGTTTTATATTTGTCTTTTTATCCTGTTGTAAGCAGGGTCG
The DNA here is from genome assembly GCF_947247035.1 of Vipera ursinii. Taxonomy (NCBI): domain Eukaryota; kingdom Metazoa; phylum Chordata; class Lepidosauria; order Squamata; family Viperidae; genus Vipera; species Vipera ursinii. The sequence goes on from NC_139515.1 coordinate 44,524,972, forward strand.
ATTCAATAGTGAAATGTGCAGCATATTAATTAATTAATTAATTAATTAACACAATTTGATAGAATATCTATCTGTGTCTGTGCCCAATCATACTGCATTTCCATTTTAGTTTGGCAGGGGATAGCATCATTTCAAATACCATCCAACTCCCTCCCTCAACCAGAATCAGAATGATAGAAATGTGACCATGGAAAATGACGTTTCTATCTTGGACCATTTTCATTGCTATGTCTGCAGCCAAGCTGATGCAAAGTGCAAGTGTTACAGTTGTAGCTGAGTTCATTCCCCCTCCCCCCCACGAACAATGTTTCCCATAATAATAACAAAAAGAATTTTCCCCCTTATCCTTATTTTTATTATCTACAGAAGAGTTTCTAATACTTTTTTTTTCCTGAGTAGTCTCCACCTTGAATATTCTCCAGCCCTGGACAATGTCTGGGCATTTGGTAGCCATCATTTTGCCTCACCACACTCCCAAAAGATGTTTGGGCCTAAGTATTGATGGCAAAAGGGTGCCATCACAATTACTGCTGTTGTACTTGCAAGACCAACATGCCCACATGGACACAGCTGTGAAAAATGAAGGAAACTAGGCTAAATGATAACCCCGACATTTCATGAAATAGTTGCCAGGTTCTCTTCTGTCAAAAATGATGAATACTTTTGCAGCTTAGTTCTGGCATCTATTGTGACTACAATGACTGTTGAAATGCCTTTTCATGTCTTTATGTTCCCTTGATAAAGAATACACTGTGGAATGTAACACCAGATGTATACAATCTTGCCACAAGGACATTGTCCAACTACAGAGTATTATTCCTTTATATAGAAAGAAAAGCTGATTTTTTTTGCTAAAGTTGACTAACTTTCTGTAGCATCATTAAGTTTTATTTAAATAATAAGCCAATAACAATCTGAATCCTTTGCATGTGGCATTTATTAAATGTATTAAAGTGTTAAAATATATTCAAAACTCAAACTTGGAAGGGCACTATTTGCTGCTTTTCAATTATAGTTTTGGGCTATGCAGTTCTGCAGTCAAATGTCTTGATTTTGTTTGCTGTTCTTCAGAGGATGCTGCTCCAGTCCTTGAACTATTTACCAATTTAAAATTCAGAACAAGCAACGTGCATCTTCAAACGTTTAAGAAAATTTGAATGTGACTGCTGATGTCCATGAATTTGCATTCTGGCACTAAATGGATGACCTGTTGTGGTCCTAGAGCACACGTACAGGCTGCAGGTTTTCCTGTCCTTTTTCTAACGCCTCACAGGCTTCCTGTCTCACCAGCTGACATCGAAGAAATGCTGAAGCCATGACTCATTTCAGCATTGACAGCAGAGCTGTATTTAATCTGACCATAAAAGTAAAATACACAGCTCAGATACTTTTAAAGACACATTGTGGAATTCCACTAAGCTATGGAATAAACTGGTCATTCTTCTCACAGGCATTCTTCTTACAGGCTGTAGCTAACACATAAATAGCCTGGCTGGGGATGATAGGGAAATATAAGAGATGTCAAGTACAATAATCTTAGAATTTACAGAACAAATTTAAAGGGGGCACTGCCATCATGGAAAGATCAAAGAACTACTTCTCCCACCATTTGTCTGCTGATAATGTTGCTTTTCATGTTTAATTGTATTTTGCATTTTGCCAAATGCATTTATGAGTTTGCCCCTAAAATTCCTAGCAAAGAGCCAAAGCACACACAATGATGGAATTGCATGGATGCATTCCCATTAATCTAGTTACTTCTTTATTGTAAATGGGCACAAAGGGCGTGGACTGAAATGTTGGATAAAGAGGAAATTGAGTTTGCAAAAACTTTAAATTGATTTTTTTAAAAATCTCATTTATATCCCGCCCTTCTCCGAAGACTTAGGACGGCTTACAATTTAAAGCACAAATCAATGTGCTTAGCAATAGCCTTCATTCTATGTATATGCCTGCTTATTAGGGCTTTCACACACACCCCAAGTGGCATTATTACAAAGTCAGCTTAATTGCCCCCAACAATCTGGGTCCTCATTTTACCTACCTCGGAAGGATGGAAGGCTGAGTCAACCTTGAGCCTGGTGGGCTTGCGAACCTGCACTAATTGCAGGCAGCTGGTGTTACTTAAGGAGGCATTAGCCCACTGCTCCACCAAGGCTCTTTTACATACAATGGAGCTATTTGCTATTAATTTTGCTTATTAGTTTGGTTCTTCTGGATCCTACAAAAACTTCAGAATTATAGTGGTCATGACAGGAACGAGAGTGACACTTAAAAATATTGGGTGGCAAATATTAATGGATTTTGTCCTCTTATGTCATCCTACCTGTCCAAACGCAGTTGGCAGACAATACTCAATGCGTCAACAGCTCCTTCTTCCCTGAGCTGATGGCAACCAATCGCAGTAGCAATGAAACACCCTGTTCTTCCTATTCCAGCACTGTCAAGGAAAACAATTAAACCAAAGCTGAATAGAATTAAAATGACAGATTATGGCTGTTGTCACAGGATATTTAAGTGTTGAAATATTCTCCATAGAAGAAGGAGAAAGGCTTTGTTCCTAATTTACTGATGGGATAATCTCAGATAACCATTTTATTTTCTCAGCAGAACTACATATGTATTAAATTTCTATGGCACCCATCTCCTCTACAAGGTGGCTCTGAGTGGCATAAAAATTTAAATTTGTTTAGAAGCTTAGCAATTTAATGAATGTAAATTTAGTTGAAACTTTTGATTTTTGTTCCATGCAAAAATATGTGATTAAGTAGATGAACATGATATTTAACCTCTTCTTAAAAATTCAGCAATTTTCAGCTCCATAAACTTCTAGAATATCTAAATTCTTATAATATATCGCAATGTAATATATTGCAAAAACAAGACACATGTCTGATATCTGAGAAAATAAAAAATGTCATATTCTTAGATTTTAGTTTCCCAGACACTTTTGTATTTTCCCTCTTTCCTTGCACAACTGAGATCTTAATACAAATATGTACATTTCCTGCCACAGTATGATAAACTCATGGAACTGCATTTTTTCTGATATTTTAAAACAGAGGTCCGCAACGTTGTGGGTACCAGGGAGCAGTTCTGTGGAGAAAGGTTTTTCCATGGACCAGAGAGTGCATGATTTTGTGTGCTGCCTGCATCCCATGGATGGGGCTTTGCTTCTTTGTGCAGACCAGTTGCTGGCATGCCACGGCCCGGTACCGGTCCACAGACCGGGGGGTCAGGGACCCGTTTTAAAAAACCATATTATAGAAAAGAAGATGAGTAGAAAATTTATTCTATGAACTGCTATAAAAACAAGCTCCCCTTACACTGGGTGAGAAAATAGGTATTTTCAACACATGGTATAATTCACATTGTAAAAGATTATCAAAAGCTATATAACCTGGGATCTTACTAAAATTGTGGTGGAAGGGAAATTCAGCAAACTATATGTTTTCTAAAAGTAGTATCATTCACTGAAGAAGAGTTCTGGATTACTATCTATTTGGATGCAAGATCAGTGTCAACTATTGTTTGTTGTAAGTTAAGATCAGATGTGAGATTTACCAAAAGGCGAGACTTGGGCAATTCCACATTGCAGTCTAACTGCTTTTTTCCTTAGGCTTCTCCTTTCCTGCTTGTTTCTTAAGAAATCCCTGCCCAGATTCCAGTTGCCAATGAGGCCAGGCTGGTGTTCCGTCCAGACTATAGTTCTTCAAAGACCTGACTCGTTGTTGCTTTGCTTCTTGCCTTCCATTTCATACAGGAAAGGCCAGCCTCATTGTCTGACTCTTGTGTAGACTGGTCTAACAACGTCTACCTTTTCCTACCTTTTTGGAGTTGTTCCTTCTTCACCAGTCCCCATCCCATTCCTTGGTTTCTTAGAGGTTTGCACACATGATGCCTTCAAATCCCTTCCCACATTATCTCCCTCGCCACTGAAGTAGATTCTTCTTTCTACTTACTTTTGTGACATCATTACTGTACTCTCATGCTACGGTAATCAAAGCATCAGGGGAACAGGCTGCTCTTTGGTTCCTACCTTACTATGTAGAGCCATGGAAACTTTGTAACAAGGAAGAAATGATAACTTGGCTTTATTAAAAGGAAACTTTAATCTTTCTATCTTGAAGCTGTAACACAGGTGTATAAACAGATAAAGGGAAGTGAAAGAAAGCTTTACAATATTGTAGACAGGGTGAGGGAAAGCTAGGGACCATATCTCATCCAAACTGGGCATTAATCAACAGGGTGTCCACTAGAAGATGTTAGAGTTGAACGGAGCATAATTCTCTAGGTTTTGGCACAGTTCATTGGCTTAATAGGCCTTTTTTAATCAATTGCAAGATTATAAAAAATGCAGAGAACATAGCCGATCTACAAGCTAGGGCAGTGATCAGACACTACAGAGAGCGAATATGCCAAGCCCTACAACCAATCACAGTTGTAGCTGTTGCTATATCAGAACAAAATGCTGGAGATGATCCATTCTGAAGAGTTTGTGACAGTTCAGGTATGACGATAGTAGTTTTGAACCAAAGCTAGACAACAAGGGTGGGTAGGGGATGCATTTCTGGTGGGCTAGAAGGAGGAGGAGGACAATGTCAGTGGTAAGTGGACCATACTGGAACAGGCCAAGCAAAATGTGTGGCTGTGCACTTTGCTAGAAGGCTACTACTGAGCATTAAATCTGTTTTAGGCAGCAAATAGGGGACCTGCCTGAATTGAAGACGTCATATCATAAGGGGAAGGATTGTTGTCTTTTGGATAATTATAGAATATAGATAGATCATAAAATTTGCATGAAAAAGTATGAGTTTTAGTCCAGATTAGGCTGAGAAAGATTCTTGCCAGAAGCTTCGAAAGATATTTCTTATACAGATGGAAATGAGTTCAATAAAAAGCTCCTTATTGTGTAAATGAACCAGCTTTCTACTTTCTTGACATGTACAATCAACATTGCAAAAATCAATTTTGAATTTGTATTTTTTCCTATCCTGCTCCATTAAAATTTAAAATCATTTTTAAGGTGAAAATTACCTGCAATGAACAATAATAGGACCTCTATCAGTTGAAGCTCTCTTGTCCTCTTCTACATCCAGCATGAGTTGTAAAAGAGGTTGAGCACTGACTGGAGTTTTGTGATCTGGCCAAGAAGTGTACCAGTAATGTTTGACATTCCTCGACTGGTTTCCTTGCTGAAAACGATGAACGACATACATATGTTAACAACACCATTGATTGAAAATGAGGCAAAATGTGTTTCTGCACACAGTGAAGCAAGTACTTTGGGGAGCTTGGAGCTCTCTGAGCTTGGTTGTTTTCTTGCAGATGTTTCATTACCAAACTAGGTAACCTCATCGCTGCTATCACTGATCATGTTATCTGGTTTGGTAATGAAACATCTGCAAAAAAAACCCAATCACACTCAGAGAGCACCCAGTAGCCCACAGATTCAACCCTAAGCTACAAATATTCTCTTCTATTGGTAAGCAAGTACTTCTTTGGAACTCAAATGGTGGACATGTTTTTATAGTTGGCAATGGAAAATTCTGCATATGCTGGATATTTTTATTGGTACCTAGCTATCATCTGAATCTTCCCAGGCAAAAAGCTTGATAAGCCAAATAAAATCTGCTATCAAACTGTGATCAGCTCAACTTGGTAGGGATAAAGACCAAATGTGTCTCATAAATATTATTATCATGTATAAAATAGAAATCTACTTCATTATTGATACATAACATTTCTCAAGCTATCTTCTAGACATACACTGTATTTATCCTAATTCATATTAACAGACTTTAAAGATTACAATTTTGGACGGCATTTAGTTGAGGAAGGCTGATAATCTTACTCATAATTTAGGATACTATATACCTTATAGTTCTACAATATTATATTATGCTGCCATATTAAGCAACCATGTTAATGCATAGACTGGGCTACCAGCAGCTGAATATAGTTTTTTCATATTCTTGTGTAAGTTATTTTCTTGGAACCTTTAACCTAAGGGTGTTCCCTTAGGTTAAGGGAACCTTTAACCAGCAGGTGTTCCCTATCTAAGGGAACACCTGCTGCCGGCATCAACTTCCCATTGTCCTGTGCGCTCCCACAGGGAGGGCCTTCTTAGGGTACCGCTGGTTAAGGAATGCCGGCGGGTTATCCCCAGGGGAAGGCCGTTCTCTGTGGGCGCGCCGGCCCTTTGGAACCAGCTTCCCACGGAACTTAGGACCGCCCCCGACCTTCGCTCATTTCGTAGGGACTTGAAAACTTGGTTTTTTGAGTTGTCTGGCCCAGACTGAGGGGTTTTAATTTTTAATTAATGGGGTTTTAGTTAAGTTCAGGGATTAATTTAATCTTAGTTTTAATCATTTTTAATTGTATATGATGTATTTTAACTTTTAATTTTCCCTGTAAACCGCCCTGAGTCCTACGGGAATAGGGCGGTATATAAATTTAAATATAAATAAATAAATATAAACCTTTATTTATATTTAGTTCAGTACTATAGGTGGTGTGAACTAATAGCTACATACAGTGATTTGAAAAACAACAATATAAAAAATAGTACCTTTAATGTTAGATTGCGGATAGTGTAATTCTCACATTCCTGCACACTGTCAACAAGTACTTCCACTTTTCCATATATTCCTCTCTTCTCTGGCCAATACAGCACACATTTCTAGAAAAAAGGATTAAATAATACTTGATCAAACAAAATAAGTCAAGTTTATTTTTTTCTTGAAAGTAGTAATTGTCACAAATATTATGACAGGCATTGTAACTGCTTCATCATTAATATTTCTAGAATTTTACTTGGTAAATTGCTAAGAACATGAATTGACATAACACCTGTTTCCATATCTTGTAAGCTTCCCTAATAACATGACTATAGGTTGGCATATAAATATTTCAGTAAACAAAATTGCAGCAGAAAGTTACTCTGTGGAGAATTTTTGTTCCAAGATCCCTAGAATCCAATTTAACTTATATTGCTACTTTTAAATGTTTTTTTAAAATAAAGAAAACAGTGTGTTTACTGTCAAAACCATGTAGTGTTGATCATTAGGAGTAAGATAATTGCTTAAATGATGATCTAAACACAGTAAGGCCTTCTTAATAAATCCTTTCCCTGGAATCAAATGCCTGAATGCCTTATAAGCTTTCAAAAAGAACTGCTAAGATTTACCTCTAAAGGAAATAAAAAGAACAACCATAAATAACTAGAATTATGTTTCATCAACTTTCAGAATGTTTCTCTGACAAACTTTAATGATTTGGCTGTTACTAATTATTAGAAAATTTGAAGGCCTACATTTAATTTGTAAAACTACATATTTTATTTTATACTTTGATGGTTTTCTTATATCTACCTATAACCAATTTAGTGGTTAAGAAATCTAATACGGACATAATGTTTTAAAAATTAAAAACAAAAAGGCTAAATATATGTACATTCCCAAGTTTTAATTATGTTTTATTTATCTAATAAGGACATAATGTTTTAAAAATTAAAAACAAAAAGGCTAAATATATGTACATTCCCAAGTTTTAATTAATTACTTTAAATAATTATTTTATTTTTTATATCTGGCAAAGTTTAAGACATACTAATTTCACAATCATCAATAATATATTTTTTTTCAACTGTTGAATGTATTAAAATTATTTTCAATTTTAAATGTACAGTGAGTTGAATCCATACTTAACAATGTTAAATAAATCTGTGCCATTAATTGGACATAATTGGTTATACCCAGTAGTTCCATCCTGATTGCAAAAGGTCTTGAACTCCAGTTTAAATAAAGTTCTAAAAATAGAGATGCCTGTACCCTAAACAAGGCCCATGCAATAGGAGAGCAGGTTCTTGTACAAAGAAAGAGAAATAATCTATGTACTAAACGAAATGAAGATTATAATAAATACCTAAAATAATGTTATTCATATAACCATTCTTTAGTAGCTAAATGGCTGTACTTATCATTATCCAAAAGTAATGAATTTGCTGCACACCAATGTCTGGAACAAAGCAATTGCAAACAAACAAACAAACAACCCCCCCCCCAAAAAAAAAACCCCTATTATTTAAAGCCTTACATGATAGCCCATCAGTTAAGCAATGGGGAAAAAAGCTTTTATAATAACTACCATAATCATGACATTACTTTTTAACAATCAATATTTTTCACTTTTGTAAAAAAACAATTTCTTACCTGATAGATATTCAGCATTTATGTGATGTTCGTTTACTTTGTAACATCAAATTACACTGACTAATGTAAGAGGGTCCATTCAAAGAGAAAGTTGGAGCTGCCCTCTGGAAATCAAAGAGCCCTGCTACTAACCCAGTTAAAGCACTGCCCACCTTTTAAGCTTGTATTCAAATGTTCAGGCTCCTAGCCCATGTGACCCAGGGGATCCTTAATTGCATGGAAAGACTAACAGTGATACAAAAAGCCATCATATATGCCTTCCCCTCCCTGGGAAGATGTGTTCTTGCCAACATTAAGAAAGCCAACATAAAATATTGCTGCCTATTCAACATCCTTCTGTGATTTCTTGATAATAGATCAACTATATTCAACTCCTTAAAAGCTAAAGGAATGTTTTTCTTATCTTGTTCCCAGACGTATAACTGGCAGACAGCTTTGGGTGGACAATGAAATATATTGTTCACTCTTAGACTATCTACCTCACAGCTGCTTCTAACTTTCAATATGGCCCAACAGATTTATTTTTAACACGTTACTGTTAGTATTCTAGCAAGATCCACATGGCACTGAAGAAGGAATGAAGGGCAGTTTGTAAATCCCAAATGCAAATATTATTATATCTGCTAATATGCAGCAGAAAATTAGGAAAACAGTTATAAGCATATTATTGATGCTGTATCATGAAACCAGTTAACCCAAGCCAGACAACTAATGAAAGCCATATTTAGATGCAAATCTGGAATTCAAATTCACATGTACCAGTTTGCAGTACTGTGTATTTTATGAATTTTCATATTTTCTACAATTGTTTAGGCATTAGTCACATTGTTTGGTAAACAGATGTGGAGGTCAAAAAAGTATTAACCACAATCAGTACTGATACAAAATCTATGTAATTGCACAGAAACAGGAATTGTAATTCCAGAAATTATCATTAAATTTATTTTTATATTGCTGTTTTATATAAAAGAAAAATGTAAGCCATCTTCACTAAAACAGTTAACACTGGAACTACATTAGGCACAAGAGATAAAACTATATAATGTAAAGCATGATGATTTGTAATTTTCTTTTCTTTTCATTAAATTTCATTTTATTCTGATCTTGTATTGCTACAAGTGGCAGCCTGAAATGCTAATTAGAAAAACATTTTAATGTACATGTTAGCTATTTCTTAAAATACTGTCTACACTAGTTTGAACATAGAGTTATAACGCATCTTGGTACACATGAATTGCCTGGAATAAATCAAACACAAAATTAAACTAGCAATCTCTTGGACACATTGAAATTGCCCAAACCCTCATTAAAACATGGGTAAATATGCAACCAAATGGACTGTGCAAAAAATGCCCCTTTTAAAATTTCATTGCTGAATTATACAGTTTCCAACTGTGTTTTATCAGACTCTAAATATGAAATCCTTAGGTTAACTATAAGTCTATAATTATAATTATCCAGCAACACCCAATACCTTAATTAAATAATGTAGTTGCGAACTGCTAGAAATATATTGTGATATTATTAGGCTAGACAGAACAAAAAAGAAGCCATGAGATGGAAAGGAAAGAGTGTAATGAGTGGAATTTTGGAACCTTACACAATGTTTGTAGCATGGTAAGTTGTGACATTCCGAATCTCATAACCAACCCCTAGTAGTTCTTACTGTAAAGCCATGTTGATTATTGGAAGTGATAGTTTAGTAACCCACTGAGAGCCATCCCTGGGTATATATCTATCTGGAGGATTTCAGTAAAAAAATCCATTAGTAAAGATGAGAGGAAAAGCAGCAGATGTATAGTATATTGAGTAGAGTGTGCAAAGGTTAGATCACATGTTCTTGTGAAATTTGACAGAGCAACACAGGTCCTAGAGAAAAATGGAAAAGATCCAAACTTCATTGATCAAAACTGGTTAAGAAAATTGAGATTCAGTTCAGTTATCAGTAAACTGAATCTTATTCTAGCCTGCTGTAATAAACGTGACTCCAGACTCTCAGATTACTACAAGAATGTTGCTATTCTCAAACAACACACCAGTTCTGCCATTGATAATTTGGGTTGCTATCATGGAGGCATAGGGAGAAGAATATTCAGAAGCTTTATTGTCACTACTCAATTCTTCCCAAGTAGGAATTGGACTTTGTTTGAGCTCTTTTCTATTTGTGGCTTTTAATCATGTAGAATACAGAAATTTCTGTTGGAATGGTGATTTTGCTCCAATTCAAATCAAAATAAGAAACATATTATGCCTGTGTTTTAGCCTGAAGGACATTGGCAACTATAGCTCTTAGGGGTTTTTTAATCTATCTTTCAATTTATCCATCTCTTGATTTCTTTGTATTATCTATTCTGATTTATTGCTTGTAAATAAATCTTCTTTTCTTGAAGATCATGTCCTCTTCTTTGATGTCATAGTTTAAGAGGGGATTAAATACACTGATGGAGGGAAATGTTATTATGACGACTAATATAAAAATCATTTTACTATTTCAGGTAATAGAGTTGATGTACTATAGATTATTGTGGTCATTCCCTGCATTCACAGAAATTAAAACTATATAAAAAATAGGACAATCCAATGAATACAGTACCATGGAATACTGGTTGGGAAGAGCTTTGTAACATTTTGTCTTAGATACAGATTCTAACTACACAATGCAACTAATAAGTAGCTGGACAGATAGAGGCACACGACACATGCATCTACCATGCTATCACATATTCTCTGAACTGGCTGTTACGATATAAGAACCTTTCCTCATCACGAGAATTAGCTTTTGCTTGGATCATAATATGCCATCCTAATTCCCTTTGTTGTTCTGGCTAGCTAATAAAATGGATTGTTGCAGTTGGTGACTGTAGGAATGCAATGGAAGAGAAAGTAGAGGACTGTGAAGAGAATAATCAACAATGTTTTTCTCGTCCCTATTCTAAGATATGGTAACCTCTAAGCATCTTCCAATGTGTGATTAAGATTGGATAGGTCACTTGGACATACTTTCTTGAGATTTGTGATGAGGGGAGAGGCAAACCAATTTATACTAAGTCTGTGATGGATAGAGTAAGAAAACCTGGTTATTTCCCACAGACTGCTAATTTTCTTGCTTTGCTATACAAGGTTGCAGAAGAAATAACCACCCCCAAATGTTTTGGAGGGAGGACATGTTCTAATCTAATGTCATTAAAAATATTCCTATTTTCCTTTCAGGATGATTAAGGGAAAAATGTGTGAAAGGTTTCTCCACAATATTACTGCTATATAAAATCTGCTTCTGGTTTGATAAACACATTACAAAGTCAAAAATATGAGTTATTGAGATATTCCAAAAATATGACTTATTGAGATAAAATGTGTTTATTTAAAATAGAGTGACTATTGAATATATATTTTTCACCTATGCTTTCTTGTAAGTATTTACTGAACTCTTTATTGGGTAATCTGTTCTGTTTCTCAAAAGAAATTATGTAACAGAAGAAACAATTTCTGCCATATAAACTATTCTTATAATGATTTGATCAAATATGAGAAGCTCATATAAACATAAATGTCCACGTAGCCTGGGAATTCCTTAAGAAGTCTCAATCTTTTTTATTATGAGGAAATTGCCACCGTCAGTCTAGAACAATACAGAGAAACAGTATTGTATCGAGTGGGAGCAATTCAGGTAAACACAGGGCTTCCTGATATGTTGAAAATTACTTTGTATTTCTTTTAAATCATTCTTTTCAAGCAGTGTTAGAAGATTTTTTTTTTAAAAAAAAACTTTTCCTTTGGGGAAAATATTTGTTCTGTGTACCATATTATAATAGGATAGGTTTTTAGAAGTATTTCGATCAGTCCTGATAATGCACTACTAATAATATTGCATATTTCTTCAGAAATTATTCTTTTATATGTTTTGAGATACACATGTGTTAGGATACTCCTTGTATAGATACCTGTCTACACTCTTTTCCTTGTTAGAAACCAATATTTGTTTCAATAAACAAATTAAACTATTATTTCAAAGTAGAGCTCAACTAATTTCTGATAAATAGATCATTTCAGTCAAAGAATACAGCAAACATCTAAGGCAATAAACTATCCCTAAAATATTAGAGCTTCCATATTTAAATACAGATTTAATCAAGTTCTATCCCTGACAAATCCAGAAAGAGCTGAAGAACTTTGTGTAATGCTGGGAGGTCACAGTCACAGCTAGGAATATTGTATCTATAGACTGATGGCTAATATAAGCAGCACTTTATGGTCATAAATGGCTGAACTGGTTATTATACATTGAGTAATTATTGATGAATGGGATTTTCATAGCATGACAAGAGAAACTTAGATATGTTTCTTAGATAAGTTTCATAGGTAAGGGCAAATTTCCTAACAGTGAGAACAATTAACCAGAAGAATGGCTTTTCCTTCAAAAGTTGTAGATACTTCATCACTGGAGATTTTTAAGAAGAGACTGGACAGCCACTTGTCTGAAACAGTATAGGGTCTCCTGTATAATAATAATAATAATAATAATAATAATAATAATAATAATAATAATAATAATAATAATAATAACAACAACAACAACAACAACAACAACAACAACAACAATTCCCCCATTGAGGCACTACCTTGACATGGTTGTGGGGCTTGTGTACTCTCAGGAAGATGAGAGCTATGCCAGAGGTTCAACCCTACTGGACAAAGAGTGTCTCTCCCATAAAAAATATGGTGAGACATAAATTTCAGAATACCATAATGGCTTGGATGTCACCGGGGTTAACAAGGTCCACGCTAGATGTTGGAGTTCCTGGATATCTGGTGAAAAATGGGTTACAGGACTCGGGACTGTTGGCTGAGCAACCAGGGCCAGCAGCTGCAGAACTATTGGAAGAAAAGGTGTTTACCTGTCACAAATACACAGTGATTGAAACAAAGAAATAATTATCTGTTATTACAGATCAAGTCCAACAAGAAGAGGATATCTAAAATGAACGCACCAGTTCTGGAAAGAACAACATCCAGAATCAGAAATAACAGAACAGAGACTAGCAGATCAACGCCTATTTATAATATGAAATAAAGTATTCACAGAAACAGAATAGGATGAACTGCAAAGGTTTACCCAGGGCAAAGAAATCAAAGCCTTGCCAGAAGTAATTCAGAATGTAGAAGCAAGCCAGGGGGAGTTGGCAGTGAAAGAATCCAGCAGAGATATACAACTGTTCTCATTTGAAAACCAGGCACCTCTTCCTCAGGAAGAACAAAGCTTTCTAACTAAAGAAATAAAAGAATTGAAGCAAAGAATAACTGAGCATCTAGAACAGCACAAAAACAACGGAATAAGGCTGCCTGCATTGAAGCTTGTTCCAAAGAAACAGCTAGCACAAGCATTAAAATATGCAAATACTGCAATATCAAGTAAAAGCACCAATTTACTGCAAGAAACAAACCAACTAATGTACAGCACAGCTGCAGTTATAACTGAATACCTGGGATGCAACATCAACAAAGAAGAAAAACAAACGAACAGTGCACCACAAAGATCAGCAAGTTAAGATCACATGCAAGCTAGCTAGAACAGATGAAAGAAAAGAAGCTGAAGAACAAGAAGACCAAAGAATATCTAATCAAGAAATAGCACTTAGAAACAAGGAAGAACAAGGAAGCACTGGAAATAATAAAGCAGCCATTAACAGCTATAGCCAGGAAAAATCAGTAGATACGAAGCTTGAATTGCAAATTATAAGCAGAACCTCCAATTTCAATCCAATCAGAAATGTGTCTACCAATCCATCAATGGAGAAACTGCAATGAATCAGTCAGTACCTGACAAGGAAGAAACAGTGCAGTTCTGGAAGCAGATATGGAATAACCCAAAGAAACACAACAAGGATGCGGCTTAGTTAAAAGAGGTGGATGCAAATAAAACAGAAGTTGAAATGAAAGAACTAGTAATAACAATGGGATATAAATGGGATTTTAAAAAATGGTAGAAAAAGAGCAAGGAAGATAAAAAATTGGTCAGTACCAGGTGCAGATGAACTGCATGGGTTTTGGTTGAAACATACTGTTCTGTACCAGCCTGCTACCGGCCCTGCAGAAAAGGCAGGGACAACCCCTTTACAAACGGCAAGAGGCTGGAATTATGCCTGCCAAATTTATAGCTACAAAAACAAACAAGACACGAACCAAGAAACAGGAGCTTTAAGAAACAGGAACTATCCAAGCGGTTGCCTTCAGCAAACCAGCCCTCCCACACATTCCCCTTATATAGAGTTCAGGGCGTGGCTTCTCTCTGCCTCCTTCCGAGGAGCCCCATTGCCTTCCTCTGTTTACTCCTGATTGATTGCCTCCTGCGTCGGGCGTCCTTGAACAGGGCCAGCTGTGGGTCATCTTCATCCACGCTGTCAGGCTCACACAGCTGGCTCTCCATGGTGACCAAGTGGGAGGGGCCTGGCTGAGGGCTCTCATCAGCAAGATCTTCAACCCCCTCAGCAAGGTCTTCAACACCCCCCTCCTCCTCTGAGTCGTCCGACCCAACTGCTGAACCCACAGGCTGACCCTGAATCACAACACATCTAACTGTTATATACCCACTCATTGCCAAGTAGTTCAACAATATACTACAAGGAGGAGAAATTGAAAAGTGGCTAACAACTGGGAAAACCTACCTAATAATGAAAAATCCAGCAAAAGGGGCAACACCAGGCAACTACAGGCCAATTACCTGCTTACCAACTTTCAAATTGCTAACTGGTATGGTAGCTGATACAGTACAACAGCATCTAGTTGAAAACAATGTCTTTCTACCTGAACAGAAAGGAAACTGCCCCAATAGCAGAGGAACAAAAGATCAACTCTTAATAGATAAAATGATCTTGGAAAACTGCAAGAAAAGGAAGAGCAACCTGAATGTGGCATGGATTGACTAC
The DNA here is from genome assembly GCF_947247035.1 of Vipera ursinii. Lineage (NCBI taxonomy): Eukaryota > Metazoa > Chordata > Lepidosauria > Squamata > Viperidae > Vipera > Vipera ursinii. The sequence goes on from NC_139515.1 coordinate 44,540,108, forward strand.
AAAAAGGTATTTGACTCTCTGCCACATGACTGGATAATCAAGTGCCTAGAAATAGCAGGAGTCAGTAGAAACATCAGAAAATTTGTGCAAAGATCGATGGCACAATGCAAGACACAGTTGCAGGTCAATGGTGAAAGACTGGGAGAGGTTAATATCAAGAGAGGAATATTCCAAGGAGATTCATTATCACCACTACTATTTGTTATTGCACTGTTTCCTCTGTCAACAATACTGAATAACTCAGGACATGGCTATCAAACATAAAAAACATCTGCCAGACTGTCCCACCTCCTTTACATGGATGATCTGAAGCTGTATGGAAAAACATCATCTGAATGCTGCCAGGGCATTAAAAAAATAGCTGGGAAGGCAAGACCTGGCAATGGCTAAGAGCAGGAAAGTTGAAGAAAGAGACTGAGGGACTAATTCTGGATGCACAAGACCAAGCCTTAAGGACAAATGCATACAAAGTCAAAATTGAGAAGACAGCAACAGACAGTAAGTGCCACCTATGCAAAGAAGCTGAAGAAACAGTGGACCACCTGGTAAGTTGCTGCAAGAAGATCGCACAGACTGACTACAAGGAGCGGCATGACAAAGTAGCAACAATGGTGCATTGGAAGATCTGCAAGAAATATCATTTGCCTGTAAGCAAGAACTGGTGGGATCATAAAATAGAGAAAGTCATAGAAAATGATAAAGTTAAACTGCTCTGGGACTTCAGAATTAAGTAGACAAGCACCTGCAACATAACCCCCCAGACTTAACAATTATCGATAAGAAAGACAAAAAAGTCTGGATAGTGGATGTGGCAGTGCCTGGAAACAGCAGAACAGACGAGAAAGAACTGGAGAAGATAACAAAATACAAAGACCTACAAATAGAAATAGAAAGACTGTGGCAAAGGCAAGCAAGTGTAGTACCCATAGTAATAGGCGCCTTGGGTGCAATCCCAAAACAACTGGAGCATTACCTAAACACCATTGGCATTGACAAATTCGCCATTAGTCAGTTGCAAAAGGAGGCCTTACTAGGAACTGCTTCCATCCTGCGATGATATCTGTAATACCATCAAACATCCACATCTGCCTATCCCAGGTCCTTGGTAAGGACTCGATAGGTGGACAAAAATGCCAAATCCAGTCTGTTAGTGAGAATTCAGTCCAATATGGCTGATCCCTTAGTTCCTTTCTCTACTTTTTGGGAGACATAGTTGTCTGCTAGGTTTGTCAGAAATCTGTTCTTCCACTTGGTGCAGATTTTGTATTCCAGTTGATGTCAGGGTAATTAAAGTCCCCCATTACTGTTGTGATATGCTTCCTACATACCTACCTGACTAGCAAAAAGTCCATCTATTTCCTCTGTTTGGTTGGGTGGCCTATAGTATACACCTATGGCAATGTCTTTTATATTGACCCAAATGCATTCAAGACAGTTTTCATCATTGTTGTGCTCTATTTCTGTAGAGATGTAGTTATTTCTTATATAGAGGGCAACTCCACCTCCTCTTTTATTTTATTTTTTTTCTTTTAAATAATTTAAATCCCTCTAGCTGTGTCTTCCATTTGTGAGTTTCATCCTACCCAACTTCCATAATGGCAGCAATATCATGTCTGCCCTCAACAATATCATGTCTGCCCTCATTTACCTCAATTTCTAATTCACCCTGTTTATTGCTCATACTCTGTGCGTTGGTGTATAATCATTTGAGTCCTTTATGACTGACCATGTGTTTACTTTCCCCCGAACCTGTGTGGTGCCTGAGTTCCCCTATTTCCTTATCATCTGTTTGATTAGTTCATTTGATATGGCACTCACTATTAAAAGCTTCATTTTGCTTGACAGCAAGGTTGATATTCTTATCCACACACACATTTATGTTACATACACTGATAGCCCTATTAGTTTTAGTTTGAGCAAGGGGTTTCATAGAAGGCATCCAAAGTCCCTTCCAGCTCTATTCTGAATTGAAATTGACTCAGGACAAAATTATTTCTTATGTTGCCATTTCAAATCTGAAAAGTAATTTGTATTTTTTTAAAAAAAAGAATGTTTTGCTCATATTGTATAGGCAACTTTGATAATGTTATCCACACTAAATTAGTTAAGGTGTTTTAATAGAGTGCTATGAAAAAATAATAGGGTCTTGAATATTTGATAGTAGTGTTGGTTGTATTGGGTGGTGTGTGGTTTTTTTTTTTGAACTAGACAAAGTGTCCGTGATTGATTAAGCTAAGAAGTCTTACCTCATTTTTCTCCTTCAGCTTTGTGATCATAACAATAACAGGACTGTCTTCTTGCCATACCATCAGCCAGAAATCATTTACGGTATTAATCATAGGACCCTGAGTTGCAATGAAAGCCTTCTCCTTGCCAGCATAACCCTAATTTAGACAGAGATGGAATAGTCATATTAAAATTTGTGATTATAAAGGGCTGAGAAGAAACAAGAAGAGAATTAGCATACCTTGTACAATGCTTCAGTTAAAAGGCCAATACGTTTTGGTACAATATTTTATGGAATGATTGCTCATTTCTATACAGTACATACACAGTCTACTGTCTACTGTCAATAGTAAAAGGCAGTGGAAGTTGGTGGCAGAGTACTAAGTTAGGTGTTCTGATAAGAGAAGAACTGAATAGGAAGCATGAAGATGAAATATATGTTGGCAAGTCAGCACACTGCACATCAGTGTACTTACTCTGATGTAGTTAGCATTTATGTAGGTGTTCAAAACATCCCCTGGGTTCCTTGGTTTCAAATATACCCTGCTTACAGGATCTGTAAAGACAACACAGGTGGAAATGGAAATGAAAACCTAAAGTAGTAAAGGGAAATGTCATAAAAGCATAAGGATTTTTTTTAAAGAAGCTTGATGATTTATGCAATGATATTGACAGCTATAGGTATGAGGGAGTGTTACAAATCCTTCCAAACATTCCAGAAAAGCTGTGAAACAGATACAGTACATGAAGGATTCATACTGTCTTCTGTCTGCTTTTGAGTTTTGTGCAAAGGGGAGGAGAACCTATTTCCGATATGCATGTCATCTATGCGCAAGGATAGATAACCCAATTTTTTTTCAATATTTTTGAAGACTCAGAAGTATGAAGGGAGAAAGTACATTATATCCTTCTGAGAAAATCTGAAATAGCTATCCAGAAATTAAAGCCTAGTTTTATCACAGAAATGTAATTCCCAGTCTCCTATTATGTCAGATAAGGGTGTCAGAGGTTTGTGCGTACATCTCTTATTGTGACAGTGGGAGCGATAAATTTTGCCTCCCTCCATTCCTTCAGAAAGGCCACCACTTGCTTTGGGAGGCACTGCTGTTGAATTTCTACCTGCACCAGAACTAACTATCAAAGCTGAGAGCGAACAGATCCCATCCAATTTAAAGAGTAGCCATGAGCATATTCAGTGGTAATTCATTCTGAATAGGAATACACTTCATTGTATTAAAAATATTCAATTAATCCTATTTTTCTGACACATAGAATATTATTTTTAAAATCTCTCTGGGATGTAGAAACCTGAGTTTCAGCTTTACTGCTGTTGCTTAAAATACATCAACTAAAGAGAAGTGAAAGCTGGGCCCTTCTCCTGCTAGATTAATTACTATACTAACTTTCCTAGCAGTGGGCAAGACTGCAAACCACTTTGATGGGGAAAACATTTTTAATCATGACTGCTTAGAACAACTATGGCTCTTTACTGGAGTGAACTGTATTTGGCTTTCTGGTTTATTCTATTTTTTGCTTCTCCCCATTGCTACTTAATCAAAATTAATCTTATGGCTCTTTAGTATATGTTTTAGCAAAATCATATTGCTGCAGAAACATACTTTGACAGAGGATAGAAGTAGAGAAATTGAAAATACTTAAGCTTTATTGATATGAACCAATTACATTAACAGAAGTTTCCAACAGTAAAGTACATTAATAAAGTTTATGGTAGGATAAATGCTTATTTTGTTTCCTATGTAAGTCAGCACATCTCTACAAGTTGGGCTTAAGAAGTCAAATGCAGTTCATCAACTGGAGTTGTGATAGCAACAATAACAACAATGCATATTAAAAAAACATTATTGCAAACTACTTTGCAATTAAGCCAGGTTGCTTTAATTCAAGGGCACCTATAAATTAAGAATTAAAAAGCTGATAATAGGAAAAAGGAGAATTAACTGACAAAAGTATCACTTTAAACTAACTTACTTGGAAGAATGGTTTTATAACGATTTTTGGTTCCATGACTAGGGATGTCTATTTCTTTAGGATTGACAAAATTCATGGGGATTTCCTAAAGAGAAAGAAATAAAACACAATTTTCATTATGAGCAATTCTTAGTATCAATGTTAATAAGTTACTTATTGCAGCTCATAGGAAAGTTTATCACAAAGCCGCAGCATTGTTTTTCTGGGTGTTTTTTTTTTAGAAATAATCTGTTTAGGGATTTTAAATTAAAAAGCAATAAGAGTCTGGGATGGCTAATTTATTAATTTACAAATTTAGATTTATAATCATCAAAAGACTCTAGGGAGCCTGCAAAGTTAAACAGAATAAATAATACATATAAAACCACATACAAACATATGGTGGTCACTTTTATTGGTCACTGTTCAGCTTCAAAATTACCTCTCCAAAAATCTCAGAATAAAAGTATCATCCTGGTCAATTTCCATTGAAAAGCTTGATTCATAGTTTGACTTATGTTTAATTACTACATTTGTTTTGTTTTGGTATGATCTCAAATCAGATAAACCAGTGAGTGTGTGTTCAGTCTTATCCAAAACTATTTGAGCTTAAGACATTCTGGAATTCCCTTATCTTTGTTTGTTGTATCAGGAGACCTAGCAATGCTATGAAAACCTCTAGAGAATTGAAGGTCTACATGGAAAATCCTGTTTTATAACAAGGAATAGAATTCAGCAGCTATTTACTCTATTGTGTTTTTAGTGAAATCATGAAATAATGCCAGGACATCTTTGTTCCATATCCTTAAATCTTACTTTTTTATATGCATACTAAAAATGTCATGCTTTCGACAGACAGAAACAAATAAAGCAGAACTCCAAGGCATGCAAATTCCTCAAGTAACATGTTTATTAGTTACAAAGTATTGGCACGTCAAAAGTGAAACCAAGTCTGGAGACATTCATAACAATACCCCAATACAAAGTTAAAAAATCCCACCCATAAAACTATGCAAGCAACTACATTCCCCAATACAGTCTCGGGAGCAGCCAATGACCTTGGTTCCCATGGGACAAAAGATTATTTAGACTAGCAAAGCACCTGGGCAACCCCCCTCCCTCCATTCTATGTGGCAACCAAAAATGAGTAGGGAAAATGGCTGCAGCCATGCTCATTTGTAGAGTTGACAGTAGTGCAGCTTTAGAAGATTGGTTGGGCATCTCCAGTTTACAACTCTGCCATTGCCCTTGCTCAAGCACTGTACAGTACAAATGCCAGAGGTATATCATTCTGAAGACCACAGAAAGTTACAAGAAGTTTTTAGTTTTAAAACAACAAAGCAGTGTTACAGACTTACCATGAATTCTGTCTGAAGTAAATGAGAACTTTCAGCTACATCTTTTAATTGCTCTTTGGTCAACATTCTGCTAGCAGACTGTAGATACTCCATTGCTACTTTTTCCCTTGGGGTTGGTACAGCTATTAAAGGTTCAGCACATCCTAAGCTGCTCATATCTAATGTGAGCGAAACGTTGGATCCCCGTCTGTGTGATAACAAATATAATATTTGTAATTAACTCTTTATGTGAACCTACCTGATAAATTAAAATTTGATAGGTAATACTTGCATAAGAAATTAAGTATATTTATTGGAAAATAAATGCCACTGAATACAGAGAAACATATTACTATATAAAGGGTGTCTTTGGAATTTCTTTATGTTGGTGTTTGCACCACAAATAAGGAAAAGAAAATTGGTATAGAAAAAAGTATATAAAAATACTTCTCAAAAAAAATTGTACAACACATCTAAGTTAAAAGTTTGTGCACTCATGTGACTTGGGGGAAAGCACTTTGAAAACTTAGTGTGTTTTAAAAATAATAAACTTAAAATCTATATATTTCTCAAGACCTCTTCCCAAATATTGTTCCAAATTTGCAGAACCATTGTTAGTAGAAGGTAGATGAAAGACCCAACTAAATAGCCATTAACAAAATACAATTTGACTTGTACTAGCTGGAAAAAGTCATGTAAAGTCAAAATAGGATTACTTAGTTTTGGAAAGTTATTATTAATCCGGATGAAAATATAGTAAGGGGCATCATCTTCCTCTTCTTATTTCAGAAATTTGGTTGCTTTATTTTTCAAATCTTGGTATGTATTAGGCAGAAAAACTGGTCTGAAATATTTTGTCTTGTCAGCACTAAGTATGGACTGAAATTTTATTAACACAGAATGTATCACTAAAGATGTTTTGCTCTGCTTGTAGCATAAATATCCGTTTTCATGATGGCAGGATTCATAAAGACATTTCCAGTTCAAAAGCATTCTTCCTCTGTCCTGATGAAGCTAAATCTTACTCTGGTTTTTGAGCCAGATTGACCTTTGGCTTTATTTAAAGCAATATTGAATAAGCTGACAGTACAGAAGAAAAATGCAATCATTTATTCTTGTCAGTGACCTTAAACAGGTTATCTTATAAATTGCCACCATAGTTGGATCACAGATTTTTCACATCCATTGACTGCTTGCAGAATCAGACTTGATAATATATAGGAGTTACATTTCTATTTTATGGACTTCCCCACTTGAAAAATGGGAAGGTAAAGTCTAGTATCTTTTCTCACTAAAAATTTGCTTTATTGAACAGGTCTCCCTAGCCAGTTTTCCCGATTTGAAATTACTCCATGTATTTGGCTGTTACTTTTAAAGGTAAAGGTAAAGGTTCCCCCGCACATGTGTGCTAGTCGTTTCCGACTCTAGGGGCCGGTGCTCATCTCCGTTTCAAAGCCGAAGAGCCAGCGCTTGTCTGAGGACATCTCCGTGGTCATGTGGCCGGCATGACTAGACGCCAAAGGCGCATGGAACGCTGTTACCTTCCCACCGTAGTGGTCCCTATTTTTCTACTTGCATTTTTACGTGCTTTCGAACTGCTAGGTTGGCAGAAGCTGGGACGAGTAACAGGCGCTCACTCTGTTACGCGGCACTTGGGATTCGACCCGCCAAACTGCCGACCTTCCGATCGACAAGCTCAGCGTCCTAACCCACTGAGCCACCGCGTCCCTTCTGTTACTTTTACTTATTGTAAAAGGATACTTGCTACAAATATTTATTAACACCACCAGATATAAGGCAATCTATTTATCATGTCCCATTCAGGATCTGATGGGGATCTGATGGTTCCTTTTCTGGATGAATTTCCCCTTCACATTAATCACATGGTGAAAGCATGAAGTAATAAACTTTATTTAAAATGCCAGGAAGTCACCTGGCATAACATTATGCCAACCACTGAAATATTAAAATACAAGTGGAAGGTAGCAAATTGGAAGAGGCTGCCAAGGTTTTAGGTTTACACCTAAAAGCTGGAGAACAACATGGAAACACTGTGATTTCTAAATATGGCTATTTAAGTATTATTAAAGTGATAAGGGAGAAGGAATATGCCAATTAAGAAATGACTAAATGACTAAATTTAAAATTGCAAAATAAAAGAGATTGTTTAGATAACCTATGTGTCTGCTAGGTAAAGGTAAAGGTTCCCCCGCACATACGTGCTAGTCGCTTCTGACTCTAGGGGCCGGTGCTCATCTCTGTTTCAAAGCCTAAGAGCCAGCGCTTGTCCGAGGACATCTCCATGGTCATGTGGCCAGCATGACTAGATGCCAAAGGCGCATGGAACGCTGTTACCTTCCCACCGTAGTGGTCCCTATTTTTCTACTTGCATTTTTACATGCTTTCAAATTGCTAGGTTGGCAGAAGCTGGAACGAGTAACAGGCGCTCACTCTGTTACGCGGCACTCGGGATTTGACCCGCCAAACTGCTGACCTTCTGATCGACAAGCTCAGCATCCTAACCCACGTCCCCTATGTGTCTGCTACCTACATGTTAATTGTTGATGACCAACCTCAAGACCATGTCTCTTTCCTTCTTATGACTCTATAGTTTTAAAGTAAACTTCAGCAGGACACCTTCAAACAGAAGACTGAGCATTAGGCACTTGGTATATTATTGGACTAACAATCATTCCATCAGACTGAACTTGTATATGCTCCAATATATTTGAAGAGAGGGAGCAATTCTGCCTCCACCCTTTGTGGACTCAATTATTTTTTCTTTCCTGAGACGAACACTAGTTCAATGGTAACGCTGATAGTAAAGGCCTTGCTAGTTTTTATTTCTCTCTTAAAAAGGAGATTCTAGATCTTTAAGGATCGGCTGATCTCAGTCAATGGACACAGATCTAAAAGCTCCCCTACATCCACTTATCCACAAGGGAGATATTGTTTCTTGTTAAATGGGCATTACTGAAACTAGTTTAAAACATAACAAACCAGCTGTGGTGATGCCAATTTAAAGTGAGGTATTTTTTTTATTTTTCCTACTTTGTAGGTATGACATCAGAGTTTATAACTAAATGCTAATGCAAAATATATTGTATTTTAGTGTTGAGTCAAAATAGAATGCTATATTTTTGGAACATTTACACCCCCAGACCAATTCCTGCATCAATTTCTTGGCAGTTATTTAAAAACAGTTCAAAATGTTTACAATGGAGCAACTATGTGGGAGAAAGGAGGGAGAGAACATGAAGTAAAACCAACCAATTCTTCGTTACTCTGTACACAATCTTACCTCTCTAAAAGTGTCTTTGGATTTCCTAATAAAAAAGCATAAATACATATTGTTTTATAACAAAGCACAATTGAAATGTTGATATTTTCTTTGGCTTTGACATTGTTTTATCAGTCAATCATGGCAAAAGGGTTATTTCCTCTGCAACAAAAAATGTGGCAAGAACTAATTATATCTTTGAATTTATGGCTTTTCCAGTTCAAGTGATTAATAAAGAAAATTGGTGTTGAGAAGCAAATTGATTCCTCTCAGCTGATCCAAAGATAACAGTACATTAAAATAATATAAAGAAAGAAAGAAGTATGGAAAGAAACAGAAAATTATCTGTTATTTGCACAGGTTAATTATAAAAATAGAATTATAGCAAATAATGCTTCCAAAGGCTATTTCATGTAAGAAGTAAGGATTACATTAATGCATTAAAGCTCCCAATAATGTTTTATAAGGTGGATTGAGACTGAATCTCACTGACCTAGAAAAAGAAATCAAGACACCCCCACACTGTGATACCCTGTCAGTAGACCAGACATGTCAAACACAAGGCCCGGGGGGCAGATCCGGCCCGCGAAGTGGTTTCATGTGGCCTGCAAAGCCATCCTGGAAACAGTGAGGGAACGGCCCCCACTGCCTTGGCCCTGGCCCAGAGACCCTCCTTCCGCCAGAGACCCTCAGATCTGTCCCACTCCTGCCCAGGCCCCCCATAGGTACCCTTGATGCGTAGGCCACACGCACTCTAGCCACGCCCACCCAGTAGGCCATGCCCACCCTGGCCACACCCACCTGGCCCCTTGAGGGCAATCGAAATGCTGATCCGGCCCTCAATGAAATTGAGTTTGACACCCCTGCAGTAGACAATATTAGACAAGATGACTAAAAGGAGCCAGATCTTTAAGGCCTCCATCCTTCAAGGAAAGGGAAAGTCTTGGAGGATAATCTGGTCCTGCAAATTGTAGCAAGTAGTTGTTCAGGTGTAGCCAATAAATACATTCATTTATTTACTGAATCTAATGGATAATTGACATTTATCACTGTTTCTTGGACAACAGCAGGCCCAGGTTTTCAGTGTATATGGAGGTTCCTATACAAAAAATCTGGAAATTATACTTAGATTAGAATATAACTATTAGATTGTTAACTAGATTGCATAATTATGGTTATCCTCTCTATTCAAAGTCCTGATGCCTATTTTTATTCAAAGCCCCCCTTCCTGTCCCATAAACCCAAATACCTGACCTTAATTATGCGTTAATTTGCATAGTATGTCATGGCTGAAAGGCAACCTTCTACATGAATTCAGGAATTCATATTCTAAAATAAGTGGGAATAGAATTAAAGAGAGATTTTAGTGGAAAAATAAATTCATGTAATATAATTAAATTATAATTGTTCATTTTAGACATAGGAAAAGAGTGAAGGAAAGAAGATTGCACAATCTAATCCCATGGCACTGATTCATTAGTATCTCCTGAACACAAGAAGACAGTAGAGTGATGATACAGAACTATGGATTTACTCTCTTTGTCTATATCTCTGCCTGCTTTTTATGTAAGAGATTGCTTTTCTCTGAAGCCGTCCTTTCTGCCTTTCTTCAAAGCATGCAGACACAGACTCAAATGCACAGAGAATGTTTGCTTTGGGACTCTCTGTCTGATAAGAGGTAGCTAGCTATTTCTAGGTTTATAATGTATTTCCTGTAAATAAATTTCCTTTCTGTTATAATCATAAAGAATACTTGACTAATAATCGCTCAAATAGTTTTCCAGGTTCAACACATTCACAGGCTTGACTACGACCATCAACCTTCAATACCCATTTCACTGAGAAAAGTTTTAATGTGAATCATAAGAGCCATATATTCTTTCTATATGTCATATTCCATGTTTATGAAGTAATTTGAATCAATATTAAGTTACTCTTACTTAATTTTACATATTTCAACAATAGGTTTTATGGTGTTGTGTTCCAAACAGCCTAATCCATGCTATAGGTTTAGGCATTTTCAGAGGGTGTCAATTTTTAGAGGATGAAGAGTGTCATGGAATTTAACTGAAAAATCTCTTCAGGAAGCTCCACCTATTCACTTTATGTCAACCAATCTGATGAAGCCCATAAATCACTGAAGTGGTCATTTCCTGCCTTTCCCTTAAAATGACTTCTCTCTTCACTTTTTGTGATTATTTTAACCAATAGTTTCTGCAATCTTTAACACCAGGCTCTGAATGTCATGTTTAGCATTGCAGTACCCAACCTGATTGCATTCATTCATTCATTTTCTGGACAGGGCAAAGAATTATGCATAGCTGATTGAGTTTCTCCCTCCCCTCATTCATCATTTCTGCCTTTTTTCCTTTATAACTGCAGATATAGAGGCTTCTGCATTCCTCTATATGCATTTCTGAAATGTGATTCAATGACTGGAGTTCTTTGTTGTATAGTGTCAACAGGAGAGAGATGGGAGGAAGACATTAATTAACCAGCAGAACTACTTGTCTTTACATCAGACGGAAAAAAATGGTCTGCATTTTAAGTTGCATGTAGCAATGGTGTGCAGGCTTCTCAGATATCTTTTGAACAAAATATGGATGTACATGCACATACTGTAGTTTAGCTACATTAAATATTCTATATACACAGTTTAAAAAATTGCTTGGCCAACAACTATGGTACAAATCTATCTGAAAAGACACTAAAGCAGCAGATCCAAAGATGCAAACTTTTTGGCAATGTGGGATCCTTTGTCAATGTTACCATATCTAGTTGGAGGAAAATACATAAAGAATTATCCCAAAATGTTGAGAAAATTAACATACATGCAACAGGAGAACAATGTATTCAAATAATGTGCTCGGACTATTCAGGCAATCGTTAATAAGAGAACCTAGCATCCTTTTAGATATGTAATCAGTAAGAAGAAGACTTCTTATAAAATATCAAAGCTTATAGCAAAGATATTCAGAACCTGACTCCCTGTGCAACCAAGAGGCACTTATTTCAACCACTTTGTCTTATTTTCAGTTTGAGAGAGCTATCCAAAGTGTGAAAATAAAAGTGCATAAATGAATGAATTAGAGTTGGGTATCATTGTTCCTTATTGCAGAATCTGTTCCTTATTTTGGAGAATCCTTTCTTCCTTAATAAAAATGTGCCCCATCAGATTTTTATTTGATATTATAGTCTGATATTTGGAGAAGCATAATTTTCTTCTTTAGCAATCTGGCTGAGTAGGTATAATTGTCTTGCTTTATTTGTTAAATAAAATCAGCTAAAGTACTTCTTCCCTGGATGGTTACAAACTCCTGCAAACAAAATAGAGTAATTGCTGGATTGCTGGAAACCTAAAGGCACTAGGAGATAATTTCAAAAATAACTATCAACTGAGCAGCATTTTCAGTATTTAGATTCATATTCAAAATCACTTCCAAGCATTAGTCAGATTACATTATGCCACAAAGGAATGAAGGAAATGATTTTCAAAAGTACATCTAGACTAAATTTTAAGCAATTGGTATCTGGTTGGGACAGGAATCATTCCACATCCTGTGCAGGAAAGTGCTGAAAGAAAAACATTTCAGTTTTCCCTCTCTTAATCAGCCTTTCTAAAATTCTGTCAATTCTCCTATTTATCCAAAAAATTAGGAACAGACTATTGATTGAAAGATAAACACCTGTTTATACCTCTCAATTAACTCCACCATCAAATGGAGATTATCATGTAAACCAGATTTTCAGATGAAGGGATAGAAGCATTCACAAGGAACCTAGGTGAAGAATGCTCAGTTACGGTCTGGTATGATCATGAAACAGAAATCAGAACAGGCTATGAACATTGAAGCTGATTTGATTCTCAAGTGCTGGAAACATCAGTAGAAAAAAATGACATGTAGTCTTTCTCCAAAGACTGCAACCCTCCCCCCCCATTAATTTTGGAGCAAAAATAAAAAATACATGAATTGATCCTCAGATCAGCAAAACAAAATTAGTTTTGCAATAGTCTTGCAAAGACTCCAAAAGGACACATTTTCACTTTCCAGGTGTTTCAACTGTATAAACCTTTTGAATATTATTAAAAGATTAATCCAAATATGTATTAAAATGATTATTGAGGTTATTATCTGTTACTAAATGCTTAATTGAGTCACTGAATGAAAAATACTTAAATAGTGTTGTGGCTCCTGGCCAACTAACAGCCTTGGTGGAGCAGTGGGCTAATGCCTCCTTAAGTAACACCAGCTGCCTGCAATTAGTGCAGGTTCGCATCCCACCAGGCTCAAGGTTGACTCAGCCTTCCATCCTTCCGAGGTAGGTAAAATGAGGAACCAGATTGTTGGGGGCAATTAGCTGACTTTGTAATAATGCCGCTGGGGGGGGCAAAAGCCCTAATAAGCAGGTATATACATAGAATGAAGGCTATTGCTAAGCACATTGTGCTTTAGATTGTAAGCTGCCCTGAGTCTTCGGAGAAGGGCGGGATATAAATGGGATTTTAAAAAAAACAACTACCCCTTTGTATAGTAGGTTGCCAGTTAATCATCTAATATGATTGATGTTTCATCAGTGGAAGCTAATGATTATTTCCTTTTATTGTCAAATAATTTTTTTCTAGGTTTAATATAGACTGGAAAAATCTTGAGCTCTAAATACTTTGAACAATCTTATAATTATTAAAACAAAGTCATGATGAAAGAAACAACGAAGGAAAAGTGATAGCAATCACAGAGCTTGTACAATTATATAAGAAGCCAGCACAGAAATGTAAATGGGAGTAATAATGATAATAATGATGATGACAACAATAACAATAATAATACCACCACTTGAACACCATTGGCATTGACAAATTCACCATTAGTCAATTGCAAAAGGCGGCCTTACTAGGAACTGCGACAATATCTGTAATACCATCAAACATCCACATCTGCCTATCCCAGGTCCTGGTAAGGACTCAATAGGTAGACAAAAATGCCAAATCCAGTCTGAACAGCTGGCTGACTGTGATGATGATGATGATGATGATGATGATGATGATGATGATGATGATAATAATAATAATAATAATAATAATAATAATAATAATAATAATAATAATAATACTACAGAGTTGGAAGGGATCTTGGAAGTTATCTAGTCCAACCACCTGCTCGATCAGGAGAGTCTATACAGTTTTAGACAAATGACTGTCCAGTCTCTTCTTGAAAGCCTCCAGTGATGGGACACCTACAACTTCTGAAGGCAAGCCGTTCCACTGGTTGATTGTTCTCACCATTAGGAAATTTCTCTTTAGTTCTAGGATACTTCTATCCTTTAATAGTTTCCATCCATTGATTCTTGTCTTGAAAAACACTAATATATTGATAACTCCAGCAATATCTCAGAACTCCCAGTGCTTCCTATTTCTATACGCATGTCTACTAACTGCAGCTGCAGCTGCCACTATGCATTTCATTATGTTGAAAAGAATTGGTTCTCAATAATTACATTCACAGCAAGCAACAAACGAAAGGCACATTTGTTTGCATATAGCACACTATATAATAAATATTCTCTATTAGAGAATATATGCTTGAACTGAAAAAATATTGATCACTCTTATTTGTAAAACATAACTGCAAAACAGCTGGTCTGCAGTCTGACAGAAAACATGTCAAAAGAATTATGCAGCCCATCTGTCATGCATGGCCAGTATTCTTTATAGACTGTATGGATTCTGTATAAAAAGCATGATACATACTTTTCTGAAGCAAACCAAAACAACCTCATTGCACTGAAGAAATCAATAGCATAGTAGTGTACTGACAACATAAGAGCCATACTTGACAAAACCTGTAGGGTTGTAATCTGCACATATTAGAAGTTTGGTGAAGGTTGATATAAACTTTATAATCTGGTACTGGCTAAATTGGAGCCTGAGATTGGCTTGGTGCTCTTGATGGGAGGTCTACAGTAGAAGGCTTGTGGGCTACATGTGGCCTTTCAAGTCATTAATTGTGATCTGGGGCTGCTTAAGGGATGAAAGAACAAAGGTCTCTCTACTGGACAACGAGTGGGAAAGACAAGCAAACCAGCTTTCTCCAATAGGAGAAGGGAAGGAAAGGAGAGAGGAGAGAAGACGAGGGAAGGGAAGGGAAGGGAAGGGAAGGGAAGGGAAGGAAGGAAGGAAAGGAAGGGAAGGAAGGAAGGAAGGAAGGAAGGAAGGAAGGAAAGAAGGAAGGAAGGAAGGAAGGAAGGAAGGAAGGAAGGAGCAAACAAACAAAGATTGTATGGAATAAAGATTTTTCTGCTTACCCAAGATAGAGAAGAAAAAGAAAAGCAGTATTTTAGCAATACTGGGAGGGTGGTGAGGGGGAAAGGGAGAGTACAGGTAGTCCTTGACTTACAACCGTTCATTTAGTGACCATTCAAAGTTACAATGGCACTGAAAATGTGAATTATGACCATTTTTCACACGGCTTTTGCAGCGTCCCCATGATCATGTGATCAACATTCAGATGCTTGGCAACTGGTTCATATTTATAATGGTTGTAGTAACCTGGGGTCATGTGATCCCCTTTTGCAACCTTCTGACAAGCAAAGTCAATGGGGAAGCCAGATTTACTTAACAATTCGATTACTAACTTACTAACTGCAGTGATTCACTTAACAACTGTGCCAAAACAGTTGTAAAATGGGGCAACATTTCTCACTTAAGAGCAAAAATGTTGGGCTCCATTGTGTCGTAAGTCAAGGACTACCTGTAAAAGAAACTTGGTGTTGAGGAAGATAAAAAAATTATCCCTGTATTTTAAATGGGGTGTGGGGGGGGGTGGGGAGATATTTTATTTAGATTTTTACTATCTAAAAATAACCAGACATTATACCTCAGAATAAAAGAGTAAAATAACATAATTGGTTATTGGTCCTATGCTCAGCCTCGTATTGTCTCAAACTGACAGCACTTACACACCCATTGTGCTGTTTGTGTACACATTGTAAGTCAGATTTCAAAGACTTTTATATACTTTCAAGACTTTAGAATCCAGATTTTTTTCTTTTGAAGTAATAAATGACAGGTTTGCTTTGTGGCCTTGTGCAGGTGAAAAAAAATTATATCAATGGCCATCTCTAGCTTAGGAACTGTCGACTTTCACCACACAAGCCTCTGCCATTATAGTTACATAGTTCAAACTAATTGTATAGGAATGAAAAGCTGAAAAAACGTAGAAAAGTGTAATGTTCAGACAGTTATCCTTTCTTCAGTCTGTTTACAATATAACAAACCTTTTAACAGATCACTGTGACATTACTTAAAGTTAGCAAAATTGTCTGCCAGATGCTGACCACTGATTAATTTGTTTTAAGTTTAGCCAAGAGGGGGAAAAAGTGCAGTGGGTGGTGCAGCAACAAATGCACAATCAACAAATGAGCAAAGATTTCCTGTCATCTTGGAAATGAAATTGATTGGTACGTTTCCTGTATTTAATCTAAAACCAGTCACAACAACTGCAAACCAGGAACATTCTTGGAGATAAAGATGATGGTAGAGACTGGTGCTTTTCTTCGCAGCATGCCAACTTTCATTTTTGATAGTTGAAATAATTTTAAAATAATATTTAAAAAAGAGACAGGGAGGGCAGGAAAACTAATGGGGACCATGAGCACGGCTGGCAGAAACATTGTGTCTCATTCTATGCTAGGTGTTACTTAAGTCGGTAACTCCTTTAAAATTAATTTAATTACACATCTGCTTTTAATGCTACTTTTTGTTAAGATAGAAATATTTGCAAAAACTGCCATAGAGCATAATAACAAGAAGTGATAATGTATTGGAAAGATAGAAAACTCTTAATGGTACTGTATCACTGGTAATCCTTTCTAACAGAAATACAGGTTGCAACTATAATAAAGGATCCTTATCCCTTGTTTGAAAAATCCTACATCTGCAGGCTGTGGGCATTAAACATTTCATTGCCCTGGAGTAAAGTGGGTAGTTAAAAGGGACAACACAATGACATTGTCTCTGCATGCCTGGGTTTATTGAAAAGTTTTATCATACATTTTATCTTTAACAGTCCCCCCTACCCCTCCCCTATCCCCCCTATCCCTCCCTATTAAGAGTCTTGCTGCCGTAATTTAATTCAGCATCAACTTAGTGTCCACAACTGTAGCATCTGTAATTATTCCCAACAAAAAAGTTGCGGACAAAACTTTATCCTTTGCTTAAAAATCTTCTGCATATTCCACCAAATTTTTATCCAAAAAGCCTTAACCTTTTTACAAGTCCACCATATGTGAAAATATGTTGCATCTTCGTCACCGCACCTCCAGCATTTAGGCTGATAATTCGGATACATACTTGCAAGCTTTTTAGGATCTAAATGCCATCTGTAAAACATTTTATAAAAGTTCTCTCTTAAATTTTGAGCTTGTGTAAATTTTACGTTCCTCACCCAAATCCTTTCCCACGTGTCCATTGTAATAACTTCTTGGATGTTTTGGGCCCATTTAATCATACAATCTTTAACAAGTTCTGTTTCTGAGTCAATTTCTATCAATGCAAGATATATCCGTTTAATATGTGCTGGACCCTGATTTCTAATTTGCTTTATTAGATTTTCATCAGTCATTGTAAAACCAATTTTCTGATCTTCTTTCCACCTGGCCCGTAGCTGAATATATTGAAACCAAGTTTGGACAATCTTCTCATCTCGCAAGAGGCTGTATGGTTTCAGACACCAGACATTTCTTTCCAAGCTTAAAATCTCTTTATACGTAGTCACATCATGTTTAAAACCAACATTTATATTTTCTATTGCGTGTTTTGGGATTGCCCACAATGGTATCTTACAGTCTAACTTATGTCTATACTTCTTCCAAACTCTCAACAATGCCTGTCTTAAAATATGCACTCTAAACACATTATCTACCTTCTTATCATACAACAAATATGCATGCCAGCCAAACAACAAGTCATGGCCCTCAAGATTTAATAATCTCTCTGGTGTCAAATTAATCCAATCACTTATTCCTGCTAACGCAGCAGCTTCATAATATAATTTAAGATTGGGCATTTTAAGACCACCTCTTTCACGAGTATCCTGCATAATCTTAAGTTTAACTCGTGGCCTTTTCCCTGCCCAAACAAATTTATTGATACCTCACTGCCATTCCTCCAGATTAGAATCTTTCTTAAGAACCGGTATCATTTGAAATAAAAATAAAAATTTAGGCAGGACATTCATTTTCACTGCTGCGATTCGCCCCAACAAAGACAGTTGCAATTTTTCCCAACTCTCCATTTCTTTTTGAATTTTCCCCCATAATTTTTCATAGTTATTTTTATATAACTTTGTATTAGAGGGCGACAGAAGCACCCCCAAATATTTGACCCTTTTAACAATCTCAAATCCAGTTAGTCCTTCTAAAAGAGCCTTTTGCAAAGCTGTCATATTTTTGGCCAGAATTTTAGTTTTTTGTATATTAACTTTAAATCCAGAAACCTTCCCATATTGTATTATTATCTCCATCAGGTCCACAACAGAGTTCTCCGGCTGGGTCACTGTAACAACCAGATCATCTGCAAACGCTCTCAATCTATAATCCTGATCTCTAATTTGTATACCCTTAATTTTTTCCAAATTCCGTATTTTAACCAATAATATCTCCAATGTTAACACAAATAACAAGGGGGATAACGGACACCCTTGCCTTGTGCCCTTCTCAATATTACATGCTTCTGTCAGGCTATTATTAACTATTATTTGGGCAGTTTGTTTTTGATATAATGCCCTAATTGGTTGCAGAAAATTTTCCCCAAAATTCATTTTATCTAGAACTTTCATCAAAAATTGCCAATTCAATTGATCAAAAGCTTTTTCAGCATCTAAAAAAATTAGCGCCGCAGGGATCTGGTTGTTCCTCTCCAAAAACTCTAACACATCAACTATATGCCTCACATTATTTTTCATTTGCCTACCACTAATAAACCCCGTTTGGTCCCCATGAATCACCTGTTGCAGAACCCTCATCAGTCTATTAGCCAACACCTTAGCAAATATCTTATAGTCTGTATTTAAAAGTGATATCGGTCTATAATTTTTAACTTGAGTAGCATCTTGGTCTTCCTTCGGAATCAAAGAAATAAAAGCAGTTTTCCAAGACGGAGGCACCTTTCCCCCCCTCTGAATTTTCTGGAACAGTTCTTTTAACGGTTTTATCATCTCTAATTGTAAATTTTTGTAATAAGCCGCAGTCAAACCATCCGTACCTGGTGCTTTGTCCACCTTCAATTCCTTAATTGCTATAAGAATTTCTTCTTCTGTTATCAATTGATTAATCCCATCTTTTTGTGCTTGCGTAAGAACCGGGATGCTAGCATTCTCCAAATATACATCAATGTCCTTTTCATTAATCTTCTCCTTAGCATATAATTTAGAATAAAAATCCACAAAGGCTTCCTTAATAAGATCCTGTTGAAACACAACCCTTCCCTTATGCTCAATTTTATCTATATTAGAAGCCCTTTGCTTTTTCCTCAATCTGTAAGCTAGCCATCTACCTGGCTTATTAGCAATGCAAAAGGTGTTATGCCTGGCAAACCGCAAATTGGTTGCCACTTGGTCAGCCATTAGCTTATCAAATTGTCCTCTTAATAGCTTAATAACCTCCTTAGTCTTCACATCCGCTGGATTCAAAATCAAAGCCTTTTCTTTTTCCTTAATTTCATTCTCCAATTCTTTCCTTCTGGCTTCCAAAGTACGTCTGTGTTTATTATTCATATATATCAACACCCCTCTCATATAGGCCTTGCTAGCATCCCAAACCATGTCCATAGAAGTATCCTTATTCATATTAATTTCAAAAAAATCCTTCATCCGCTGTTTACATTCTTCCACATTTCTCTCGTTTCTGAACAAATTCTCATTTACACGCCACGAGCGCCTATCTCTATTCTCCTTATTAATCTCTAACCAGACTGGGCTGTGATCAGAAATAGTTCTTGCACATATCTTTACCTTCTTAATCCTAGAAAAAAAGTCATTAGTCAGCAAAATAAAATCGATCCTGGAAAAAGATTGATGTCTGTCAGAAAAAAAAGTATAGTCCTTTTCATGCAGATGTATGTCACGCCAAATATCTCGCAGTTCCAAATCATCCTTCATTTCAAAAAAGGATTTAGGCAGTCTAGCATGACTCGGAACGCGCTTAAAAGAACCAGCCTTGTCCATCTGTACATCCAAAACACCATTCCAGTCCCCCATAAAAATAAACGATTTGTAATCCAACTGAGTAAGCTTTGTGTGAAGTAAACTAAAAAAATCAGCTTGTTGTTGATTAGGAGCATACAATCCAACTAAAAGCGTCTTTTTACCTTCTAACAGCAACTCTATCATAACGTATCTTCCATGCTTATCTGCTTCAATTAAGTCCGCTGTTAAAGCACTTTTAACATAAACAACCACTCCATTTTTCTTATTCATTGCAGAAGCAACAAATTGCGTGCCCAACCTTGAGTTCGATAAGTACTTTTGGTCCATAACCCTAATATGCGTTTCTTGCAAACATATAACATCAATCTTGAATTGTTTTAAATATTGAAAAACTTTCTTCCTCTTCTGTGGTGAATTTAGTCCATTAACGTTCCAGGTTAGAAATTTAGTCGCCATGCATGTCATCCCAAAGCTGTTGGAGCACATCTTTAATAGCCCCACTATCTCCTTTGGGCCGCGCTCCTCCCACTGCTTCGTTGTAAGTACGTTTTGAAAGTTCCATAAACTTCTGCTGGTCTTGTTCTTTTATTTGTTTTGCTCGTTTTAAAGCGTCACGCGTCACCCTCTGCTCTCCAGGATCAGCCAAGGAAGTTGTAACTTGATCCCCTCCAGCACCATTCTCCTCTGTCTGTCCAACTTCAGCCTCTTGAGGTTTTCCTTCTCCAGATCCCTTTGCAGCTTCCAGAAGTGATAGCAGGGTTGCTTTTAAAACATTATTGTAGAAATCACGCGCCTGTGTCACAGTAACCAGACGGTACCTTTTACCTTCATGCATCACCACCAATCCAACTGGAATCTCCCATCTGAACCTTATATCACGTTGCTTGAGTTCCTGCACAAGAAATGCAAAGTCCTTCCTTCTCCTTAAAATCTTTGGAGGAATTTCTTTTAAAACCAAAACTTCTTGGTCAGCAATCACAACTTTAGTATCATAGGCGGCTTGAATAACTTCATCTCTAGTTTCCCTCTTTGCAAAATAAACCACCACATCTCTAGGTAACTTTCTCTGTCTAGCAATCCATGAGTTTACACGAAAAACTTTATCCATGCATCCCTTTATTTCAGATGCTGGCTGACCCAATACTGCTTCCAGAGCCTCAGAAATAAGCTGCTTTAGGTCTTCTTTAATATTTTCTTTTAAGCCTCTGATTCTAACAGCATACTGCATCTGATGATATTGAACAAGACTCAGTTCTCTGTCCATTTTGTCTCTTAAATCTTCATTCTCCAATACCTTTACTTCTAATATGGCATTCTTTTGAGTCAGGTCTTCCACTTTTTCATCCAAACCTTGCACACATTCAGCCACACTTTGCACTGTAGATAAAATGTCTACCCTCATCGCACTGAACTTCTCTTCCATCCTCTCTTCTATCCTCTCCTCCAATTTCTCCAATTTCTCCTCCACCTTTGCCAACTTATCACCCAGTGTTTCTAAAATTACCTGGGCTTGTTTTTCAAGAGCATCTTGTAAATCCTTCGATGTCAATGCAGCAGGAGGAAGCAGAGCTTGCAGCGATGTCTGCTGCACCGGGGAAGTTCCAGCACTCCGAAGAGTTTTTGAGGGAGGTTTAGCCGCCATCTTTTTACTTTCACTTGTTGTGCACTTTCACTTTAAGTTTAGAAAGTCCATTAAGCTAGGGAGTAAAAATAAATGTCCTCTTCACCTTTTCCTCCTGTACCGCTCTGCCTGCTCCTTTTATTCCATGGTCTTTCCTTCTGGCAGGGGTGGTCGCAAACGCCTGGCTCTGCTCCAAAAATCCCGGAGCAGAGACGCTGAACAGCTGGGAGCAACCCAGGCTACGGGGGAGTTCAATCCTTCAGCCGCCCAAGCTTTAAGCTCAGGCGGCCCCGGAGAACTCAACCCCTACCTGTGGCCTCACCCCCTCCTCTTCTCCCGAGGAGGGGGCTTCCAATCCACCCGAACAGCTGATCGGCGCTGTTTCGGTGAAAAAACACAGCTGAGCAGCGGGCAGCCCGAAAAGGCTGTCTCCGGCGCCGCGCCGCCACCGGAAGTCGATCTCTGCATGCCTGGGTTTAATGAAACACTTGCAGTGCTTCTCTTTGCAAGATATGTTAGCTTAAGCAGTCTGGTTCGTGAGCATATGCTACCCATCCCAGTGCAAATACGCTAACCTCAGTTACAAGCTTCCTGTTTTGTGTGAACCCTTGCAACCATCATTTTGGATTTATGCAACATGCAACCTAACATCTTTAACCATGGATAAACTAAAATTGTGGCTATTCTGGGTACAGATAAACCTAACTATAATTTAGGTTAAATAATTATGTCTGGTAGTTAGGGAAAAGAGGAGCTGCAAACACAATCACTACAAACACTTTGAAATACTGTTCTCAAAAAAAAAAAAACTTTTTAGGGATCATCGCAACCCTATGCTTAAAACAGGGTTGTTATTGGCATTTCCCTGAAAGCAATAGCTAAGAGTTATATTAAGCACAAGAAAGCATATTCATCTCAACACAATAGAGTAAATTTATCCTCCAAATCCACGCAAAGCTGTATATTTCAGTCAGGAAATTCCAAAACCTTTCCTGTACATGTATTAGGGTCTCAGGCCTATGCTATCATCCACAAACACTGGCTCAGTTTCATTATTTAGTTTTCAAAGAGCAACACAATGCTTAATGTCAAGCAGTTGCTTTTAACAGAATACTGGACTTAAAACACAGGAAATGTTTAATAATTATTATAGTATATATAGCACAAGCGGCAATACCTACACCAGAAATCCTGCTGCACTTGATTAAAAAAAGGAATTCTGGAAAGACTCTAAAGGCAGTAGATATCAAGAGTCAATGCCCTGCTTTTTCTGCTAGATATATATTTTTTAAATGCCATAGCTGAATGATGATCATTTTAATCCTTGTAGAAGCTTGTTACAAATGATTTACAGGTAGGCAGTCCAGTGTACAGTATATTTACACAGCCTTGCAATATATACTTTTCCAGACTGAATTTCTTCTATCTGTGCTAGAAAAAGTTAATGTGATTGATATAAAGACTATATACTGTGATCTCATAAATGGCAAGCACATGTAGTGGGGCTGGCTGAAAGGCTTTGCGGGAGAGGGAAGCTGCAGAGCGTGATGGAGGGGAGCGGGGCTGGGAGGGCCTGGGCTTTGGCGGCCTCTGAGGTGGCAACGCTACATGTGGGAGCTTGTCCCGGGATTCCCTGCCTGCCCCACCCCCTTTAGCAAGGGATATGAGCCAGGCGAACAAAAGGGACTCTAATGCAGCTATCAGGTGGAGCGAGGAGCAGAATAGTGAAGGACAAGCATTGTTATTGATATTCCTGGCAATGTTTTGTCAGAGGAGTGAATTTTACAGATATTGAGGGTTCTTGTCCCGGATCAGAGGGTGTATGTGATAGGTGGATCAGGATTTCCCCCATTTTTATGTACTGCTAGAATGGAAGAAGAGTATTCTGGAGTACTTTCAGGTTGAAAGTTTGCAACTGACAGAAGATGTCAGAGTAGCGGTGATTTTTCTGACTGTATGGGGCACACCTTTGACCAAATTACGTACTTTTTTGGGGATGCAACCGGTGCCAGAAGGGGAAGAGGAGTATGAAGCTTGAATGGAACAGGCAATACAAGCAGTTGAAGAATAAGCAACGAGTTAGAGAGAGTTTAAAGGGCCCTTCTGCATAAGCTATTAAAAGCCTAACATTGAGCCGAAGACATTTTACTCTGCGTGACTATCTCTCTTTGTTGCATGATGAATTTGGATCTGCCAAGATGGTCTCTAGCTTACTGTTTCGTTTGGAACATGTATCAGAAGAGGGGTGAGAAGCTGTCTGAATATATAAGGTGCCTGAATAGATTATTATATCAGGTTGTGGAGAGGGGGGCGGGATTAGATCCAACCGATTACCTTCATTTGTGTTTCCATTGCTTCCTGGAGCCAGGGTTTTCCCCACCCCCTTGTTTCCAAATGGTCGCTGTAAAGTCATTGACTATTGCCGCTACAACTTCCTGGGGCTGTTAAACAATGCCATGCATTGACTATGGGGCTAGGGGTTGGTCATCTTTGTTCCTAAATTCCCCCCCCCCCTCCTTGACGACAAGAATCTGCCACCGCCTCACTTCACGTGAGCTCCCACTTTATTAACACCTTGAGAGGGGAGCTGCAGAGCACTATGGAGGGGAGAGGGCCTGGGCTTTGGCAGCCTCTGAGGGGGTAACACTACACACATAAAAAGATCTAAATTTAAATTAAATCTAAATTTAATTAGATGAGCAATTGGAATGAGCCTCTCTGCCCCTAAGGCCTAAGGACTGTTAAGCTGGCTGCAGTTAAATTTCCCTGGATTTTTTTTCTTTTAAATAGTAACATCTTTTCCAGGCATAGCAAACTCTTTTCTATAGATACTGTAACTTTAGACTAAATAGGTCTTCACCTTCTGAAACTTGACACCTTTACAGGAAGGTTTGTGAGAATGAAGTGTCAGATTGAATGGGAAGATTGTCACCAGCATGCTGTAAACATTGCTCAGGTGGAAAGCTCTGGTCTGAATTGTTGTACTGTCACTTGAAACTTTTCTTGATAAATTTAAATATTCAGGGCCCACCTATGGATCTTAGCTGTTTGTTTCCAGGTCAGTTTGTGGCTGAAAAATCCTAACAGGGATGGAGCCAAAGGAATTAGAGAGAATTGAAATAAGATAAACAAGGCAACGAGCCCTGTCAATGTCATCCAGTGGTGTCAGGGGACAGCCCACAATGTCTTGTGCTATGCTCACCACCCTGTGTAATACTTTCCTATCCACGGTTGTCTGGCCAGCATACCAAACCACAATACAATGCGAGAGGACGCTCTCTAAGGAGACCGGTAAAAGAAGGTCATTAGCTGTTGTTCTACCCTGTTATTCTGCAAGACCCTGAGGAAGTGGAGTGGAAGCCAGCCTTTTGTTGGAGTATAAGAAAACCATGAGCAGACGAAGGTGAAGAAAACATACTAAATTCAACACATAATAAATGTTTCTATCATGGGAATCAGTGGATATCTTTTGCCTCTTGGAGGATTGAAAGACAATGAGGGGCCTTTTTGTATAGACCCCCAAAAAGACCATTTGATTTCAAGTGTTGGCAGGTGAAATGGATCCAGTTGTATACATTCCTAGCCATCTTTTTGTCTTTTTAATCTGGATCACTACAGGCTCCCAATAAATATAATAGGTGACAAACACAACTATACTTTCCACTTTCCATCTTTCATTCTTGTCCATTCTTGTTCTTTGGAAACTGGAGGACACTTAACTATGGTTTTCATAATGAGACAGTCAATTTCTCTTATTGCAAAAATATAGTGGAAAGTGACCTTCCTAACTGGTCTTGTCCATAAATTGGTTTGTGAAAATACTGTGCTAGTACTTTTACATGCTCTGCAATATTAAAAGATAAATAGATAAGCTACTATTCAGGGAACATTTGTAGACCTCCTAGTGCTCTCCAAATATGTTGAGATGTTAATCGGGAATTCTGGAGACCGTCACTCCAGACCTCTAGACAGCACCAGGCTGGAAAAGCTGATTTTGATCTACTGTAGGAAGAAATGAATGCATACCAATTAAAACTGTAGAAACATATTTTCCCAGGTGAACACAAAGAATGATTTGTCCTAAATAGAATGCTAAATTGACACCAGGATGCATATTATCACTTTAAACTCTTCTTTATAAATCTGCACCAGAGCTCAGAGAGACTCACTTCTTGTTTCCTGATGGTCAATATACCTGAAAAGGCCATAGAGGACATACGTGGTAAAAAAGAACGAAGACCCATTCCCATTCTGAAGAAATCATCTAAAACCTTGTATGTGAGGGAATGACATAATGCAACATCCGTACGTTTCTGTCTGAGAACTTAAGGGAAAGTTAACTGCATCTTCCATTCTTATAGATCAGGGGTGTCAAACTCAATTTCATTGAGGGCCGCATCAGCATTGCGGTTGCCCTCAGGGGGCTGGGTGGGTGTGGCCTGGGTGGGCGTGGCCTACTGGGTGGGCGTGGCTAGAGTGCGTATGGCCTACTGGGTGGGCGTTGCCAGCTCTACATCATTCGCATCAAGGGTACCTATGGGGGCCTGGGCAGGAGTGGGACAGATCTGAGGGTCTCTGGCAGAAGGAGGGTCTCTGGGCCAGGACCAAGGCAGTGGGGGCCGTTCCCTCACTGTTTCCAGGATGGCTTCGCGGGCCGCATGAAACCACTTCGCGGGCCGGATCCGGCCCCCGGGCCTTGTGTTTGACACGTCTGTTATAGATCATAAATGAAAGAGGAAATGTGATGACAATAATTTCTCTCCTCTAGATGTCACTGCTCATCAAGAAATAGCATTCAATGTGAGTCATAGGAAGCAAAATATTTCTGGCACAAGCTAGTTCAGGGGAAGCAATGATAATCTCAGCATCAGTTTCTCTCAGATATGGTTTAATAACACTGCCTTACTTTGCATTGCTACAGCATAAATTTTAAGCGGATGTATTTGAAAGCTAAGCATTACTGGACAATAGGCCTTACAATATTCACTGATTTAGATATGTTTTCTGTCCTTGACATTACATATCCAGACCAGGGCCTTTTAGTGAAACGATGGAAACAATTCCCACAACACACAAACCCTTATACCGTGTATATACTATTTACACTACTTGTATACTCCTACTCATTTAAGGTGCTATAATATTTCAAGGCAATAAAACAATCTCAGCCATTCTTTAAGAAATACTCATGGAATCAGTATCCATAACACAGGCAACTTTCTTTGGCTTTTGTCACCTAGGAAGCATATACACCACCTTTGTCAGCAAACCTCTCTTTACCAGAAGCGTGTGGTTGGTGCGACTAGCTTTCTGAGACTATCCTTACCAAGGTTTTGGTAATGGTTTTTAAGGCCCTACATGGCATGGGTCCGGAGTACCTCGGGGATCACCTGCTGCCGGCGTCAACTTCCCTCCGCCCTGTGCGTTCCCACAGAGAGGGCCTCCTCAGGGTGCCACCGGTCAGAGAATGTCGGCTGGTGGCCCCCAGGGGGAGGGCCTTCTCTGTGGGCACCCCGGCTTTATGGAATCAGCTGCCGGTTGAGCTCCGGATGGCACCTGACCTTCGCTCCTTCCGACGCGGTCTGAAGACCTACCTATTTGAGCAAGCCGGCCTGGCCTGATGGGGGATGTGCTGGGGTTTTTATTGGGGATTTTTATATTATTCTACTGTTTTAGCTCAGGCTCTTATTTAATTCTTTTTTAATTTTTGTATTCTGTATTTTTTATGTGCCCTGTTCACCGCCCTGAGTCCTTCGGGAGAAGGGCGGTATACAAATATAATAAATGAAATGAAATGAAATCTGTAACTTGCTTTGGCTTTCTCTGTATTGAAAGGCAGACTTGGAAATAAAATAAAAAACCAGGATATAGCCAGTACCTTTTTTATTTTCTAAAACCACCTACAGAAATTGGAGGCATTCTTAGAGAGAGAAAAAATGACACTTAAGGTTAACACTTTGATTCAGCAACATGCCAAATCCATGTTCTTTACTAAAAGTAATCCTAAAAATAATAAAAGTTACAGGGGACACAGAGATTTATCAGGAAGATGGATGGTATTTGCAGACCCATAGGTACAGTATGGCAAGTTGCTTTCCCTGCCTTACAAAGAGAGAATAATAAACCCTGTCTAACAGGCTTTCATCCTACCTTTCTTGTAGCCCCACTGGTTTCATTTTGAAAGGTGATGGATTGGCAGAAAATGGAGGCTTGATCTCAGTCGTACATTGTCCATGGGGATCTACTACAACATTTAGTACTTTATGGGTCTGTTCAGGTTGGACCATTCTGTTTGCTGTCTTATATTCAGATGGAGTTCTTTGCAGAGGGACAGAAGAAAGGTGTATTTCCTGTTTTTTGTTCTTATCCTGTCTCACAGAAAATTGTATTTTCTCTTTCACTCGGTATAAAATCTGTTCATAACAGAGAAAATAGCTGTTTTTATCTTAAATTTTGAAAAAAAAGCACATATTGGGTTAGTAATGAACTGGATAGAGGATTAGATACTAATACAATAAATAACCAATAGGCAAGGAGAGCATCAGCAATAATAAAAAAACATTTATCGAATGGAATCCTTAAATTGTTCATTAGATAGTTTGGTATGTATTATCTGCATCTTGGGTTTCTAGCATAATATTTCACAATAGAATTTATTGGGTTGCTTTTGTCAGGAGGATAACAAAATTGTACTGGGAAATAATTGAATAAGCAACTATTGCAAATAGACTAATGTTAGGGTTAGAGATAATAATAATAATAATAATAATAATAATAATAATAATAATAATAATAATAATAATAATAATGATATCATCATCATCTAGTCCAACCCCCTGCTCAGGCAGGGAACCCTATACCATTTCAGACAAATGGCTGTCCAGTCTCTTCTTAAAAACTTCCAGTGTTGGAGCATTCACCACTTCTGGAGGCAGGTTGTTCCACTGGTTAATTGTTCTAACTGTCAGGAAGTTTCTCCTTAGTTCTAGGTTGCTTGTCTCCTTGATTAGTTTCCATCCATTGCTTCTTGTCTTGCCTTCAGGTGCTTTGGAAAATAGCTTGGCTCCCTCCTCTTTGTGGCAACCCCTGAGATATTGGAACACTGCTATCATGTCCCCCCTCATCCTTCTCTTTGTTAAACTAAGGTAAAGGTAAAGTTTCCCCCGCACATGCGTGCTAGTCGTTTCTGACTCTAGGGGCCGGTGCTCATCTCCGTTTCAAAGCCAAAGAGCCAGCGCTTGTCTGAGGACGTCTCTGTGGTCATGTGGCCGGCATGACTAGACGCCAAAGGCGCACAGAACGCTGTTACCTTCCCACCGGAGTGGTCCCTATTTTTCTACTTGCATTTTTACGTGCTTTCGAACTGCTAGGTTGGCAGAAGCTGGGACGAGTAACAGGCGCTCACTCTGTTACGCGGCACTCGGGATTCGACCCGCCAAACTGCCGGCCTTCCGATCGACAAGCTCAGCGTCCTAACCCACTGAGCCACCGCGTCCCTTTTGTTAAACTAGACATACCCAATTCCAGCAACCATTCCTTATATGTTTTAGCCTCCAGTCCCCTAATCATCTTTGTTGCTCTTCTCTGTACTCTTTCTAGAATCTCAACATCTTTTTTACATTGTGGTGACCAAAACTGGATGCAGTATTCCAGGTGTGGCCTTACCAAGGCATTGTAAAGTGGTATTAGTATTTCACGTGATCTTGATTCTATCCCTCTGTTAATGCAGCCCAGCACTGTGTTTGCTTTTTTGGCAGCTGCAGCACACTGCTGGCTCATATTTAAGTGATTGTCCACTAGGACTCCAAGGTCCCTTTCACAGTTAGTACTTTTAAGCAAGGTACCCCCTATACTATACCTGTACAATTGGTTTTTCTTGCCTAAATGTAGAACCTTACTTTTTTCACCATTGAATTTCATTTTGTTAGATAGCGCCCAGTGTTCAAATCTGTCCAGATCCTCCTGTATTTTAAGCCTATCTTCTGCAGTGTTGGCTATTCCTGCCAACTTGGTGTCGACTGCAAATTTGATGAGTTTCCCATCTATCCCCTTGTCCAAATCATTGATGAAGATGTTGAAGAGCACTGGGCCCAGAACAGAGCCCTGGGGCACCCCACTACACACTTCCTTCCATGTAGATGCAGTTCCACTGAGGACCACACGCTGAGTATGGCCTGTCAGCCAGCTACAAATCCATCTGGTGGTGATGCTATCTAATCCACATTTTTCTATCTTATCAAGTAGTAGGTTGTGATCTACTTTATCAAATGCCTTACTGAAGTCCAAGTAAAGTGACAGGTACAACCTAATGCACTTTTTGGGTTGCTCTTTATAAGCAGAGCAACTGTTTATTTCTAATTGTCTGGGATTATAAAACTATGTTAATAACAATAAATAGGAACATAATAACAATTGAAGAGGCACAAAATAGCAACCAGCAGTAATAATCTACATCCCATCTATTGGACAGAAAATTATTATATAAAGGTAAGCCAACATGCCACAGCTAAGCATGAATGAACAGAAAGCAATATATTAACCATTAAAGAAATAGAAGAGAAAGAAGCTGCTAATTCCAATGAGAAAAAGTGACATTCACAGGTCGGCACTGCAGTAGTGTTTGAAAATTTAAAAAGGAGATTCATCACTACTTAAGCCCAGAAAAACAGATGAAAACATAAGATGACAAGCCTGGAATACTACAGCTGACAAAAACAAAACCATGTGGAATCTAATAAAAATTGTGTAAATGAACAACTAACAGGGAAACAATTATTTGGTTCGATATATTAGGATTTACCAGTCAGAGCATAACTGTTAGAAACAGTCAGCATATAAACAACAGAAATTTGCACTAGTCATAATCATCATTATTCTATACATATTTACAATGATTTTCACACTATTCTTTTTCCTGAAAGTATGCATAGATACCCCAAGGAGGACAGCATGGGAGATGGGACAATTGATAAAAAATGCATCATTACATTCTGATGCAAAAGCCATGACTTATGTGCTTGTATGTGACATAGGAAAGCAAGTGCCAAAGAGCAAGGTTGGTGTCTTGTCTTTTTTCATATTGCAATTAGCAGCAGGTGCCTAAACAAATGTTGTAGCACTTTGTGTTTTTAAAAATTAACCAGTTAAGGACCAAATAAGCTTATCAGGACATGCTGAGCTACGTCCATAATTGGGTGTGAAAATGGATTCTGCATATGATTCCCCCCCCCCCCTCTTCCAATCCAGCTGCTGTGGTTTACCAAAAATCAATTTGTTGTTCAATAGGAGAATGGAAAATCTGGATTCAGTCCATGCTTTACTCTGCCTCTCCTCCAATCACTATTTTTTTAAAAAGGCACCATATATTTACAATGCCAATTATAAGCATGTGTTTGTCTGAGGGCCAATAAATGAACTCACCCTTTCAAAAAATGTGGGAAGCGCCCCTTTGAAGTCATCTGAATGAAAACATTACTTGGTCTATGAATGATTAAGATTCGCCTTATTCCTCAATTTGCATTAATTTTGTTTGTGATTAAAAGACTGGACTGTTTTTAGCAAACAATTTCAGCACCAGTAAAGGTTGTTTTGCTTTTCAGAAAGGCAAAAACAGTGACAATGGAAACAAACAGACTTACCATCAGACATGTTACAATAACAACAAAGATGCTGAGAAAGATTATGACAGCATAAAATCCTTCTTTACTCCAGAGTTTATCCGACTCATGCTTGCCTTGGAAAACATTTTTCTTTGACTTATAAAAACATAAAAGAAAAAAAGTAATTATATGGTTTATATACATTTGGGAATCATTATGAGTATAATATAAAGCTTTATCTTCCTTCAATAATATAAAATGCTCGAATGATTCAATACATTTCTATTATTTATTTTTTGCATCAGTGATTATAAGATAACCCTACCAGATAGATATGCTATAGTTGTGTTACATTTCATTACGTATCTATTTCCCTGTGACACTGTATAGAAGTGAAAATGGGATTTTGAAGAAGGAAAATAGGAAGTTCAACAGCTTTTGAACTTTGGTGTGGGAAAAAATGTCCTAAAACTATCGTGGACAGCTAAGAAAATGAACAAATGGATTATTGAACAAATAAATCCAAAGTTCTAATTTGAGGCACAAACGACTAGGATAAAATTAGTCTGCTTTGGATACGTTATGCAAAGATCCAGCTCTCTGGATAAGGCTGTAATGCTGGGAAAGGTGGAAGGTAAAATAAGAGGATGGACTGCAAATGGATTGACTCAATTACTGTTGAATGGACTTAATGACTGTGGCAACATTGGAAGATCTATGTGGTCACTAGGAGTTGAAAATGACTTGAGATGAGGCAAAGAGATGAATTAATAGGACAAATAAATAAATAAATAAATAAATAATAGATTATTTTGTATGTTTATCTGTTTTATCCATGAAACAAAGAATTCATTGCATTTGCAATTTATTAAAATCAATAACTCTTAACCTGCATATAATTTAAAACAGGATAGATTTAGTTTACCTGAAAGAACCAACCAGGCTCCTTTAAAAAAAAATACCATCAGAGTCTACATAAATTGATACTAGGTTCTCATATGAATGAACATAGTTTATGCTTTCCTGAATCAAACTGCAATCCTATATATATGAAATTAAACCCTGTTGAATTCCATGACTCTTGCCACTGGGACTGTAAATGTTTGTTGTCACTTTAAAACTACACTTCTTTTTTGCACACACACAAACACATACTATGTAATATCAAACTAAACTAGAGCAACATTATAAAGTGGTAGTGGACTGCTTTACTTTCAGTCACTCTTCCTCAATTTAACTTCACCGTACCTTACTATACGAAATAAAGAAAAATCCCATATGTGCTTTTTTGAACTTTTTGAGGAAAGGAACTCTATTAATCAGCCCTCAGGATACTGCCCTGATACCAGAGGACCCTCACTTGGTTGATTTCTAACCATGGAATGAAAACAAAGCTCCAATATGCTGTGCATTAGGGTTACAACCTTTAATGTACTGTTTTAGTGAGCACCTTGGTTCCCTCAGGCACATTAGATACACAATGAATTTAGGAATTTATAATCTAGAAAATACTAGAAATATATTTATTTACTGTTTATTATCTGAGTTTGCAAAATAATAACAGGTCTTAAAGGGAGTACCTATGGATAAAATATTAGCACTTTATAGTAATGATAGCTTACCTCTGGGGTTATCTCTGTAATTCCAAACTGGGTTAATCCTTGGCGTAGGACGTTGATATTAAGGGATCGTAGCACTTCTTTGGATGGGATAGTATCAGAAACTCCTTTACTACTGACTGGAGATATAAAGAGTTCAACACAGTTCCGCTTGCCCTAGCAATAATACATAAAATAAGAGAGGAATAGCTCAAAAAAACTTTGTAGGAATAAACATATGAATTAATGAAGTCTATATTCTTGAGATTAATTAGAATTAGCTATCTAGAAGTTCAAATTGATATTTTTAATATCCCAAACTGCATTTCAAATATATGGTTTTCCTTTCTACTTATGCTATATTTCAAGGTTGGTTAATTAGTGACAATATCACTATTGCAGAAAGCCTTTGGGAAAGGATGACCTTGGGCAGGCAACCTATTGTCTCAGCCTAATTGCAATACCCCTTAACTGGCAAGTAAGAGTGATCTGGCTCATTTTTTTGGCAGACAGGTGAGGAAGAGAAGGGGATATCAGAAAGAGAAAGAGAAAGAAAGGGGTTGCTAGAAAATTTTAAAAAGTGATGTACCAGCAGAGAAAATTCATCTGTTTTTGACATTATTATCAGTTATTTTTACTTCAGTTGTTATTTCCCAGCAGATTTGTACCATAGGAAAAGAAAGAAAGAAAAACAAGTCCACTTCTGGTATTGGACTCAATTCATGGCCTCGCCAGGCAAGGAAGAAAGCATGCCCATAGGAATGACTGACCATCACATTAGCTCTTATTAAATTCAGTAGATCAATCATCTAGCTTCATATAATGCTGGGTGGCTGCTTTTTCTATTCAGATTATAGGTAGCCAACAGCAGTCACAATAAAGCTTATCTTAGAAGGCCTGCTGTGATTCGTAGCATTCGGAGCATGAATGAAACTTGTTGCCATAAGCAATGGCAAGCACATATAAATAAATTGAAGAAACATATCATCTATAATGTTTTGGGGGCATCAGATACAAGTTTTCCCAGATTTATGTAATGAGACTTTACAATGGAGGAGAAAGATGCATCAAGTTTGTCAAATATTGAAGAAAAATAATAATTACAGCTGGGGATATCCAGTTTTTTTGAGATTTTTTTACGGTGTAAGATTTTACAGACATACTGTATGGACTATAAATGAAGAAGGAGGTAGTGATATAGGTGTAATATGGGGTGCAATGAAAGCAGTGATAAGAGGTTTAGGGATAAAATATTCTTATAATATAAAAAACAAAAAGAGAAACATATAAAAAGGGTGGAGACGGAAATTAAAGAACTAGAGAGTAAAAATATAGAAAGTAGAGAAAATAGGATTATGTTAGAATTATCAGCTAAAAGAAAAGAGTTGAAAAATATTGAGTTAGAACAGGTTCAAAGAAATCAAATTTATTTAAATAGGGAATTTTATGAAAATAGTAATAAAAATTCTAGAACGTTGGCTAGAGCCACACAAGTTAAAAAAGGCAAAAAACCTGATTGGAGTAATAAAGAACGATAAGGGAGAAAGATGTAACACGATGAGAGAAAAATTGTTGATATTTCAGAAGTTTTTTGAAAAGATATATAAGGGAAAGGGAAAATAAATGTGAATGAAAGTCAGGCATATACAGAAAAGAATTTAAACTGTAACATTCGAGAATATGAAAAAAAAATAATGGAATCACAAATAGAAGAGGGGGAGATACTGGAAGTTATTAATAAATTGAAAATAGTTAAAGCACTAGGGTTAGATGGACTAGGCCAGGGGTCAGCAACCTTAAACACTCAAAGAGCCACTTGGACCCGTTTCCCAGAGAAAAGAAAACACTGGGAGCTGCAAAACTCGCAGGCGCGTGCACAGGAGAGGGGAAGCTTGATTGAAGAGTTTAATTAAAAAGAAATAGAGGCTGCTCTGCATGAGTTCTCTCTCTCCCTCTCTCTCCCTCTCTCTCCCTCTCTTTCTCTCTCTCTCTCCCTCTCTCTCTCTCCCCTCTCTCTCCCTGTCTGATCTTCTGCTCACCTGGCAAGCTGGCTTCATGCTGTTCTGTGACAAGCTGACACACATTTCTTATTGGGCTGGCTCTCTCCTGCCCTTGGTCTGCCAATCCTCTTCCCCCACTAAGTAAGTAAAAGTGTGTGTGTGTGTGTGTGTGTGTGTGTGTGAGAGAGAGAGAGAGAGAGAGAGAGAGAGAGAGAGAGAGAGAGAGAGAGATGTTGCTTTCTGCTGCTACCTCCTTCCTGTGGAGACGCAGCAAAGGCAGGAGCCCCGCTCAATAAGCTTGTCGGCTTGTCGGATAACAGTGTGAGGCAGAAGATCAGAGAGAGAGACAGAGACAGAGACAGAAATAGACAGAGAAGGGAAGCGCAAGTGCCTCTCTCTGTCTATGTCTCTCTCTTTGCAAATGGCGGAGGAGGACTGGGAGTTGCAGTAGAAGGCTGAAAGAGCCACATGCGGCTCCAGAGCCACGGGTTGTCAATCGGTGGACTAGGCACAGAATATTACAAAAAAAATTAAAGATTATTGGTGCCGAAGATGAGGTCAATGTTTAATAAAATAATGGAAGGGGAAATTATTCCAAGTTCCTGGAAGCAATCTCTGATAGTGTTGATAGTGAAACTTAATAAACAACTTACAAACCCAGGATCATATAGACCAATATCCCTTATTAATCAGGATGCTAAGATTTTTACAGCAATATTGACAAATAGATTGAATACATTTATAGAGCATTATATTAAAAATGATCAGCATGGATTTATAAGACAAATGTCAGATGTAGTAAGAAGGGTATTAAATATAGGTTATTACATAAAGAATCAAAAATTAAAGGCTGGTTTATTAGCATTAGATGTATTTAAGGCCTTTGATTGTGTGGAATGGCCTACACTGAAGATATTAATAGAGAAGTTAGGCTTTGGAATTTTTTTTAGAAAGGTGATAAATCAACTATGCTCAGAGAATAAGGTGAGAATAGTTATAAATGATGGTGTTACAGCGACAATAACCTTAAGCCGGGGAACAAGACAGGGTTGCCCCTTATCCCCAGTTCTATTTGCATTATTGATGGAGGTTTTGAGGGTGAGACCAGCACAGAGCCTGGTAGGGAACAGCGTTCCCCCCACTCGGTCTGCCTAGCAAGCCACGCTGGAGACCACCCTGCCCTGAGGATCAGTCCCAGGGACTACGAAGAAGCCAGCAGCATGAGGCAACGTGAGCCACGAGCCACAAAGACTTCTCACCATGGCGAAGGTCGGAAAGCTCGAAGAATTCGATGTGACGCACCTGGAGAGGTGGTCATCCTACATTTCCCGCATAGAAAACTACCTGTATGCAAATCAAGTCAGCGAAGATGGGCTGAAGGCTGTGACCCTCCTCTGCGTGTGCGGCCCAGCCACCTTCAATATTGCAGAGAATTTGGTCACCCCAGCACCGTTGGAGACCGTCACATATGCAGACCTAAAGAAGAAGCTGCATGACCATTTCAAACCAAAGATTTCAGTGATAGTGTGGAGGCATGCCTTAGAAAAACGCAAACAACAATCCAGCAAGTCGGCGACAGAATTCATTGCAGTGCTTCGTCAAGCTTCGGGACTCTGCAATTTCTCTGACCTAGAGGAGCGACTAAGAGACTGCTTAGTCTATGGACTCAGGAACAGAGAGCTCCAACAAAAACTGTTTGCAAAGGAGACTCTTTCACTTCAAGAAGCCTTAAAGGAAGTTATGGCAGATGAAGCCACCAGAGGGGGCGTGAAGGCATTGTGACCCT
This sequence comes from Vipera ursinii, assembly GCF_947247035.1. Lineage (NCBI taxonomy): Eukaryota > Metazoa > Chordata > Lepidosauria > Squamata > Viperidae > Vipera > Vipera ursinii. The sequence continues at coordinate 44,576,727 of NC_139515.1, forward strand.
CCAAAAGTGCACCATCTACAGAAACCGTCCACCACTAGGACACTGAATGAGTGGAAGACACTGACTCCGACCACAAAGTCGACAAAATTCAGTGGCACCATGGAAGAGGAATGAGGCCAGCTGACAAGGCAGTTCTGTTCCCAAGGTGTTTGGGCTGCAGAGGCCACCATCAATGTGTGGATTGCCGTTTCAGGACAACCACATGCTGGGTGTGTGGAAAACCAGGCCACATTGTCACTATCTGTCGAGGTCGCCAGAGGGACTGCCAGCCAGACGAGTCTTTCAGGAGAGGTACCGGGGCCCCGGGGCAACACCAAGTAGGGTTCTGCTCCAGCGCCAGAGCATTTTTTGCACGGGTGCCCACCAGTCTTGGTGGAAGGCAAAGGGAATAAACTTGCTCAATGCTGTTTTGGAGGGGATAAGGGCACAATCGAAATATATTGTATATTGTTAGTTGTTATATGAGAAGAAATATAGGTAATAAAAATGGTCTCCAGGGGGGTGGGGGCACTGTAGTATTTGTATTTTTTATACTGTTTTTTATTTAGACTTATATGTATTATGTTTGTATTATTTGTATTTGAATAAAATAAAAATAATTTTAAAAAAGCAAATAAAATTAAGATAGTTGGCATATGTATATGTATAATATATTGTTACAGAAATAGAGATAGGGATATATATGTCTGTTTGTCTATTTATCTAGCTATCTATCATTAATATGGTGTACTGGTTATGAAAGGGACGTGGTGGCTCAGTGGGTTAGGACGCTGAGCTTGTCGATCAGAAGGTCGGCAGTTTGGCGGGTCGAATCCCGAGTGCCGCGTAACAGAGTGAGCGCCTGTTACTCGTCCCAGCTTCTGCCAACCTAGCAGTTCGAAAGCACATAAAAATGCAAGTAGAAAAATAGGGACCACTACGGTGGGAAGGTAACAGCGTTCCGTGCGCCTTTGGCGTCTAGTCATGCCGGCCACATGACCACGGAGACGTTCTCGGACAAGCGCTGGCTCTTCGGCTTTGAAACAGAGATGAGCACTGGCCCCTAGAGTCGGAAACGACTAGCACGCATGTGCGGGGGAACCTTTACCTTTACCTTTACCTTTACTGGTTATGAAGCTATGCTAGAAGTAGGGAGAACCAGAACAGAAGCTAAGTGGGCAACTTTGCGCCAGTCAGTCTCTCTCCCTTAAACCGAAAAGTTGTATATCCATTGAATTGCACTGAATCAATGTGGTAGATTATAGACCACCATAACCTTCAGCAAAAAGGCTGTCATTCTGCAGTGGATTTGGGCTAATACTATACATGGATGAGACATCCCAGAGAATCTTCTTGTCCAGTATTGTTACTTCTGCAGCTAGCAGGTATATAGAACCATTTATTTGTTCAGGCTGGTTGATTTAATTTGCAGAAGGTGAAACTATGCAATAGTAAGCATGAAACTAAGCCACTTACAATCAGTCGGTTGATATGCACTTGCTGCGGCAAGAGTCCTAAAGCAGCAGCCACTCCTTGGCGGAAAATCCGAAGCAATGTGATATTCAACTTGTTTACATCCATTTGCAGAGTCTGCAAAACAAACCCAAACAGTGCTAATCTTGCAAGGCACACACAGTTCCCTGCTAATGAGTGACCTCCGTGAATTGTGCAAATCGTTTTTCCCAGGATGGCAATGTGTGAAGTCAATTTGCATTTCAAACAGAGAACAAGAGTTGGGGAGTGAGGTCAGGGGTGCAGGATTCCAGACTATTAATGGTTGTTGGTTTAAAGAATGTTAACATTTCCTCTTTTCATAACCTTAAGTTCACCATGAGGTCAAAGAAATTACTTTGGCTACACTCCTGGAGCTTTTATAGGAGCTAAAATGCCAGATCACAAGGTCTTGCAATAGAACTAGGTGAAAGAGTATCACTCAGAAAAATTACCTCTGATTGTTATCATTCTTCATAGTAATAAAACAATATAGTGGATAGATTGGAGCAGCTACTACTCTTAGCTGCTTTCAAAAAGCTAAGCATGATCAGACATGATTAGTGCTTGCATAGGTAACCACCAGGAAATCTCAAAATTGTAAAGTAGACTGGGAAGCAAAAAGCAAACAAGTGTAGTCACCAGGATGAAGGAAGACTCTACCTTTTATGTTATTGTTGCTAGAGATGAGGAACTATGATGTAACAAAATTTCCACCAAATTTGTGGGCAGTTAAGTTGGGGAACAGTTCTTCTAGGGAAAAGAAATATCTTCAACAATTTCTGCCTTTGTATCCTTTGTGAGTATCCTGGTACTAAAAAGCCCGTGGGAGGATATCCCTCGTGACTGAAACATGGGAAGCCATTGGAACTTGATACACTCACACATTTCTCTTAAACACTTTGAAACTCAAAGGGGGAAATGCCATTTTTCTCAGCTTGGCATTAATCAATGCTTCCTGCAGTGTGGAAATTAGACAACTGCAGATTCCAACTTGTTTGGGGTATCACATGCGCCTGAACTGAAAACTGATATTCCAACCTGTCCCCACATGACATTGATTAAGCCCATCAATCAATAGTTGAAATTAGGAGTTTTACCAGTGATTAGCGAGCAAGTGGGGAAAAGTCCCCTACCTTTTTAACCTGATTAGGGTTCCTGGACAAAAACGGAGTGCCATTAGTGTTTATTGCAGGCATTGCTCCTGATTTTTATTTGCAAGGGTGCAGTAGGCAGCTGAGCTATTACAAAGTTTGATTATCCTAGGGCAGGGGTAGGCAACCTCAGCTCTTTTATGACTCATGGACTTCAACTCCCAGAATTCCTGAGTCAGCATAGCTGACTCAGGAATTCTGGGAGTTGAAGTCCATGAGTCATAATAGAGCCGAGGTTGCCTATCCCTGTCCTAGGGATATATCAATTAAAAAGTAACTAGTAAATGTAAGTAGTGTTGATTTATTCCCTTAGCCCCAATGAATTCGTGGTGGTGTGTGAGAGTTAATAAAATTATGTTATCATTTTAGCAGGTCAATGTACTCAATGTTTGAGAAGCTGTGGCCTAATTAATTCTGTAGAAGCAACAGATGAAGAACATTTTATTAGAGGAGAGAGATTTTACTTCGGTGAATGACTTTTTGAATCCATATATGAACCCAAATTTAGAAATAGAAACAATATCATAATTTCTATCTTAAGCAAGTCTTCCAATTGGTGCCATCCTAGAATTTTCACCTGACTGAAAATTCACCAATTGGAAGGCTTGTTTAAGATAGAAATTGTGAAGTCGTTTCTATTTCACTTTGTGAAATATATTTCAGCCAGGTGAAAATTCTGTTTAGGTCAGCTACAAATCACTTGGGCCATGTGATTTGGCCAACTTTTAACACCAAAGCATCCCTGCCTAATGAAGCTGATCTCACAGTTCATCTTGGACTGTGGTTAGGTGCCACAAGGGAATTTACATGATGAGAAAGCTTCTGTGAATAGGATTCATTCCACAAGCTTTTAAGATCAATCTCTTTTACATACCACTTATATCTTGGGCAATAATCTTCCATGGAACAATAGAAAGAGATTAATTGGTTAGAAATTCCTCAAACATTGCTGGCACCTTTAATTCAACAAAGGAAGCATTGTACCTTCTGAAGCCAGGCAACATTAATTAGTCATATTATGACTTGTTGATCTGTACTGTTTATCATTTTTGGCACCTGCTCCTTGAGGCGAGTTCATGTTTGAATATACTGTACATGCTGGCAGCCGTGACTTAGTAACCCTAAAGGAGAAGAAGACAACCACTCCAGGGAACACAGTTTCCCAAAGCAATTTATTAATCTAGTCACTGCAACTGTTGGCGATAGTTTGCAGGTTTCAGGACTATAGATATGATAAATTATATTATCAGGTTATGCCTTAAAATTTGGCTCATTTATACATGTACAATAAAAATAAAAAGACTAACACCTAGTAATATTTAAACACCTAACCGATTCATTGGGACAGAATAAACTTTTCATAAACAGGGAGAAAATACTTTTTAAACCATTAGTTGGAAAGCAGTGCTTGGTGTAACACGTGCACTTACATGTGCACTTTCTCTGAGATTGATAATCTATCATTATTATTATTATTAATTTTATATTATAGTTATATATTAAGTTATATTATTAGAATATAACTTCAGTGTAAAAGGCTGAAGACTGCTTAAAAGTAAAATCTGAGAGATATTTGAAAGGGAGCTTACAACATTCAAATTTGATTTCTTGCAAATTTCTTTTCATGACCTCTGGTAAGAAAGCTGCATCATGGAATTCAAATGGCAGCAACAAGAACTGGATGATTCTGTGGGGCTTTGGTGTCCACAGGCTCTTGTGCTTTTCAAAGAATAATGAAAACAGTATAATGATTTCATGTTGCAAACTCTGATCCTTCTGGGCATAGATGTGACATTACAACACAAATAAAAAAGAGAAGAGATTTGCACTGTGACACCATGACACTGCTACCAGTAGTATTAATTTGACTCTTTTGTCCTCCCCATGAAGACTTCTGTTTTAAGCCATGAGCTTATCTCTTACCAACAGCATACTATCTAACATAGAGAAAAAATTATATTGATTATTAAAAATAAATCCTGAATCCTCTGGGAAAAGAGTTTATTGTCAGGCCAGCTCAAAGATTATGACACATAGCAGGCTTTGAAACTCTTTGGGTCAGATATGACATGGCCAAGAAGGACGAGTGTTAGGGATAGGAGTAGGGTGTTAAGACTGTTGTCACAGTGACTGCACACTGGCTTGAGATTTTCATAGAGATGTCCCTGCCAGCTCAGATCTCAGTAACGAACATATGAAACTGTTATTTGATATCTTTATTCCACTATACAGTACATTACTTACACTGCATTACATTTGCCTTTGAAATCTATTGACCTAGTTCGAAGAGAACTTTGTGGAGCTGTTTGCAATTATTATGATTGTTATTTTTATTTAGTCTTGCACACAGCATTCATTTGAGATCAACAATGAACTTGACTGTTTCTCCTAGATCCAGCTCATTTATTAAAAACAATTTTAAAAGCATCGGTTCCCAAGAAAGATCTTCAGGAAACCTGAACAATTACCTAATTTCTAGTTTCGTCCTTTCTATTCCTTGGATTCAGTTTTGATATAATATATATTATTTTAGAGATTGTAGATTTTTATAGAATCCAGAATTCTACATAGCACCAGATTAAATAAGTGTTCTAATTTTGGCCTGAAACTATATTTCAGTCAATAAATTTGTAAATGTTGAAGTAGATTTTATTTAGTCTCCAATATTTTCTTTATGCACTATTTAAAATTTAAATTTAAAATTGCCTGCAATTATGGAACAAAAGCAGTTTTACCAAGAAAGCATTTTAATTTTAAAACATTTTTAAGCCAACCATAAGATTTAATCATTTTATTTATCTACAAAACAATATAACTGTTCTTTCCAGGAATATCTTTTTTTTTCTAGACAGGAAAAAGTTGTATGTCATAAAAGGTAAAATATGACTGTGCCTAGGTGTAGTTAGCATGCTGCCCTAAAGTTTTTCATTCCTATCATCTTTGGATTGCTCTTCTAGCAGTTTCTGTTATATAGTTAGCTCCATAAATTACTGTGCATTTTTTAAGTTAGTTGCCTCCTCATGTTGCAACTATTGTAGAAGCAGACACTTCATTGTTTGCCTAGACTTTTATTGTAGACTTTCACAGCAGACTTTCATTGTTGTTTATATTTTAAAATTAGGATCTAATGCCAGAAGGTTCTGGTGGAATGACATAATTGGATAAGAAGTGCTGCTATTACTGCTTATACTATTATATTTTGTGTGTGTTGTGTTTTATATTAAGTTGTGATGACTGCCTAGTAGCTTTTTAGCACGTTAGCTACAGTCTTGGAAAGGCTTGAACTATGTTTCATGACTGCACATCTGGCAGATTCATAGATTATTATGCCTGAGCTGAAAGCATAATAATGATAATGATCATTCTGAAGTTTTGGGGGTGGGGGTGGGGGAAGATTACTCAATAATTCAATGGGGAAAAAGAGCTTCCATAGTTTTTGGGTATGGTATGGGTATAGTTCAGTTGTTCCAAAGAACAACAATGAGACCTCAAATGTTATTCTTTCTATCCTTCCCATAAATATTAGAACTTCATTAGTTATATGAACCTATCCTTATATTTAATATTTTTTTTTCTAAAGGAAGAAGAGGTAGAAGGAAGGAAACAAATGCTTAATTACACAGTTCTCTTTACTGGCAAGTCAACCTATTTTTGGCCCTTCATGACATTGGATGTCTCTTTTCCCTTTTGGCCTTTGTGGCCAGCACAAAGATGTGCTAGATGTGCATAGGAATATTTTTTTTCAGACTTTTTCCTAAAAAAAAGGAGTGTTGTACGATTGATCTGTTTTCCAAGCATTGTATTAGGGATTAGAACTATTCCTTAAAAGTTTGGTTTTTATCCTAGATGATTGGCCTAAAGTTACATCAAACTGGGCTCTCCATCATCTTCAATGTAATAACTATACTAAACTGATCTCCTATACCTATGTAGTATATATGTTTAGATATAACTTACAAATTGTGTGCAAAATATTTTGGAAACAAATTGCACGCAAAATGCAATATTAAAGTGTGAGCAATCTAGTTTTTACAGCACGTTTTTCCCTATCTGAATGAAACTATAAATTAATATTTAAGAATACTGTACACATATTAAAATATTTGATTAGTATGCAAGAGAATACTTAGAAACTAAATGAAATAACTTTGGAAGCCAAATATGGTTCAGGGGCTACCAGTTTTCCACATTGGACCTAATAGAATAAGGTTTACTTTTATGTTAAGTATTTAATGTTCCTCTCCTGTCATGAAACTTACAGAAAGCACACCAAATAATTTGTATTAATTGAATGAAATAAAACCTAAAAATGCAACCCTTATTAAACTGACAAATAAAACTGGGCATTTTAAAACTAATTTATATTGTCCGTGGCTGTTAAAACAGTAATAACTGCCATTGCATCAAACTTACCTACAAGCTCTAATTCAAAATTGGAAAAAAAAAATTGAACTAAATTCACCTGGAAATGCTGTGGAGTATCAGACTGAGGTACCCAAAAGATGATATTTTCAAGATCAGGTAACCTCAGTTGAATAAAATCAAGAGAAATTGGGCAAAAACATATTTTTATGACCGTACCTTTAATGACATTATTTGCCTCGAGGCTATACTTTTAAATATAAAAGAAGTAAAGTATTAAGTTTGTATGCATCAAAAAAATCCCAGCCCTGCCTAATGGAGTTTTGTTCTGCTGTGTTGGAAAGAAAGGAAGAACACTATACCTTAGGTAATATCCAGGGTTCGCTAGTTTTCTCTGATACGGCTGATGCTCCCGGGTCTATGAATCTCATTGACTATCTCATTTTCTGAAGAGGGTGTGAGTCATTCTAATCATACACTGGTTTCTAAGCCAACAGAGAAAGAGAGAGCAATTCCCATTCAGTCCCTGTAAAGTCATTGCCTGCATAACTGGTCCCAGAACTAGTGAGACTGGCTCCTTTGGGATACAGCTCAGGTGCCTGCTGCTCTTGCAGCTTAGGAGAACCAGAAAATAAAGAAACTGGAAAAAGACCTATCAGTGGAAAAGGAAGGCTTGGAGAAAACAGCTCTTGGCTGAATGGCCGTCCTCGAAGGTATCCGATATAAATGATCAGACCTATTATGAGATAAAATGTTGTGGCAGTCTAAGTAACAGGTGCTGGTGATCAGCAGTGAGATGGTGACATGAGCTTCACTTGTTTCACAGGCTGCCTTGCCATTTAATCCACTTATCCCATTAGTAGCATCATTCCATCATCCACTCAGCTCAGCTCATTGCTATGATACGGAAATGATGACATAGTAATAATACATTTGAAGCAAAATATTTTGATTTGATCTGATATGGATTCAAAATAGCTTAACAGCAACAATTTTCACACTAAATTTATGGCAGAGGCCAAATCATTGATGCATTTACATTCAATCGATCAAATTTTATCTATAGCCATAAAACATTTAACAACAGAAAGTAATAAAACTAGAATATATTGTTTGCCTAGACTTTTATTGTAGACTTTCATAGCCGACTTTCATTGTTGTTTATATTTTAAAATTAGGATCTAATGCCAGAAGGTTCTGGTGGAATGACATAATTGGATAAGAAGTGCTGCTATTACTGCTTATACTATTATATTTTGTGTGTGTTGTGTTTTATATTAAGTTGTGATGACTGCCTAGTAGGTTTTTAGCACGTTAGCTACAGTCTTGGAAAGGCTCGAACTATGTTTCATGACTGCACATCTGGCAGATTCATAGATTATTATGCCTGAGCTGAAAGTATAATAATGATAATGATCATTCTGAAGTTTTTGGGGAGTGGGGGAAGATTACTCAATAATTCGATGGGAAAAATAACTATCGTCCAGTCTCCAACCTTTGCTTTCTGGCGAAGGTTGTCGAGAGTGTGGTGGTGCATCAGCTTCCTCTGTTCCTGGAGGAAACTGATTATCTGGATCCAGGCCCGGTCACAGCACGGAGACGGCATTGGTCGTGCTGGTGAATGATCTCTGGCGGGCTCGGGACAGGGGTTGTTCCTCTGTCCTAGTCCTATTAGACCTCTCAGCGGCTTTTGATACCATCGACCATGGTATCCTACTGCAGCGTCTTAGGGGGTTGGGAGTGGGAGGCACCATTTTACGGTGGTTCTCCTATCTCCTGGGCCACTTGCAATTGGTATTGATGGGTGGGCAGAGATCTGCTCCGAGGCCTCTCATTTATGGAGTTCCTCAGGGGTCGGTTCTCTCTCCCATCCTGTTCAACATCTATATGAAGCCGCTAGGCGAGATCATTCGTGGTTTCGGGGTGGGATATCATCAGTATGCTTTTTTTCTTCACCCCGAACCAACCCAGTGATGCCCTCGCCGTGATGTCCCATTGCCTGGAGGCGGTCTAGGTCTGGATGGGGAGAAACAGGCTTCGTCTCAATCCTGCCAAGACTGAGTGGCTGTGCATACCGGCATCTCGGGTTAACCAGACTATTCCATCTTTAACGATGGGGGGGTGAGGTGTTACCCCCCGTTGATAGGGCTCGCAACTTGGGTGTCCTCCTGGATTCATGGCTCAGTTTTCAAGATCACATAGGATCCTTGACCAGAGGGGCTTTTGCCCAGGTTCACCTGGTGCACCAGTTGCGACCCTATCTGGACTGAGATGCCCTACGCACAGTCACCCATGCACTTGTGACCTCCCATTTAGACTACTGCAACGCTCTCTATATGGGGCTGCCCTCGAGGACCACTCAGAGGCTTCAGCTGGTGCAGAATGCTGCTGCGCGAGTTGTGATGGGGGTTTCCCGATACTCCCATGTAACACCTCTACTCCGCGAGCTGCATTGGCTTCCAGTTGCCCTCCGGGTGAGATTCAAGGTGCTGGTGATGACCTATAAAGCCCTAAATGGCTTGGGTCCGGGATATTTAAGGGAACACCTGCTGCCGGCATCAAGTTCCCTTCGTCCTGTGCGCTCCCACATGGAGGGCCTTCTCAGGGTGCCACTGGTAAAAGACTGCCGGCGGATAACACCCAGGGGGAGGGCCTTCTCAGTGGGTGCGCCTGCCCTTTGGAACCAGCTGCCCGTGGAGCTTAGGACTGCCCCCGACCTTCGGTCATTCCGCCGGGACCCGAAGACCTGGCTCTTTAAGCTTTCCGGCCCAGGCTGAGAGTTTTTAAGTGGGGTTTTATATTTGTTCAGGGATTAAATTTAATTATTTTAACTGTCTTTAACTTTTGTATTGTACTGACGTTTTTAAATACTTTGTAAACCGCCCTGAGTCCTATGGGAAAAGGGCGGTATATAAATTCAATAAACTAAACTAAATTCAATAAACTAAAAAGAGCCTCCATAGTTTTTGGGTATGGTATGGATATAGTTCAGTTGTTCCAAAGAACAACAATGAGACCTCAAATGTTATTCTTTCTATCCTTCCCATAAATATTAGAACTTCATTAGTTATATAAACCTATCCTTATATTTAATATTTTTTTTCTAAAGGAAGAAGAGGTAGAAGGAAGGAAACAAATGCTTAATTACACAGTTCTCTTTACTGGCAGAAAGTAATAAAACTAGAATATAAAAACATTTTTGTTCCATGATAAATAAAGCTTGTTTGATTGGGGACACATTTATATTGTTGGAGCAAGTTTATTAAGGATCATTGAATCCAAATTTAATTAAATAATGGCACTAGCTACTGTATGTACAAATAGTTAGCTGTCCCATTCAGTGAATGCTAAATTATGCCTATGGCTCTGAATCTGTTTAGGTAAAAATGTCCAATTATCTTAACTTTGGGCTAGGAAATGTTACATGTTTAATTTTTAGCTTTAATCTACTCTTTTCTAATTATTTGTCTTCTGTCTAAGCAGGTCCAATTTTATAAATACTTTTCTTCTCTTAAACAACTTTAAAGGAACTTCTGTTATTATGACTCATCAACAAAAGATAACAATCAATTAACGTTATTTTTTTGTGTTCTGCATCTTCTGATGTTTGCAAATAATTTGTCGGCTGCCTCAGAAAACTGGCATCTATTTCTTAAATCCTTAAACTCACATTCCCTATAAAGATTAGTTGTACTGCAAAGACACTGGGGTGGTTTGAAAGAAGAAAACATACTTCAGCTGTTTTAAATTTTGTAAATACATATTGACTTTATTAGGTATAATGAGTTGTATGTTACCAATTGACATAAAGCAACTGATGAGTAGCTTAGAAAAAATAGCACAAAATCCATTTGACACACTGAATATGCTTGGCAAAGAAAACACAAGCAATTCATCAAAACTTGGCCTGCATTTTCCTTAAGCTCACATGTCCAATGGAAATCTGTGTTGTTTAAATTCAAATTAATTTCAGTAAAGAATTTATGCATGGAATTTCAGTTTTGTTGGTGATTACTACTGACATGGACTGTACTTATCACATTAATGCACAGAATCTATGCGATATAGCCTGATAAGTAAAACAGCAAAGGGATAGAAAAACTGCTAGAAAGTTAAAAATCCCCATAATGAATGTAACCTTTAAATTAGATTTAATTTACATGGAAAGAGGTATCCAACAGTCACACATTAGAGCTGCTGCATCATGTTACCGCCCTCCCTGTTGGATATTAGCATAGATAGCTCTTAGGCATATTGTTGGATCTTGTAAGCATGGGATCATTTCCAGCAATCCTGAGAAACAAAGTCAGTTCACATATGCATAATTATCAATAACTACAACTATAATTGCTATCTTACATGAGTGGATGCAGACAGGATGTATCAAATATTTGGCTGACACAGAGTATACATGTCCCACAATAACACATCAAAGAGGAAGTTTATTAGTAGAAGCATAGCACATGATCAGCTGTGGGAAACAAATTATCTCCAGCATTAGCAGCTTGACTCATCTAGGCATCAGGGAATTTGTTACAACCTAAGGAGGGGCCTGAAAGCCCCATGCAAATTTTAAAAATAGTCTACATTTTGAGATTTAATATTTTTGCAGAAATACTTCTGAGATTGTCCATTCTTTTAAGGTATCAAATAGATCACTGGGAAGGGAATGGCTAAAGTGCATACTGGGGAACAAAGAGAAAAATATACACAATCCCAATCAAAAGCTTTGATAACCATGAACTAGACTGAAGCACTTCACAGCTGCACCTGTTTTTTTTCTGGCAGGACTCATTTTTTTCCTGGCAGCCAGTGTCCTATTGATACCTTCTCATCATATCATTCATTATTTGTCTCTACTGCTATCCTCTGTGTAACTACAGATTAATCTTCACCCCCTCACCATCTGTCATCATCCTTCTGCTTAAAGCTCTGAAGCTTAAGAAAATAAAAACTGTCCACTGATGGGGAATATGCATAAAAGCTACTGGGAGAGGAATATTGGCAGTTTAAGCAATCAGCACTGACTCTGACATTATTGGGATTAGTTTATGCTCCATTTTAAATTATGGATTCACAAATGTCATGCTACAGAGTTTCCTGTAACTAAGTATGATTTCAGCTACAACAGAATTTTCAATAAATGTATTGATAGCCTACTCAAAAAGAAGAATTGAGTAAAGGTCAGATGGTAGAATGTCATTGCTTTTGAGCTCTCATCACTGTATTTGGATCCTCTTAGGTGCTCTGCTTGGCCTTGTTGAACCCTGCCTAAGTGGAATCATTTTCACTAATCAAACCCAGCAGCCCATTGTTTTACCTTCTTAATTTATGCTCCCATCCTTTCCTGTCTCCCATTTGTTTCTAAGTCCATTGGGCTTCTTCTCACTGCTGTTCAGATCCCTTTATTGTTGCTGAATGAGGCTCAGTGGCTCAATGGCTTAAAGATGCTGGAAAAGGTCTGCACTCTGGCAGTTCGAGTCCTAGCACCATGTAATGGAGAGAACTCTATCACTTTCCCAGCTTCTTTCAACCTAGCAGTTTCAAAGCATGTTACATGCAAGTAGATGAATAGGTACCACTTTGGTGGGAAAAATAATGATGATAATGCCAGAGCTGTCTGAATGGGACACTTGAACACGAGGCAACACTGGTGAAGGGAAAAGCCCTAGATGACAGTGCCGAATGCCGTTAACCATTCTGAGTGTGGAGCTAGTTTGCCCCCCTGCGGTGTGCTATGGATAGCCCATTAGCATGAACCAAATGGGCTAGCAGTCTTAGGCAGCCAAACAACTACCCTGTATTAACACTGTAGTCTTCTGGCTAATATACCATTGTCATACACTAAATAAATAAATAAATCTTGTTGCTGGCTGTTTCTTATTCTCTTTGGCATGGGATTCTATTCCCTTATGGATTTATTTTAAGCTTCTATTTTTTAAGTATTTATTCTAAGAACAATGCAACTAGGAATTTCAAGAGAAAGGCTGAGTTCTTACATTATATAGCTGTTAAAATGGTTCCTGCTGCTTTAGCCATATTGCTCATTTAGTCAGGAGAACCTATTTATCATGAATAACTTTGTCAAACAAAATACTTATCACACCTTATATGTTCCCAAATATTTTTCTAAGGAAAAGGTGATGATATCACCAAGCAGATAGGAATATACACTTGCCCTTTCCCATTGTACATCTTTCATTATATCCCATTTGGGCCCATAAAGGCTGCATTGTTGGAGAAAGTGAATAGAGAGAGAGAGAGGTTTTCCTCCCACTTTTACAGCTGTAGAACCAAAAGTAATCCAATCAAGCTGTCTGTCACAAAGGTGCTTTTTTAAGTTTTCAAAATCAAGCTGGCTGTTGGAATGTTGGCAGAACAGATGAATGGAAGAACTTCTCAGAGCATAAAAATATACTATAAAGTTTGCTATCATAAATTATGGGGATATCCTCAACTTGAATGGTTGTGAATGGGATATAAACAAGTTCATGTACAGCAAAACTGTCAGTCATTACTGGCTATTGACAACAAAGCTGGTAACTATTGATAGTGATGGTTATTTATGGTTTTGGTTGATATTGGTGTTCAGATGCTGAGAGACATGAGCAGGAAAATGATGCTCCATTTATATCCAGTCACTCTGGGCACAGATTAGCTATTTAAGTCTATATCAGTCAACAAAAATGTATACATAAGAAAAAAGTTATAATATATTAACAATCATGGGGACACTGCCTTGGCCTGCTCTTCCCCATATTCCTCTGAAGCCACAGACACCTCTCCCTCAACCTCCATAGGGTCCTGTTCCAGCTCATTTTCCTCTGCAGATTCAGGCTCTGATGGAGGTATGACACATGGCCCCATCGGAGCCCAGTTCGGAGGAGGAGGAGTTGGAACCAGGACTGTCTGACAGGGTTGGCATGCCTCCCTTGGCATGTTTGGAGAGGCTGTCCCAGGTCCCTCAGGGATCAGGGGAGGTGGTATGGGAATGACATTTGGGAAAGGTATGGCTACTTCTGCACTCCCTGCAGTCAGTCATAATCACATGATCATTTCCATTGCTCTCTGATAGCTTCCCAGAAGGAATGGGCTCATTCCCTACCTTCCCAAGGAAACTCAATGGAGAAGCAAAAAATCAGAAGTCACTTCTGCTCTCACTGCTTTTTTGGCCATCTATAAACTTCTTGTAACAAAGTTTGACATTGCACAGTCTATGTGTTGTTTTGTGGGCATTCTGTTTCCCTGTTTAAGTAAGGAAACATGAATGGCCCAATGAGACATGAGTTGTCTAGTTCTTCCTTAAAATACTTCAAAGGAATCTATCCATTTGTTGTACTGTGGTGTAGCCTTGGGGCAAGGAATTTAAATGCTGTTTGGCTGCTTTCCATTCTCTACTGATTGACTTTTGGAATAAATTCTAAATACATTTTTCAGGTCTATATATACTTTAGCAGTTTAAATTTAAGTAAATAGCGATAGCAATATGACCTGAACTTATAAACCATCCCATAGTGCTTTCCAGAATTCTCTGGGCAGTTTATAATGTCAGCATATTGCTCCCAACAATGTGGGTCCTTATTTTACCAATCCTGGAAGAATGGAAAGCTGAGTCAACCTCGAGCCTTCTTAGGATCGAACTCCAGGCTATGGACAGAGTTTGCCTGCAGTACTGCATTACAACCACTATGCCACCAGGGCTCTTCAGAGATACATAAATACAGAATAGACTTTTGAAAGTCAGATTAAACATGCTGCCATCAAATATTCTATAAGGTAAATTTCTCATTTTTCAAAAATGTTGTCCCTGTAATGTTATTGACCTTGAAACTGAATAATATTTTGGGCATTCTAACTTTTACAAGAGTTTTCAACAGGATATTATCTGGCTTAAACTATTATATCTATGCCAAACCTTTAGATGATATCTGTATTTTTTTATTCCAGTCTTTTGGCCATAAATAAAAGGCATTGTTATCATTAATATTAATATATACAATAATAGTTTCTACAATTTTTCCAGAGTTTGCTATATAGTTTTACAGTCTAAGACGTGTTTAAAATTGTGCCCATTAAGGAAGTTTCTTAGGCACTAGAGAAAGTAATACAAAAGCAGCACAATTATACTATAATTGTTAAATTATTTGCAAAAAGCACACCTGTTAAGAAAACTTTGTGAGAAATGTTTTAAGAATGCATTCAAATGTGTTTTTTTTAAAAAAAGAAAACTGAAGCAAATTTGAAACAAAAGGAATTTAGGAAAACAAGTAATACATTGACAGATTCATCCATGATACTATTGCAAGGAAAGTAATTGAGAAGATTGTAGTGAATCAGAGATAGCATTCATCCTATCTCCATTTTTAACACCTTTCTGAAAATTTGCTATTTTACCTGTTTGCAAATTATTGCCATGCATTGGAGAATTTCTGTAATTTAACAGTAGTGTATGACCTACCTCAGTTTAAAATTACTTGATTATTGAAATAAAAACATAAGGTGTGACTATAAATAAATCAAGGAACTGGTTACTAGGGAAATAAAATAAACCTAGGAATAAAATTGACATCTCTTAATTCCAAAGGAATTCTAATTATATCCTATGGTCTCCATTTATATGAGTTCCTTTTGATTAGGTCAGGAATAGAAAAGACAATTCTGAACTTTTCATTATCTGCATTCAAAGGGACACTTTTATCTTTTTAAAAATCTATTCTTATCACTATTGTCAGAGATAGTTAGAAGTCTACAAATAGAGATGCTGCTCTAACCAAAATGAGACCTAGATTGGGCCTGCAATGCACAGATACTTCAGGTTACTTGTGGATTAGCCTATATCTATATCTGTATCCACTGGGATATGTTCTGTGTTCCATGTTGTCTCCAGTCTATAGCAAAGAGGAGGAAGGGATATACCCTGCTCTTAGCAAATGGAAGTTGAATGGTATTTCACTTATTCCCATCCTAAATACACAATGGAATGATCAGTATTATTTTAGATGTGCTTCTCTGTAACAACCAATGTGCACCAGTCTTTTGTATGTCTTCTGCTCACAGCCTTCTAAACAATCCTGTCTTTCTTTGCAACAGGAGGACAACAACATTCAGGGGAAATTAGCATTTAAGACCTTATAGGTAAGGAAATCAAACAGAAGTTAAATGCACTGTGACAGTTCAGTTGCTGTGAGTCATGTTAACACTAAAGAGTTCCAGGCTTACTGATTAGTTCTGCAAAGGGCAAAGCATATTGCTGTGCATAGAAAAACATCTTTGAAACAGAGTGAAGGCATTGATGCAGTAAATGAATCCCTCTTGTAAATATTAACTGGGTTTAAAGAAAATTGGCAAAGAGACTATTCTCCATCAGCAAGGAACACCATGCTTATACTCAAATAAAACAGCATCTAAATTCATGGAATACAAAGACACACCCAAAAAAGCATTTTATCTGCATTATGCCATACAGAAGGGGTGTCAAACTGCCAGCCCATGGGCCGGTTGCATCATGTGGAGGCCGTGCCCACCCCAGCTCTGGCAATGCAAAAAAAGTTGTGATACGTCACAACACATCAAGTGACATGGCGAGTTTGATGCCCATGCCATACAGTCATATGAACACTGTGGCAACATTAACACAATTCCATCTCCAGTAGGACCATTCAGGGGAAAAAAATTACCACCATTTTTCACTGCTTTCCAAATTTCACTCAAATAAGAAGATAATTTAATTTATCACAGCTATGATGTGGTATTTGTACCCTAACCCTTAATGAGTCCAAGATGGCCAAAGTTATGTGGATGTATGAATGTCCTGTGCTTCAATGAACCACAACTTCTCCAGCTCACTATAGTCTCCCTATTTCACATGCTTCCTTTAAATATTTCCATATCTTTTCAGAATCGAAAGAATTGAAATCAGTGATTGAAAGATGTGTAATTGAACAATAATAGAATAGTAACAACACTTCAAAATATCTCCAACCATAATGTAAGCTTAAATATACAATAAAGATAAATTTGGAAGACATTCTCAAGCACCTTGAATGTGGAGAAACTGATAGCTTTTTCCAAGAAAAGCAAACTTGGGAAATAGCAATGAAGTTTTTTTTCCTCCTCCAGCATTTGTTTTCAACATGTTTTGCATTGCTTTAAAGGCAAAAGATACATCTGAGTGTACATGGGTATTCCCAGCGTATTTGTCTGTAATTCCTTAATGTAGCTGCATCTTTCCTCATGTTGCGATGCCTGTTCTCTGCAGCTGGAAAAATCCCAGGGGGGAAAAATCATCTTTTGTCTTAAAAACTTACAAACAAGTCAAATGCCTTAATTTTCACAATGGTGAATATTTCTCTCTATATATATATCTGTCTCATACATAGATATATTTGGGTTCTATTTAGTAGTTAGAATATACCATCTTTCTCTGTTCTCTTTATTTTTGAACAATTATGCAACAACATACTCTGCCTATCTGTATAATTGAGTCTCCTTATTTTCTAATCTGCCAGCTATTTAAAGACATCTTGCCCAACCTGTTACCTTCCAGTCATTTTAGACCATACCTCCCAGACTTACCAGACAGCATAGCATGACCTTTGGATATTCTGCTCAGGGTTTTGGGAACTGCAACCCAACCTCAGCAAAGTAGCTTTTGCCCACCTAACTAAATTGTATTCTGTTGCCATCTGCTGGAGAAGAGGTCATCAGATAAATCTGCATATTTATTTCAAAGCCTGGAAAAGTCCCAAGTTCCTTGACTACTTCAAATTTTGAACACTCTTATTCTGTTGAAAACATATGTTTTTATAGCAATAGATAGAACAAAAAATACTGTAATGTGATTTTTTTGTAATTTAAAATAAACATCTATTTTTAATTTTTTTAAAAAAAGTAATTGGAAATATTGAATGTATTCATTTGGTAATGTACAGCTGTGTAATTATCCTCCTAAGCTACCAAATGTTTGTGACCAGACTGACTAAATATTGTAAAATGGAATCATTGGCAATTAGAATATGAAATACAGCTTCAATGAAAGGGTACTTTCTGAACTAATACTGTATAATAACCAAATTTAGCATTTCACCATCTAAAGAGAAGAGAAGGCATTTTTTTTGCAAATTGAATCAGCATAAAATTATATTATTAAAAATGATGGCCTGTGAGGGGAAGATGCAGTTTGGAGGTGAGAAACTTGAGGATGTCCGGAACTAATGTGTACAATCTCTCACCATTCATTATGACTATGATTTTATAGTTTAGCAAAATCTGGAGGTTGGAAGTCCACTTGCTCCTCACCTTTATTGGAGTCTGTGGAAGGCCCCTCTCCCATCTCACAGAATGAATGTGCTCAAATACAACAGCATTCTGCAGTTTCTAGTTAAATACATGGACATTTAACATTTAAAGATAGTCTTTATATCAGAAAATATTGAAAGTATCACAAGCCAATTTCATACTATTCACCATTCTCTATATATTTTGTTTAAACCAGGGTGAGGAATCTATACCATTGTCTTCTGATACCATGGCATAAAGGGGGCACCAAGTCCCAACTGTAAACTACACTTATTATAGTTTTAAAAGATAAAAGACAAAAGGACCTTTTGGATATAAGAAAGGACCTGCCCCCTCATTATCTGATGCTTAAGAATGTTTTCCCTAATTTCATATTACAATGTTTTAATCAATAATATAATGATGTGTGATTCATTTCAGAATTACATGTAGAATATGATGAACTATTTTCTGATGATATTCTACTTTACGAAGCTCATAATCGTCAGTGATGCAGATACAGAAAAGGATAAGGAAAACAAATTCAATGTGACACTTTTTGTTCCTAATGCCAACTTTAATAAAGCAATGGCATTATAACTGATCTAGTTATAGAAGAGCCTGACCCTGAATTTTCAGATATTTTTATTGCTATTTTTTCTTTGCCTATTTATACCTATTTTATAGATAACAAATACACTAATTGTGATTGTTTCTTATTGCTAAGAGTTTTATGATGAGTGCAGTTTTGCAGTGTATAGTTTTATGGTATTAAATGACACTTTAAAGTTACTTTAATTAAATGAAACTGGTATTATGTTCATAGATGGCCTGTAAGTGCTACGTATTGTTTAAAATAGAAAAATAGGATATACATTGTTAATCAAATACTGACACTACAGAACCCATTTTAGTATTGTTACTCTCAAGATCATGTCATATATTGATGATCAAATAATATGCTCTTCCATGATGTTACTATTCTAATGTTCG
Organism: Vipera ursinii; assembly: GCF_947247035.1. Classification (NCBI taxonomy): domain Eukaryota; kingdom Metazoa; phylum Chordata; class Lepidosauria; order Squamata; family Viperidae; genus Vipera; species Vipera ursinii. The sequence continues at coordinate 44,595,983 of NC_139515.1, forward strand.
ATATGATGTATTTAATGGGAATGGTGGTAATTCTACGTCTTGTATAATAAAGCAAACAGTCATTTTCCTTGGGAGTCTTCATTAATCAAAGTCTAGCTTTTAAATGCTTCAAACTCATCATCAGAGAGAATAGTATGGGTAAGACTGAGGATGTATACAATTGGCTGAAAAACTGGAGCATATTCCTATATGTAATATGAAGCAGATGGTCCTGAATTTAAAGAATGTGAGCCAAATAACAACTCCTGCAATTATTACTCCTGAGAAGTTGGTACCTTTTGTTCCAACACATATACCTAATGAAGTACAAAATGTGTTGTGGGAGACTACAAAAAAGAGGATAGATGTTCATCCAGTAGGTCAGTGAGCTGGATTAACTTTCTTCAGGCAAGATGAGGTGGATCTAACGAAAAACCTCTGGTCATCCGCTACATCTTTTCTGTGTGGAGCTTTCCATGGTGCTGAATCTACTTGCCAGTCATTCTCCTCTTTCCTACAGTGGAACAAGGATCTTTAGATACTGTTTTGCAACTCCACTCACTATATTGTGAACTGACTCCTATTTAGTGATCTATATGTTTTGCAAGAAATTAAGCCTTCTTACAAAGTCATTTTGACAGATACAATAAAGAATCAGGGACATCAATGTAAGATTTATAGAAATTGTCTTTTAGCAGGAGTTTCTGCTGTCTGTCACTTTGCATTATGCTAATCATTCATTTGTTAATAATTTATTTAAATCAGCTCTTTGAAGTGACATCACTTTAGATTCTAGAAAAGTCTAAATGGGTAGTTCTGGTTTTTGTAAGAAACATGCACCACATCAATTACACTTAAGATTCATTGCTCTGTTCATTAACAAACAAGCAGATATTGCCTCTAGCTGTCTCACTGTGATTTTCTTTATTATAGTTAAGTGAAGTAAGAAATAATTCAAGAAGTAAGAATCGGCTAAATGAACACATATTTTACCAGCTCCCTTTATTATATAAAAGCAATATCCCAGTAATTGGAAAAGAAATGACATTTCATGGTGGCAAAAGATTACAAATTAATGGTGTATTTGTGAAATAATTATATGAATGCCATTATTATCATTCCATTGTTGGATTTTTGGATGCAGTTGGACTTATTGCTGGAGAGAAGGTATGGGAAACAAGAAATCTTCCATAATATGATTTGGCTTTGAAAAGGCACATGCATATGAATCTGCTACAAATACCCTCAACTGAAATGAATAAATCAGAACAGAACCCAAACCTTGAAATGAACATCCCTGATTTTGAAAGAAATCATGCCCATTATCAAATGCAAGCTTTGAGCCCTAAACATTTATAGCAAATATTCCCACAGTGGTTCTCAGAGTTCATACTTATGTAGCAAGTACAGCAGCACTGGTTTTGTCATATTTCAGAAAAACACATATAAATCTACATATTTAAATTTTCAGCAGTGAGCCATACAAAATTTAAAAGTGTCAATCTATCATTTCTTTCATAAGGCATACCATCTTTTCTAGATAGACCCTGTAGGTAACTTCTGCAATAGTCACTGAACAGAAAATTAAGCAGTCAACTTCTTAATCAGAATAAAAGAACAAAAGATGAAAAAGGGAAAGCTAGCATATATGAAAGAAAGCATATAGATTAGCTAAAAACCAGTAAAATGCCTTGAGGTCTGCCACCTTTTCAAAAGAATTCTTGAGTGGTAGAAGAGACTTTTACTCAATTTCTTTTTCTTTATTTTTCTCTGTATGCTCATATCTATTTTTCACCATTTGAATAGCTCTATGTTATGGGTAAAAATGGGGTGCATATAATTTGATATTTATCCTTGAAAATGCCTTGGATTTTCAGTTCTTCCACACATGTGTATTGAAAGCATGAATCAAAAGCTAATGGCCTTAGGAGCCTTTTCAGTTATTCCCATTAATGTGATACATCTAAGAAAAAGCACAATTGTGAATGTGAAAAATGTGAAAAGGAATTATAAAAAGAGAAACAGAAATGTCATATAAATAGCAGTTTGTGCATCTGCAGGGAGAAATATCAGCAGATATTACAAAAAAATGCCATGATATTTCATATCAAATGGGCACTGATTTAATCTCAGGAAAATGATGAAGCTTCTTGCTTAAAATAACTGATGATTTGGTGACTCACATATAAGTTACATGAGCCAAAAAATCTGTTCAGTTATGGCAGTCAAAAAATATGTGCAAACCTGAAAGAAGAGCTTGTGAATTCATTTCTAAATTTCTCCATTTCTGAATGTAGAAAAGACAAATAGTATAATTTTTAAATATTAAAACACTTTAGCCATTATTTATCATTTTAATATGTTGGAATCATGGAAATTGTCCAACAACAGAAGATACTTATGAGGAACAGAGATTTCTTAATTTCATTAAGACACAAAAGCACTCTGGATTATCCTAAAAGCACCTAAGACCATATGTTGTTTTTCTTTATATTTTTACAAATTAACCTTATAGTAAATACTATAATACTACTGTATAAGAAGTTCTGAATATGGAACAGACCATTTTTTGGTAGTGTCTGGAATGGATCTTGAAAATAAATGGACATGGAATAAAATGAAATAAGTGAAACAGTGACATTGAAAGTTGGACTTCAAAAGAGAATGTATGAGTATAAAAACATTAGAAAAAAGAGTCTTCCAACAGAAAGAAAGGAAGGGGAACATAAAGAAAGAGAATGTGGAAGGTGATAGGAATAGAAGGAAAGTAATATATTATGAAATGCCTATGGAATCTGTGGAATTATGCTAATACAAGATGTGAAAAAAGGTTGCTTGCTAGAATGGTGAAGTGAAAAAGGCTGTGGATGAAATTTGCTTTATGTGTGTGTGAAGAATGTAACAATGCTATTACTGTTCCCCTATTTATTCTCATAGCAAGTAAGAAAAGCCAGTAAGTGAATGCGAAAACTAATGGATATCAGTTTAGGTGTACTGTTGTACATTGATGGTGCTATGTTGCTGGCATTCAACCTAAATAATCTCCAATAATAATTTGCAATGTTAGATAATATGATGAAAAAGTATGCATCAAAAATTATATATTAAAACCCAACTCAATTTTGTTTGATAAGAAAATGAAGTAAATTTCTACACATTTACTCAAACAGCAAATAATAAGAGCAAGTAGATGAATTTGTATACCTAGTAGAATGTTTATTAAAAATGGGGGGCGGGAATTCACATATCTAAGAATGCTAACGTATATTCTTAGAAGAGTGTTTGTTTTGATACATGGCTTAAGCATAAGCTTACTCATATATACACAAATAAATTCTTAAAAAAGAAGTTTAAACTACAAATACTGATAAGTACTTTATATGTGATCTGTTTCAAGGAATAAAGACCATTGATAGAAGCTAAAATGGACTTAATTCTTGCTTTTTATTTATTTACTACTTATACATTTACTGTGGTTGCATAAAATTATAACATTAAGAGGGGATAGTGTGATCAGAATGTATATAGTACATATGCTTAGGTTTAGTCATTTCTGAAAACACTGAGTCATACAGGAAATTAGAAAAAAGCACATTGTGTTTTATGTTAAAATTAATGTAACATCTAAAAATCACAATATAAACATTAACATAATATGTGTAATTTCAATATTATCAAATTATGCTTCAAGAATTTGAAATTGCATTGTTGCTGTTAGCTGCGAAGTCGTGTCCGACCCATCGTGACCCTAGGGACCGGTTTGATCACCTGGCAGTCCAAGGGACTCGCAGGAGTCTTCTCCAGCACCATAGTTCAAAGGCCTCAATTCTTTGGCGCTCAGCCTTTCTTATGGTCCAACTTTCACTGCCATACATTGCAACTGGGAAGACCATAGTCTTGACTATACGCACTTTTGTTGACAGGGTGATGTCTCTGCTTTTTAGTGTACTATCTAGATTTGCCATGGCTTTCCTCCCCAGGAGCAAGCGTCTTTAAATTTCTTGGCTACAGTCCCCATCTGCAGTGATCTTGGAGCCCAGGAAAATAAAATCTGTCACTACCTCCATTTCTTCCCCATCTATTTGCCAAGAATTGAGAGGATGCCATGATCTTGGTTTTCTTAATGTTGAGTTTCAACCCAAGTTTTGCACTCTCCTTCTTTACCTGCAACAAGAGGCTCTTTAGTTCTTCTTCACTTTCTGCCATTAGAGTGGTAACATCTGCATATCTTAGGTTGTTGATATTTCTTCCGGCAATCTTAATTCCAACTTTTGATTCATCTAGCCCTGCCTTTCTCATGATGTGCTCTGCATATAAGTTAAATAGGCAAGGTGACAGTATACAGCCTTTCTGGACTACTTTCCCAATTTTGAACCAATCAGTGGTTCCATGTCCAGTTCTCACTGTTGCTTCTTGGCCCGCATATAGGTTTCTCAAGAGACAAATAAGATGGTCTGGTACTCCCATCTCTTTAAGAACTTGCCACAGTTTGTTATGATCCACACAATCAAAGGCTTTAGTATAGTCAATGAAGCAGAAGTAGATGTTTTTCTGGAACTCTCGAGCTTTCTCCGTGATCCAGCGTACGTTGACAATTTGATCTCTAGTTCCTCTGCCTCTTCGAAATCCTGCCTGTACTTCTGGTAGTTCTCGATCCACATACTGCTGGAGTCTAGCTTGTAGGATTTTAAGCATAACTTTACTAGCATGTGAAATGAGTGCAATGGTGCGATAGTTTGAACATTCTTTGGCACTGCCTTTCTTTGGAATTGGAATGTAAACTGATCTTTTCCAATCCTGTGGCCATTGTTGAGTTTTCCAACTTTGCTGGCAAATTGAGTGTAGCACTTTTGCTGCCTCGTCTTTTAAGATTTTGAAAAGCTCAGCTGGAATACTGTCACCTCCACTAGCTTTGTTGTTGCTCAGCTTTTCTAAGGCCCACTTCACTTCACATTCTAGGATGTCTGGCTCGAGGTCAGTGATCACCTCATTGTGATTATCAGGGACATAAGCTCATTCTTGTATAGTTCTTTGTGTAATTCTGCCATCTCATCTTAATCTCTTTTTCCTCTGTTAGGTCCCTGCCCTTTTGGTCCTTTATCATGCCCATCTTTGCATGAAATGTTCCCTTCATATCTCCAATTTTCTTGAAGAGATCTCTGGTCCTCCCTATTCTATTGTTTTCTTCTATTTCTTTGCACTGTTCATTTAAGAAGGCATTCTTACCTCTTCTAGCTATTCTCTGGAATTCTGCATTCAATTGGGCATATCTTCCTTTTTCTCCCTTGCCTTTCGCTTCCCTCCTTTTCTCAGCTATTTGCAAAGCTTCCTCAGACAGCCATTTTGCTTTCTTGCATTTCTTTTTCTTTGGGATGGTTTTGGTTGCTACCTCTTGTACAATGTTGCGAACCTCTGTCCATAGTTCTTCAGGCACTCTGTCTATCAGATCTAATTCCTTAAATCTATTTGTCACCTCTACTGTATATTCAACAGGGATATGATTTAATTCATACCTGAGTGGCCTAGTGCTTTTCCCTACTTTCTTCAGTTTAAGACTAAACTTTGCAATAAGAAGCTCATGATCTGAGCCACAGTCAGCTCCTGGTCTTTTTTTTTACTGACTGTATAGAGCTTCTCCATCTTTGGCTACAGAGCACATAGTCAATCTGATTTCTGTGTTGACCGTCTGGTGATGTCCATGTGTAGAGCCGTCTCTTGGATTGTTGGAAAAGAGTGTTTGCTATCACCATCATATTCTCTTGACAAAATTCTATCAGCCTGTGCCCTGCTTCATTTTGTACTCCAAGGCCAAACTTGCCTGTTATTCCAGTTATCTTTTGGCTTCCTACTTTAGCATTCCAATCCCCCATGATGATAAGGACATCATTTTTTGGTGTTAGTTCTATAAGGTGCTGTAGGGCTTCATAGAACTGGTCAATTTCATCCTCTTCAGCACTGGTGGTTGGGGCATAGACTTGGATTACTGTGATATTGAATGGTTTGCCTTGGATTCGAACTGAGATCATTCTGTCATTTTGAGGATTGTATCCCAGTATTGCTTTTCCTATTCTTTTATTGACTATGAAGGCTACTCCATTTCTTCTGAGGGATTTTTGCCCGCAGTAGTATACCTGATGGTCATCTGAATTAAATTCACCCATTCCTGTCCATTTTAGTTCACTGATACCTAAGATGTCGATGTTCAGTCTTGTCATCTCTTGTTTGACCATGTCCAGCTTTCCTTGATTCATGGATCTTACATTCCAGGTTCCTATAGAGAAAAAATCTTTACAGCATCGGACTTTCCTTTCACCACCAGACACATCCACAGCTGAGCGTCCTTTTGGCTTTGGCCCAGTCGCTTCATTCTTTCTGGTGCTACTAGTACTAGCCCTCTGCTCTTCCCCAGTAGCATATTGGACGCCTTCCGACCTGAGGGGCTCATCTTCCAGCGTCATATCGTTTTGCCTTTTGGTACTGTCCATAGGGTTTTCATGGCAAAGATACTGGAGTGGGTTGCCATTTCCTTCTCCAGTGGATCACATTTTGTCAGAACTTTCTGCTATGACCTGTCCGTCTTGGGTGGCCCTGCATGGCATAGCTCATAGCTTCATTGAATTATGCAAGGCAGTAATCCATGAAGGGGGAAATTGCATTAGTGGTTGCTATTTAGTAGGAAAATAAATAAATAAGCCATAGTAGATAAAAGTGTTATTGAATTATAAACCTTTCAAGGGTCCATAAAAATCTTTGAAAGAGGATTTGTCTCTAAACAAACCCCTCAGGCTAAATCCTGAGACTGTTCATTTGCAAAAAACCTTTATTCCTAGAGTCACAAATCAATTTCATTTTCTTAATTACACCCACTGAACTCTTAGCCTTTGAAAGTGTAGTGCACAGAAGATCTGCCTCCTGTAAGCTTTATTTTGAAAACAAAAAAATTCACTCTTACTCACAGCAATTGCCCTCCATCTCCACTTCTCCTGTTCAAAAATCAAAACCTAAACTGAATTCAGGATCATGTTCCCTAAAAAAAGGCTATGCGAGAGAGAAGAACAATATTTTTAGGCAACCCTATTCTGTCATAAGATATTCAAGAAATGTAATTCTTTAGCAACCATCATCTTTTCTAATTGTTTTCTTGGGTTGACGCTGACCATGTTGAAATAACTCTCAAGACAAAAACCAAGGCTTTCACTTCATCTGAGACCTTCCCCCTGTCCCTTGCCCACTTCAGTTTGATAGCACGAGCATGCCCTGTGGTTCTAATCAGCCTTGGAATCCCCAAAGCACAAACTTCCATTGAGAATATATTATGGTTGCTCTGGTTGTTCTTTTATCATCCCATCCTTCTCCTCAATGGGTTCAGAACAATATGTACGTTATCCATCCCACCAAACCTCTCATTTTATTCTCATAGCAAACTTTTCAGGGGAAGGCTGATTTAGAGGTGCCCACAACTGCCCATAGCCATCGCCACATACCTACACTGTGAAGGGGTTGATGGGCAAGTGGAGGTTGTAGAGGGATGCAGTCAGGCTGACTCAAACATCTCCCAAATTCCAACTGCAGAGGTGTGCACTCTGCATGCTGATCGGTTGACCCAGCTTCTTGTTTTGTACTTTGTTGTTTGAGGGGTCCCTAGCCAGAGTGTTAAAATTTGCCGACATATAAAAGGAATGGCTATGCTTCAATCCCTGGATAATAGATGCATATATTCCCCAACATGCAGTGCCACAGAAGTCTGCTTAAGCCTTAAGGTGAACTATCTGGAAATGTGTGATCCCACAAAAAGTTATAGGGCTAAGATCCTATAGGATTTCCAGATCCAGATAGACAGGCAGGTGCTGGCCAATTAACCAGATATCAATGTAGTAGACAAAACCCCAAAACAAGCAGTGGTGATAGATGTAGCAGAGCCAAATGACAGCAATATCAGGAAGGAGTATGAGAAACTGAAGAAGTTTCAGGCCTGAAGGAGGAACTGGAGATGTTGTAGAAAGTAAAGGCCAAAGTGGTCCCAATGGTGGTAAGAGCAATCAGGTTGTGACTCCTAAGCCAGGAGAGTAGCTCCAACAGATCCCAGGAATTACATCCGACCTCTCTGCCTAGAAGGGTTCAGTGCTATGAACAACTAAGATCCTGTGCAGAACTCTCAAACTCCAAGGGCTCTGATAGAGGACTCAGGATTGAGGAAGGCACACCACACATAAGGATGAGAAGGGATTTTTTTTTAAAAAATGTCTGTCTGTCTGTCTGTCTGTTTGTCTGTCTGTCTGTCTGTCTGTCTGTCTACCTACCTACCTATCTTCTAACCTCACTATCTTTATACACACACGCATATGTATTATATATATATATATATATATATATATATATATATATATATATATATATATATATATATAACACAAAATATCTATTACACATATGCATACAAGCACACGCAAATACGTATGTTTGAACAAATCTTTCTATGAAATACAGGATAACCAATTCTATGGATACAGTTGAACAATAGGCAACCTCAGAGATCAATGAAAAGCTTTCAACCCACGCTCTTATCTAACCATAATGAATTTCAGTTTCCCATTCCCCTGAGAGGCTGAAAAAGCAAGACATAAAAAAAATATGCCTTATGTATATCTCCACCAAACAGAAGAAGGGATAACATTATAGCCCCTGATAAGTATGTTGCAGCCCTGCTTGTTCTATGACCTTGCTTTGCCCACTATGGGTGTGAGACATCACAAGGTTGCACACTCCCTGCCTTGTCCTACATTGACAATGATAGAAAACAATATAATCCTCCAAAAGATCTTGGAGGAAAGAGCTCTTTCATGAACAGTTCCTGTAAAACAAACGGTGAAAGGAAAAACAGTTATTTCCATTCTCCCAAAAATACCAAACCAGAATGAGAAAGAAGTGAATAGTAGAGCTTTCCTTTTGCAGGAATAATGGTGTATTGATTCTATAAAAGCTTTAAACAGAGGTTATTTTCGATGCACAGGAAAAAAAATCAGCTCTCAAACCAAATTTATTAAAAGTGCCTGAAGGTTGGAAGCTTCTCCTGAATATGGGAGAAACCCCATTGATAAAAGTTATCTTAAGACTTCCCAGAGGCACTTTTAGCCAGATCGCAGCTGACCTCCCTATAATTAAGCTTTATCTCCATCCAAGGGAAGCAAGGCAAAAAGAACAGTGGCCCACAGATACATACTGATAGAAGGCTGTGTACACTACTATAAATGATCCTCTCTGGGTTCCTAATTCACAGTCTTGTGCCCAGACACATTGCTGATATGATTCTCGGTTGGAGTTGTTTTAATCAGTCACTGTTTTTTGCAAAAGCATTAAAAAGAGAAATTCAGGTTTCCTGCTAAGTATTTAATGGAGATATGCTGACTTTGGGCTTCAGGTAGTAATTATATAAAATAATTCACCTGGGAAACATTAAAACCATGGCAAGGGACTTTCACACTACTCTCAAGACACAGAGATTGGTATAATTAATGCAAATATATTAAGCTAAATGGATATTGTTTAGGATAGGATAAGATGGGGTAGATAGGATCTTATCTCTAGCCTACAAGCAAAGCCTTAGTTCACATTCACAAATGGTCTCTTCAAGCAATTCATCAAAGACTATACTAACAAGAGTTCTACATTATTTTATTGAAATATTTCATACAGCAATTGAGAACCTTCACGAATACACCACCAAAATGGAGCCAAATTAATTTACTTTTTCTTTTAAACATTAAACATATTGGGGACCTAATGCATCCATCTCCCTTTTCTTTCTTTCTTTCTTTCTTTCTTTCTTTCTTTCTTTCTTTCTTTCTTTCTTTCTTTCTTTCTTTCTTTCTTTCTTTTTGTAGTAGGGAATGAGTTTCCTTAACAACCAAAATATGTAATAATAAAAAGGGCCAAATTTGGATTTCATTCACTTTATCTTTGACCATGTCCACTATATACTTTGGAGAGGTTTTTTTTGACTTCAGAATAAATCAGTTTCCAGTTCCTGAATTATGTGGGGTGGGGGGCAGAAAATTCAGGACTAGCTTTCCTCAAAAATATTTCTCACAGCAAGTTTCCATTAGAATTCTGGAAACCAATAGCACACTAAAGTTGGCTTTCTCAACTTGTTACTATTCATACATGTTTCAGACAATGTTTCCTACACTGCTTGAGAATTCTAGGAATACCTGTTCTTGTACATCTGCTGAGTAGCTGTCTCAGAAAGTTGGGACTAAACATTCCTAAGCTGAGCTATGATTAAGAAACTAAAATACCTTAGAAGAGTAAAGGATCTTACCATAGTGATCACATTAGCTGCTGGGATGGGCAGGTTTTCCACTTCCTGGTGTTCTCCCGTCATAGCTAGGAGATTGAGACTTGGGTCAAATGCTGGTCTGGAGAATGCTGATTTAACTATAATTGCAGGGTGCAATTTGCCTATTTTTACATGGGAAGGCAAGTGGAATTTTTTTCCATAATTCTTCTGATCACTGGTGTCCAAACTTTTCTCAATACTTTGCACGTGATGATAAATGAACATTGGCTTCCAATTCTTCCTCTGATGAACTGCCAAAAAATGTCCACTGTCTCCTGAAAAACATCCTATTTAAGAAAAAAGAAGAAAACCCCTTAAAATTGAGCAAAAACACTTCAGGCTATGATATTAAATTATTCTTCATAGAAAGGAAGAAAAATATGTGGTCATTCAATTACTACAACATTACTATTATGAGATATAAGCAACATTGGTTAATGTTTAATAAGTCAGGTCTCAGACATACTGTAGCCTAAAATTAGGAATGAATGCATATGACCAATTGGTGGTCAATTTAGTGATACTTAACTTTTCAGTTTTATATTTTTTATTAAAAGTATATTTTCATGCATTTAAATGCCAATTTTCTCTTATGTAAACATTTTTAGGTGCACATTTTATAATATTCATATTTTGCCAAGTGCCTTGTGCGGTTTTGTGCACCATATCCTTAGTTATATGCAGATAACGCACAACTGTATGTAACGTATGATTTCCCGTACATTTCTTTTAAACATACAAAGGAGATTGCAAAATTCTACCAAGTGGGTATTTCAATAAACAATTTCATTCTAGGTTGTGTAAACGTGCAAAGGGTACAAACTAGGTACCATTATCTAAATTTCTCCTAAGTAAACTAGAAAAACCAATGCTGTAATAAATTTGACTTCTTACTCTTTGTTCAGCCACATTTCTTTTCCTCCACAGAGATACAGGACTTGCTTCACACTTTAGCAGAAGGATGTGGGCATGGCCAACAAAGCCGTGATAGAAGAAGTGAGAAATGGGCAGCAGCAGTAACAATCACTGTAATCGATTGCTATCTGTAAATACATGGTGGAGAAAGCTAGGCAGTGAGGAAGACCAAGGGGATCTTCCCATCATTCTTGTGGTACCACCTTCAATTGTGCTGTGCTTGGGTGGGAGAAAAAAGAAGCGAGAGCCTCCAAGACTCGTTCTTTCTGCTTGGTGGAGCAGTGGGCTAATGCCTCCTTAAGTAACACCAGCTGCCTGCAATTAGTGCAGGTTCGCATCCCACCAGGCTCAAGGTTGACTCAGCCTTCCATCCTTCCAAGGTAGGTAAAATGAGGACCCAGATTGTTGGGGGCAATTAAGCTGACTTTGTAATAATGCCGCTTGGGGTGTGTGTGAAAGCCCTAATAAGCAGGCATATACGTAGAATGAAGGCTACTGCTAAGCTTGTAAGCCGCCCTGAGTCTTCGGAGAAGGGCGGGATATAAATGGAATTAAAATAAAAAAAAAACAAAAATGAAGCCACGGTGTGGCTATGGCTGAAGTGTGATCACATCTTAGATGGCAAAGAAAAGCCCTAGTAAATCATTCTTTCTTCAAGGGGTTGTAAACCACTGTGCTGCCACCACCAATGCTACAAAGAACACAGCACTTTCGTCACTAAATCTGAAGACTTTTGTGCATATGGAGTATAAGACAGAGAAGAAGTTGTGTGTATGTAAATTATGTCTGTGTGAGTATGTGTGTGTTCTGGGAGAGCAACTACTTATATATGTCTCTTTGCAGATATATAGATGTGCTACCTCTCTGATCTATCTGCATCCCTATGTCTACATTTTTTAATTTTTCTATCTGCTAATTTTCTTTTATTTATTTATTTATTTATTCGTTTTATATACCGCCCTTCTCCCGGAGGACTCAGGGCGGTGTACAGAGCAAAGTAAGTATACAATAAACCAACAATAAAACAAATAAAACCCCAGATCTACAAATAAAACCCCAAATCTATCAGGCCAGGCCGGCTTACTGGAATAGATAGGTTTTTAAATCTCACCGAAAGGTGCGAAGGTCGGGGGCCATCCGGATTTCGGCTGGTAAGCGGTTCCAGAGGATTGGCGCACCCACCGAGAATGCTCTCCCCCTGGGGGTCACCAGCCGGCATTCTCTGACTGGTGGCACCCTAAGGAGGCCCTCTCTGTGGGAGCGCACAGGACGGAGGGGTGTTGATGCTGGCAGTAGGTGCTCCTGTAGGTAATCCGGACCCATGCCATGTAGGGCTTTGTATGTCATCACTAGCACCTTGAATTTCACCCGGAAGGCAACTGGAAGCCAGTGCACCTCACGAAGCAGAGGTGTAATATGGGAGTATCGGGGAGCCCCCAAAAGCGTCCGTGCAGCTGCACTCTGTACCAGCTGAAGCTTACGAGTGATTCTCAAGGGCAGCCCCATGTAAAGAGCATTGCAGTAGTCAAGACGAGAGGTCACAAGTGCATGGGTGACTGTACGTAAGGCATCCAGGTCCAGATAGGGTCGTAGCTGGCGCACCAGACGAACCTGAGTGAAAGCCCCCCTAGTCACAGCTCCTATGTGATCTTCTAAGGAGAGCTGTGAATCTAGGAGGACACCCAGGTTGCGAGCCCTATCTACGGGGGGCAGTAACTTGCCCCCAATATTAAGGGATGGAATACTCTGAATATCCTGACATGCCGGTATGTACAGCCATTCAGTCTTGTCCGGGTTGAGTTGAAGCCTGTTCCTCCCCATCCATTCCCGGACCGCTTCCAGGCAACGGGACATCACGTCAAGGGCATCACTGATGTGGTTTGGGGTCGAGATGAAAAGCTGGGTGTCATCAGCATACTGATGATAACCCACTCCAAAACCACGGATGATCTCACCTAGCGGCTTCATATAGATGTTAAACAGGAGAGGTGAGAGGACCGACCCCTGAGGAACTCCATAAATGAGAGGCCTCGGGGTCGATCTCTGGTCACCCACCAACACCCACTGTGAACGTTCCAGAAGGTAGGAGGAGAACCACTGAAGAACAGTGCCTCCCACTCCCAATCTCCTGAGACGCCGAAGTAAGATACCATGGTCGATGGTATCAAAATCCGCAGAGAGGTCTAATAGGACCAGGACAGAGGAATGACCCCTGTCCCGAGCCTGCCAGAGATCATTCATCAGAGCGACCAATGCCGTCTCCGTGCTGTGTCCGGGCCTGAAACCCGATTGGTACGGGTCTAGATAATCAGTATCTTCTAGGAACAGAGGAAGCTGATGCGCCACTACGCTCTCAACAACCTTCGCAAGAAAGCGAAGGTTGGAGACCGGGCGAAAGTTGTTTAAAACAGCTGGGTCCAGGGAAGGCTTTTTGAGGAGGGGTATCACCACTGCTTCTTTCAAGGCTGCGGGGAAACTGCCCTCCTTCAATGAAGCAGCTACCACTGCATGGATCCAGCCTCGTGTCCCATCCCGAGCCGAATAAACCAGCCAGGAGGGGCACGGGTCCAATAAGGATGTAGTGGAGCTTAGCTTCCTCATGATCCTTTCTACCTCGTCCAGAGTCACAGGATCGAACTCTTCCCAGATAACATCAACAAGACTGTCCATGTTCTCATCGTCAGATTCTGCCCAGTTGGAATCCAGACTGGTCCGGATCTGAGCGATTTTGTCCAGCAGATGTTGGCTAAATTCCTCAGCACGACCCTGCAAGGGATCCTCCTTCACCTCTAGATTAAGGAAGGAGCGGGTCACCCTAAACAGGGCGGTCGGGCGATTATCTGCGGACGCGATAAGGGCAGCAAAGTAATTAGACCTTGCCATCCTTAGCGCCACGAGATAAGACCTCGTAAAGGACCTTAGTCGTGATCGGTCGGATTCGGATCGGCTGGATCTCCAACAGCTCTCTAGGCCCTGTCTCTGCTGTTTCATCTCCCGGAGCTCTGTAGAAAACCATGGAGCCCACTGGGATCTGCAACGGGTCAGGGGCCGCATGGGTACAACTTGGTCGAGTGCTTCTGTGGCTGCCTTTTCCCAGGCTTCCACCATGGCACTGGCCGAGCTATGAGCAAAGGAGGCAGGTGGGGGGCCAAGCGCTGTTTGGAACCGCCCAGGGTCCATAAGCTGCCTGGGGCGGTACCATTTCATTGGTTCAGTAACCCCACGACGGAGAGTGGCAAAGAGGAAGGTCAGCCGCAGGAGATGATGATCTGTCCATGACAGGGGCGTAACAATTGGAGAGCCCCCACCCAGATCATCTAACCACTGTCCAGATAGGAAAATCAAATCGAGCATGTGTCCTCCTACATGAGTTGGGCCCTGGATTATCTGCGTCAGGTCCATGGCCGTCATGGAAGCCATGAACTCCTGAGCCAACTCAGATGATCTCCCCAGGGATGGTAAGTTGAAGTCACCCAAGATCATAATTTTGGGGAACTCAACCATCAGTCCCGAGAGGATGACAAGAAGCTCGGGCAGGGCTGCTGCTACGCGACTAGGTGAAAGGTACACTAGCAGCAAGCCCAACTGAGCCTTAGGGCCACATCTAAGGAGGAGAGACTCACACCCGGCTATTTGGACAACAGTGGCCTCTCGCAGATACAGGTTCTCCCTCACCGCTACCGCCACTCCCCCACCTCTTCCCAGAGCCCGAGGCCTGTGTAGCACCCGGAAACCTGGTGGGCAAAGATCTACCAAAGGGACACCACCCTCAGGTCCTAACCAGGTTTCCGTAATGCAGGCCAGATCTGCATGTTCACTCTCAACTAAATCTCGGATGAGAGGAGCTTTATTGACTATGGATCTGGCATTAAGATATACAAACCTGAGCTCAGGTGGTTGATTATCTTCGCTCCTGGTACCACGGGCCGAAACCAGAGGGTCGGAGTGCATCACCACTTGAAGATAGCGGGGACGCACTCCCGGATGTTGATGCGGTCCTCTGTTCGGACACCTACTGCCATTCCCTACCGTCATTGGAATAGGTAATCCCAAACTCCGCTTCGGGGCCCCGAGGGTAGCTAGTCTAAGCTCCCTCTCAGCGTGATCAATCTCAGGCCTGGCCTGAGTAGCGGTTGGTGGAAACCGCCCGGTATCTGACCGAAACTCTAAACCCTCCCCTCTCCCTAACCCCATAAAAAATTTAGCTAGAAAATTAACCAGGGGCCTCTTATTAGGTTTGTAACCGAGGCCCCTATCCCTGCCCAGCCATCTCTCTGGGTCCCAACAATTGGGCCCTTCATCAAGAGGTAGATTGGTAAGTGAGGCGGGTTGCATCCAGGAGGAGGGGGAACCCCTAAGGGCGAATAAGGCAGTGATGGAGTACTTGAGACGAGTCATTGATTAAAGAGTGACTTCGTAGCTAATAAACATGTCCGTGTAAGCCATTATTTACAAATGGGGAAGATGTTAGTAAGATGTTAAAGTAATAAGGGACTCAACATTAATTAAAATTAGGTATTGATTAGGTAATAGGTATTAGACCCGGTCAATTGCTGCCATTGTTGCCGTTGCCGGCGAGCTCCGGAGGGGGGAGGCAAGGCTACACAGTCAGTTGTTTTGCCAGTCAGTTGTTTTTGCTCTCCCCCTCTGAGTATGTATGTCGGGTGAAGTTGTTCTAGTCCGTATGTAAGGCAGCGGGGATCGATTGAGGCTTGAACGGCATTTGTTTGTTTGTGTTTATGACCTATTTTAAATATTACTACTATATGATATATCTTACAAGTGGAATGTACTAAACACATTTCTATACTCTAAAACTGTTTTTTGAAATAAATCTCAGCAATGCTACCTCTTCTGATTCTGAAAATGACATTCCAGGAGAAAATTAAGAAATGACAAATTCAGATGGAAATTTTTGTACTCTTGAACACACATGATTTTAGGCTTTGGAATTACATCTAGATTCTGAAATAAACAAGACAGAACTAGATATTATTAAACATTCAGCCACACTATGAATTTCCATTCATTGAAGTAAAAACGTGACCCATAGATAGATGATGCTATCATAACGATAATTCTTCCTGAAAATTAGACTCTCCTGAACTCTGGAACATCCTGCTGCTAAATAATGGATCAGGCCCAATAAGGCAGAAATGAGTAACTATGGAATAAAGCATCAATCTTGGGAAAACAAAGAGAACTAATTGATTGACTGAAAAAGTAACAGTCTCCAAACATTAGGTTACATATTAATTTATGGAATGAAAGGATCAATAGAGAAGAGAAAAACAATCATTTTGACTATTTCATTATGTTTATGAGATGTTCAAATAGTTTCAAAATCATAGAACTTAGATGTTGCAAATTAGTGTTCTAGTCTATAAGGAAATATTATACATAGGGAACCAGATAGTGGTTTTCCATTACTTGTTGACATACATTACCTTAAAAAAGTTCTATAACTTTTTAAAAATAAAATTCTAACCAATTCAACAATGATTGATAATTCTACATATTGCATTAGCCATTACAGAATATGGTGATACTTCCAGTTGAGGCAGCAAAAGGCCAAGTATTTTCATCAAAGTAATCAGATCTGACATATGTCATGATGATTAAACAGAAGCATAACAAATATTGTTAACCTTGAAAAACATATGCAGGTCATTTCAGCTTCCTTTGACTGTAATGCTGCATATACCTCAGCAGTAACCAAAAAGTAATATTTCTGTGGAAAATAAGTGTAATTATGATGTAATGCTTAGAGAAATTATGGCCATCAATAGACACAGAGATAAACAACATCCACATACTGTGCAAAAGAAACAATCAATAATCCAAAAAACCCAAAACACCTCCCTACCAGAATCAACATCCAGATGAGCATTGATTAACATACAAGAATAACATCAGACCAACAATCAAGAAGCAAACAATATCCCAATCAAAGAACTGCCAAGCAAGCTAACAATAAACACCCCAACTAAAAAACCTCCAAGAAGACCACTCCTACCCACACTGACAGGGCAAGCCACTCAGTGTTGGGATTCAGTTGGTTGACACCACTTCGTCAGAACCGGTAGCTAATTTTTTGTTGCCCAGGCCCAGAATGGACTTGTGGAAGTGGCATCCACACAGAGAACCGGTTGTTCACATATTTGAATCCCACCACTGAAGCCACTAGAACTGTGGTGGTGAACCTATGGCCTTTTCTGTTGGCACACAGGCCAGAGGGATGCTCCCTCCCCCTCTCCATGTGCACCTGAGTAGTGGGAACTGGAGAGGGCAGGAAAACTGAATTCAGCAGTGCTCTTGTGGTAACAGCTGTGAGAGCTGGGTGGGGGGAGGGGAACCAGTATAAAAGCAGGTTTTGGTAGGAGTGCAGTGACAGAGTGAGTGAGCGAGCAGATGGCCTTTGGAAGCAATGGTGGGCGTGAGTTTGGAGAAGACAAGTTGGATGTGGCGTCCATTTGTGCGCTTTGCAGAAGGCTAGCAGGGGAAGGACATGTAAGTTTGCACTTTGGAGAAAGGCAGAGAGAAAGAGAGAGGAAGGAAGGAGGGGAGGGAGAAGAAAGGAAGGAAGGAAGGAAGGAAGGAAGGAAGGAAGGAAGGAAGGAAGGAAGGAAGGAAGGAAGGAAGGAAGGAAGGAAGGAAGGAAGGCCGGGCCCATCAGATGCACAGCTAGGCCTGCCTAGGTGACGCCGAAGCTAGCCAGCCCTTCTGCAGGAGCATGGGGAAAATGGGGAGAATGGCTACCCCCAAGCACTGTGCCTGCCTCCCTTCAGGCTCCCTTGGCCTCTCTCCCCCTACAGGCTGGGGCTGGTCAGATTCCCCTTGCAAGCAGCACTGCACCTGCTGCCAGCCCATCCCTGGCCAGCCCTCCTCCTCCATTCTCCTCAGTGGTGACACACGACCCCTGGTGCTATGATGACAGCTTCCCTGCTCCGGGGTCCTCGCCTTTCACAACCTTTGCTTGGTGGCCAGCATGCCGCCTGGCCAAAGCTAGGGACAATGGCTTTCCTGCCCTCAACCAGTCTGTGATCCCACCTGCCGGGTGGGGAATCGGCTGATCGTCCCACTGCATGGCCCCATGCTGCCCACTCCAGGGTCCTCTCCTCCTTTTGCGGTCTCCACCCGGAGGCTCCCACCCCTCTCCCTTTCAGGTGTGTCGGACAGATCAGAAGGAAACATCTGTAGCCATGAAGGTGAAAGATAGGTTGCCACTGCGGCCATTCTTCACTCCGGGCATCCTGAGTGCAGCCAGCATGCCACCCGGCTGAGGCCAGGGCCAGCATCATCGTGGTTGCATGCCTGAGGGTTGGCCTCTTTCTGTGCCACCAATTTCCCTCCCCAACATGTGGGCCAGGTACCCAAGCTGTCCTCCAGGGCGGTGGTTCAAAGACTCTAGCTGCTTCACATGGCCAGGCTGGGGACAAGAGACCTCCTCAAATCCCCATGTCCCCCCGGCAACCACGGGGCCTCCGGAGTGGAGGGGTCCCAGGCTGAGCTGAGCACCTGGTCCCATAACTGTTAAAACCCAACTGTGCCTGAGTCTTGAATTTCTGTTTGTGGGAGCACACCCTCATCATCAGGCCAGCCAGCCATGCACAGAGGAAGAGGACGAGGGGTGGCTGGGTGTCTGGAGCTGCCTTGGCTGCTTGCTGGCCTCAGCAGGGCCCAAAGAGGTAGCGTTCACTCATCGGCTGCCCAGCCTCATGGGGCAGCAGCGGTGATGGTGGCAGTGGTGACAAAGCCACCCAGTGGAGGAGGGGGCAGCCGGGTGTCTGGAGCTGCCTTAGCGGGGCCCAATGAGGCAGTGTTCACTCACTGGCTGCCCAGCCTTGTGGGGTGGTGGAAGTGATGGTGGTAACAGCAGTGGAGATCCTGGCAATGGCAGTGGTGGAGGTGGCGATGGCAGGAATGGCGGCGGCAATGCAGGCAATGGTAGTGGTGGAGGCAGGAATGGTGGCGGTGCCAGCAATGACTCCTCTGTTGTCAGGCCAACCAGCCACATAGGGGAGGGGGTGATGGCTGGGTGTCTGGAGCTGCCTCATCTGCTCGCTAGCTTCAGCAGGTCCCAACGAGGCAGCATTCACACTCACCAGCTGCCCAGCCTTGTGGAAAACACCCCCCCCGATCCTCCCATTCCTGCCTTCTGAATTAAAATGAGGGAAAGCCAAGTTTTTTTCTTTTGTGATCTTTACATATTTAAACTGCAGCTAGAAGGAAGTGGGGAAGAAAACCATTGTGAGACACTCTTCTGATTTAATTTTTTTTCCTTCTTGCCTTTTGGAGTTTTCATCCTACTTTTATGAGAGGGCAGCATTTGGGAGGGGGTGTAGCTGACCCCTTCCCCCCCAATCCATAAGCTGAGCAAGACGACCACCTGCCCATACTCTTCCCCCTGAGGCTTTCGTTGTTGTGAACATTTCTGTTGAGGATTGGCAGGAGGGGGCTATTTGGTTTTTATTCCCCTCCCATCTGCTGGGTGGTTGCAGTAGGTTTTGGTCTCTTCTGTCATGCTTTGAGGTTACCCACGAAGCACGTTTTTTGGGGGGGATCCCCACTCCAGTTGCTCAGCTTGCTTAAACCCTCTTCCTCTGCCTCCTCTTCCTCACTGGAGCCCCCTTTTGTCTGCAACCAGCCCCGGCACCTGCCTCGCTTTGCCCTGTGGCAATGGTACCCCTGCCCTGCCTCCTCCCTCGCCTCACCTCACCCTGCAGGATGAGCCTCCAGCCCACTGTCCCACCTGCCAGAGACCCCCTGGATCTCCCCCAACCCTGCCCGGCCCCCACAGGCATCCCTCCCCAGGAGCAACATCAAGGTAGTCACACCCACCCTGGCCATGCCCATCCAGTCTGCCATGACCACCGTAGCCACGCCCACCCAGTGGGCCATGACCACCCAGTGGACCACGCCCACCCAGCAACTGGTGATACATAAGTGGGTTTTGGGTTGCAGTTTGGGCACTCGGTCTCTAAAAGGTTCGTCATCATTGCACTAGAATATAAATTGAGGCAAACCCCACTTTTACTAGCACTGATAATGTTTCCTAGTTTGGGTAATGAAACATTTGCAAGAAAATAACCAAGCTCAGAGAGCACCAAGGACTCATCACAATGATTATCGCAGTGCTTGCAACTGCTTTAAAAGGTGCAGATCTGTCTATTTCATTTGTATTCTCAGACCAGCTAACAATAATCAATTGATTATAACAATTTTAATTCTTGGACATTGCTTAGTTTATTAATATTTTGTAAATAAAATTAAACATTTAAAGTAATGTTGAAGGAAAAGTCTTCATCATGGTTCAGTCCAAGCCAGGAATAAACAACATGGCGCCTGCTTTAGAAAGAAGGTTGCAGTTTATTTTTCTTCGTCTCTTCTCAAAAGATTCTTCAAACTTCAACAAGCGTCTTTTCTAAATCCAGTATAGAAAAATTATCAAAGTCATTCTCTTGGTTTATAGTTTGTATGTTCCTTTTAATTATTAAGACATACACTGGTTTCTTTTATGTGCCTAGTGTAACATCTGTTTTCTTATCATTCTTGTAGCCTGTGATTTGTAAATCCACTTTCAACACAGTCTTCATTTTGTCAGGTAGAACTCATTCCTCTTCCGTAACATCTTTCAGACAAAGAGGCAGAGCCTTGGTGGAGCAGTGGGCTAATGCCTCCTTAAGTAACACTAGCTGCCTGCAATTAGTGCAGGTTCGCATCCCACCAGGCTCAAGGTTGACTCAGCCTTCCATCCTTCCGAGGTAGGTAAATGAGGACCCAGATTGTTGGGGGCAATAAGCTGACTTTGTAATAATGCCGCTTGGGGGGGTGGGAAAGCCCTAATAAGCAGGCATATACATAGAATGAAAGCTACTGCTAAGCTTGTAAGCCGCCCTGAGTCTTCGGAGAAGGGCGGGATATAAATGGAATTTTAAAAAAAGATGTCTCTGTTGACACTATTAAAATTAGCTTCTAAATCTGTCATTCAAAAATATACTTCAATATGTCTAAATATTTTGCTTCATGTGGCAACTGTAAGTTGAACCTATGTTCTTCTCCTGTAATTGTAATCTTTATTTCCCTCTTGTTCCCTCTAGTGTCTATTTTTTTAAAATCCTACCTTATTATTTTTTAAATTCAGAACAAAAACATTTTCTCACAAGAAGGATTCTGTATAATCAATTTCGAAACATTCTTCAAACTTATATGGAACCTTAATTATTTTTAACTTTTGTGGGAAGTCAGCCCTCCAGAGAAGGAAATATTAAAAGGACATAAAAATATATTTCCCTAAAGGATTTTAAAGAGGGAGAAAAGCATTCCCAGTTTTCTTAAAGCCCCAAGTCTCCCTCCCCCAAGCAGAAACCAGCTCTATAGAAATGTAGATGTAAATAATCCAGGAGGGTTGGAGGCCCCCAGCTAGAAGCTTAGGAAAACAAAGACACCTAAAACCTACATATCCCACCCAAAATCTAAAACAGGACATAATAGGATTAACCCACAGATGCCAAAGGGACACCCAGACTCAGGTCAGAATACCTGACACAGGAAATACAAAGCCTCAAACAGGAACAGGAAACAACTCCAAACAAAAGTCTCAAGAGGGTATAAAAACCCACTCCTTACATGTGCTCTCTCTCTTTTCTTCCAGAGCAATCTTTCTGTCTGGCTCTCCTCTTCAATAAACTGCAATCTTCTTTCTAAAGCAGTTGCTATGTTGTTTCTTCCCAGCTTGAACTGAACCATTCAACCCTTTCTAAAATCAAACTTTTAATAACCCTTTTGTTGTTTATTTAAAAAAATTAATTTCTTAACCTTGTAGTTAAAACTAATTTTCATAAAAGATTGAAGGAAACTCACCCAGTCCTGCAAAATTTAATTAACATGCAATTTTTGAAAGTGATTAGAAAAAGAAGTACTCAAACTTAGTATCTTTTCAAAGGTGCTGACTATGGTTTAAGCAACAGCACTATTTCCTCATCTCCCAGAGCTCTAAACCTACTGGAGATTGCTATCTTGTGGTCTCCTCATGAGGAGCAACTGTCTAGAGCAGTTGAGGATTGTAATCTCAAGCCTCTCCTTTTCTGGTCAGCTCTTCATTCTGCCACAGTCATTGGTTCTGCTTTTCATACAGCCATCTTCAGTCCTGCATTCCTTCCTCCAGAATTTGTTCATAGATGCCTTGAAGCTTTGATTGTCTTATCTATTTGAATCTCCCATTCACTCAGTGCTCATCTTGAGAGATTGTGCTATATGTGCCCTCAGCATTCTATATTTATTTAAAAGGAACACAAAACAAAATTATATTTAGAAATTATTCTTAAATTTGGCAGGAAATTCCAATTATCTCAAAGGAGTACGCTTCAGATTAGACAATATAAACTAATTTTTCAGAAGGTTTTGTTAATATTTTTTACTATTGTTTTACTGGCATTATTTTAAACTGTATATCCATTCTGATCAACAAGCTGGTGATACCTAGCTAACAATGGCTGATCTCAAAAAACTAAACACAATCTGACAAAGTTAGTACAAGGATAAGTCTTTAGGCTATTATTTCGTTTCCTTTATTTCAATACCACATTTTAAAAATATCATCTGTGTTTTGTTTTTGGAAATACCTATAGCTGAGGCAGCCATAGAGAAATATATATTCCAATCAAAAGCAAATTTATTAAGTGATTGTTATGTAGCTATTAGCTAAAATGGCAAATCTAGAAATGTGCCAGAAATATGTTTGGCAGAGCACTAGCCACAATTCCTGAACCAGCCACCTAATATCTGTAATTCATGCTCACATGATTTATTCTGGCAAGACATTCAACATAAGGTTATCCTTAAACACAGGGGTCTACAGAGATGGGGGGGAGGGAATGTACACGTGCACACACATACACACACAAACACACACACATATACAAAACATCAGAAGATAAGCATGAAACAACAAAGCTAACAACATGATGCATAGGTTTGTCCCCATTCTCACATTTTCATGGTTTTTACCAGATGTTTATGTTTTTATGGATCTCTCCCTCTCCCTCTCCCTCTCCCTCTCCCTCTCCCTCTCTCTCTCTTTCCATGATTTAAAGTCCTGGGCTTAAATTTAAATCCCTAATAATTAGGATCCTTACTAACAAAGGGATCACATATCACAATGTAAACTTGTCCAAATATTACAGTCAGTGGCAGAAGCTCTCTTCAGCATCCAGACATCACACTATAGTTTATAGTTTAACTGTGGTTTGTAAATTTAGCTGGATTCATACAGTCAACCAATCCATAATGGAGTATGGTTTACCCTGAACCATGTGATAGGCAGCAAATAAATTTATATTATTATTGTTGTTGTTGTTGTTGTTGTTGTTGCTGCTGCTGCTGCTACTGCTGCTGCTTTAGGATAATATATCTGAGGATGATATTTCAATTCATCTTGCCCAATTCTTCAAGATGTTAGAAATATTTCCCAACTGTACTAAAATGCCAGAAATCTATGGGCATATGTTTTCATGCACAAGATACAATGTGTCGTAGTCCACACAAATTTATAATCTACAGTATCATAGAGATACTTGTACATCAATTAAATCTATAAATTATTCTATTCCTTTGAAAAGATTAAACCTATAAAGGTTTAAAGGTTTCCCCTGTCCAGTTGTGACCAACTCAAGGGAGCAGTGCTCAACTCCAATTCTCAGCTGAGGGAGCCT
This sequence comes from Vipera ursinii, assembly GCF_947247035.1. Taxonomy (NCBI): domain Eukaryota; kingdom Metazoa; phylum Chordata; class Lepidosauria; order Squamata; family Viperidae; genus Vipera; species Vipera ursinii. The sequence continues at coordinate 44,619,926 of NC_139515.1, forward strand.
GCTTTGTTTCCATCATCATGTGGCCATCTTAAAAATATGGAACGCAGTACTCTTGCCACAAAAGTGGTGAGATTCTCAAAAGTTCAGCTTTCATCACAATTTTCTATTTAGTGGATAATTTTCCTGAGGCCTTGGAATGTTCTCTTGCACAACTGAACCAAGTCTCTCTACCACTGGATTGCAATAATACAAATGTATAGCTGGGGAAAGTGCCCATCAATTCAACTGTCTCTACATGAGGCACACAGAGTTATACATCATTCTTGAAAAAAGAAAGAAACCTGGTCAACAGATTTCTAAAACCACCTGAATATAATCTACCTATTACCAGCTTTGATCTACATCAGCATCTTTTCTAACAAGAATTGTAAAATATATTTTAATGACATTGTTAATACTAGAAACTGATTGTACTAAGTTTATTTATTATCCAATGTTTCTCTTTGCAGTCAAGAGTCTATTAGGATAGGGGTGAGTATGTTAGAAATTTTGTTAAATACTAAAAAGCCATTTTTAGTATTTTTAGTAGAACTGCCATTTCCCCCCAGTTACTTCTTTTATGAAACAAAACTGAATGTTGGGCCACATCTTCTGTATTCTATGAAGAAAAATAAAAGATTATAGCCTACATCCCCCTCACTTATTTATAAGCTATAAAATTTCAACATTATTCTTTTGTTGTAACCCCAAAATAAAAGGGCAACTATTGAAACTGGTTGATCAATTTCATGCAATGAAACAGAATTTTATGTTTTTCAAATTCAAATCTGGGTTGATCGTTCTAAATATCCTATCTAGAAGCAGTGCAGATCCACATACTACATAGCCACGTAATTTATTTTCTTTGTCATGTAAACACTTGTGCAATATGAAATTCCCTTGTTTGTGAACACAACTGGATTATCTTGAGGTGTCTATTTCCACCAACCTTTCATTCAAAGCAATACATGTTATTATTTTCTTTTCATTTTAGGCTGAATTTCTGAGGTATTGGTAGCTTGTCAATAATATATGTGTTTTCTATGACTTCCAATAGGGACGTGGTGGCTCAGTTGGTTAGGACGCTAAGCTTGTCGATCAGAAGGTCGGCAGTTTGGCGGGTCGAATCCCGAGTGCCGCGTAACAGAGTGAGCGCCTGTTACTCGTCCCAGCTTCTGCCAACCTAGCAGTTCGAAAGCACGTAAAAATGCAAGTAGAAAAATAGGGACCACTACGGTGGGAAGGTAACAGTGTTCCGTGCACCTTTGGTGTCTAGTCATGCCGGCCACATGACCACAGAGACATCCTCAGACAAGCCCTGGCTCTTCGGCTTTGAAACGGAGATGAGCACCGGCCCCTAGAGTCGGAAACGACTAGCACGCATGTGCGGGGGAACCTTTACCCTTACCTTTATGACTTCCTATTTTTCAATTAAAACTTAACTTAAAGATCATTGGATAGCTTTCAGACATTTGCTTGCTAATCAGTTATTGGTAACAACATTCAGAGGTCCAGGAAAAGGGCCTTTTTTTCCTGGCTGCTGCCCTCTGAAACATCGTGCCCTTGAGATGAGATCAGCCTCCATCCTCTTGGCCGTTCACAAGAAAACTGGCCCTGCCAATTGGCCTTGGTCTCAATTTGGGCATTCCATCTTGCCATGCCATGCCATCCCATAATATTCTGGTTTTAATCTCTGTTCATTTTAATATTTTAATACTTTGTACCTTTGGTTTTTATGATGTTGGTACACCACCTAGAGTCACTTGACAGTGAGATGGGCTGCACATAAATTTAATAAATAAATACATAAATATTCAGATGTGACTGAATAGTTTGACTCTTTAGGATTCTCAGTAAAATTTATCTACAAAAGCATAAACTTGACCAAGTTCCATAATATGGAGGGAGATTGCAAGTATTTTAAAAATGTTGCCTCAAGTATGTTAAATTTAGACTAATGGTATCACTGACGATATTTTATTTTTTTGGTGCTGCTTCTTAACTGAGACTTGAAGACATTATGAATAACCAACCAGCCAACCATAATGTATTGTTTAAATTATTATTGATGTTATTTTGAAATGTACATTTTAATACTTGCCTACCTATTTATTTTACAGGATGTTTAAAATTTTATGTCGCATTTATTATTAAATCCAAAAGAGGGATACAATTTTTGGCAATATGTTTGATTAAAGCCTAAGGTATTTCATGGATAGGAGTTTAATATACAATTGAAACAGACAAACCCTAATTTCTGCAGAATATACCAAATGGCAACTATTATTAGATGCTTTCACAAAGCTACCCATAATTGGGTTTACCTTCTCTCAAAAATATTCACATACCTCTGATATCTTTCCTGAATGGCATGATGTTGCATACCCACTTTATAGAAATGCATAGGATGATAAAGTTCAGCAATTTTAATGTTTTTTATACAGTACTATCATTTCTATTTAATAGCAATCAAATCTGTATTATGGTCATAGACCAGCATAAGAAGAGTATAATAGTAATTTGGGTTAATAGGTCACTGGGCCCTTGGGGGCAAGCAAGCCAGATCTCCCCATGAAAAATTAATTTTCCCCATAGCAACCAAGCATTTTGCTTTTACTGGACTATTAGTGCATGCAGTAAAATGACATAACCATATTTAGTATATTTATACTCTCTCTCTCTCTTGCTTGCTATATGTGTGTGTGTGTGTGTGTGTGTGTGTGTGTGTGTATTCAAAAGCCTAGCTATACTATATACTATAATTTAATTACCAAAATTTCCCTTATTTCAACATCCAATACTTCTTCTCTTTTTCTCTTAATATCTACTATCTCATATTTAAATTAATACAGTTCTTATTTGGAAAGAATTTAACTAACATTACAGAACAAAGACCATTTTAACATCTGAGTCTTTTGAAACAAAAGCTTAATATATATATATATATATTATTGGCAAATGGTATTGTTCCACTCTTGGGTCCGATGTCCGTGTGATCCCTTAAGATTTCTCTGCCTTCAATTTTACAACTTTGGCTTTCACTGCTTCTGGCTAAACCCACAGATGGCCTTTCAGATTCAATATCCGAAGAAGATAAATTTAAAATGGTAACAGTCAGGTTGCAGTGGAGGAAGAACTTCACAGTGTGGTTTTCAAAAGGCAATATCAAGGAAGAATTCGCACCATTCAAATGGCTAGAATTCAAGACAGCCTTAGCAAAGTTGTCTGTTGCCCTTTCACTGGAGTTGCTAAAAGAATTAGCAGAGGCCTGGGATTCTGTTTGGAGAAGCAGTACAGTATGGGTAGTCCTTGACTTACAACCATTCATTTAGGGACGGTTTGAAGCTGCAACAGCCCTGAAAAAAAGTGATTTACAACCAGTTCACATTCTTGCAGCCATTGCACCATTGATCCCATGGCAATGTGATCAAAATTTGGTAACTGACCTGTGTTCATGATGGTTGCAAGCATCCAAGTGTTGTGCAATTGCCATTTGCAACCTTGGCAGCTGACGTCCAACGAGTAAATTCAATGAGGGAAGCTGGATTTGCTTACTGACCACATGATACAGTTAACAGCCATGATTCACTAAAGGATTCATGGAGGAAAAAAGGCCATACAATCGGGGGTGATTCACTTAACAACTGCCTTGCTTAGCAATAGAAATTCTGGTCCCAGTTATAAGTCCAAGGCTACCTGTACAACAAGTTATGGCTTGGTTGAACCTAACAGCAAGAGGAGCAACATATCAGGTGGGGTGACCAGGTGGCCACTGACCGCTTATTCCTTGGTCTTCCTAAACTGCTATTTTCACAGGAAACAGCACAGGAACAGCCTCATCCGTGCGATTCCTTGGACCAGCCCTCCAGCGCATCTTCTCTCTTTGGAAAGCTGCGGGACCTGAACTTGCAAGTGGCATTTTGAGGAATGGCCTGATTTCACGGGAACCGCGCTCTTTCGGACAGATTGGCAATGGGAAGTCTTCGCCAGCTTCTCTCCCCGCCGCCCACGCGCCGCCCGGGCCAGCTGCTGGGCATTTTCACGGGTTCCGGCTGCTCCTGACCCTGGTGCTGAAACCTTAGAAACAGACGGAGGAACGACCGAGACTCCGCCGCGCACTCCGAACAAAGCGGGAATTCGAGCTTTCGCCAGGGAGAAACCCACCCTTGCAGAAAAGGAGCATCGATTTGATTAAGGAAGCGCGACGGGATCGAGACGGTAGAGCAGCAGTGACCCCCCGCAGCCCACCAACAACGCCGCCGGAGGAGTCAGATTTGCCTCTTCTGAGCCACCCTTGAAAGGCGGCGAAGGGGCAGATAAAAGGGGGGGCTCGCGCGTTTCGAGCGGAATCAGCACCTATTTGCGTACCGCCCTCCCCAACTGTCCGCAACATGTTCATCTACCACCGCGACGACCATCCCGCCTGCAGAACCCCACCCCATATTGGCCATTAGTAACAACAAGTGCTTGAACAGGGTCGTGTGAAGTTGGCTTCTCTGGTAAGCGAGCAGGGCAATCCTCTTTCCTTCCATTCTCGCCAGGGCTTGAAGAGAGCTATCCCCACCCGTTGCTCCCTGAGGTCGTCAGCCCGGCTGATTTCCCCCCCACACACACCTTACCTGCCGCCTGGAGATGAAGCCAGAGGAAGACAAGGGAGGCTGCCGTCCTCCACATGGTGCTTTCGTGCAGCTGGGAGAGCATCGCCCCAGCTCCCGCTGGCCGTCAGCGATGCCAGGCTTGGCTTCTCATCAAGGCTTTCCTCCTTCCTGGTGAATGAGCATGCTTGAGAAGTCCACGCAGATGCAGTAAGGACCGCGAGGCTGCTGCCCTCTCCTGGCTCAGGAATTTGCGATGCAGGCTCCGGGAAAGCAGCCAGAGGTCATCCCGAAGGAACGGGTGCTGGGCCGCTGAATTGGGGTCAGGAAGAAGTCCAGGAGATCTTGAAAGGAAATTGGTAGAAGAAAGGAAGTAGCAGAGAGGTATCAGTGAACTAAAATGGACTGGAATGGGTGAATTTAATTCAGATGACCATCAGGTATACTACTGCGGGCAAGAATCCCTCCTTATTTCTCCAGGATGACTATTGATATACCTGAATTAAAGCTGTTAGATCTAACCCCCATATCTGGATTTTTCTCTCTGTTTTCAAGAGACTATAATCAGCCGGAACAACTTCCATAAAGCAGACTGAGAGTCAAGCAGACCTAAGGAAAGTCCCAGCCTTCCTATCGTCAGCAAATGCAAGATAGTCAATTCTGCCGGCTGACTCCCACAGCTAGAAAGCTCCAGTCACAGGAAAGCTTTTATCTTCACCCAGTGTCATGTTCTCCCTTCTGCAGTTTTGGATTTCAAATATAAAACAAGGAGGATTGGCTAAAAGGCTCTGCCTTATGATTCTGGAGAGACAGAAACCATGGAAAACATTTTTCTTCTTTACTCCTTTTATGGAGATGTTCAAACCAAATTCATCCTCCATCTCCGGCAGATATCTTGCTAGTTTAGACTTTGTCTATATCCAAATGCTTTTTTACAAATAAACGACCATTTACGACATCACACAATTTGATAGGTTTTGTGCAGTAGTATGTAAGTTTTACAGGGACGTGGTGGCTCAGTGGGTTAGGACGCTGAGCCTGTCGATCAGAAGGTCGGCAGTTTGGCGGGTCGAATCCCGAGTGCCGCGTAACAGAGTGAGCGCCTGTTACTCGTCCCAGCTTCTGCCAACCTAGCAGTTCGAAAGCACGTAAAAATGCAAGTAGAAAAATAGGGACCACTACGGTGGGAAGGTAACAGCGTTCCGTGCGCCTTTGGCGTCTAGTCGTGCCGGCCACATGACCACGGAGATGTCCTCGGACAAGCGCTGGCTCTTCGGCTTTGAAACGGAGATGAGCACCGGCCCCTAGAGTCGGAAACGACTAGCACACATGTGCGGGGGAACCTTTACCTTTACCTTTTACCTATGTAAGTTTTGCCCCTTCATGGATTACTGCCTTGTCGTGGTGAAGGGGCTTCTCTAATTCAATGAAGCTATGAGATATGCCGTGTAGGGCCACCCAAGATGGACAGGTCATAGCAGAGAGTTCTGACAAAACGTGATCCACTGGAGAAGGAAATGGCAAACCACTCCAGTATCTTTGCCATGAAAACTCCATGGACAGTACCAAAAGGCAAAACGATATGACGCTGGAAGATGAGCCCCTCAGGTCAGAAGGCGTCCAATATGCTACTGGGGAAGAGCAGAGGGCTACTACTAGTAGCGCCAGAAAGAATGAAGCGACTGGGCCAAAGCCGAAAGCACGCTCGGCTGTGGATGTGTCTGGTGGTGAAAGGAAAGTCCGATGCTGTAAAGACTTTTTCTCCATAGGAACCTGGAATGTAAGATCCATGAATCAAGGAAAGCTGGACGTGGTCAAACAAGAGATGACAAGACTGAACATCGACATATTAGGTATCAGCGAACTAAAATGGACAGGAATGGGTGAATTTAATTCAGATGACCATCAGGAATATTACTGCGGGCAAGAATCCCTCAGAAGAAATGTAGTAGCCTTCATAGTCAAAAAAAGAGTAGGAAAAGCAATACTGGGATACAATCCTAAAAATGACAGGAGCTGACTGTAGCTCAGACCATGAGCTTCTCGTTGCAAAGTTTAGGCTTTAACTGAAGAAAGTAGGGAAAAGCACTAGGCCACTCAGATATGAATTAAATCATATCCCTGTTGAATATACAGTAGAGGTGACAAATAGATTTAAGGAATTAGACAGAGTGCCTGAAGAACTATGGACAGAGGTTCGCAACCTTGTACAACAGGTAGCAACCAAAACCATCCCAAAGAAAAAGAAATACAAGAAAGCAAAATGGCTGTCTGAGGAAGCTTTGCAAATAGCTGAGGAAAGGAGGGAAGTGAAAGGCAAGGGAGAAAAAGAAAGATGCACCCAATTGAATGCAGAATTCCAGAGAATAGCTAGAAGAGATAAGAATGCCTTCTTAAACGAACAGTGCAAAGAAACAGAAGAAAACAATAGAATAGGGAGAACCAGAGATCTTTTCAAGAAAATTGAAGAGATGAAGGGAACGTTTAATGCAAAAATTGGCATGATAAAGGACCAAAATGGCAGGGACCTAACAGAGGCAGAAGAGATTAAGAAGAGGTGGCAAAATTACACAGAAGAACTATACAGGAATGAGCTTAACATCCCTGATAATCACAATGAGGTGGTCACTGACCTCGAGCCAGACATCCTAGAATGTGAAGTGAAGTGGGCCTTAGAAAAGCTGAGCAACAACAAAGCTAGTGGAGGTGACAGTATTCCAGCTGAGCTATTTAAAATCTTAAAAGACGATGCAGTAAAAGTGCTACACTCAGTTTGCCAGCAAATTTGGAAAACTCAACAGTGGCCACAGGATTGGAAAAGATCAGTTTACATTCCAATTCCAAAGAAAGGCAGTGCCAAAGAATGTTCAAACTATCGCACCATTGCACTTATTTCTCATGCTAGTAAAGTTATGCTTAAAATCCTACAAGCTAGACTCCAGCAGTATGTGGATTGAGAACTACCAGAAGTACAGGCAGGATTTCGAAGAGGCAGAGGAACTAGAGATCAAATTGCCAACGTACGCTGGATCATGGAGAAAGCTAGAGAGTTCCAGAAAAACATCTACTTCTGCTTCATTGACTATGCTAAAGCCTTTGATTGTGTGGATCATAACAAACTGTGGCAAGTTCTTAAAGAGATGGGTGTACCAGACCATCTTATTTGTCTCTTGAGAAACCTATATGTGGGCCAAGAAGCAACATTGAGAACTGGACATGGAACCACTGATTGGTTCAAAATTGGCAGATACTGTCGCTCTGCCTATTTAACTTATATGCAGAGCACATCATGAGAAAGGCAGGGCTAGATGAATCAAAAGTTGGAATTAAGATTGCCGGAAGAAATATTAACAACCTAAGATATGCAGATGATACCACTCTAATGGCAGAAAGTGAAGAAGAACTAAAGAGCCTCTTGTTGCAGGTGAAGAAGGAGAGTGCAAAACTTGGGTTGAAACTTAACATTAAGAAAACCAAGATCATGGCATCCGGCCCTCTCAATTCCTGGCAAATAGATGGGGAAGAAATGGAGTTAGTGACAGATTTTATTTTCCTGGGCTCCAAGTTCACTGCAGATGGGGACTGTAGCCAAGAAATTAAAAGATGCTTGCTCCTGGGGAGGAAAGCCATGGCAAATGTAGACAGCACACTAAAAAGCAGAGACATTACCCTGTCAACAAAAGTGCGTATAGTCAAGGCTATGGTCTTCCCAGTTGCAATGTTTGGCAGTGAAAGTTGGACCATAAAAAAGGCTGAGCGCAAAAGAATTGAGGTCTTTGAACTATGGTGCTGGAGAAGACTCCTGCGAGTCCCTTGGACTGCCAGGCGATCAAACCAGTCAGTCCTAGAGGAGATCAACCCTGACTGCTCTTTAGAAGGCCAGATCCTGAAGCTAAAACTCAAATACTTTGGCCATCTAATGAGAAGGAAGGACTCACTGGAGAAGAGCCTAATGCTGGGAAAGATTGAGGGCAATAGAAGAAGGGGATGACAGAGAATGAGGTGGCTGGATGGAGTCACTGAAGCAGTAGATGTGAGCTTAAATGGACTCCAGAAGATGGTAGAGGACAGGAAGGCCTGGAGGAACATTGTCCATAGGGTCGCGATGGGTCGGACATGACTTTGCAGCTAACAACAACAACAACAAAATGTAAGTTTTGAGAGCCTATTTGGTGTACTGGTTAAGGCATCAAGCCAGAAATGAATTCTAATTCTAAGTCAGCTGGGTGACCTTGGGCCAGTCACTTTGTCTCAGCTCTGGAAAGGGACAATGGCAAAACCACTTCTCAAAAACTTTTCCAAGAAAATTGCAGGGACTTGTCCAGACAGTCTCTGAGAATCGTGCACAACTGAATGGAAGGAAAAAAAGATCTACCAAACCTTGAAAGCTCAAGTTCCTGCTCCATTGTATCTAACTTTAGGTATGAACATATTTTATGTAACTTAAGATATTAACTCATTTATAGCCTACATTAGATTGCTTTTCTAAATTCCAGTCTCGTGTCCCACTCAGGTTGTTTCATACAGTAGGTGTACTTTACTAGTTTCTTAAGTTAAACTGTTTTGTAGGTTGTAACAGATCACTTATGGATATACTACTGGTACTGAACAGAGAGTACAATCAAACCAGTAACTAACTGAAATAATAAATAACTATTCTGGAAAAACACAAACTTTTTGTATAATAGTAAGGATTATAATATTAGCAAATTAATTTTTCATTCTACATATAATAAAATATATAGTGTTTATTTGGGCTAAATAAGAACTGTGCTGTAACCATAGAGATTCTTAAATGATGCATATAGTAAATTTTTCCTAAGCATTCAGAGAAGATATATATATATGTTACATTATGTGAAATCTGTCAATATGTTTAAGCTCAGACCCAAATATAAGAAATTCATAATCGCTAACAAAGCAAATTATACTGTTTGAAATGTCAATGAAAAGGTCTAATTTGGCAATATTCTGAAATTTTGCATATGGTATACTGAAGAAATGTAAAGTATTCTTTGATGTCGTTATTCCAGTCTTTGTGTGAGAAGGTCTTTAAGCTATTTGTTTGCAAATTGCAACCAGAGTTCCATGCATGCTAGTAGGATGGGAACTTTTCATCATAGGCCTGTTTATAAAAAAGGTAATAAGAGAATCTCGAATTCATGGGCTTACAAGCTTTGTAAATAATACTGGCCAAGATGTATACTAAACGTCTTTTCATTAGAATTGAGCACTGGCAAGAATGACAACTTGGAAGAACAGACTAGATTTAGATTTGGACTCTCCACCATGATTCCTTCCTACTATATCATCTCATAGTGAAATATATAGCCAAAATAAACAACTGTTTACATTTTATGGTAGTATTTTAGTGTAGCATATGTAAGGTAAAAGGTAAAGGTTCCCCCGCACATGCATGCTAGTCGTTTCCGACTCTAGGGGCCGGTGCTCATCTCCGTTTCAAAGCCGAAGAGCCAGCGCTTGTCTGAGGACGTCTCCATGGTCATGTGTCTGGCATGACTGGACGCCAAAGGCGCACGGAACGCTGTTACCTTCCCACCGTAGTGGTCCCTATTTTTCTACTTATATTTTTACGTGCTTTCGAACTGCTAGGTTGGCAGAAGCTGGGACGAGTAACAGGCACTCACTCTGTTACACGGCACTCGGGATTCGACCCGCCAAACTGCCGACCTTCTGATCGATAAGCTCAGCATCCTAACCCACTGAGCCACTTTATAAATAGAGATGCATTGTAGAAAAAGCTATCTGGGTTAAATACATTATTTAGTTAAGGTTTTTTTATACAAATACCCATCTGAAGGTCCATACCAGTGGTTCTCTCATATGAAATATATCTACTTTTCAAGGTAGAGTTTATCCTGGCTGTGATGTTGTTCAGTTATTATATTAATGACATCCCAGGATTTCTTCATCACATGCCAAAGATATTCAATAAATTCATGAATAGAATAGAACAGAACAGAACAGAACAGAACAGAACAGAACAGAACAGAATAGAATAGAATAGAATAGAATAGAATAGAATAAAATATTTTTTATTGGGCAAGTGAATTGGACACATAAGGAATTTGTCTTTTATATGCATCTTATTTATATTTATTCATATGTATATTTATATTTATCTTATTTATTTTTATATATAAAATATATTTTATAGTTTTTAATAAAAGCATTTAATATCCTTGTATATATGCAGTTACATGACTTGGATGCCCCCCTCCCAAGTAGCCTGAGAAGATTGCTATAAAATTGTCTATTATAGACAATTGAATTGGGGCAAATGATAGAATGTTTATCCAGACACTGTGTTGCAAAGCCTGTGACTTTGTAATGTGACATCACTCTTCATCTTATTTTGTCATCATGACTAGCTAAGGGACCTGTAGAACTTGGATGAATTAAATTAAAATATTACCTTTATTTGAGAAATACACAAAAACCTGAATAACTTAGTGTATCTGAAGCTATTTAAAGATTATTGTTGTATTTTGTTTTCATTACTGGAGAGAAGAGGAATCAGGAGTTAAGCTGAACTGAACGGGATAGAAACATAAAATAGATCTGAGAAGGAGAAGGAAGTCAAAGTGATGACATTCTGACAGGACCAGTGGAATCAAAAGAAAATATGTTATCTAATGACATGCAGAGAAAGTCATTTACCCAAGGAAAGGATATAAAACTGCAGAGTCCCTCTTCTAACTATCTCTTGTCCCTATTGGTTAAGAAGATTTTAAAGGCAGATAAACAATTGATGCAAAGTTGAATTCCAATACACTTTGAAGGACTTTGAAAATAGAAGATCTTGATACATCCAGTCTCTTCCTTTCATATTCAAGAATAAATGAACACTGATTGAAAGAGTTGTTGACCACCACTTTGCATTGTTTGAATCAGGGGTGTCCAATCTTGGCAACTTTAAGACTTGTAGATTTCAGCTCCCAGAATTATGTTTATATTTATATCTGTAAGGGGAATTCTGGGAGTTGCAGTCCACAAATCTTAAAGTTGCAGGTTGATCACCCCTGATTTATAGTAAATACCTCTTACATGTGTCCCTCATCCTGTTGGGATTTGGGAAGAAATTGATAGATCACAGTTTCAGTTGATTGTTCAGATAAGTTGTTTTTGTTTTTCCTATTGCAAAACATTTGGTTTAGTCCCTTTATTACAAACATAAATATATACAATCTCTCACATTTTAATGTGCCCATTGTAATTTGTGCTTTCTGAACTAATATGCAATCTAGATTGTGCTTCTCTGCATTCCCTGCTTCTTTTTAACACAAATGTAATGTGTATATTAAGGAAAGGAAAGATAAAAAGTTATACATTTGGAAACATTTGTATTAAAATTATATCTTAGGGAAAAATCAGTACAAAACCCGATATATTGAGAACATTTGTTTGAAAAGAATGATAAGAAACAATCCATTAAAATGCATATATTAGGTGAAATGCGTGCAGATTTTCTCGTAAATATTTAAACAATGCACTTGCAGATTGACGCAGACCAGAATCAGCTCTCCATTCATAAAGAATCAAAACCTTTAGGAAGTAAAATGGATGGATTAATCTATCCCTGTCCTCTTCTATATTAAAGCATGCAGGCAATGCTAAGAAGATGGAGCAGAAGTCAGAATAAATTACATAAAAGGATACCCAAGTCTAATATAAGGGGAAAACACAGCTTAAATGGTTCCTATTTCCCTTGGTTAAGTAACTAATCTGATCATGTCATTCACAATAAATCATGCAGTTTCAGCAAAGTAAGAGAGCAGAATGGAGTTTCTTTAGAATTTGAACAAAGGATTTGTAATTCATATGACAAGTTTGCAGCCCAAACTAGCTAATTAATATAGCAATGCTGCTATCCAATCACTCATAAGATAGGCCTGAGTTACTCCAGGAGAAAGAGGCACATATAGAGTTCCTAAGGAAAGGAAGGCTTGTACTGTAGACAGCATACCCGTTTTCTTAATATTATATCACTTCACTTTTGGTAGAGGAAATTCTCAAATTACAGGTAGTCCTCAACTTACAACGGTTTGTTTCATGATCATTCAAAGTCACAACAGCACTGAAAAAAGTGACTCATGATCATTTTGCATACTTAGGACCATTGTGGCATCCCCATGATCACCTGATCAAAATTCACTTACCAACCATGTTATTAACAACTGCAGTGATTAATTTAACATCTGTGGCAAGAAATGTCATAAAATGGGGCAAAATTCACTTAACAAACCTTTCACTTAGCAACAGGAATTTTGGGCTCAGTTGTGGCTGTAAGTCGAGGACTGCTTGTATTACCAAGTTATATTCCTGGTTCATCTAACACAGTATTATCTGTTCTGATCCATAGAAACTTTCAAGGGTCTTTCAACTGATGCTCTTAATTGGACATGCCAAACACATTGCCCCAGTCTGTAGTCTTCTAGATATTATAGAGTACAATTTTATTTAAAACATTGATTTCAAAAGATAAAATACAAATAAAAAATAAAAAGAACAAAAAACAACAAAAACTATAGACAAAATAGGAAAAAAATTAACACTGGATAAAAAAACAAACAAACAAAAATATTTATATAACAGATATACAATTAACACCCTGGTTGAATGTTGATTTATTTAATTCCATTTGTATCCCGCCCTTCTCCGAAGACTCAGGGCCGGCTTACAAGCTTAGCAGTAGCCTTCATTCTCTGTATTTGCCTGCTTGTTAGGGCTTTCACACACAACCCAAGCGGCATTATTACAAAGTCAGCTTAATTGCCCCCAACAATCTGGGTCCTCATTTTACCTACCTCAGAAGGATGGAAGGCTGAGTCAACCTTGAGCCTGGTGGGATGCGAACCTGCACTAATTGCAGGCAGCTGGTGTTACTTAAGGAGGCATTAGCCCACTGCTCCACCAAGGCTCCACCAAGGCTCCACCAAGGCTCCACCAAGGCTCCATCAACTCCACCAAGTTGATAAATATAACTCAAACAAATCGAATAAATACGCCGCTTGGGGGGTGTATGAAAGCCCTAATAAGCAGGCATATACATAGAATGAAGGCTACTGCTAAGCTTGTAAGCCGCCCTGAGTCTTCAGAGAAGGGCGGGATATAAATGGAATTAAAATAAATAAATAAAATAAATAAATACCCTCTCTTGCTCGACGGGTTTACAAATGGTTATACATTTTCTCATCTATACTAAACTAAATTACTATTTTAAATCACAATCTCTTAACAAATATCCCAAATGTAGAATTTTATTGTCTATCAATCAGATGGATCCAATCTCTGTTCACTGTAAAAAAAAGCTGTTAATTAGTAACCCAAAAAGTTAAACTAATCTTCAAAGTCCTCTGTTAATAGTCTGTTGTTGTATTTAACATTCCAAAACTCTTCCAGTCTCTTATAAACTTGCCCAAACCATTGTCTCTAATCAATACAGTTAATTTGCCAGCTGTGTCAGTTTTAGGATCTATTCTTGTGGTATTCCATATCTTTCCAGTATTTGGCATATACAATCCTTGCGGTAGTCACCCTGTACCAAAATAAAGTCCCAAATTGTTTTTTTTTTATCAGTTTATCCATAATACCAAGGAGGGTTTCATTAATATTTGTATTTTAACTATTTTCTGCATAACAGTTATTATATTTATCCAGTATGATCTAGCATGTTTACAAGACCACCACATGTGACAAAATGTATCTAGAATTTGATTACTTTTCCCATATTTGTTGGAGGTTCCCTTAAACATTCTTGCCAATCTGTCTCGGTCAAATACCATTTCTATATCATTTTATAAAAGTTTTCTTTCAGAATGTAACTCAGAATAAACTTCAAACCATTAGTCCCCATATTTTCCCCATTGATCTAGCATTATGTTATAACCAATTTTTCTGCCCATTTTATCATAGAATCCTTAGCATATTCATCTTCCAAGTTCATTGTAAGCAGCATTTGATAAACTTTAGAAATCAAATGGTCATCCCAAAAATATAAATTGGATTCCAATTCAGATTTATCTCCTGCAAAATCAAAAGTTTTTTTAATCAAGTTTAAATCTTTCAAATATTCTATAATAATTAAACTGGTCACATTTAAATCCTCCACTTACTATTTATACCTTTGTTTTTATCTTAATTTCCTCTTCTTCAAATGTCAGTAAATCACAATATGTTATCCATTTAGCTTTGATTAGTATCTCTTTTCTGTTCGGTGCTTCATGAAGTGATATCCACAGTGGATACACCTAATTTATTTTATTTTATTATTATTTTTAAATCCCATTTATATCCCTCCCTTCTCTGAAGACTCAGGGCGGCTTACAATCTAAGCACAAATTAAATGTGCTTAGCAATAGTCTAATAAAATGATTCTTAAAACTTGGATTAACCTTTACTTTGTTGTACCATAAATAAACATGCCACCCAAATACAGTTCAAAACCTTCAAGGTCTAACAACCTCTGATTTTTCAATGTTATTCAATCTTTCAATTTCCATTATCTCTGACCACTGGCAATATATAATGGAATAATCCAAATGATCTGAAGGGCAACAGGCTAGGTAAGATCAGAATGGGACAACTTGGTGTGGCCAACTCGCCACAGCCAATTCATCACGGCCAACTCACACTGGGACACTCTCTGTGGCCAACTCAGTACGGGACAACTTGCTGCAGGACAATTCACCAATTCAATTTAAGTATTTAAAGTAATTTAAAAATTATTTTAATTTTTGTCATTCACATTTCATTTTATCCCCCCTTTGGCCTCCTTTCTTTAATTATTCTATTCTACCATTTCTTCAATATTACAGTAACTCTTGTCCTGTGGTGAGCTGTGTCGCAGCAAGGTGGCCGTGACAAGTTGGCTACACTGAGTTGTCCTAGACCCAGGTAAGATAGTGCTAAGAAAAGGCCTGTTCTGCACCAGCCTGCTACCGGCCCTGCAGAAAAGGCAGGGACAACCCCTTTTACAAGAAGGCAAGAGGCTGGAATTATGCCTGCCAAATTTATTACCACAAAAACAAATGGAACAAGACAAACCAAGAAACAGGAGCTTAAAGAAACATGAACTATCCAAGCGGTTGCCTTCAGCAAACCAGCCCTCCCCACACATTCCCCTTATATAGAGTTCAGGGCGTGGCTTCTCTCTGCCTCCTTCCGAGAAGCCCCATTGCCTTCCTCTGTTTACTCCTAATTCACTGCCTCCTGCGTCGGGCGTCCTTGAACAGGGCCAGCTGTGGGTCATCTTCATCCACGCTGTCAGGCTCACACAGCTGGGTCTCCGTGGTGACCAAGTGGGAGGGGCCTGGCTGAGGGCTCTCATCAGCAAGATCTTCAACCCCCTCAGCAAGGTCTTCAACATCCCCCTCCTCCTCCTCTGAGTCGTCCGACCCAACTGCCGAACCCACAGGCTGACCCTGAATCACAACAAGGCCCCTGGATTTTCTGCATGCAGAAATGCTCCTCACTGAACTTAGGTGTGAGTTATGACATAGATAACATTATTCTTCAATTTGACAAAGTATCTTAAATCAGGAACCTGGGACCATATGGTCTAATTTGATGCAATCTTCAGCCTAAAATCAAAAGATTTTGGCATCCAGTAATTTCAGGCATCGGGCAAAAGGGTTGTCTCTCTTTTTTGGATAGCCTACTATCTAATGAGAGAGGGGAAGTGTTGAGAGTGAAAAGGATGCCAGAAAAAGGCAAAAAAAAAAAGATGAAGTTTAAACTACAAAAAATGATGGACCTCACACACTTTTTGGGCTTTGGTCATTGCTGCAACTTGTTTCAGTTCTGTCCACTGTACAATCACAGTCTACTGATCTCAGTAGACTGATTCCTATAGGAAAGTATATCTTGATAGAAAAAGAAAGGTAATCCACCCAATTACAGAATATTGATTAAATTCAGGAATCAACATTTCTTGGCAACCGATTGTTGCAGTTTATTGCAGTTTACACATACACACATGGATGTATCTAATTCCTCTCCAATATTTAAAGCCTGCTATAGTGTAGCTGAGTATTGTATTGAAATTGTGTTGGATATACAGAAACATAAAGATAATTGGAAGCAATACATTTGTCTGTGGACATTCTCAGTCATCCAGATCATAGTTATCCCAAAGGTGATTTTTCATGAGGCAAATGGACTTTCTTGCTTTTCTTTGAAGACCTTTCGCTTCTCATCCAAGAAGCTTGTTCAGCTATGACTGGATGGTGGGGAGTGGAAGGACCTATACTGCTTGCAGAGAGCTGGTCATTTGCAAAGAGTCATTGATGCCACCTGAAAGTTTATCTGTGTGACCATGGTCACCTGAGTAGTGCAAATGGGTGTGGAGCCTTCTTGAAACTGTTGAAAGGACTGGGTTGTAGACTGAAGATAGATCATGTCGTATCCCTCCTCCTCTGTTGAGAGCTATTCAATTTTGACATAGATGGCCACAGTCTAGCTTTCATAGACTGTGCAGTATACATTAAGAAAGACAGAAGTCTTAACAATGAAGTTTATAGAAGACCCCCACACAGAGATCAATATTTACATTTTGATTCTCACCACCCACGGGAGGACAAAATGGGAGTCATCAGAACCCTACACCACCAAGCTGAAGGCCTGCCTACCAGCAAAGATGAGTAAGAAAAAGAACTAAAACATATCAAGGAATCCTTCAGAACATGTGGCTATCCCAAGTGGGCTTTAATCAAATCCCAGAAAAGACCGAGTAGGAGCTCCTGCATAACAAAGAAGAAAGCAATAAACAAAGCAATGCAGTCATTTCATACATTGCAGGAATATCAGAAAAGCTCAGGAGGATCTTCAGCCAACACAACATAGGTGCACACTTCAAACCCAAGAATACACTATTAGATGGTCAAAGAGGCCATCTATGTCAAAATCGAACAGCCCTCTCTCAACAGAGGGGGAGGGATATGACATCATCTATTTCCAGTCTACAACACAGTCCTTTAACAGTTCCAGGAAGGCTCCACACCCATTTGCACTACTCAGGTGACTCTGACAATGCAAATAAACCTCCAGGTAGCCTCAATGACTCTCTAAAAGAATGCAAATGAACAGCTGTCTGCATCCAAAAGATGCTTTTTCATGAGGTTCTGAGCCGAAGACATTTCTTGGATGAGAAGTGACACATCTTCAAAGGAAAACAAGAAAGTCCAGTTTCCTTGTGAAAAAAGCATCTTTGGTATAACTATGACCTGGATGACTAAGAGACATTCAGCTGTCTGCAATTAGTATGAGTCCTTCCATTCCCCACCATCCAATCAGAGCTGAAGAAGCTTCTTGGATGAGAAGTGAAACATCTTGAAAGAAAAACAAGAAAGTCCAGTTGCCTCGTGAAAAAGTATCTTTGGGATAAGCAATACATTTGTAAGCTGTTGTCTGAGAGTCACACACCTAGCAGGGTTTCTGTGGGGAACTTCCTGGCTACATAAATGCTACTCAGGTGCTATCTAAATTGCAATGTGCATAGAAACATTAAATGTTTCAAAAATGTGGTAAATTCACCTTGTTACTTTTGAGCATTCTATCTCATGCTGCAATACAGAACCCTACATTTGTGTTCCAAAATCATGACAGTATTGTCATTTTATTATTTTGAATCTTTTTGCTCTCAAGACAGGAATGCAGTAGGAAATAACAAGACAACCACCATATTATGTCATTTTCCTTATATGATTTACTGGGGCAAACTGAGGATTCACAATCTTTTATGCATGCAAAAATAGTCAGTTGACTACCATTAGAAAAGGGGAATAAAAAAGCAATAGCATCTGAAGTCTTGCAATAAAAATTGGTTTGATACAGATATCTTGGTCCTAAATTCCCAGGACTCCTGAAAGATAACAATCATGGGGCAGCCTTGAAAGCAATTGCAATGAAGTCTGCACCCAGCTGGTGGCAGTAAAAGATTCATGACTAGGTTGTTAGAACATCCCAAGAAAACTAAAGGGAAAAAAATAACATAGAAGTTGGGAGTAAGAAATCAGTCTCGTGACACTGTGTTTAATAGTTTTTCTAAAATCAAGAATGTATGGCAGTCTTGTAAATAAGGAAATTTCCACCATATTCAGGTTTGAACTTTGAGTTAAAATTAGAGTGTTTATTTATTTATTTATTTTTACAAAATTGGCAGAGGTATAGTGGTGGTGTCACTGGACGGAATAGGATCCAAGAAAAATGGATCCATTTCTCTTGTAGACTCTGCAAGGATGCTCTCTGGGTAGCTGCACTTTTTAGCAACATGTATACAGCTGCAGGAAGGTAAGTTTGCCACGCTAGTATTTAAAACTCAGTAGATATTTTTGAATTATGATGTTAGAAACAGTGGCAACTCTGTTATGATTTCACTATTATTTCACAGAACTACAGAATTCCAACCTATCTGCCTACATAGCACAATATTTTCTATACTGTTCAATGGGCAACTATTAATAAAGACTAAGTCAGGGATTTTTCATAATATAAGTAACCAAACATTTTTTAAAATTGAATCAGTATAACCAGGGGCTGTATATATCTTGCCAATATTCTGCTAGTGAGCTGTGATTTCCTGTTATAAAGCTATTTTAGATCATTGGTTTAATGTTCTTCTGGAATATTGCTGAACACATCAACTGACATTTGGATTTCCTTTAAAGAATCTGCAGATAATACTTGCACAAAACTTGAGGACGGTTTTTTTGTCTAAAGTTGCATCCTTCCAAGTTCCAACCCAGTTAAAGAAAGCAACTGGTGGATGTTTTCCTATCAGCTGCTGAAATTGATGAAAGGGGAGCACACTAAATCCACAAATACCTATCCTTGATGTGTCCTATGTACCATAAATAAAGACATCATCCCCATCTTACCTATTACAAGACAGGAATTGTCAATAGGCATTCTAAATGTTAGGCTGGTTTAGTTTTCTGCTGACTTCACTCTCACATCTCCTTCAGGCGGTAAATGTGGGAAGTGCTTTCACTTGATATGAAGAAATGCTTCTAGTCATTCTATAGGTATAATGCTGAAATCAGTCATCATTTCATCCATTCCTTTGACTAGATCCAATGAACCTTTTTATTTTGCCACTGAAAAATAGCCCGAAGTGCTTCTAATATTTTTCTCTGGTCAGTCTAAGCAAATTTAGCAGACACTTCCACAAGATACATTCTTGGAAAGAACAGATTTGAATTACAGTAATGACCCAAAATGACAGTTTAACAACCAGAGGACAAAGATTTTGTAACAATCCCTATTCTGAATTTTAAGAAAATGATCCCAACATTTTTCATAGCAATGAGTTACATAGTAAAATTATGTAATGTGCCTTACATTCTGAAATATTTATTTGTATAAGATCTTGTTAAGATTGATGTGGGGCTCCTACACTCCACTCTTGATCTCTGGATTGTCTAACAAGCTGTTAAGTTTGTTTATTATAGAGGGCTTGGCAAACACAATTTACCATTAGGAAAAATCTTAGTTTATAGTGTTCAATTACTCATGTGTTTGACTAAGACCACTTCAAATAAACTGTTGGTATCTGATTTAATAACTGTTCTTCAGATGCATCCATTCTCATACCTGCAAACAAAACCAGATGTACCTACAGACACCAGATTGTCTCCTAACTACAAACTCCTTTTTTATGGCAGAGTAGTAGCTAAAGATAAAAGATCAAAATGAAGTCAAGCTATTTTTACTAGATAGTAAAGAAGCAAGTTACACTGATAAAATGAACTAGCGTTATGGGCATTAGATAAATAAAACAATCAACAGAAAGAGAATTTCATCTTTCCAAGTTAAGGCAAATTACCAACATCCAGGTCCCAGTTAGGAGCTTAGTCTCAAGTAGGATCCTAACCAGAGAGGTTACAGATGCCGGTAAGGACACAAAGAGGTTGGACTGCAAGAAGGGCTAGGACATGCATATCTAGAGTGCACTGATGATAAAATGCCCTTTAGACTCTTGGATCGTTTTTTTTAAAGATGTTTACTGTCCAAGCTGCCAATCCAACCTTTTCTGTTTTAGGCTTTTGTTTAGCAATTTAATGTATCTCTCCCCCACCCCAACAGAAACTTTTTCTCCAGAATGGTCATTTTGCAACCTGCATCTCAGGAATATGTCAGTTTGTGTGTTCACTATAGGCAATCAAGACATTTCCCCAAATCAGGAAACTTTCAGTTTTATGCCCCTAAACTGGTCTCATCATCATTTGTTTTCTGAGCTTATCTTTTATGCATGTTTTCAGCCATTTGCATATTTCCCTTTCTTATCAATTAGCAGAAATAGAAAACATTTTATGAATAGAGTTAGGTTCAAAGTATGCTTTACAATTAAAGCATTTTTTTAAATAAAAGTTTTTTTAATTAATTCTGTGGTACCATATAAGCTTCTTCCAACTAAATCCACTATTACACCCACCAGTACATCTTCTCTTCTTCTAGCAATAACCATTTTTTCGCATCAAGCAAATACAATTCTTATTAGTTAGTAAACATACAATTGCATATCACTATGTTACATTTTTCTAATAATATCAATAATATCTGTTTAAAATATCTTTTCTAGCCAAAGCATATCTTAATTGCATTTGCATTCAATTTCCACTTATTTAATCCATATCCTATTTTCACTTTTTACAATTTTAATTTCCAATCCATGTTCAAAGTATCCCAATCATTTATAATTTTGAAGCAAGTTGTATTTGGGCAACCAAAAGCATCCCTTATTCAAAATTCTTAACATATTCTTATTTCTCTTTTCATATCAAGATATAATATTCTGATTATAACTCCTAACTATCTAGTTATAATAATACTTCTATTTCTAACAATCTATTCTTAACCATATTCAAACCTCTAATTAATTAATATGGCATCGCCTCTAATAAGTCAAAGCTTCTATTTCCTTCAATCTTACTCTAGCTTTCTTTCTTTGCCAACTAACTTTCCAAGTCAGTGCATTTGGATCATCAAATAATTCTTCCTCTATTTTTGTATATATTATTTGCAACAAGAGAAACAATTTGGTTAAAGTGTTTTTAGAAGAACTAGCCCATTGATGTTCATTAAATCACCTCCCTCCTTCTCCAGTTCCCCACAGTTCTGTTAATGGCTTTATCTTCCATTCCATCAGCTCTCCTTCCTTGTCATCCAGTATGTTCTGAAACCTTGGTTTATAAAATGTCTTTTCAGTTTCCAATATTATCGTTGTGTCTTCCGAGTTTTCATTTATCTGAGTCTGGTCATTAGTTTCTTCCTTTAGATCGTCAATGTTTGTGTCAGCATTCTAGAGTTTTCCTTCTATTTTCTGGGTTGCTGGTTCCTTCTTTGTAGTTGTTTTCTGAGTTTGTAGATTTAAGTTAGAAAATTGTTCTTTTATCTCCTTTGTATTATTATTAACCTGCTCACAAGCTAAAGTAATTGTTTTTTGTATTAATTTCATCATGGAGAGAATTTCTTTCTGTGTTTCATCAGTATTTTCTTGGTGATGTGGCAAGTTAATGTTACAGGAAACAGATGTTACAGATGATGTTTTACTATTTAGCACCGAGTATGGAACATCCATTTTTTTAAATTAGTAGTCTTTATAGATTTATCCAACCAAATGTCTGTTCTTGAGTCTCCCCTAAGCAGATATAGGTAAAATTCATTTCTTTTCTGTCCAGTAAGAAATATATCCTTTCTGTCCAGGAAGAAAAAAGAACCATTGAAGGTTGTTCAACAATCAAGATTTATAATCCAAAGTGTTCCATATGTTTCTTCTACAAGAAAATAATTGCACAATACAATTCTGAAAGTCAGTATTCATGTTCAAAATTCAGACAGGCCAAATTTACCATATTTATCATCTCTGCCACACAGATAAGCAGCCCCCAAGCCTGTTCAATTTTTCTCAGCTGAAATTCTCAGTACTAAAAGCTTCCAAGACCAGCCTAAGTCTTATCTAATCCTGGGCTTCAAGCCAGGTTTCTTTTAGGCATAAATAAGTTGTAGTGTTAAAAACATTTTTAGTCCCCAAATTTTTAATCTGTATGTATATATTAATTCCAAATAGGTCTTATGGATTTTGCCATTTCCCCCAAGTAATTAATTTGCCGATTTTCTTTTCTGAGGGAATGGGGTGGAAATTCCTTTTCCCTCTTTCATTGGGGGGAGTGCTTTGGGCACGTTTTCAGGAAGAGATCTTAAAATCATAAAGAAAGGATTAGGTCTCACCCAGTTTCATCCACATTGCTGTAAAGCTGCTTAGTAGTGCTTGTTGATTTCTGTTGTCAGCAGCCTCGGACTGGCTACATCAGGGGTGTCAAACTCGCAATGTTGCGTGACGTGTTGTGATGTATTGTGATTTTTTCCCCATTGCTGGTAATGAGGTGGGTGTGGTTTTGGCTTGACACATCCAACTCGCAGGCCAGCAGTTTGACACTCCTGAGCTACATGAATGCAGCCAGTCTTTCCCCCACCAGTTTGGAGGGCTTCCTTGGATCAAATGGGAGGGCTGACAAACCCGCCCCTCCATGATCAACAAGAGTCCCCTCCTTGCTTGCCACCTCTATGGGGTGACTTTCAACCCTTTCCAGAGTCTCCCAGCAGGGCGAAACCAAACGCGAAAGATGGAGCCCCATCTTCATTTGCCTGTTTAGTCGCGACATCAAAACCGGAAGCATATAAATTAAAGTAGCACAGCAAAACAATGCCAAATCCAAACATCCAATTCTAATTTAAAAGTTTATCAACATAAGATTACCATGTGAAAATAATTTCATGTTTCCAAAATAAATCTGATATGGAATTTAATTCAATTTGGAATTCATTTTTAGTTTGTACTTCTATATGTAGATTTATATCACATCTGAAAATCGTGTTTCTTTTAACATAAAGACTTTCATTGCTCAGATAGAAATTATTGTTTATATCCCATTTTATAGTGTGTACTATGCTAACTATAGTTGATTTTCAAATATTACTTGGATTTTAACAATGATTTGTACTTTTTAAAATAATAGTTATGTAAAACTAATCATGTATTGAAAAAAATTAACCCAATTCTGTGAAGCTTTAAGCTCCCTGCTATATTGTACTTTTTTACTTTCTCCATTTTCTCTGTGTCTTTTTTCCTTTTCCTTTTCTTAAAAATATTAATTTTTTTAAGAAGGATGTCATGTACATTTTTCATGCATCTAATGTTAAAAAACACAAAAATACTACTATATATTGGGCTGCAGTTCTAATTGTCGATATCTACCCATTTCATCAAGCTTTTGCAATTCTTATGTGTTTTTCCTATTTCTATATAAAATAAGCATGAAACAACAATAAGTTTAATCCTTAGCTATGACTTTTCCCTATTTGCAGGAATCTCTCCTCCAACCAGAATCAACCTACTTTGTCTGGACACCACAGGAAAAACAACTGGTGACTTCTTAGTTGTATATATCGGAAGCTCATAAGCCTATTTCTCCTCCAGTGTGAAATAATTTCCTTTTTAGAAATTAAGTTGGCTAACACTGTTCTTGCCTTCTGTAATTTATTTTATTTTTATTTGAAAACTAAGCTACTCCAGAGGGCCTTTGATAATTGACAGGATTCCTAAGCTCGTTTGATTTTAGTGATATTTATAGTTTTATGTGTTTTAGTCCTTCTGTAGATGCTTTGTTCTTCCCTTCCTCAGTGGCTGATATTTTTATTAATAAATAGTCTGTGTTCACTGCTTTATCTTTTAAGTGTTTTTAGAAAGCATTTAATAAATACATTTTTAATGGTCCTCACATTTCAACCCATATTGAAATTCTATCCCAGGTTAAAATATGGAGGAAAGAGAGCTGCAAGTTCTACCAATGCTTCCTCTGCAGTCTCATCTGCTTACCTTGGCTGCTACTTCTCCTTCTCCTTGTCCTTGTCCTTCTCCTCCTCCTCCTTCTCCTCCTCCTCCTCCTTTCGCACACATAGTTCCTTTGAAACATGACTGATAACCATGTCTTGTACTGTACTAGAAAGAAGAGTTTGGCAGGAGATGACAAGTATCCTGTGACTGAACTGTATTTAATTAGCAACCAAAGATTGGCTTAGACAAGCTAGTCTTTTCCAATTTGATTATTCCAATTAGATAATATTTACACTTTTTCCTAAACTAGGCACCTGATACCTGCTAGTCCTTTACAAATTAATCCTCAGTGCAAAGCTAAACTTCCCTAATATGTAACTTCTCCTTGGGGAGGAGCTGGTGAAATAGGCCTTAGATCTGATCAGAAAGTAATCCTATCTTATGTTCTCCAAAATTCTCATTTGCATGAACAACTTTAGGGAGTAAATGAATTTGGAAAATCCATAAAGTTTTTTTTTTTAGAAAACAATATATAAGGTCACTTTTTTATTCTTGGCAAACATGCTGACATTTTCTGGCAGGTGTGCAAATAGCAACTTTAGAGATAGCAAATATGTATTTTAAAAAATGCCAGTTGCCAACCTTTTTAGTTTGCAAAAAGCTGACAATTGGCAGGTAGTTTTGTAATATGCCAAAGCTTAGTCAGCCTTGTGACATATTTCATTTTGGGAAAAAAAACCCTGTCAGTTCACAAATGTTAAATAGCGGGTTCTTTGACGCAGGAATGAAGACGCGAAATGGAGTACAGGGTAACTCATTGTTTCTTTCGTGATGTAACTGTACTGGGGGAAATGGCTACAACCAGCTGCAATATATAGTCTAGCCCCTAGGTGGCAGCCAATAGGTTTGAATCAACCATTGCCACCTGGAGATAGCCAACTGCAGCACAGGAGACTTGTAGTCTGGGTTTCTGGAGAGCCGTTAGCTGCTCCGGCAATCCTCGTGGTATTCCCTCAAAAAGCCCAGTACATAACACCCCTCCCCTCTTAGATCAGACCATAATAACACCAATTAGTCTCAACAATTGTCAAGACTCAATATCCAAACACACTAAAGTAAAAGTGATAATAATAATAAAAAGAACAATGTAGACTACAATGTTATTAAACAACGTCTGAATGAATAGGCTACCAAAATGGCACTTTTAGACAGTTACATCATAGCACTAATTTCTGTAGTCTAGTGTCAACAGGAATTACAATAATATATAGCTCTTTATTTTACAACATAATCTGCAAGATATGAAGGAGGCTTGTGTGCCCTAGAGCAGGGGTGTCAAACTCAATTTCATTGAGGGCCGCATCAGCATTGCGGTTGCCCTCAGGGGGCCAGGTGGGTATGGCTTGGGTGGGCGTGGCCTACTGGGTGGGTGTGGCTACAGTGCGTATGGCCTACTGGGTGGGCGTGGCCAGCTCTGCATCATTCGCATCAAGGGTGCCTATGGGGGCCTGGGCAGGAGTGGGACAGATCTGAGGGTCTCTGGCAGAAGGAGGGTCTCTGGGCCAGGGCCAAGGCAGTGGGGGCCGTTCCCTCACTGTTTCCAGGATGGCTTCATGGGCCGCATGAAACCACTTCGTGGGCCGGATCTGGCCCCCGGGCCTTGTGTTTGACATGTCTGCCCTAGAGGAACATCTCAGAGTTCTGATCACTTTGTGGTCTACCAGCTTACCCAGTGGGCTGGGTAGACTTGTGTCCCTTTGTGCTCCTGAGTCAAGGGCATTCGATGCATTCTGGCTGGCCTCTCCAGGTTGGCCCACCCCAGAGTCAGACTGTTCAGCAGAGTAAGCACAGCAGTTGCTGAAGTTCGGTTGGCTTGCTCCTTCAGGGGGTCCATGTTGCACTCCAGAGCTCCCCAGTTCTCCCTCTGGTTCCATCTCAGTTAAGAAGGAAAAGTCCTGGTAGTCCATGTGAGGGCTAGCTTGGCCACAAGTTTGAGGACCTTGGGAGGGACTTATGATGCAATCCTTGCTTAGTGGCCATTCTGGAAACCGTTTCCTGAGCTGATCAATGTGTCATCTGACAACTCACCCTCCCTCCAACCCCACTTCATAAGATAGGGTCCAGATGACTTGGTAATTTGACCAGGAACCCACAGATTCCCATGACCATAGTTCCTAGCCCAAACCCAATCGCCCATGTGCAGCCCCCTTGGGGATTTTAGTTGAGAGGCTTCTGATGTCACTCTATCTGGATGCAACCTGTCCAGTTTAGTGATCAAACGCCTCCCCCAACGTAGTTCTGCAGGACTTTTGCCTGTGGCAGTGCAGGGCGTAGAATGCTGGCAGAGTAAAAAGTCTGCCAATCTGTGATGCCAGTCACCTGTAACGAGGCTTGAGTGCCTCCTTCATTGTCCTCACCATGCGTTCAGCTTGACCATTAGAAGATGGATGAAAAGGCACAGATGTTGCATGTCTGATGAGATTAGCTCTAAGGAAAGCCTGAAATTCAGCAGCAGTGAATTGGGCCCCATTGTCTGAAACTAAGACATCTGGCAACCCATGTGTGGCAAAGAGTTTTTGCAGCACCTGGATGGTCCTAGCAGTAGTCATGTTAGGAACTGGAATTACTTCCAACCATTTTGAGTGGCTATCCACTACTATATGGAAAAGCTGTCCCTGAAAGGGCCCAGCGTAGTCTATGTGAACCCTAGACCAGGGAGTGTGCGTTTCCTCCCACCTGTGAACTGGAGCCTGTGGCATTTCAGGCCTAGATTGCTGGCATGTATAACAACCATGGACTTGAGCCTCAATGGCCTTATCAAGACCAGGCCACCAGAGGTAGTTTCTAGCTAAAGCTTTCATTCTGACAATGCCTGGATGGCCTTCATGTAATGATTGTAAAACCCTGTCTCTTAGGGAAGTGGGAATTATGACTCTGTTTCCCCAAAATATGCACCCTTTATGGGCAGATAACTCATGCCTCCTGAGAAAATAGCTTTGAAATTCTGATCTCTTCAATATGAGCCAGCAGTGTGCTGCACCTGCCAAAAAAGCCAACACAGTGCTAGGCTGCATTAACAGAGGGATAGAATCAAGATCAAGTGAAGTACTAATACCACTTTACAATGCTTTGGTAAGGCCACACCTGGAATACTGCATCCAGTTTTGGTCACCACGATGTAAAAAAGATGTCGAGACTCTAGAAAGGGTACAGAGAAGAGCAACAAAGATGATTGGGGGACTGGAGGCTAAAACATATAGGGAACGGTTGCTGGAATTGGGTATGTGTAGTTTAACAAAGAGAAGGGTGAGAGGTGACATGATAGCAGTGTTCCAATATCTCAGGGGCTGCCACAAAGAAGAGGGAGTCAAGCTATTCTCCAAAGCACCTGAAAGCAGGACAAGAAGTAATGGATGGAAACTAGTCAAGGAGAGAAGCAACCTAGAACTAAAGAGAAACTTCCTGACAGTTAGAACAATTAACCAGTGGAACAACCTGCCTCCAGAAGTGGTGAATGCTCCAACACTGGAAGTTTTTAAGAAGAGACTGGACAGCCATTTGTCTGAAATGGTATAGGGTTTCCTGCCTGAGCAGGGGGTTGGACTAGATGACCTCCAAGGTCCCTTCCAACTTCTTCTTCTTCTTCTTCTACTTCTTCTTCTTCTTCTTCTTCTTCTTCTTCTTCTTCTTCTTCTTCTTCTTCTTCTTATTCTTATTATTATTATTATTATTATTATTATTATTATTATTATTATTATTATTATTATTATTATTATTATTATTATTATTATTATGTGTATAACCATGACAACACTCTACTAAGTATTTTATCTGTGGCAGTTTCAGCAGCGATGTCCCCTGCATGGAGAGGGAAACTCAGGTATGTCCTGCATGGACAATATTCTAGCATCAGGAGCTGGATCTGAATCCATTAGTGGCAGTGGTAGTCTGCTAAGGCCATCAGCATGGCCCATTTCCTTGCCTTGTTTGTGAATTAATTTAAAATTGTATGCAGATAGGAAAATAGACCATCTCAACATTCTTGGAGATAGTATGTGGGGAGGTTGTTTGTCTGTTGTAAAAAGTCCCAACAGAGGTTTGTGGTCAGTGTAGACCGTGAAATCCCTGCCATATAAATAGTCATGGAATTTTTTTATTCCAGCAATGATGATTAGGGCCTCTTTGTCAATCTGAGCATATTTGCACTCAGCAGAGGACAATGTCCTTGAGTAAAATGCTATAGGAACTCCATTTTTCTCAATGTGACTTAAAACTGCCCCCACCCCATAGGGAGATGCATCACATGCAAGACATACAGATTTAGACTCTTTGTAGTGAGTTACAGTGGACTTTTCTGACAATAGTGCTTTTAAGTCCTGGAAACTTTTTTCATGTAAGTTATTCCATTTCCATGGAGCTTTCTTATCTAGAAGCCTGTGGAGGGGCTCTGCTATTGCTGCCTTATGAGGTAGAAATGTGTGATAGAAGTTTAGGACACCCAAGAATGCTTGTAGCTCTACTTTTGATTTGGGTGTAGGAGCCATTTTAATGGCCTTCACTTTAGGATCAGTGGGGTGAATGCCATTAGCATCAATTTGGAAACCCAGGAATTATGTTGAAGAAACCCCAATACTACACTTGTTCTTTTTTAATTTGAGGCCTGTTTTGCGAAGCCTCTGCAAGACAGCCCTGAGCCTACTGGCCAACACTTCTGGGGATTCCCCTGCAATAAGAACATCATCAAAATAAGGGCAGATGCCCTGAATACCCTTGAGTGTATGCTCCATGATTCCCTGAAAAATACCCGGTGCAACACTGACTCCAAACTGTAAGCATTTAACTTTGAATGCCCCTCTGTGAGTCACGATCATGTGAGCCACAGCTGTGGCCTCATCAACCAGCAATTGCTTATAGGCCTGTGCTAAATCAAGTTTAGCAAAAATAGTACCTTCTTGCAAGAAGGCTAAAATATGGTTGACCACTGGGACCGGGTAAGCATGTTGCTTGAGGACTTTATTTAGTGTGCATTTATAGTCAGCACAAATGCGAATTTCCCTGTTGGCTTTAAGTGGAGTTACTATAGGAGTTTCCCACTCCCCACCATCTACAGGCTGTAACATTCCCTGTTCTACAAGCTTATCAATTTCAGAATCATTTTTATGTTTTAAGGCAAAGGGGACCCTACAAGGCTTAACCCTGATTGGAACTATGTTGGGATCTAGCTTAAATGAGATAGGCGGGCCTGTGTATGTTCCAAGGGTTGAATCAAAAACATCTGCATATTCCTTGCACACTGACGCGAGGTCTAAAGTTTGTGTCCGGTTTATGCCAATAATCTGAATACCTAAGGCATTAAACCAATTGAGTCCAATGAGACTCGTTCTCTGGCCCCCTACTACTATTACATCCAGGTGGCCCAAAAACCCTTTAAACTTTACCAACGAAGTGGCTTCTCCCTTAACTTTAACGTGAGCATTTTGAAAATCCATTAGGATTATATCTGAGGGTCTTAGTTTGGCCCAATTGTTACTGCGCCTACAGACGAAGTTAAAAGTGTCTTGAGAAATGATTGAGACTGCAGAGCCGGAGTCCAATTCCATCTTACATGGAACTCCTTGTAGCTCTATCATGAGCTTAAGTTTGGGTTTGAGGGGGCGTCGAGCCCCAGTGCGGCATACACTTCTTTGGATTCTGAAAAATCTCACACTAACTGGACCCTGGGCCCCAGTACCTCTCCTAGTCAGTTCTTCCAATTGGTGTTTAAGTGGCCGGTCTCTCTGGCAGGCTCTGCAAACCACCACGATGTGGCCTGTCCTTCCGCAAGTTCTACACGTGGCTAAACAAAATCTGCAATTGGCGCAAAAATGATTGCCGCCGCACCCCTTACAACTCAGTAAGAAAACTAACTGTCCTCTTGCTGGAGGCTGTTGCGGTGTTGTGTGTTGGGTTGCTTTTGGAGTTGGTTGATTTCAGGTTCTTCTTCCTCGGAAGATTCTCCGGTGCATTTGGCGTCCTCAAGGTGGACCGTTTCTTTGAACTTTGTCAATTTGGTGGGCTGTACTGTCTGAACTGCATCCCCGACAGCTTCGTTGGCCATCACCTCGTCCTGTGCTTCAGAAAACGTTAAATTTGGCCTAGCAAATAGTCTCTGCTGAAGCATTCTGTCCCGTAGGCCGCAGACGAGCTGGTCTCGTAATCCCTCTTCTAAATTTGAAAATTTGCATAGGCGTGCGGTCTGCTTTAGGCCTGCTATGAATTCCGAAGCTGACTCCCCAGGTAGCTGCACTCTCTGGTCGAACTTGAACCACCAAGCCATTTCAGACATCTTGGGCTGGAAGTGCTCGGTTAGCTTCTTTTTGAGATCTGCATAGGAGACCGCTTTGATTGGTGTCAGTGCAAAAAGGTTCTCGGCCAAATCAAAGGTTGCCGGGCCGCACATGCAGAGTAGCGTTGCGACCTTCAGTCCTTCTTCCGCGATTTGATTGGCTCTGAGGTAGTTTTCTACTTGCGATAAATATGATGGCCATTCCTCCGGGTGTTTTACGTTGAATTCTCACAGTTTTCCAACCTTCAGCATTCTTTCTTTCTGGTTCCTGCGTTCTTGTGGATCCTGCTTCCAGGCTCAGGGAATGAGTCCACTGAGCACAAAGTCGCTAGCGTAGCTTGCTAGCCGAGCTTGAGAGGGGGGGGAATGCCTCTTCCCTCCGGTGTGAGCTGCATTTCCCCTCATAGACTTCAGCTCTTTAGTCTGTGAAGCAGGATCCCATCTTCGTCGCCACTGTTAAATAGTGGGTTCTTTGATGCAGGAATGAAGACGCGAAACGGAGTACAGGGTAACTCATCGTTTATTTTGTGATGTAACTGTACTGCGGGAAATGGCTGCAACCAGCCGTAATATATAGTCTAGCCCCTAGGTGGCAGCCAATAGGTTTGAATCAACCATTGCCGCCTGGAGATAGCCAATTGCAGCACAGGAGACTTGTAGTCTGGGTTGCTGGAGAGCCGTTAGCTGCTCCAGCAACCCACGTTGTATTCCCTCAAAAAGCCCTGTACATAACAACAACCTTGTTTATCTCTCAGATTCTTGGAATAAGCACAGCTGAAATGCTGATTCTGGCTTCTTGTGCTGTTAAATGAAAGCTCCAAAGAATAGTGAAGAGACTCAAAACAAATAATGGAAAGTTCAGTGCTTCAGATCAATTTAAGCTAACAGGGACTTTCTTCTTAAACAACTTCCATGTGTTAAAAACCACAAAGAGTTTATACACAACATTGCTTCTTCCAGGTAGGGGAAGGGGGAAAAAGGAAACAATATGTTGTTATACAATGATTGTTATATATACTAGATCCTAGTAAATTACTAGCTTTCATAACCATATTTCACTTTATTTATTATTTATTTATATTAAGATGCAAATAGCTTTGTTTGTAGAAAAATAAAGCTTTTTAGCAACTTGAGTGTTGTTTCAAAACATGTAGGAGAAAAAGTTTGTCAAGTAAACTGGAAAGACTGCTTTATGCTAATGTTATAAATATAAGCAGGTGCCGGACATACATTTACTATAAGGCAGACATGTCAAACACAAGGCCCGGGGGCCAGATCCGGCCCGCAAAGTGGTTTCTTGTGGCCTGTGAAGCCATCCTGGAAACAGGGAGGGAACGGCCCCCACTGCCTTGGCCCTGGCCCTGGCCCAGAGACCCTCCTTCTGCCAGAGACCCTCAGATCTGTCCCGCTCCTGCCCAGGCCCCCATAGGCACCCTTGATGCGAACGATGTAGAGCTGGCCATGCCCACCCAGTAGGGCATATGCACTCTAGCCACGCCCACCCAGCAGGCCACGCCCACCCTGGCCCTACCCACCCGGCCCCTTGAGGGCAACTGCAATGCTGATGCGGCCCTCAATGAAATTGAGTTTGACACCCCTGCTATAAGGAGATCCAAATAAACAGCAAAACTAGTATTTTTGAGGAATGCTTTGCTATCTAGGTGAATTTCTTTGAATTATTAGCATATATACAAGAGTAATTTTAAAAATGTTATATTGGTTAAGGAATTTATTCAGCTCATCTGTTCCATTAAGAAACCTTATTTCCATCTTCACTGCATGTATACGAAAAAGCATACAGCAAATTCTAGGTAAATCCATAAATATATAATGCATCCAGGATTGTTCCCCATTTATATCTTTCATAGAGCAAAGTATTCCCATGTTTTCTCCTATATAATTTCTTATGGTAATATCAAAACATCAGTATGATTGTTAAACATCTCTAATGGGATAGCACTCTGTTTTAATAATAACACAAAACTCCTAAATATTATTAAGAATGTTGAGGATGCAAAATAGGTATATTGTCTGAGATAACTTATAACAGAGTTTCTATTGCTTACCCAAAATGTATAAACTGTCAATAGCATAATCTAGAGTTTGATATTGTAATGTAGTGGGTCCTGCATACATAACAGATATATTTTTTGTCAACTTTAAGTCAGTGTTGACTCATGGCAGACTGCTTGGACAAATACCTGCAGACTTTTTGGCAAGATTTCAAAAGTGGATTTTCATTGCCTCCTTGTCTAGAGCTGAGAGCGAGTGACTGGCCCAAGTTGGCTTAATGCCAAAATGGTACTAGAACTCACAATCTCCTAGTTTCCAGTATGATGCCTTAACAGCACTAGCATTAGCAATAGCACTTAGATTTATATATTGCTTCATGGTGCTTTATAGCCCTCTCTAAGTGGTTTACAGAGTCAACATATTGCCCCCAACAATCTGGGCCTTCAGTTTACTGACCTTGAAAGGATCGGAGGCTGAGTCAACCTTGAGCTGGCCAGGATCAAAGGAATCAAACTACTGGCAGTGAGCAGAGTTAGCCTGCAATATTGCATTCTAACCACTGCACCACCATGGCCCAAACACTACATTAATCGAACCCTCTGGTTGCACTATAATCTCTGCTTCCCAGATATAAGTCATCATTTCACTCATTATCAAGTTAATAATTGCATATGAAATAACTGGTGATGATCTGTCCCATTAAGACACATATGCACACTTTTCTGTTCCTTTTCTCTTTGGCTCACTTTACATTTCAAAAGAATTCTGTTCAGCTCTTGACAGTAAAAAGTTTGTGGCTTAAATATAAGTAGTACTACTTGGTAATTTCATTATCTCTGGTCTTCCCTGGTAGGAATGGTGTGAGAAGCAAAGGACCTGAAAGCTGATATATGATTCTCATTTCATTAGACCACATGTACATAAGGAAGAGACATAAGGTTTGAACTTCAGATCAACTGTATAAGTGGCTTGAATGTTATAGTCTTCACTTGTTAATTTTCTCTGCACTAGCAATTTTTCTAGAGTCTATAACAAAACATTTCTTATCAAATTTTGTGTCCTTGAACCTTGCTTGAGACCTAGTTCAAGGGAATCTGAGAGAAACTTGACAGATACTAAGTTCCTTACACCCATTTACAGACCATCTATAGTGGGTCCCAGATAATGTCCCTTTAAAAAGGGGTTTTTTATGGTTCCCTTTAATTCCTGGAATGACTTAACAGCATTCTGTTTCCTATTAATAAAAAAAATCCCAAGTTGTAGAAATCCACATGTGGACTTCTCTCTAATATTTGTCCAGCAAAGCTGGTACCTTTCAAAGTCTATTACTTAACACAGGAGGAAAAAGAAGGAAATTCAACCCTTGACATCATATCAAACTATAACTGTTACCATTACATAAAATAGGGGTTACCAGTTTTAAGATTCATTAATAGTGGTTAGCTTGAATACAAAGATAATTGATCAATTTTACCATGGGTAAATCACAGAGAGTGATTCTCTGGCTACCTAATAAAACCAGGTCAAAGGGGTTGTGGATTTTAACTGTACATAATTTGCAGCTTGCAAGACAGATGTCTGATATAGGATCTCTTTGTACTTATTAACAGTAACAACAGAAAGCCATTTACTACTTTTTTGAACAATCCACCTATTGAAATAAAGAAGAGAGAAAGAAAAAAAGAGAAATCTGAATGCGGTGAAATGGCCCATTTTTCTCAGCAGAAATAAAAACCAAGTAATAGCATGTTTCTTTGTTTGCCAGCAAGACAAATGTTCAATATTTGAAGGACTAAAAAGCCTTGACATTATGCTGATAAGTTGTAGAGGAAAGGATCAAAGAACCAAAGCAGATTTTTCCTTTGAAAGAACCCATTTGATTTCATCAATAATGCAGATATTTTGATATTGACTAGCAGGTCCTTCTAAGACATACAACACTTTAAGGAAGCCATTAGCAGTCATGTGATATCAGCCTGGCCATATTAATTTTCTTTGTAACAAACTGTAGCTATCTATATTTGATAGACATAACATGAAAAAATACATAGGAAAATATAGTGCCTTTCCTTAACAGGGTTGGTTATGCAGTAGCCCAATTACATATTTTCTTTTTCTACATAAATAATACTATACAACAGTGTTCTTCTCATGCACTACAACTATCTTCCCCAGACCGATGCCCTTCAGATGCATTGGAACTATAACTCAGTTCCTTGGCTGGGAATTATGGGAGTTGTAATGCCATCAAAATTAGAAAACACAATGTTAGATACAGGTGCAGTGAATTTTGCCAAGAATCTTTTCATCAAGAGAGTTAGATTTTCAAACAAGCTCATGAAATGATCCAGAATTACTAAATATGTGCCATGAGGAAGGAAGGAAGGAAGGAAGGAAGGAAGGAAGGAAGGAAGGAAGGAAGGAAGGAAGGAAGGAAGGAAGGAAGGAAGGAAGGAAGGAAGGAAGGGACTTTGCTTTTGTAGACAATTTACTAATTGTAGAAACAATATTTCTTCTACTTCCCTCTTCTCAAATTTTCAATTTTTGAAACACTCAAATGGTTTATTTATTGTAAGAGTCATGAGTTAGTCTGCCAACCCACACAGATTCTGAGTTATAGCTTGGAGAGTATAACCTTCCTTCTGTTGAACATGTGGT